>NC_135575.1:19115000-19715000 GCF_965152235.1 Eretmochelys imbricata | reverse complement strand
GCTGACTTCTGGCCTCTGTTAATTCCTGCTGCATCCCTTTTGGGTTTGGAAGAGCCAGCAGCTCAATATACCTTGCAGTTTTATTGCAAAACCTACTTGCAAAAGCCAACTGGAACTAGTTGAAATTTTTTCCACTGGAACTTGAAATTGTGGGTAATTCTTCTTGGAGCTTAGTAAATAAATCAAGAACAATTCTGCTTTCAGATCTGAATGGTAGAATTTAACCCTTAAGGGTGTGTGTACACTAGAGTTGGGGGGGCTTTGTATCTCAAGTTCATTGACTGCTAACAAACTCAAGGTAGCTAACACATTTGTAGAGGGCAACGTGAAGGTTACAAATTTGTGTTACCCTAGGGATTCAGATTTGCTTTTACAAATGTATTAACTGTCTTGAATTAATTGGCAATCCAGTTGAGATTTTTTCAAACAATTTGTATGGTAGAAAACTTGACTCTCAGTACATGTGTGCAACTCCTATTAATGTCACAGCAAGTTACACACACTGGAAGAGCAGAATATTGGTCTCATGATTGAGACCCATTGTATGGCTCTGAGAGCAGAATTTTAGCCTTGGAATTTGAGTTGATAGTACAGTTTTTGGGGAGGGAGTGTGGCAAGTCTGGCTGATGCACAGCCTTGCCTCTACGAAAGCCTGATTTGTACTTGCTCATTGGATATTCTGAGTGAGCATTCTTTAAAAGTGAGTTTCTATGTGTAAGGATCTACTAGAGCAGTAGATTTGTTTTAGCTGTACTTTAAAGATGGCATTTGTGATGCAATTCAATAGACTTCTTGGGTTCTAAATTTAGCCTCTCTAGTGAAAAGCACTGTACGTGTATCTGCACTAAATCTCCGAAGCTCATTATTTACTTTTCTTCCCACTTATAGCATCAGATGGACCCTTCTAGCAATTTTTACAATTACCGAACCGCTCTGCGTGGAGCAGCTCAGAGGTCCTTGACAGCTCATAGCAACAGAGAGAAGGTAGTTCATGAATCGCTTAGCAAATGGACAGTAATGAAATGTGCTTGTTAAGCTGTGTGGTGAGCTGTTCTTGAGCGATTCAAATTCTAAGGCATTAACCTCAGTCAGCTTCCTTTCAAATATGTGCCTCAACATTGGGTCTCTGTCCACCCATGAGGCTTGTGTAGGGGATCACCAAGAACAAGACTTTATCCTCTGGTATGGTATCTGAGAACACACAGGGAAAGAAATGGGAAATCTTATGAGATTAGAGAGCTCGGGATAAAGATCCTTTCGCCTCGTGATTTCAACTGGAAGCCGAGTCCAGGTTCGTACCGACTGAAAGGTTACTGTCTTCATGTTCGAAGTGAAGTAGGATTAGTGGTCTCAGCTCAGGTCCCAGTGGGCAGAGAGAACATCACAAATGGCACTTGGTTCCGTTGTCAGCAGTCTAGGTGGAAAGGCCATGGTTTGAAAGGAAGAGTGGCTGAACTACTCTGTTGTCTTTATTTGTTGGTCCTTCCAGATCTGAGCTGAGGAGCAATAGTGGAGCAGTGTGAGGAAGCATGCACTGGTGCCACTCATGCTCTGTGCCACCCTGAAGATGAAATTCAGTCTCAAGGAGTTTCAGTCTGACTCCTTTCATGAGCATTTCTCACACGATACTTGCCCTCAGTGATTTTTCTTCCATTCTCCACTTCCCCTGGACACCAGTGTTTCTGTGGAAGGGAAGGAGACCTGGGAGAGTACGTTTCAGTATCGGAACCTTCAAGGAAATCCAGTTAGCCTATCTGCGGGCAATGAAAGCTAGTACAAAGAGTTGTTTAAAAAACAACCTGAAGAGCCCTGAGAAATGTCTTCGGTATTAGAGGCAGAAGGCTCTCTTGAAGGCATTCCTAGCTCTGTATTCCTCCCAGAGGAATTTGCCTGCGGGATATACACTGAGAGGCAGATTCATGTTAATATAGGTCTTGAATAGGGAGAAAGAAAGTGGAAATTTTGATGAGTGCTCCATAGGGACTAGTAAACACGAGAAGAATAAAAATAATAATCTAGTGCAGGGGTTCTCAAACTTCATTGCACCGTGACCCCCTTCTGACAACAAAAATTACTAAAGGACCCCAGGATGGGGGACCGAAGCCTGAGCCTGCCTGAGTCCTGCCACCCGGCGGCGGGGAGGGAGACCAAAGCCAAAGCCCAAGGGCTTCAGCCCCAGGCAGGGGGCCTGTGACCTGAGCCGCGACACCCAGGGCTGCAGCCTTTAGGCTTCAGCTTTGGCCCCAGGTGGTGGGGCTCAGGCTTCAGCTCTGGGCCCCCCAGCGAGTCTAAGCCAGCCCTACCCACTTTAAGGTCCCGACCCACAGTTTGAGAACTACTGGTCTAGTAGGTGCACAACAGGCTCTACTCTTATTCTTCTAAAACGTGGCATATTTAATATTTTTTTAACAACTTAAAAACACCACGAAGAAAATGATTTCTGTCTGCACGTCTGTTTTGCCTGCAGTGGCAGACACAAATATCCATTTTACACTGCTGCTGGTTTGTTTGTTTTTTAATTCCTCTTCATTCTGCTTTACAAAAGGATCAATTTTTGAGAGATTCTTTGCAGCAAAATAACAAACAAGAAAAGCAGATCAGAGTGCAAACCGTTAGATGGATTGAGGCTTTTCGGATGAAAGACACTGGAGGGAAAAGCTCAGTGTATCTTTCACATATTGCCCTGGGTCAAAGATGTATTAGACTAAAAGTTTGGTTGCTGCTTAGTACTATTGTAGCTGTTTTAAAGTGCTGTGTATCCTTGGGCTTTGGTAAAAACTAAAAACTGTTTGTTTCAGATCCCATGGGATTTTATTCGTATTAAGAAGTTCTGTACTCCACAAATAGTCCCATTGATCTCAGTGGGACTACTAATGCTGGTCCAGGTCCTCTGATATGATCTGTATGGATGGACACGTGCACAGAAACCCAGTTCCCTCACTGATTTTGCATGGCCACATTTGTCCATGTGGATCAGCTTGCAGAATCAGTGTCACCAGTAGCATAATAAGATCCAGAAGGATTAATTTTAGTAATAATGCTATAGATGAATGAGACAAGGAAGAAATTGATCCCATTGTATTGTGTATAAGAGGTTTTACTTTCCTCTTATTTTGTTTTGAAATGGGGATGTGGGCAGGCGGGATGCAAATTGTGTAAAGATTACCCTGTTCCAGTGTTCGACTCTGCCCAGAGTAAACCACAAGCACTTGTGTCCTAAACCCCAAATGTGTCTGGACTGTCTAGACTAGCATTTCAAGCTGTTAGTCAACTTGAGTCAAAATGGGGAACACAAGTGCTACTCGAGACATTTACTCTATAAGAATGTCTATTCTCTGCATGGCCATTACCAGTTCAGCTTTAAAGGTGCCTTGCTGGGGTTCATTAGTCTGAATAGCCACAAGGATACTTTGTTATTCTTGACCTAGTCAGGTTAGGCCAAGAGTCCTCACTTGAAACACCAGAGTGGCAGTAATATTTCTGAGAAATGGAGGTAAAGAAAGATACAACCTCTTCGCAATAAACCAGTGTTTGAGAAATAATCAGGATGTGGACATACATTAATGCAGAACCTTTGTTGCATCCCTTGAATTTCTCTTGGAAAGGAGCCAAATAGCTTGCTAACCTACGTCCACTTAGAGGCAAGTTACTAAATAATTCATCAACTTCTTATAATATTGGCTCTGCATGTCAGGATTAATAAACCTGATCTTTGTGCTTAAAGAATAAATTTAACTTTAAGGCAAGATACTTCATATACATTCTGTTCCCGATGCATGTTTTGCACTTAGAAATAAAATATGGGTTTTGAGAGCTAAGAGCCTGTTTGAATACAAATCAAGGTGTGAGATCTCAAGGTGTAAAATCCTGCATGCATTATGTAGACTGAGGAGTCCAGAGAGTTTATTCCTATATATTTAGTTGTAGAGGTGAGTGAAATTTGGAAATTCCAAATTTCAACATTTGTTTTTGTCTCAAAGTGGGATAAAAAAGTTCAGAATTTCTGGTTAGCAAAATTTTTTCAAAGTTTGATCAAAAGAAAACATTTTGACATTCCCAAAGTCAAAATGTTTCATTCCGGTTTATTGAATTGTCCCAGAATCTTTCCCCCCCATTGTGGTGCACTGCCTCATGGCAGCTGTAGTTCAGGACCCTGGTGCCACCATTTTCTCAAATGGGCCATGTTCCCTAGCCAAACCTATATCTCCTTTGATGCATCCAGTCTTGTGACTCCCATGATGTGCCACGGAAAGCTTGGTCATAAGGAAATCTGTATTGTATTATGGGAGAGTTAGTCCTCCAGGGAGCCCAGCCCAATATAAAGAAAGAGAGCCCCATAGGAAAATTGTTTTACCGAATTGTTTCAAAATTAAACTTTTTGGGTCAGTTCAACAAAATGAAATATTCTGATTTGAATCAAACTGACCCACAACAAAGTACTTCTTTCAATTTTCCCATGGAAAAGTTTTGATTTTTCAGGAACTGCATTTTCTGTCAGGAAATCATTCTGACAGATTCCTGACTAGCTCCATTTATTAGCCATTGGCTGAAACAGTCATATGATCCTGTCTGGGTTGGAAAGAGGAGCCTTTATAGAAGGATGGAAATGTAGAGCTGGAAGGTACCTGTTGTGAGACAGGACCAATTATACCTAGATCATCCCTGACAGGTGTTTACCCTGTTCTTAAACCTCCAATGATAGGGATTCCACAATGTCCCTTGAAAGCCTATTCCAGTGCTTAACTATCCTTCTAGTTAAGCAGTTTTTCTTAATAACTAATCTAAATCTCTCTTGCTGCAGATTAAATCCATTACTTCTTATTTTACCTTCAAAGGTGATTGAGGGGCATAGAGCAGAGTCTATAGGAAAAACTATTCCTCTTTGGTTGCAGAAGCGACCTCCATATGGCAACACTACCACCACCAGCCCTTTGGGCTTTATCGCTGTTGATGTGTTTTTTCAGCTCTCCACAGCATTCTAACACAGGCATTAACATCCAGATACCTGTTTATAATGCACAAACAAGTGGGGTACCTCTGAATGTAAACATTCTGGAGTCTGCAAGGATGGGTGAGGAAAGGTCACACCAATGAGGGCCACTATAAGAGAAACGGAGCACGTTAGGCAGACAGCTGTCACTCCAGAAGTAGTGAATGTACATTGTGTCCTCAGTTGACAAGAATGGAAGATAGATAGATTAACTGCAATTCTGAGAGCGCTAGAGGCTTTCCAGAGACGCAGTGGATGGAAGGAGTCTGGGACAAAAAAAGGAGGTGGAACTGAGGTGAAACTAGAGACTAGACTGAGTGGGGTGATAACTCCATGTATATAAAATGCAGCATGCCCACAAGATGAAAGGAACACTTGCAGACTTTAACTTTTCAGTATGATGTTTAGTTTTTATACAATGTGACTTAATTTTTCATACATGTGGTACCACTGTTGTTTCTCGATTCTGTGTCATACTGAAGGTGGAATCTTGTTCTTTCTGTAGATCGTGATACCTTTCTTCAGTCTCTTAATCAAAGATATTTACTTTCTCAATGAGGGCTGTGCCAATCGCCTTCCAAACGGCCATGTCAATTTTGAAGTGAGTAGAACATTTCATTTAGACCTTGATATTAGTTAATTGCCATACCTTTAACTCCCTGATCAGAAAATATAACCCAGTTCTTGATCCTGCTTTCATTGGAAACAAAATTAGGCCACAAGTTTAGTACTTTTACCAGTTACTACTAGAGATGGTCAAAAATCTTGATGGAATACTTTTCTGTCCAAAAAAAATAAAAATACAGATTTGTCAAAATCAAAACATTTTGTAGAAATGTGTCAATGTTGCCAATTTTTAGATAGGGATGGTGGATAAGTCACAATTATCAGTTTTGATTGTTTCAATTCATTTTATCTAAACTTAAATATTATGTTAATTTTACTATTTATATATTTTTACTATACTAGAAGTAAAACTTTTGTTTTTTGCAGGAAATATTGATGTTTCAGCCTTTCCTTCCAAATTGGAACAAACTTTTTGAAACATCAGAATTTCCCATGAAATGGAAATTCTAGTTCCTAACCATCTTTAGTTGCTACATTCCACTGCTTGCTGGGGTGTTGTATTAGCTGCATGGTACAAGTCGGTCTTTCAGGGGTTCTGCTTCTTAAATTCTCAGTGTGATATGAGTGTGTATACATGATTGCAGTATATTAATGTTCTGCACACATACCCTCTACTTATAGGGAAATACTAAGCATATAGATGCATATTAGTTTCAGTAACCTTTTCTTAAACCGAATCGTATGATCTGGAATGCCCTTATGTTTAAGGTTGATCAAAAAACTTTTAAAATTAAACGTTTTACTGTTGGAAAATGACCTTTTGTCAAAACTGAAATTTTACATGTGGAAATATCTATTCTAGCAGAACTTTTCATCATGGAAAAATCTGAACTTTTTGGGTTAACAAACGAAACATTTGAATTTGGGAACATCAAAATGTTCAGTTTGGATCAAAAATGTCAAAATGAAACAGAGACGCTTCCAAATTGGCTTTTTTTTCTAAACTCTTCATTCTGAAAAAAGTTTTGATATTTTAATATGGGATTTGGTCTCAATTTGGGACAAAAAATAAATGTCTAAATATTGGAATTTCCCGGGGGACAGAAATTCAGTTTTTCCACTCCTCTTGTGTTTCTGCTTGAAAGTCTGGCTGGAAATTAGCCTAATTTAAACCCAGATTCATTTATTTAGTTGGGGATTGGTCCTGCTTTGAGCAGGGGGTAGACCTCCTGAGGTCCCTTCCAACCCTCGTATTCTATGATTCTGTGACCTATGTTCAATGAAGCAGAGTGCTAAAATTCATACGTCTTGGGGTTTTGTTTCCCCCCATTCCCCATTTATAGAAATTTTGGGAGTTAGCGAAACAAGTGAGTGAGTTTATGACATGGAAGCAAGTGGAGTGTCCATTTGAGAGGGACCGGAAGATCCTGCAATACTTGCTCACTGTCCCAGTCTTCAGTGAAGATGGTAAGGAATACACTGTGCTCTGCTTTTCAAATGATTATGTGCCAAATATTGCTCCCTCTCTTCCTGTGTTAAATTATCCCTTTGATGAAGGACCACCTAGTCCTGGAATATATTTACACAAATCTAAACAGAATCTATAAGTTACAGTGGATCCACAGAAACACAGGGAATAAGAGTTACCTTTTGAAAGTGTGTTTGTTCTCTGAAAAGTGGCTTTGGCCCTTTCCCTGCTTTAAAATAAAAGAATATTTATAAGGAATGGAAAAACAAATAAGAATTGGGAAGCTAGTCCACAAAAACATAATCGAAAGTGTATGTATTTGCTTTGCCTTTAAGACGGCTTTGACCTGGGGGATGGTGCTAGAAAAGCAATTGGCACTGTGCCTTTAGTTCAAAAAGCAATATTGCTCTGAGCTCAAACCTTTCTTTCGCAAGTGTTCGCTTCTACCCTCCTATGATTTAAGTTTCCTCAGCTCTTCTTCTTTTCCCTAAGGATAGTCTTCGTTCTCATGTACTTTTTGTTAGTATTGGCTGAATGCAATTGTGAGTGCCGATGTACTTGGTAATGGAACTGTGGAGCCATAATCTGATGAATGGCTAATATGAAGAGATTTTATTTTGCTGCAGGACACTGTAGGAGAATAATGACAGGTTTCAGAGTAACAGCCGTGTTAGTCTGTATTCGCAAAAAGAAAAGGAGGACTTGTGGCACCTTAGAGACTAACCAATTTATTTGAGCATGAGCTTTCGTGAGCTACAGCTCACTTCATCGGATGCATACCATGGAAACTGCAGCAGACATTATATACACACAGAGATCATGAAACAATACCTCCTCCCACCCCACTGTCCTGCTGGTAATAGCTTATCTAAAGTGATCATCAAGTTGGGCCATTTCCAGCACAAATCCAGGTTTTCTCACCCTCCACCCCCCCACACACAAACTCACTCTCCTGCTGGTAATAGCCCATCCAAAGTGACCACTCTCCCTACAATGTGCATGGTAATCAAGGTGGGCCATGTCCAGCACAAATCCAGGCTTTCTTTCCCCCCCCGCGACGGGGACGGGGACACGGACACGGACACACTCACTCACTCTCTCTCTCTCACTCACTCCCTCTCTCCCTCCTGCTGGCAATAGCTCATCCAAACTGACCACTCTCCAAGTTTAAATCCAAGTTTAACCAGAACGTCGGGGGGGGAGGAAAAAACAAGGGGAAATAGGCTACCTTGCATAATGACTTAGTCACTCCCAGTCTCTATTTAAGTCTAAATTAATAGTATCCAATTTGCAAATGAATTCCAATTCAGCAGTTTCTCGCTGGAGTCTGGATTTGAAGTTTTTTTGTTTTAAGATAGCGACCTTCATGTCTGTGATTGCGTGACCAGAGAGATTGAAGTGTTCTCCAACTGGTTTATGAATGTTGTAATTCTTGACATCTGATTTGTGTCCATTTATTCTTTTACGTAGAGACTGTCCAGTTTGACCAATGTAAATGGCAGAGGGGCATTGCTGGCACATGATGGCATATATCACATTGGTGGATGTGCAGGTGAACGAGCCTCTGATAACATCAGCTACACTATTAGGCCCTGTGATGGTGTCCCCTGAATAGATATGTGGGCACAGTTGGCAACGGGCTTTGTTGCAAGGATAAGTTCCTGGGTTAGTGGTTCTGTTGTGTGGTATGTGGTTGTTGGTGAGTATTTGCTTCAGGTTGCGGGGCTGTCTGTAGGCAAGGACTGGCCTGTCTCCCAAGATTTGTGAGAGTGTTGGGTCATCCTTTAGGATAGGTTGTAGATCCTTAATAATGCATGGAAGGGGTTTTAGTTGGGGGCTGAAGGTGACGGCTAGTGGCGTTCTGTTATTTTCTTTGTTAGGCCTGTCCTGTAGTAGGTGACTTCTGGGAACTCTTCTGGCTCTATCAATCTGTTTCTTCACTTCCGCAGGTGGGTATTGTAGTTGTAAGAAAGCTTGACAGAGATCTTGTAGGTGTTTGTCTCTGTCTGAGGGGCAAACTGGACAGTCTCTACGTAAAAGAATAAATGGACACAAATCAGATGTCAAGAATTATAACATTCATAAACCAGTCGGAGAACACTTCAATCTCTCTGGTCACGCAATCACAGACATGAAGGTCGCTATCTTAAAACAAAAAAAACTTCAAATCCAGACTCCAGCGAGAAACTGCTGAATTGGAATTCATTTGCAAATTGGATACTATTAATTTAGGCTTAAATAGAGACTGGGAGTGGCTAAGTCATTATGCAAGGTAGCCTATTTCCCCTTGTTTTTTCCCTCCCCCCCCGACGTTCTGGTTAAACTTGGATTTAAACTTGGAGAGTGGTCAGTTTGGATGAGCTATTGCCAGCAGGAGAGTGAGTTTGTCTGTGTGTCCCCGGGGAGGGGAAAAAAAGGGGTGGGGGGAAGAAAGCCTGGATTTGTGCTGGAAATGGCCCACCTTGATTACTATGCACATTGTAGGGAGAGTGGTCACTTTGGATGAGCTATTACCAGCAGGAGAGTGAGTTTGTGTGTGTGGTTTTTGGAGGGGGATGAGGGGGTGAGAGAACCTGGATTTGTGCAGGAAATGGCCCACCTTGATTATCATGCACATTGTGAAGAGAGTTGTCACTTTGGATGGGCTATTACCAGCAGGAGAGTGAGTTTGTGTGTGGGGGCAGTGGAGGGTGAGAAAACCTGGATTTGTGCTGGAAATGGCCCAACTTGATGATCACTTTAGATAAGCTATTACCAGCAGGACAGTGGGGTGGGAGGAGGTATTGTTTCATGATCTCTGTGTGTATATAATGTCTGCTGCAGTTTCCATGGTATGCATCCGATGAAGTGAGCTGTAGCTCACGAAAGCTCATGCTCAAATAAATTGGTTAGTCTCTAAGGTGCCACAAGTACTCCTTTTCTTTTTGTAGGAGAATAGTGAATTTTTAAAATGCCACTAGCACTAATACGTTGTTCTTCCCTCTGATTGCAGCACTTTACTTGGCTTCCTATGAGAGCGAAGGTCCTGAGAATCACATTGAAAAGGACAGATGGAAGACTCTAAGGTTTGTGTCAAAGGTTATGGCCATCAATAAATCAACAGAGGGAGATGTAATTCTAGCATCAGACAGTTAAAAACCAAATGACACATTATATGCTTCAACAGATGGGACAGAGTATCAACTTAAAACCATCTCTCAGCTTCTGGATTTTCTGGAAGAATTAGTACAGCCACTTCTTATTTATCTCGCCCCAAAGGGATTGGGAATGCAGTTTAATTTTAAATTCGGATATCCTACCGAACTCAGTTTAGAAAAACCTCTCTGAAGTTTTAGACAACTTTTCCCATCGAAACGGTGAGCTCAGTTTTTCAAATAGAGGTGCCTCAGTTAGCTGTCCCATTCTGAACCTGGGCTCTCAAACTTAGAGAGAGTTTTGGGCTAACTCCATGTGAAAATGGATGACTTAACCTTGGCATCCAGGTAGGAAAACAGAATTTGGGATGTGTCTTATACATAGCTACACCTCTGCTGCTGATATAACAAATGTCATGTGTTCATTCCCTTTCGTATCCTTATTCATGGAGCGAGGGATGGACAGGGCTGTAGCATTTTGGCAGCTGCTTTAAACGAGGCCAACAATTCTCAAACTTCATTGCCCTGCAGCCCTCTTCTGACAACAAAAATTACTAAACGACCCCAGGAGTGGGGGGACTGAAGTCTGAGCCCACCCAAGCTGGCGGGGGGGCCAGAGCCCGAGATCCACCGCCCCGGGTGGGTGAGCCAGCCAAAGCTGAAGCTCAAGGGCTTGAGCCCTGGGCAGGGGGTGGGCCTGTAACCTGAGCCCAGCCGCCCAGGACTGAAGATCTCGGGCTTCGGCCCCAGTGAGGCTTGGGGTTTGGTCCTGGGCCCCACCAAGTCTAACACCAGCTCTAGTGACCCCAATAAAATGGTTTGAGAACCGTTGAACTAGGCAATAACCTTATTGTAATGTTAGACGCAGGGCCAACCTTTTAAGCATAACCTTGGCAGCCTCAGCAACTCATAGCTCATGTTAGTTTCTCTGGTGGTAGAAGCAGAGGTGACAGCTCACAAAGCCTGTTGGGGGGTGAGGGGAGGGTTGTTTGTTTTTTTTAAGCTGTTTCTAGTCCCCTCACCCCACCCCCAATTCTTTCCAGTGAGGAAAAAACCCAGGACTCAATTTTTTCCAGTACGCCCCCTGGCAGTACCTGCCTTCCTCGCTTGAGGTCTCACAGAGCATAAGGCCATCTCTGGTATAATACATTTACTGCTCCTGTCCACTCTTCAGGGGCCTGGTGGGCGCACTAGAGAGTGTTCTGCAGCCTAGAGTTCTTTAGGGTTTGGTTTCCGACGTACGCAGATGGTTGCTGTTCAGCTGGCTTCTGCTGTAGGCACTTTTTTCTTCTCACTTGTGCATCGTGGGAGACTTAACAGTTCAGTGCGACTAGTGCCAATCTGTTGGGGAGGGAAAGCTCTTACTCTGCAAATGAATGACTGGGGATGCACACACCTAGTGCTGATTATACTCAGACAAACCAACAGAGAGAGAGTCTGGCCTTGAAAACCTGCCAGAACACATGATGATAATGCAGAAAACTGAGGTCAGCATTATGGGAGGCAGTCTGAGCCTATCTGAGGATAGTTGCATCATTCTAATGAATGCTGCTATTTACTTCTCCCTCTCTCTCTCTCTCTCTCTCTCTAGGTCAACACTTTTAGGCAGAGTTTAACGTGTGAGATGCCTGCTGCTCCTGCCGCTACTGTGTGATGTGGACTAGGAAGGGCCCCACTTTGGTTTACTTTTTGTGTGTGTACTGAATGGCATTGAAGAGATGGGAACTGTGCAGCCAATTGAGATGACATGTCAATGAAGATAAGACAGGTTAACTCAAGAACAAACAGGCACCTTCTCAGATCGGACAGATCAGGTTAAATCACAACTCGCTTGGCTATTGATTGAGGACGGGAATGACAGAATCCTTTGAAGATCTCAAATTCCATGTATGAATCATTTCACAACACCTGGATGGAATATTTCTCTTTGTTTTGTTGGAGCTTGCTGCTACTAAGACTTCCATGGTTTGGTACTGGATTATAGGGCTTTCCACTCCTCCAGCTGAATCCCAAATCTGCGTTAGAAGAACTTGCACTGCCAATATGCTGAATATAGCCAGGAGCTCAGCCTGAGTCAGCATTGCCAAGAAGGGATAGGACTGGATTAATAAAAGGCAAAAAACTGGCTGCTGTGAAGACTCCCCCTCCCCCATTTTAATGAGAGTTATTTTTTGTTTGTTTTTTTCCATAAAGTTTTTGAGTTGGCTGCTGGTTGGCAAACTCATTGTCATTCTAAGTTATATTTTTAAAAAGTAATAATAGAATCAGTGCTGTGGTAGGAAATTCAGGCACTAGAAAAATACAGTAACTATGTAGCTGGGACTATTTTACATCTTCTAGTAGGGTGTTTTGTTTTTTTCTTTCAACTATTTTCCACCTTTTGCTAGACATTCTTATATTTTTACTGTTGCCTTTTGTTACTCTAAATTTCCATTCTTGATGACCACTTCCTGTATTAAGTTAAGCAATCTGTCTGCTTTTGTTTTCTTGAATTCTATTTGTGAAACCACTGCACAGGCTGCATTACAAATAATATCAAAATCCATGTTATTTAAGTCATCATTTTTACAATTGCTTTTTTTTTCTTTTTTTTTTTTTTTTGGTAACAACTGGAGTATGTAATCCAGTTTGACTGAAATTGTAAGATGCCAAGAAACCAACAAAGATTTCTCTTTGACTACAGCTGTGAACAAAAACAATCTCCTTTGTGTTTGCTTCCTGGATTATCATTGTTATGACTGTGAAATAGCTCACTTTGTTACACATCTAATATGTCTGTTGTAGCTCCAAATACTTAGCCACTGTATTTATCCTAGGAAAAATCCTGGGGAATAAAGAGAAACTGTAGATTTAGTCTGCCCTGGATGGGAAGTCACATGCTAAACAAAGGGACATGTTTGTAAATACCATGCCACTATTTCAAAAATGGAAAAAAATAAAACCATGTATTTATGTTGCACTGCGTCTCTCTAGACTTTCAGATGTGTCTACAGTGTGTCCCGTCTAAGCTACCAATATAGGAGCTGGCTTGGGACAACATTGAAATATGTGCTTCAGTCCATCCTGATTCAGGCAAGCAATGGATCACACGCACAAGGATAAGCGCATGAGTAAGCACCGTTTCTGGATAGGGAAGTTGTCCTGAATTGTCGGCTGCTGAATGGTACAAGGTGTTGGAAAGGACTGATTGGTATCGTTCAATGGAGCCAGCTATTAAAATGCAAGGAGATTAGGTGGTGAAGGGAGGGTTTTTTTGGTCGGAGGAGGGAGGGAGGTATTGGAGCTTTTCCTATTAGTCTGTCTCTTTTGTCATGCCTTCAAGTAGGGGTGGTCTCTGCTGAGACGAGCAAACATAGCTTCCAGCCATCATCAGCTGACGTCTTGTCAGGACTTCTAAAGAACCTTGAAATGTCCAAGGCATTTTATATTTCTCATGTTAGAATATTGGGAACACTGTTACAGTCTATCCTTTTATAAATACAGTGACCCAGTGATGTGATCATAAGATACTTGAAGGAAATTTCCATGGTGAAACACTTGCTGTCCCCAGACACCCACCCTCTTTTTGGGTGTTGATTGCAGGGAAAGGCAGAGAGAGGAATGAGGGGCTAACTTAATTGTGAAAATAATTTCTCTGTTACCCTCCTGCGTTGTGTAACACGACTAGACTGCCGGGCTGGGTGACACATGCATTTCTAATTTCTGTCGCTGGAATGAAGCCTTTGTAAATAAAAGAAGAAATCGCATTAAGCAACGTCAGCCTGAAGCGTGGGCTCCGTGTTGTGTGTGTGGTGTTCCTACTGAGAAAGGCAGATGCTATTAACCAGGAGTCTGGGCCTCACTGCCCTGATGGCAGGGCCGCAGGTGTAGCGGCCTGGGGCGCCGATGAAAAAGTGGATGCAAATTCCACCGCCCCAGGCAAGCTGGAGGCTGCTTAATGTGAATGTTAATGAACTTTAGTTATTGATGATAGGGATGCAAGTCTCATCACTTCCCCTTCTCGTCCCATGCAGCTCCGCTGTTCCCATGTGAAAGGCAGAGAATGCCCTGGATGCAACAGAAAAGGGAGGTGGGGTGAATGCCACTCTTTAAACATGGTAATAGAAGGAGGCAGCTGAGGAACTGGGCTCCAAATACAGCCTAAGTTTTGTGGACACAACTTCACCAGCTTTCACAGGAGTTGTGCTCACGTACCCCAGCTAAATTTCGAGCACTGGCATTTTAACGTTACCAAATCCAACACAATTGGATTGACTATGAGGTATGGAGAGCTCGGACATACCAAGCTAAGGTTAGCCCCATCCTTAAAATATTGAGCTCTTTCAAAAGGATGCTAACCTCTGGTCAAGCACTGCACACTTGGCTACTGTGTACTGGTGAGTGGCTGAAGGAGAAAGATGGAGAATCTTCCTCTGGCAATGGCCAACCCCTGATACTTCAGAAACAGGTGGATCATCCTGATCTTATGGCACTTGGCTAGCAGGGCAGAAGTTTTCAAGTCATCAGACTAGTCAAGCACCTGAAATGAAATGCTACACACCTCTGAAAGGTGAATAGTTCTCAAAACTCTCACTTAAAGCCACTGAATCCAGAGGAACTATGTTCATCAAGCAGCCCACCAGCTCAAACGAGCAGAGGTTCAATGCGGAAAGAGAGTGAGAGCAGCACACAACTTACAGTGAAATTACAAGGGTGATTTATCTGGAACCTGGATATCCATTCTCCAATAGTGCCAGTGGTGGCCAAGATGATTACCAGGGCCTTCAGGATCCATACACAGCAGTTTCTCCAAAAGGGAACCTGTCATTTGGCTGATGAAGCACGTGGTGACAGGAAAAAAACAAAGGTAAAGCTAAGTCCCTTGCTTTGGCTGCAGACTCCGCATTGACATGAATGTAGGCATCACCTGTTGTGTGTAATAAACAGCGAGAAGCTTGTTTTATAGTTGCTATCTGTGTTTATAGTTGCTATAGCCAGCAAGAGAAAATATATCTTTGATCAGCATGTGGGATAACACCATGCACCACTGCTTCTCCTGCGACTCCCAAGACCTCTAATCTTGACGACGATTGAACTAGGATTCCACCGAGAATTGAAAGATGCATCATTTTAGGTAAGAGTCAAAATGTTATCAGCCTTGCAAGAACATTCTCAGTAGGGTTTTCTCTACCACCTAGGACTGTAGCATCTAAATGCTTTCTAAATTAATTAGTGATGCAGAGTGAGCTTGCTAGTGTACCTCACTGAGAGGTCTGTTCTCTTCCTTTCCCATGTAGAAGAAAATTCCTTGGGTTGAACCAGTTAGACCATGCCCTTTTAGTCCCATTCAAACCCCCCCTCCCCACATCGCTTCTTCCTGGTTATGGAGGGAAAGTCTTCTCCTTGCAATGGGGCTGGAAGGGAGTCAGACTGGATTAGGCTGCTGTCAAAGAGCTCATTCCAGACCCTGACCTGTTTCTAGCAGCACTCGCTCATTGACTCTGGATTGCTTCCTTTTACACTCATGTGGATCTCACCCCCTTTTCATATTTTGACTGTAAGAGGCTCAGTTCAGCTCTCATTAAAATCAATACCTTTGTTTCTAATTGAGAGCAGCCGCAGACTCCAAATCTCTTGATTAACATGGTTAAAAAACCAGTAAATATTTTCAAAGCTGGTCAACAGTTTAGGCCCTGATTCAACAAGGTGCTTAAGCACACACATATCTTTAAGTGTAGGCATGGGCACAGTGAGGGCAATGCTTCAAAACCTGACTGAATCAGGGCCTTGCAGCCTAATCCAAAGCCCTTTGATGTCAATGAAAGCAAGCCCATTGAGTTCACTGGGCTTCACCGAAAGGCCTGAGGGACTTAGAAAAGCAGAGGACCAACACTGCGATCCTTCATCAAGCCTGAGTTAGGTGCCTAGACTCACTACTATACACTGAATGGAGAGAGGTAGGTGTTCAAGTATGCAACCCATAAAAGCCAACTGGCAAGGCAGGGAGTGGCCTAAATCAGCCAATGGGAGATGCTCAGAACAGAGGTGAGTGCTAAGCCCCGTCCCCTCTCAGGGATGGGTGCTTGGAGTCAGGCAGCTTAGCTGGAGGAGGAGGCATTCACCTTATACCTTTAAAAGCCAGTGGCTAGAGCACTTGCCTGGAGACCCAGGTTCCCCCTCTCTGCCTGAGGGGGCGACAGGATTTGAACAGGGGTCTCTCACCTCTCAGGAGCATGCTGTTACTGCTGAGCTCTGGGATATTCTGAGGTGGGGCTCCCTTATCCTCTCCTTATGAAGCTGTCCCATAGGCGAGCTGTTCCACCTGCACCTTCTCCTGCTGCCGGTAGGCAGCTCCTGTCGATGTCTACCAGATAAGTCACATGTGGGGCCTGAGGTGGCCAAATGCCAATCTCTCCTGGTTGTGACTGGCTGTGGGGCTTAGGTGGCTGGGTGCCAAGAGGGAGGTGGTGGTGCACACTCCCAGAGGCAGAAGCATGGGCATATAGGGAACTTTTAGTTTGAAAACTAGGATGCAACAGGAGTTTTGTGGAGCCAGAACTGGGATTTAGGCCCCTAAGCCCAAGACTTGAACAGCGGCGTACCACTGCGGACCTGGGCCTTCGTGTCTGAACCTGCACCATGAAGTCACTGGAAGCTTTCCCACTGACTTCAATGTATGCAGGATGAAGCACTCAATGAACTTATCTCCCTTAAAAAAAAAAAAATTCAATGAAGAGGCCAGATGGGACCACAGAGATGAATCCCTGACTCCTCCCTCACCTTTCATGGGCTATTTTCAAAATGGAATATAACTGAAATGTTCATTAACCAAGAACAAAGCCAGACAGCTGCTATCTACCTATCCTAGGTACTTGTATAGCCTGCAGTAGTCTCTCAGCACCTGACAAGCTTTAATTTATCAATTCTCCCGACAGCCCTGAGAGGCAGGAAAGAGCGCCCATCCCCTTCCGCTATCTTCTGACACAGCATAGCCAGAGGCTAGCGACCGTTGTAAAGCACACGCCCGCCCGTGGAGAATGAAAAGAGCTACACGGCTGCTCTGTTGCGACACAGCTGTACAAAGGGAGCAGAGCCCCACGCAAGGTCAGTGCTAAAATGCCTGTTGACTTAAGTGGGAGCAGAGCTCAGTTAGGCCAAGGCTGAGTGCGGTTGAAAAGCCCACTCTTAATTTCTAGGGCAAAACCATGTGAAGATACTGCTCTCCCTTGGAAAGCGTCTGTGAACAACCACCCAGCGCATCTGGCTTTTATCAAAATGGTTGGCCAAAGCTCATTTTCAACTAGTGTTGTTTATTTAGGGTGGGGCCTGCTGTGTTGCTTTCCAAACACTCCACCGCAGCGGTTCATGGCATGAGCTTTCTCTCCAGCCCTTTACCCTCCCCCTCCCTTTGTTAAATGAGGGGGAAACGAGCCAGAACTGGGTGACTCATGTGGGAAAGGGAGTTCAAAGAAACACGCCTTGCCTCAACCAGACAGGTAGGGCCACACTACACCTACGGGACCAGGCTATTTCTAAAGCTTGCACTAAATGCACAGAGAGGTTTGCAAAAGCGTATGGGGGAGGCATTCCATTCACTACCTTCATACTCTTTTTGTCTTGCTGGATTGAACCACAGGACGAGTGTGTGTTTGAAACAGGCACACCTGGCCAAAGTCTGGTTCGCTGGGCTTTGTTTTGCTGGACGAGGGTTTACTATTTCTCAAGGGTGCTCCAAAATAGGCTAGCCTGTCTCCTTCACAGGGAGTCAAAATCCTGAAATGACTGCCAGCCCAACTGGTAGTTATATGTGGTATAAAGCAAGGCAGAATGCAGCAGCCTATTGCATACAAAAATTAAGGTGGCTGTGCTGTTTGTTTCAACGCTTACACTGAAACTTCTCTTCAGCAGGTAGGGTGACCAGATGTCCCAATAAAATTGGGACAGTTCCCTACATCTGGGGCTTTGTCTTCTAGCTGCCTATTACCCCTCCACCCGCTGTGCTGATTTTTCACACTTGCTATCTGGTCACCTGATCCACAGGAGCCAGGGGAATGTGGAAAATGTGAATTAAAGCTAGTGGCAGGTTTGTTTCTTCAGCCTGAATTAGGGTTTCCTTAGAACTTCCCTTCCCTGCAGTTTTCTGACAGCTCTGGCCAACTTGGAAGAAGCTAGCAAAAAAGGAGGAACAAAAGATGAAGAAAAGGAGAGGGGACAGGGCAGCACAAACAGCAGTGAGCTGGGCAGGACTATCATTCCTTTCTCCAGTTATTACTTGGCAAGGCAGGATCAGAGTTAACTTCCAGGAATGTTTAGCCCTAGATTTTTCAAAAGCAATCAGCACCCATCATGCACTGAGCTCTTTTGAAAAGCTGGCCCCAGAGGTAGGTGCTGAGCACAGGACTGTCTAGACTGTGGATGTTAATTTCAAGCCTGAGTACTAACAGGTTGCAGCTGTGGAAGCCCTTGTGTTGTCTGTGGAGCCCTGAAAAAGGAGCAGGTGGGTTAGATGAGACCTCCCCCCTGAGTAGGGAAGGGGAAGAGTTGTTGTCTGTTAAGGAAACTTGTTTTTCTGTAACTCTGGATTGATAACAGGAAATCTGGTCTGTTTATCTGGTGTGGATGTATCCTTCTTTTCTTCACTCTGCTGGCTGCCTGCCTCCCTCTTCCTGTTGTCTGTAAGGTGGATGGAGAAGCAATTATGGTAAGGTTGTGTTCTCTTTAGGCCTCCTAAAACAAAAGGGCCCTTGTTAAGTTGCTGGAGTTCCCAAACTTCATTGCACAGTGACTCTCTTCTGACAACAAAAATTACTACATGACCTCAGGAAGGGGGACTGAAGCCTGAGCCTGCCCCCGAGCCCTGCCACCCAGGGGAAGTGGGGGGCAAAGTCCAAGGGCTTCAGCCCCGGGTGGGGGGGCCTGTAACTTGGGCTTCAGTTTTGGGGCCGGGTGGTGGGGCTCGGGCTTTGCCCCTGGGCCCCAGCAAGTCTAACACCAGCCCTGGTGACCCTATGAAAATGGGATCATGACCCACTTTGGGGTCCTGACCCACAGTTTGAGAACCACTGAGTTAAGGGCTCAGAACAATGAGGCATAACTTAAGAATAGAAGTAAAGGTCATCTTGTGTTTAAAGTACTGGTAGGAAATCAGTGGATATGTGTTCTCCCTCTGTCCTGCTGCAGGCTTCCTGTGTGCTTACAGGCAGGTCATTGAACTTGGCTGTACCTTATTTTCCCAGTCTATAAAATGGGGTTAATATTTCTCTACCCGTACAAAGCTATTATGAGACTGGATGTCTGGAAAGCATGTTTGATCCTTCAAGAGAAGGTGTTTTACAAATGGAAGTATCTTACATTGTACTAGTAAAGTTCTGCTGTTTGGTTGCAAGCAAGGAGCTTGTTGTCTCTGTTCTTGCATTTTTCTGCAATAAATGCATCTTGTTTAAGGGTCTGGGATTCCATATATCATGAGAGCAAGGAGGAAGAGGGTAGAATTCAGGAGAGACTGAGACGGAGTCTAGGGAAGGGATGATAGAAACATTCCGGAAACAGAGAGCGAAGTCAAAAAGAGCAAAGAAGGTGCAGGGGGCGGGGAAGAGACCATGCGATGTGGGGAGAGTACAAAGGGGATAAACATCTCAGACCCAGCATAAGAGGAAGGGACTTGCTGCTTTTCTTCCTGTGCTTCTACTTTTCTTTCTTTGAAAAGAGAATAATTATTTTAAAAAATCACTCTGAAGAATGGCAGGAAAAGAAAATGGCCGGGGGATGATGATTTAGAACTGAAAGGAGAGGGAAAGCCTGGGCTAAAAAAAATAGAATAAGGGAAAGTGAGACTTGTAGGTTAGCAAATGTTCTTTACACGTCTCTGTTTGATGGCACTTTCTTTGCAGACATCTGGTACCTGCACACTTTGGGGCAAGGGATGGATAGCCTTTTTCTGCAGTTATTGATCAATCGACTCCAGAAAGCATGCTAGAGCGATCTGTCTGGAGTCTGTTGATAAATAACTGCAGAAAAATGGAAAGGAACCTAAAATTCAACCACATGCTCCAGCAGATGGAAACCTAGCTGTTTGTCTGGAGAACTGTCCCAGCACAAAACTGACTTTACTGTTGATGGCCATGCTCTGCAGCCAAGGAAGTGGATCGCAGCTCAGAGATCCATCCTCTCACAGCCATCTGTTTGTTTAAAATTAGTCAGCTAAATCTGATTAGGATTATTTCAGTGCTGCACCCCAAAACCCAAAGGCCTCAGTGTGAGGAATTGGGCGCTGTAGATACACTGAGGACTTCAGGACTTTCACCTGAGTATGAGAAAGAATGGCCCAGAGGCAAGGCCACTAAGAGGAGTTTGGAGACCTGCGTTCGAGACCCTTCTCCATCACCCTTCCTGTTTGATTTCAGGCAAATCGCTTGCTCTCTGTGCCTCAGTTCTCCATCTTTAAAACATGGATAATAGCACGTCCCTGCCTCACAAGGGTGTAGTGAGTACATTAAAGATACTGGGGCCATGGAATTACCTTAGACACATGGAACCCTTTTCCTGAACACTACACGGGCTTTATTATAAATATATTCACATGTGTTTGAGCCCTGGTCTCCGCTTGAAGGAAATAGGACCATTTCCAGCACTTTGCCCACAGCTTTGACCAAATGTTTTGGTAATTTCCAAGAAGCTGATACAATAATAGTCACTTTCCATACATATGTTACCATATGTAACTCTTTCTTTTTATTAAAAAAAGAAAAGGAGGACTTGTGGCACCTTAGAGATTAACCAATTTATTTGAGCATAAGCTTTCGTGAGCTACAGCTCACTTCATCCACTGAATGCATCCGATGAAGTGAGCTGTAGCTCACGAAAGCTTATGTTCAAATAAATTGGTTAGTCTCTAAGGTGCCACAAGTCCTCCTTTTCTTTTTGCGATTACAGACTAACATGGTTGCTACTCTGAAACCTTTCTTTTTATTGCATCTTGAAACCAAGTGTTTGTACCAAAGAGATAATATGATACAGTTGGGCTGTTGCATAATTGCATAAAACAATAAAAAATTCTTCACCAATAATTGAACATAGTGGGGGGAAGGCAAAGGGATCGTAATAATACCACCCATGGTGTCTCCATCTTGAAAATACAGACTTGAAGAGTAGATGGATTGAATTCAAAACCCAGCTGTAGGGTTACTTGAAAATTTTCTGTGTCTTCTTTCTGATGAAACATTGTGTTTTTGGCTAAACAAATTATTTTGTGTGGAAAGCATCTGCTTTTCTCAAAAAAATGTGGTTTTCCCACCTCAGAAAACAACCCCCCATTAAAAGTGGGTGGCAGGGGGTGGAAGTGGGAAACATCTGAAAATATTCAGACTTTAGTTGCCAAAAACTGGGGCAAAAGCAGCTTTTGGGTTTTAATAATATTCTCTATGGAAAACTTGACAAAAAATGAAAGCAGCTTAGTATTAATCAAAAATGTGGGGGCAGGAGGGATCGACGTGTGTTCTGACTAGCCCTTCACAGCTCTGACCGGCCACAAGGCTGAGTCAGTAGAGAGCCAAACACTTTCACATAATGTCTGGGTCTGGACCTTAAGTCCATTTTTAATCCTCGTAAAGGAAGAGCAGCAGTGAAGAGTAGTTTCCCCTTCATAAATAGGGAATGTGTCTTTGAATCTCTAGGTGTGTGCTCGCTGCGGCGGGTCAGGGCTTGGAAAAGTGAAAGGCTCATAAATTCATACTAAGCGCTGCTTAAAATCAGACAGGTGTCTGGGCACCCAATAGCTCCCACTGAGTTCACATTGTCATTGTCTTGAGTGGGAGCAGCTGGGTGCTTAGTACTTCACAATTGGGTGGGTGAGTAATGGTGGCTTCAGGGGACTCTTGGTTTTGAATATCTTGGCTTTGTATTTTTATTTTTAATCATCCCCAAGGAAAAGATTTTCCTCATCTTTCACTGCTGAAATTTGTGGCCCGCCCTCTCTCTTTCATAATGGGAAATCTTATATGAGATCCCTCAAGTTCAAGTTGCAGTGGAAGGAGAAATCTGCAGAGGCTCTAGCTGCCTGTCACTTCCAGTTTACGCGAGTGATCCTGCTGCCAATTGTTCTAGATTCTTTGGAAGTCAGTGGAGGGGTGACAGTTTATAGCACCTGAGGAACTGGTCCCTGGTGTCTTAGTCTGGGTTTCTGAATGGGATCACTTCTGCTCTGCCCCATACCCTAGAAATCGGGCCGGAGGATTGAAGAGTGGAGCAGAATTCACTCTTGGAATTCACTCCCCCAGACCTGGCATGACTAGCACAAGCATATTCTGATCACGCACAAAATATTTCCTGTGAGGGATCTAATAGCCCAGCCTGGCGTTGCAGGTGTGGGTTGTCACTGTGTTTCAAAGGAGACTGTCAATGACTATTCGTGACCAACCATTACAAGAAATACTCTGGGGTTCTTTGCAAGATAAAGGGTATTTAATACTCTAAAATTCTTCATGATAAAGGCAGGCCTCAGTAGTGAGGTTACTGGACACAGACCCTCTAGTTCTCTCTGTTTCCAGTTCTCAGGCTGGCTAAACGCAGCCTCTGCTGCTGTGTATCACCACACAAGGCTCCTCCAAGTCCTGGACTAAAATAAGCAGTCATGGAAGGGATTTCTGACTACATTTCAAACCCCGTTGCCCTAACTAAATTCTTATATTCCTTCTGCAACTTAACTGGATGGGGTATTTTGCTTTCTTGCTTCACTTCCTCTCTTAAATTGTTTTGTAGTGTTATGTGATGTTAAACAGCTTCTGCATTCTACCCCAGAGGTGACTGCATTTCACTGGTGGGTGAAGTGATTACTGTCCCAAAAGCCTGAACTTGCTGGCTCTTCCCAGCTGGGAACCGGCAACAGAAGCAGGTGGGTCACAGCCCACAGTTTGTAGTGTACTTTGCGATAAAAGGGACTTTATGCACTTGTGGAAAGTATTATATAGGGTTTTCCATGTTCAACAGCAATTTGCCCATTGGCAAGAAGGAGACAAGTTTCTTTCTGACTGGCCTTGGTTTTGGGAAATCATTTCTGCAGTTTTCCAGAAGCTTATATAATGTTTCTTGTCCTTATTTTTTCTTGATGTTTCCCATCCCATGAAAACACTTAACACATTTGTGTCTTGAAATCCTGTGTCTGTGTGCATGAGAAACGACATAGCACAGTTACCTAAATGACAGCAAGGAAAGAAAACAAGCTTTGCAGTTTAACAATTTAAAAGACAGCAGAGAGGAAGGAGAAGATCTTGTGGTAATGCTATCAACTGTATTGCTGTTTTTATTTTTGTATTTACGGCACCATTCTTCTTCTTTGGCTGATTCAGCAGATGTGACAACATAAACAAAACAATTTGCCCGTGTTCCCAGGGACCTGTAAATCAGGCATCATAGATATTATCTTTTGCAGCAGTAGGAGAGAAAGTCTGTGAAATAGAGCAAAAGCAAGTGTGTTGCTTGCAAAGGGTCATTAGAGCCACCTGGTGGTTGTGAGCTGGAATATGCGAATACTTCAGGGAAGAAGGTTCTTAAAGATTCAGATCGGGTGCGGCCAACCTGAGCCTGAGAAGGAGCCAGAATTTACCAATGTACATTGACAAAGAGCCGCAGTAATATGTTACTATTACCTATGTTAGCTATTACCAGCAGGACAGTGGGGTGGGAGGAGGTATTGTTTCATATTCTCTGTGTATATATAAAGTCTGCTGCAGTTTCCACGGTATGCATCTGATGAAGTGAGCTGTAGCTCACGAAAGCTCATGCTCAAATAAATTGGTTAGTCTCTAAGGTGCCACAAGGACTCCTTTTCTTTTTGCGAATACAGACTAACACGGCTGTTACTCTGAAACCAGTAATATGTCAGCAGCTCCCCCCACCCTCTCCCAGCTTCTCCCACCCACTGGCAGCCCCGCTGATCAGCGCCTCCTCATTCCTCCCCACACCTCCCGATCAGCTGTTTCGTGGCATGCAGGAGGCTCTGGTGGGGGAGAAGGGGAAGGAGTGAGGGCACGGCAGGCTCAGAGGAGGGGGTGGGAAGGGGTGGAGTGGGGGCAGAGCATGGGGTTGAGCAGTGAGCACCCCCCGGCACACTGGAAGGTTGGCACCTGTAGCTCCAGTCCCGGAGTCGGTGCCTAGACAAGGAGCCGCATATTAACCTCTGAAGAGCCAGCCACTTGTGGCTCTGGGGCCCCAGGTTGGCCACCCCTGATTCAGATCTTTTTGGGAAAGTCAAACAGTTGGTACTAAAACAGCACCCTTTGCCAAGCTCAATAGACTAGTACTGCATTAAAACTGCACTCCTGGAGAAGTAGCTATTAAGTTATCCGTGCTATTGGGTTTTTGGGAGATCTGAAGAGTTTAAAAAATAAAACATTACGTTTCACTCAGCTACAACACAAATTTGGTATTTTGAGGTCCAGTATAAGTTTGTTGAAATGCATATGTTATTCTTAGCTGTTTTGTACATAGTACAGAATGGAAAATGATCTCACACATAAGAGTAGTGACTGTAAGAGAGGGAGTCACCTATGGTTGGAGCAGGGGAGCAGGAGTCAGGTCTCCTGGGTTCTGTTACTTACCTTCTTCAGAGGGGTAATCACTTCATAAATGTTTCCAGAGATCTTTGAGATCAATGGAAGATGAGATCAAGTGCAATGTAGTGTAATGCTCTGCAGCTATAATTGCAATGATTCTTTCCTATGTTCTGCCTACCATGGAACAGTCACATATCACAAGGAAATCAGTCCTCATCCTCCTCCGGTCTGATTCTTCCAGATTGGACCTGTTCCTCTCTATCCCCACCCACCTCTTCAATCAAGTTTAATTACGTGTACCGGTTTTTGGGCTCTCTCTCACTTGTGTTCCCAGCTCATAATTTTTCTCATGAAGCTGATGATGAGAATATTAGTGTATGCAGACAAATGGTGCCCTCTTGTGCTGAAAATGAGAAACAAATGAAAAGATGGAAGTAAAACAGAAAAGCGGTCCTAACGAAGACGCATAGTTACACAGCTCATAAAGGAGAACATGGAGGAACTTTTAACGGGAATATCCTCCAGCCCACAATTCTTATTTATATAGAGACCACATGCTGTCTTTCTTCTAGAGTCCATTTCTCGGTAGACTTAGACTGAGAGCTAGCGGGACTTTAGCTATTGTGGACAGGAAAATAAGTTGTTGTGTAACCCAATATAATTTCACAGGGCTTTGTGCCTGGTGTGGACATGGCAAGTCATCTTAAATATGAGTTAGCTGGTCATGGTGAACTGTAGGCTCTCGATGTGGCCTGAGAGTGCTATTATATTCAATTGGCACTGGGCTGACGGCAAAAAAGACTACTGAAAAGCACCAAGCAATGTATCAGGACTATTTAGGGGTCTCTCTCTCTCTCAAATGCCTGCTGTTTGCAGTTGTATTCAGGTGCGGTTTTTTTGGGAACTGTTTATTTGGAAAGCATTAACAGGTTTACAAATCCTCACCAGAAACAAAACCATATCATTACAATAGTAAGCCTCCTTAAAGAGAGGCTATCCAGGAATATAGTCATCAGAGCTCTCTGTTTAAGAGGGAGTTACCATGTTGCAGGGTGAGAATCATTGCAATACCCATGACATGTCATTTTCAGTGACTTTTCTTAAATTGAAATCTCTGGTCTGTTCAATGTGTACCCAGGCATGTCCATCAAACATTAGTATTTCAGAAATGCATAGGCTTGCTTTTTTTGGCATGTGAATGCACTGCATCTGAGTAGTGAATAAATAGGAACCAAATATCTGAGCATCTGTTTGTCCGTTGTCTATTTTGCTGGGTATGTAACTGGGTGCACTATTTTTTCTATAACCCCTCCCAGTGTGCGTGATTTGAACCATCCCTCTAAAGCTGGATTATTTTCCTTTCTCCAATGAGAGCCGAGCTCAACTGCTTGTTTATATGCACGTGAGATCTGCCAATGGGTGAGTAGAAGCAGCCCCATTTTGCCATGGAATTACCGTTATTAGTTTACGTTACAGGCTTTGCTGCCTGTGTGATCTGTAGTGGGGACTGTGGATTCCCTGCAGTCTGCGGAAAACAGCTTTCCTCCCTTAACAGGACGCAGCGTGGCTGATCAGGTTTGGGCTCTGCAAAACGGGCAGCCCTGACACCCTGGCCCTGTAATGGGGATGCTGCCGTTCCATTCAAGTATAAGTTTGCGGCACCTACATGGTAAGGGATGTTAACTAAAGCTCCCAAGGATGAAAGCTGCACTGCTCGGCTCTGCGTCAGTCAGCGCTGGTGGTGTGTGCGAGCACGTTGGTGAGGTTTGTTTTCGGAGGGGAAGAGGTAACGGTGATACCTGTCGAGGTAGTGCTGACTGCTGCTGGCAGATCTTCACATTGGGCCATTGACTCGATCCTGCAAGCCTTACTCATGTGGGTAATTCTTACTCGTGCAAGAAGTCTCCTTGTTTTCAGTGGCACGGCTCGCTCGAGGAACACTTCGAGCCCTTACTGTTCCTTGCGTCACGACTGGACCATAGGCCGTCTCTTGTGGCTGGAGCCCAGGCATCAGTCACTGGCGCTTCGGTCAATACCAGCACGTAAAGTGGAGGGATTTTCACCTGCGCTCTGGATCTCACCACTTGAGAGTGGGAGGCGAGGAAGAGAAACCCCAAAGAGGCATTTTGAGGAAGCGGTGACTTCCAGTGCCCCCTTCTCTTTTGAAGTGCCGCTCTACCAAAACCTTGGAAGAACGAGCCCGGGGGTTTGTCAGGAGAGGGTGGGTGAAATACAGACGCCTGCCCTCTAGAGTTGTTAACCTTTTGGAAAACCAGCCCCTGAAATTTTGGACTCCCCACGCTGTTGTAAGATGATGACATGCAGAGGCCATCAGTACTGAGCCTACTGCTTTCTAGGCCGCAACGGGGGCTCCAGGGCAGCACGAAGCCTTGTTATTGTCTTGTTTTAAACACAAAGCAACCCCGAGGAGAACTTAGATGGTAAGCTTCTGGAGGTCGGGACTGCTCCGTGTTTGTGCAGTGCCTGGCACAATGGGGTCCTGGTGTATGACTGGCACTCCAAGGTGCTGGGAGAACACAAATAGATCGTAGAACGCTATGGCATTCCTCCCTCTTTCAAGTTTTTTTTATATGCTCACTTCAGGCATCTGAGAGAGGGAGTTGGGTCCAGTGGTTAGAGTGTCAGCCTAGGTTTGGTAGACAAGGGTTCAAACTCCTGCGGTTTCTTGGCCAAGATCTGGGTTCAATTCCCTGCTCTGCCGACGACTTCCTGTTTGGCCTCGGGCAGGTCTCTTAGTGTGTCTCTGCCTCGGTTCCCCACGTGTCAGTTGGCTACAATCCCAGTAAATCACTGCATCCTCCAATCTCTTGGAGGTTTATAGGAAGAAAGATTCTCTAGAGGCAGATTTATCCCACAACTGCTGTTGCAGTGTTTCTATTCAGATTCTTCACCTTCCTCTGAAGCATTTGGTACCAACTGCTGTTGGGTGCAGGCTGCTCGGCTGGATGTACCACCAGTCAGATCCAGTACGGCAATTCCTCTAACTAGTACTGGAGTGACACAAGGCAAAGCTGAGGGTCATTCATGTCCTAACCCTGGGGTACTAAACCTGAGGCTCTTGAGTCACGTGTGGCTAGCCCTGTATGTGGCTCTCTTGGAGGGCCTGAGTGAGGCATTGCTTGAAATCCAGACATTAATACCATGGAGGGAGGGAGAGGGCAAGACGTGGCCGTTTAGAACAAAGCGACATGGGCCCATGTAGCAGAACAGGCTGCTCGGTCTCAGGCCCTGAGCTCACAGCCGTTAATTGCAGCAGTGTTGTGAAGAGAGAAACAGCAGTGAAATCAGAACAGCCTCTCTTCCCATCTAGCTAGGTACAAGTCCTTCCTGCATGCTCATTGATTGATCTGAGCTCCCAGACCACGCACAGGGAAGGTCAGCAGCGTATGGGGAGGTCCTTTATTAGCAGGGTGGTGAGGCTTACTTGCTCAGCCCCTGCCACTCTTGAATGGATCTGTGCCATAGAGATTGGAATAGCAGATTTTTGCCCAGGGACTAGATTTAGTCAGAATGGCATCGTGGGCCCTGAACCCCCAAGGGCCACTACACCCTATTGCAGCCTGACTTGGATCTCTCTGGCACCGGTGTCAACCAGGAGCAACTCCGTCAAAGCATATAGCTATGCTGGTGTGAGAGGAGAATCAGACCCCACTGTCCCATGCAAAGCTGAGAGGCTTATGAAGACAGATGGGTTATATCTGTACTTGTGCTGGTAGCAAGCTAAACTATATGACTCTTCAGGTTTGTGTGGGTTCTGGCTCATATTCTAGCCCTTGATTTAGCTGTTCTGATGAATGTAACCATCATTAATTACTGGAATTTCTTGCCTGGGGTAAGCAGAACTCTGCAAGGCTGGAATACATCTTTCAGACTCTTTGTGAGTCTGTGAGATGAGAACATGCTGCCTCAGCGACTGGAGGTTGACAGCCACACCGCTAGCCCGCCACTTGAGAATTGCTCGTTAATAAATAATGGCAAACAGATTATTGCTGCATGCTGAATCCACTGGATGGCTGAAGGTGTAAAGTGAAATCGTTGGACTCTATGGCAGTGGGGTGTATGCCCTGATCTAACAATAGCACAAAGAGAAATATGACGCCTCAGAAGGCCGTACTCCGGGTCTTCACTGAAAACATTAAACTAGAGCAAGCAGTTGTGAAAAGTAGTGCAATGGAAGAGGAGAGTGATGCAATGATGTGAATTGCAATTATGGTTCTAGAGAGGCTGTCCTGTGCAAGGGATCCACTGCATATACGCAGATATATTTATTTGATACCAGTGGGGGATGGGTATAGACTTGTGTGTAGACTTCAAATTATATAGAGTATTATAAACCACAGGAGCTGCTCCTGCTCTACGTACACCTGCTGTGAGTTAATAGGAGATGACAAGGGAATGCTGGTCCTTGTTTGTAACACTTTCACTCGCTGATGAGACAGGACCTGCAGAGCCATCGGGCTGAACGCACGCCCAGGAAGCCAACTGTCAGGGAGATATAAAAGTTGCATTGGCCACATGGGAACAGGGCAAGCAAAGGTGAAAAGCAGAAAAGGTAACTGACAGATCTCTCTATATGTGTACTGACAGAAGGGGAAATCCCTCTTTGTTGGCTGGAGATGTTAGCTTCTGATACCTCAGTATCTGTCACTTCACTTTAATTTTCAGCTGCGTGAGCAGGAACTGCTGGGGATCTCCAAGCTCTGCATTGCCCTGGAGTTGTGGCAGTGTTGTCACAGGGACCCATCCTGGCATCTGTGCTCTGGGTTGGTCATACAGATTCGCACTTGGTCACCTAAACTCAGGTGTAGGGTTACTTCTTTACCTTCCGGTTCGGTGATGTCTGCACTCTCTCTGCGATCAGTTTCCTCCCCTCTGATCAGAACATGATTCCTTTTGTTTTCCTCCTGCTGCTGGTCCCAGCTGTTTCACTACTTTATGCTGATCATTCGTTCTGAGTGGATAAAAGATCTCTCAAGATCTCGTGTTCATCTGCCATTATTCTTTTTGCTGAGTCACATCGACTCTTACAAGAGACTACCTCCCAAATCTCCTGTAAAATGAGTAATCTCAGTGGATCCTCCAAATTTGTTGCACTCTGAGTGGAAGTGAAGAGTAGGGATGAATATGCAGACTCCATAACATTAGCTTGAGATGCTGGATGGAATTTCTTTGCAATAAGACTTGAAACTGTCACAGAAACTTCTGGTGCAGGCGGGGCAAGGCTGTGCTTGCTATAAAAAGCTCTTATTTGCTCTGAACCTTTGAACGGAGCTTCTCTGAATATCCAGTAGTTGTTTTCCTCCACCCTCATTAGCTCCAATGTCTCACTCCCTCTACTGATGTAAAAGTTTAGAAGCATAGAACAAGTTTTGAAAATTTAGGTAGGGTTCTGAATTGGAACTATGGATCCAAATATGACGTTTCCCTCCACCTCACCTTCCTACCTCCCAGACTTTGGGGAAATTTGAATCTGAGTCTGAATCCAGACTTTCGAGCTTGACTCCATCTCTAGCATCAAATAAGAACAACTTAGAACCACAGCCAAAGTCTGAAATTGATTTTTTTTTTTCTTGGATGTCCAAAAATTTGAGTAAACTTCAAAACATACTCCTTGTACTTGCTGGTCCCAAAAAGAATCAAAGAGCCAAAATGCCACAAGAACAACTTTTCTGGTGGTGTTTACAGCACAACCAGAAGCAGGTAACACTTGTAATCCCCTGAAGGGTTATTGTGAGGCCCCTTGTCCAATTTTGCAGACCCAACAGCTTCTGATGCTGAATAGAAAGATTCAGATTAGGATCTGAATTTCTGAGGCCTGAGCTGAATCTGGGAACTGTTTAAAGTCCATCACTGGTGCTGAGGGGGGCGTGGTTTTGGTTGGCTTTGCACATGTTAATTCTGAAGAGCCCTATAATATAGTCATCTCTTGATTTGATTTTTTTTATAGTGTGTTCACATGACTTCATGGTTGATCAGAGAATGGTTTATTTCTCCTTCTAACAGCTGTGGAGTTTAACTGTAAATCTGTGAGTCTGAAATCTTTGGCCAGTTTTCTTCATATTTATCGGCACACAAGCACTTTTGGCCTTTGATCAAGATTAGATTGATTAAAAGATGTCCGTATTTATGACACTTCTGCATGTAATGTTGTCACTTATTGGGAATGGCCAGAACTACCAAAGTGTTGATTCATTACAAAGCCCAACATCGGACACGCACACAATGTCTTTTGTAACATTTCATGACTGGTTGGACATTATTAAAGGTAGTTTCTAGTCTTTTTTTTAAAAAGGATGAAATGCACCGGGGAAAATGGCATTTTCCCACATGTTTGGGGGAAGGTAGCTAGGTAACATCTTCTTCTGATGTGCCTGTGACCATTGATAGTACATGCTGATCTAATCATGACTGTAAAATTCCTATGACATTTATTAAATTGTTAATATGTTGTTATAACTGGAATTTTAACAGAAAAGGCGACCACAATTTCTTTACAAGGGGTAGCTGATTTGTCAAATCAATTAAATCAAACTTTACAACATGAGTTTTAAAGGGGCAGAGTGACAAGTGGCCAGAGCACTGATTCCTGACTCTGCAAATGATTTATTATTTGACCTTCGGTAAGTCACTTAGGATCCCACCCTGCAAAGACTTACCCACATGCTTAACTTTATGCAGTGTGCTTATGCCCATTGATGTCAGTGGGGCTACTAAAAGTGCATAAAGCTAAACATATCCACGAGTCATTGCAGGATCATGGTCTGTGCCTCAGTTTCCCCATCTTTAAAAAGAGTGTGTGGAGGGCAATAATACTTTTCTCATGGGATGGTGGTGAGGTTTAAGTAACTAATTGTAAAACACACTGAGATTATCATATTACGTGCACTCAAGGTACTAATACAAATAATAATCTTAAATGAGCATTGAGAAGTCCAAGATACTTAATTCCCAAAAGTTTGTGAGGTAGGAGGCTTGAGTACTTCCGCCTCCACTCCTGCCCTTTACTATGTAATATTTTTCTGTGTTTTGAATTTAGTAACTCCTTATGGGCACATACAGACAAAAATCACTCTTCCGTTTCTGCTGTATCTATTCCAGAATAGAATCCTGAACACACCTTCCTGCCTACCCCACAATAACACCTGCTTATTATTTGGGAATTTGCAGGTTGAAGAAGAGGTCACTCTCTCTTATAAAGGGCACCTTACTCTTTAGTGCTTCTTTGTGGCCTTGATCTTGCAATGAGCTTAATGCAGGCAGACCCCTGTGCCTGTACAGACCTTCAATGAAATCAGTGGGGCCTCACCTGCCTGGAGCTTGCTGCAGAACCAGGGCCTTAGATGGAACAGTTTATTCTTTGCTATGCTCTCCTCCTTTGCCATCTGGCTCTTTAGGTGAGTCTGACCGTGGATGCCGGACAACTGGGTTGGGTGTGCAGTTCTCTCTTTGGTGAGAACATCTGAGTTCTAAAAGCAGCTGCATTAACTTGTAAGTGCATTAGTGGCGTATCTCTAAAGCTTTTCTCATTAGTGACCAATTAGGCAAGCCCTGATATTTTCCTAGTGCGCATTTTGGGGGAGGAGGGGCATAAACTCATTGCAAGGGACTGATGTGTTGTTTTTTGTTTTGTTTTTACAAAAACCTCAGGTGAGCTTTGCCTTTCTCCTGCCTCTGCTTCCATTCCCCTGTCCCCTCTGTAGTTCGTTCCCAACCGTACCTGCCAGGGCTCTCCCCGAAGTGTTTACGTTGCACCTGCAAATGAGAATTTGATAAGAAATTCTTGCAGTGATAAAAAAAATGCTCCCAGGTCAAAGCTGCAGTGGTAAAATTAATTGTTCAGAGACCATGTGTCTCAAGCCATCTATAAAAGCAGTATAAGTTACTGCTTGCAATACCACCTGTGTGATGCAGCTGTCTCAGCCACTTTCCTGGCAGAAAAAAAATGATCTTTAGGAGAGGTTTTATTTGGGTTCAAGCCATACTCTCTGGAGGTTTTGTTTTTCAGCTAATTGAAAACATTTACAGTACTCCTGCCAAAGAGATGCTAGCGTGAGCCAACCTGGCTAAGAGGGCCCCTCGCCTCAAAACTATGAATCACTGATGATTGCGTCTCAAATCGAGACCTGAATATAAGGTTCTGCTTATCAAATGAAAATAGTAGCAAACAGCAGGATCAGAGGGGTGACAGCTTCTTGAGCTTGATCCAAAGAATTGTCAGTGCATTCTTGTTCCTAAAATTATTTTCTGAAACAAGAAGAAACTTGGCTGATTTCAACTACATCCAGAAAGGCATCTGTTTCCATAGATGCCATATTGGCCCTCTCCCGCAGCCCTTGATTACACGAATAGGCTCAATGACTTCAGTGGGGCTACTCACTTGAGTAAGGGGTTGGAGTATTGGGCCTAAGTGCTTTATAAAGCAGAGATTTAGTTATATTTGTAAATTGTTTCATCATCATTAACCATTTTATTTAAAAGGGCGGATGGTCTGATGGTAAAGCCCTGGTCTGGGACTCGGGAGGTCAGTTTATGATTCTGTAAGACTTCATGTGTGACTTTGGGCAAGTCACTTAATTCCTCTGTGTTTCAGTCACTCATTTCCATTTTACAAGTAATATTTCTGCTCTCCAAGGCAGGGGTTGTCTTTTACCATGTGTATGTACGATGCCTAGAGCAATGCACCTTCGGTCTCAGGTTGGTGTTGCAAAACCAAAATGTAATAAATAACCTAAAATACAAAACCCGAATGTAATCAATATACAAAACTCAGAGCAAATGTTAAAAAGCCAGAGTGAGCAAAGCTTCAGCCCCTTGCAGCGCTTTCTGGCTGTGTCTGGTAAGGGCAATGTGCACTTTTTTCTTTCTCCAAATTTCTGATCCAGTTGCCCTTTCGTCTATGGGAAAACAAAACAATCCCTCAGACACAAACACGTCCTTTCTTTCTTTCAGAAGGCACACCAGAGATACCAACAATGACGGGGCTGGAGGTGGGCAAGGATGGGACTTCAACATGGGCAACGTTTTCAAAAGTGCTTGAGTGTCTTAGAGCCTACAGTCGGGTTTAGAATGGATTTATAAAGTTAGGCGCCTAACTCCCAAGTCACTTTTGCTCTTGTAAAACCCATGAGGCAACTATCTGAACCTTTAGGTGCCTGCACACCTTTGTATACCTGGCTCTAGGTTCTACTTCTAAGGCCTGGTCTCCACTAGAAAATTAAGTCAATTTAACTACATTAGTTAGGGGTGTGAAAAATCCAAAGTCCCCATGTAGACAGTGCCAGGACGACTGAAGAATTCTTCCATTGACCTAGTTAGCGCCTCTCGGGGAGGTAGATTACCTATGCCGACGGGAGGGAGTCTCTACACTGAATCACTACAGCTGCGCACTGTGCTGCGGTAACATTTTAAGTGTAGTAAGCACTTTTGAAAATATTACCCCAATCTTTAAATAACGTTCCTGTATTCATTACCCATCAGATTGGAAAGCCAGAGTTTTCTATTCTGTGGGGTGATTAGAGCAGAGGGAAACACTTTCAGCAAATAGTAATTTCGCTAAAAAATACTCTTCCTGAGGCACCAAAAGTAACTCATGAATTCAGGTCTTATTCAGCAAATCGTTTTGGCTGGGGGACAGGGTGAGGGGAAAAATTCTGAATTTTTTTTGTCAATGTTTTGTGTCACATTTTTGAAACAATGTTTTGACATATTTTGTTTCAAAATGACACGTTCGAAACAAAGTGTTGTTTCCCATCAACATTTCCTGGAGGAAAGGTGTTCAAAATGTTTCGTTTAACTCAAACAAAATGTTTCCTGTTTATTGTTTGACAGGAGAATCTGAAAAGATTCAAAACAAGCCTATTCTCTCCCCCCGCCCTGTATATATGGTTTCAGTTCTGCCACTAAACTGAAAAAAATCCATTATTTGTTCAGCTGTAGGAGCTTTAGTCCCGCTTTATATCACTAGTGAAGTGTGTTACTGGCCATTATCAGAATCTGTAATGATGAATTTCAAGAATGTGGCAAGGGGAATCCAGCTACTGAATCTGATCGGCATAGAGGTGGTAGTCTCCTTTAACCCTTTGGTTCACTCAGCAGGAGAATAATCAAATATGTGTAACTGCACAGACCCTTTATGGCTTCACCTTGCTGTGGGTTTTCCGTTTCTGCTGCTGGTTTTGTTTTTTTTCCCCCTGAAATCCATTGTCTAGTCTAGTTTGCCTTGCGGAGTTTTCTCTCACAGACTTGGTTTAAAGGGGAAAATGCAGTATATGGCCACCGAGCTGTGTGATAAGATCACTGGATTCTGTAGGCATCCGTAGATCACGGAGATGTAGGACTGCACAGACATGGCACATGCCTGGTCCAAAGCTGTTCAGACGTTGCAGAGAAATGAGACAGAATTAACTGAAATCTGCTCTAACAATCTTCCTCACAGGTGTGTCAAGAGGGGGAAATTCTCTTTACTGTTTGTAAACTGTTTTTTTTTTTTAATCCTCAGATGAAAGCTTCTCAGCTAGTGTAAATCAGCATAGCTTCTTTGAAGTCAATGGAGCTATGCCAATTTATATCTGCTGAGAATCTGGCCCAGACTGCCTGTGGGCCCATGTGAAAGGCAGCATTTCATAGTGAGGTCAAACTATAATAGAGCAGGTTCTGCTGTTTACTATGAATAATGCAGTATTACCAAACACAAGCATTCAAAAATCATTAGTCAGCCCTCCCCCACCCCCAAAAACCCATGATACTGGCTTAAAAAAACATGAGATTTTAAAAAATAATACAGTTGGGGTCGTTTTTACTTGCCTTCTGGTTTTTGAGCCAGTCGAGGCATGTTCTCAAGATTTTTCTCTGTAGCTATGAGGTCTAAAAATGTACTTTTAAAATGAAAACAGAGATTCTCAGGTAATCACAGAATTCCAGGAGCAGGTGTATTAAGAGTTGTCAGTACTGATAATGCTAGTTACCGGTTACCCCTTTTTGAACGAATGAATCCTTCACAAACTGACCCTAAATCACTGAATAGTGTTTTCAGAATAGATCTTTGCTTTGGCATTGTTTGAAAACCATTCCCTTTGACTCTTTGCCATTTCATATTCCTGCTATGTGGGTGATCACCTTCGCCGCATGGTATTGTTTCTGTTCCCTGGCTGGTCAATCTCTCGTTAACAAGTTTCCTTCATCCAGTGATGAATAACAAACCAAACACTTCCCGGAGGAATTCTCTCTCACAAGCCATTTCTGCTAAAAAGGATAAAACTTTCAGGATTCATGAAAATTGATAGTTCTCAGGCATCCAAATACTTCCCAAAGCAGGATTTCACAATTTATAGGAACTGGCACTGTGCATTTTTATGAGTGAAAATGTACATTATTGTTGTTTATGTGGAATGCAGTAGCTGCCGGAGGTCTCCCACCATCAGGGATCAGGGTCCCATTAGTGCTAGACACTACACACACACACAAGAGGAACGTGGTCCTTGCCCCCAAAGAATGTATAGGCTTGAATAAGGTTTATTACTGTTAATCCAGCTCTAATTGAATTATAACCCAACTCCAAAATATAACACCTCAAATACACAGAGGAGTGCATGCCACAATCATGTCCTACGGAAAGAAACTTTGGGCCTCTTGTCAGGGACACAGGTTGGATATTTGTCACTGCAGCTAGTTGCTGTGAAAGGTTGTAGTGAAACTGTTACAGTCTGGCTGATGGACATTTAAAAGACAGAATAAGTTGGGTTTCAACTGTCACTGAAATGTTTGTGCGCACGACCACGCAGTCCTGGGAGACAGATTTTAAAACTGTCCCACAATAGTGAGTGAGCCTCCCTCCAAGTGAGCATGACTTGGCAGGTTTTTTGCATGTTAGTCCCCTGACTCTTTAAAATAAGCCCCATGGTCTTTTTTTTTTTTTTAAATGGTTAAGAAGTTTGGACTGACTCTAAAACTTTGCATGGGAGGTATTTGATGTCTTGTGTTAGTATTTGTCTTGCCCCATTCCCTCTGTATGTTCTTCTGTGTGGGCCCCTATACTTGGTAGAACCTCCCTGAGTGCCTCTGCAAGGCTTTACTCTGCCCATATTTAAGACTCTTATCCGCCATGTTGCATATAGTAGACTTCTCACCCACTCAGGATCCAAAGAGGTTTTTTTTCTATTATCAGGCTCATTCTTTCTCACCTATGCACCTGCACGTCGCATAATTAGGAGGGCCTCATGGGTCATCTTTTGTATGTGTCACAATCAATATCTAGATTGTTGAGCCCACTAACTGCTGCTTCGTCAAGGGTAGCAAGAGCTTGCAGTCCACTCTCCAATCTTCTAATTGTACCTCCTCCTCCACATGTTTGGCTGTCTGCATCACTGCCCTGCGGTCACACCGTGAAGGTTGGACTATGCCAAATTTCTGCATTGTGGCAGCCGCTTCAGCTGTTTCAGTTAGCAGCCTGGTAAGCCCAGTCCAGGATCTGTGTCCCAAGTTGCAAACAGGTGGATGTAAAATAGGGCTTCTGAAATTCAGCTTGCTTGTCTTATTTCCCCATCACGCCATAATCCCTAAAACTTCATGGGAAACTATGACTGATGAAAACAACCACAGCATGCAAGGCATCCACTGGTTCCAATAGGTGCAAGCAGGCAACACACATTTCCTACAAGAAGATCTGCCCACCTCCAGAAGAGACCACCTACAGCTGTGGTTTCTCAGATGAACAATGGCACGTCAGGGCCGACAGCCGTGCCCTCACATGGCAGAAACTCTGGGATAGGCCTTGTGGTTAAACCATGTGGCCGGAGTCAGGAGATCTGGATTCTGTTCCTGGCCAGGCCACAGACTTCTTTTGTCACCCTGTGTAGGATTCATACAAGGTTTATGCGCTTGGCAACATTCAGGGCACACCCGGAGTGTTGTGTAGGAGCAGTGCACACACAGCTCCTTTCAAGGGCATCAACCTTGGAATCTCGCCCAGATGACATGAACCGTGGGAAGCCTCCCAGGACTGGGCTCAAGGCCCAAGAGCAAGGAATGCGGTAGATAGAAACTGGTAAATAAGAATGTTAAACAAAGCCAGTGTATTCCTTTTATCTGTTGGAGAATGTAATGCGCGGGGGGAGAGAAAGAATAAAGGGGGAAGGTGGAAAGCTGACAGGCAGAAGCCTGTTAGCAGACCAGCCACTTGCTTGCTTAAAGCTCTGTGCTGTCTTGTCATTGAACCGCCACAACTGGCGCCAAACGTGGGGCCCTCAGCACTCACCTCGCCCGGCAAGGGTTTCAGACGCGTCACTCATCCGCTTCGTGGATCCCGGTGAGTATTTTTCATTGTGGTAAGTATGGGAAGCTCCCTCTCTGCTTTGCAAGTGCAACACCGCAATGAGCTGCAGTATTTGCTGCGTAAGGCTCAGCATGACTGCCCCGCTCGAGAACTCTCTCTCCTGCCACAGGAGGTGAGTGCCCAATGCCCGTGGTACCCTGAAGCCGGAACCCTTAAGCTAGCAGACTGGGAGCGGTTGGGCCAGACATTGCACAAGGAGCCTCGGGCGCCCGTGCAGGCTTTACATGCCTGGCACCTCTGCCGCGACGCGATACAGCGTGTCACCTCGGACAGGCCCTCCCTCGCGAGGCTGGTGCTCTCGCCACTCCCGTCTGCTCCTGCAGCCATCCCCCCTCCTAGCGATGCGACACAGCGTGTCGCCTCGGAAAGGCCCTCTCCCGCGCCAACAGAGGGGCTGCCAATCCCGCCACCCCCGTCCGCTCCTGCAACCATCCCTCCCCCTGCTTCGCCCCCAGTGCCTCTATTACCACCGCCACCCTTGCCTTCCCCACCGGAGCCGGTGTGTGATCACCATCCCACCGTGGTGCCCCATATTCCGGGGCCCCCCGGAGGGTCGTCCGCGTCTGCTCAGCAGCTTTCACTGGTGCAACAAATGGTTCACGCAGCGAAGACTCGCTCAGATATTACAGCAGAGGAGCTGGCTGAGCTGGTCTCAGTTTGTCTGGTGACCTGGCAGGATGATGGCCAGGGCAACCAGGTTGCAAACTGGGTCAGTTTGCCCTACTCGGTGATCAGAGACGTAAAGAAAGCGATTCGCGAGTTCGGCCTCACTAGCACGTATGTAAGTGGTCTCATTGAAGGGCTAGGTACTGGGTACACCCTGATCCCTGAAGATTGGAAGGCGCTGTTGCGCATGATGCTGGCGCCCAGTCAGTATGTTATTTGGCTTAGTGAGTATCGGCAGATGGCGGAACGCCAAGCCCAGGTATATAGAGAGCAAGGTGTCATTTATGAGCAGTTGGCAGGGGAGGGGCAGTTTGCTACTGTTCAGATGCAGTCTCAAGTCCCTCAGACCGTCTTCCCCATTATTTCCACCTGCACCCAGCATGCTTTCTGGAAGGTCCCGGATTCAGGCAAGCCTACCAAAAGCTTTGCCAGTATCCGTCAGGGTGCATCAGAGTCCTTTATGGATTTTACCAACAGATTGCAGGAGGCTATCCTCCGACAGGTGGATAACCCTGCGGCAGCTCAGGAGATCCTGTTAAAAATGGCAGTTGAAAACGCGAACGAGGATTGCCGCCGTGCTCTCCAGGCTGCACAAGCCTCTGGACTTCTAGAGCTGTCAGACATGCTGCGGGCGTGCCAAAACATCGGAACTCAAGCACATAAAGCTGGGGTTCTGGCTGCCGCCCTGCGGAAAAGCAGGAAGGAGGGGAAGCGTTGTTACCGCTCTGGAAAGGAGGGTCACTTTCAGTGGGAGTGCCGCTCATCGACGGCGCCCGCCCGCCCCTCAAAGAAGTGCCCCAAGTGTGGGAAGGGTTATCACTGGGCTAATCAGTGTCGTAGGGGGTCGGGAAACCGCATGACGGGTCCACCCCGAACCCAGGGCCAAACGGGGGTGTTTCCCACTCAAACAACCGTTCCTCTGTCTTAAAATCTGTAGACTCTATGAGGGCGGCAACTGCTGGAAGTGCAGGGCTTGATTTGATCATGCAGGAGGACACTGACTTTCGGCTGCCAGGGGAGGTCTGTGCCATACCTACGCAGGTGACGGGACCTCTCCCTGCCTGCTTTGTGGGTCTCGTTCTCCCTCGCTCACATGCTGGGAAACAGGGCTTTTTTGTCATTCCAGGGGTCATTGATGCCGATTACACCGGCATTATTAAGGTTCAGGTGTGGACTCATCTGCCACAGTCGCTCCCGCGTGGACGCTCAACTGCACAATTGATTTTAGTCCCCTATCAGGTGCCAGCTGCCGAGGATCGAACTCGGGGCGGAGGCGGCTTTGGATCAACATTGTCTCACTCGTCGTCTCACAGCACGTCCTCTCCACTTGTTGCTCTGACAATGTCAGTCCGCCCCTCGAAACCTCAGTTAACACTTCTCTTAAATAATGTTCCTTTTACAGGGCTGGTGGACACTGGAGCTGACGTTACGGTGATTCGTGATCCAGAGTGGCCGGTCGGTTGGCCAACTGTTCCTTCTCAAGAGTTGTGGGGGATCGGGGGTAGCAAACCCGGGCACCAAAGTTTGTCTTGGGTCACGGTCTCTAAACCAGGAGGCCGTGCCCTTGCTACAATCCGCCCTTTTGTGCTCCCTGTCCACCTCAATATTTGGGGCCGTGATTTACTTACAAAGCTGGACACCACCCTCGATATTAATATATAATGGCCCGAAATCCTCCCTCATCCACCTTGCCATCCGCATTACCATTAGTATGGCAATCCTTAGAGCCCGTATGGATTGACCAGTGGCCCCTCCCCCTAGAAAAGCTGAAAGCGCTTCATTCACTTGTACAATAATATTTGCATGCACAGCGCTTGGAGAGCTTTACTAGTCCTTGGAACTAGCTGCTGTTATTTTGGCCTTTTAACTTTTTGCTGGTTGTCCCTTTAATTTGATCGTGGACACGCATTATGTTTATCAGGTAATTGATCATTTACCCCTTGCCCTTATTACCCCTCAGGTCGATGCGGACCTCCTCCGCCTGTTTTTGTCCTTACAGTATCTCCTCACCACTCGTAATTTCCCTTATTTTGTTGCTCATATTCGCAGTCATACCCCTCTGCCTGGGCTACTCACTGAAGGCAATGCGCGCGCCGATCGCGCGCTACGTGGTCAGGTAAATTCCCTTTTTTCTGACCCCATTGAAAGCCATGCCTTTTTTCATCAGTCTGCCTCTGTTTTGGCCCGACAGTTTCACATTCCTGCTGATCATGCACGTTCTATTGTTGGTTCCTGCCCCCGCCGTGCCGCTGCTGCCCCTACCTTTTCTTATGCCGTTAACCCCAGAGGTACCGCGGCGAATCAGCTGTGGCAAATGGATGTCACTCATGTGCCACAATTCCGCCCCTATTCGTTTTTACATGTTTCCATTGATACCTATTCAGGATTCCTCTGGGCGACCCCACAGCGTGGGGAAGCCACTCCCAAAGTTGTTCACCATTTGCTAGCCTGTTTTGCTGTTATGGGTCACCCGAGCCAGATAAAAATAGATAATGCCCCAGCCTATTGCTCCACAGCCCTCTCCATCTTTTGTGCCCAATGGGACGTCTGTCTCAAACACAGGATCCCTTATAATTCCACAGGCCAAGCTATTGTTGAACGTGCAAATTGGACACTAAAAACCTTGCTCGACAAACAATTAAAACAAGGGGAGCTGCGTCTCCGAACCTTAGGAGACATTCAGCAACAATTGCATATCCTTTTGTTCACTTTAAATAATTTAACGCTGAACGCAGATCAGCAGACCCCCACGGATCGGCATTTTCACAAATCCGAGGTACTGGAAAGACCGCGTGTCTATTACCGTCAGCTGCCCGATCCGCAATGGTTGGGCCCAGTGCCTCTAATTACTTGGGGTCGGGGATATGCTGCTGTGTCTCTCCCTGCAGGACCGTTGTGGGTTCCGGCCCGGTGTGTGCGACCGGCACTGAAACAGCATGGCGTGGCACCAGGGGCTGTCAAACCCCATACCGGAGTTTCAGCTGACCTTGGAGGAGAACGCGGTGCCTCCCGGGTCGACAACAGCGGGACGGAAACGGAGGAGGCGTAGCGTCCCAAGCCAGCCTGTGACATAGGGAGCAGTAAAAGCATTGGTCGCCGCGGCTCAACGAAGACTGGCAGCAAACCAACAGCCAGAGACTTCTGAGACTTTGTTTGTGGCAATTCTTGCCCAAATTACTGCTAATTCTGTATTGATTGTATGCCTTTTGTGCCTGCTATTTCCTGTAGGGGTTGCCTCGGGAGCGCTTTCTCCGTTACGAGCCCGAATGATATATAACCTATGGGAAAGATTGGCTTCAATAGCAAATGTTACCCACTTTTGTTTATTTGATTTTGTAGCAGCTGAAGAATTGTTAGGTACGTGCCTTAATCCAGTATGTCATCACCCTGAGGAAATTGGAAATGAGATGATGCTCGCTGCTTACGTGAACCTCTCTTCCCAGTACTCTAGCATGGCTAATTGGGGCCTGGCCAATTACACTTTACCTTCTTGAGCTTATTTTTTGCTGTTGCTGTGTGCAATGTATTTCCTTTTTGTTAAGGCTTTGTCGAGAACCGCCCTGGCAGGCTCCACGAGTTATGACCTTGTCTGTCCGGGAGTTAATTGGCTTGCAAAAGCAAATTGATGGCTACCATGAGATGGCCGAGCACAAATAAACAAAAAAGGAGGGGATGTAGGATTCATACAAGGTTTATGCGCTTGGCAACATTCAGGGCACACCCGGAGTGTTGTGCTGGACCTGTGCACACACAGCTCCTTTCAAGGGCATCAACCTTGGAATCTCGCCCAGATGACATGAACCGTGGGAAGCCTCCCAGGACTGGGCTCAAGGCCCGAGAGCAAGGAATGCGGTAGATAGAAACTGGTAAATAAGAATGTTAAACAAAGCCAGTGTATTCCTTTTATCTGTTGGAGAATGTAATGCGCGGAGGGAGAGAAAGAATAAAGGGGGAAGGTGGAAAGCTGAAGGCAGAAGCCTGTTAGCAGACCAGCGACTTGCTTGCTAAAAGCTCTGTGCTGTCTTGTCATTGAACCGCCACAACCCTGGGCCAACCCACCTGCACTGGGCTACCATGGTCTCTGGCATAGTTGCAGGCTTCCATGCTCTATTCTGTTGTTCTGTGCATACTAGCAATAGTTCCTTAATTATGCTAAAGGACTGTAGCACAGTGTAGGTTATGTGTTATAGACAAATAATAACATAAGGGAAGCTTCATGTCCGCTCAGGAGGTATGTTTCGCACTCGTGATGCAGAGTTCTGAATGACTAATGAAATTCCATACCAGCCTGTTGTCAGATACCATAGTGATGGATGGGTACATTACAGACAGATTAACAACTAGCTTCCTAAACATAATAGGCCTGAACTTCCGCTCTTAAGAATTTAAAAACAAGCCCATTGATTTTGTACTTGGGCCTTTGATTTATTTTTTTAGGCTGGGACTTTCATAAGTGTCTTAGGGAGTTGGGTGCCTGAATCCCATTGAATCTTGTCCATCTCTGTGTGAAGCGGAGGGGTGGAGCCAAGGTTCTCCCTGCCCCTCCCTATATAACCCCAACCTCCTTGTTCTGGAGAGGGTGTCAACAAGGGAGCAACCTCACTTATTCCTAAGTGCCTGGACCAAAAGTCCCATTATCCTATGCAGAGATGAAACAGGAGGTTATTCCCTTGTGCAGGCAGGTACTTCCCTGTCGTGATTGAACCCTATTTGTGAGGCTCTGAGTTGCCTCTTTCCTTTACGTAGTAGCCTTGGACTACCTTATCCTTTGATACATTCCACGGTCCAGTCTATTGTTATGCCAGTGGTGATTATAAAAATGATAAACCAAATGTAGGTAATCTGTTAAAATGGGGCACTTGAACCCTACTTCCTAGACTGTTGGACTGTTCCATGCTTGAGTTAAGCTCATCTCCCACTGCATGGAATTAAAGTTCTACTTCCACGAATACTCTCAGAGAATATACACACATATATAAAACAATAAATCTAATTTAGCATTTTTATTATGGCCCTGAAGAGAGATTTGAAGGCCCCCTCATTCTCACTGATTTCTTTTTTACAGCTTCGATAATCAGTGAAAGAAGTTGTTTTTTTTCTTTTTTTTTTTTTGTCTAGCTCCCCATAGTGCCTGCAGTAACATAGCCCGTCCATAAATCTATGGCATTGCCTGCCAGGCCTCAAACCCAAACCAAACCACCTCTTTTACGGTAATATATGAGGGTCCTAGGCAGGGATGTTCCCAACGTCCGCTAAATTAAAAGTCATTGGAGCAGGTATGTTTAAACAACAGATTTACAGCAAGCTTCAAATGAAACCAGGATCCCACACAGCTGTGCAACATCTGCACCCAATTTTCTCCTATCCAACGTATGCTGAAGATAAACAGTCTCCCCCCATCTCTCCCCGCCTTTCCACCACTGTGCACACAGAAATACACCAAGCTCTGTGGACTTTGGTCCTATGCTTACTGGAGTCAACGGCAAAGCTCCCATTGACTTTAATGGCTCAGAATCTATATGTGAGGATATGGAGAAAGGAACTCTGACCACAGCTTCTATTGCATCCTTAGCTTTTGTCCACTTCTCCCAGCTCAGATCTGCTTCACGGCGCTGGCCCAAGCGATCAATGCAGAGCTATTCAGAACCTCACAGTATTCGGCTGGATATAGAATAGCTGACACTAAGCTAATCTGTGTAACAGTAAGAGCAGAGAGTAGCTGTTATAGAACTGCTGTGCTCTATTATTACTCTTGTACTGAAGAATAACATAACTTGTTGCGATGACATACATAGGTGGTATAAGTTTGTTGAATTATCTCATGACTGATCCCAAGATATCATATTGTGAATGTCTCACAGTAACTGTTAAGAAAATGGGTTATACCTACAGATGGGCTGAAGCTAAAATACTAGCACAGAATATCACTTGCAAAAGAAGGATGGATGTGAATACAAATCCAGATCTGGAATTATGTTTTTCATAGCTTAGCCCCTCTCTTTGATGGGCCAAACCCAGAATTCAAACACCCTTGCAGTGGTAAGAGTAGATAGGAGCTAAAAATCCAGATCTGAATTTTACAGATTGAGCTCTCCATTAGTTATAACAAGATGTGGAACACTTCAGAAGTTAACTCCGATCACCAGGGTACATAGTCAGAGAGGCAATGGAGTTCCAAGGGGTGTAACTCGGGGCAAGGGAAGGGAAGGGAGTGAGACTGTATTTGTGACTATACTGTATTCTCAGACATTCCATTAAACTGGAGTTAAGGTTGACACTGTATCAGTAAAGGCAGGGAAACAAGAAAATTGTGGTTATCAAAAAACATTAGAAGGCCAGACAATTCAGGTCACTCTGTGCCAACTGACTTCCAACTGCAGCGTTTAATCAGCTCTAAAATGCAGTTGTAAACTTTTGATCCTGTGCACTGTTTCTCAACTAGATGAATTCAAGAAACCACAGCTTAATTCTCTCCCGCTTTCCAGTTAGGATGCAGCCAAAACGACAAGAGTTTTCTAACTCTTATGAATATCTACTTTCTACATTTGTAATAATTTGCAATCTGCTTGTCTTATTAAAATGTCAGTGTTGATGGAGCCAATTCTCCAAGGGCCGTAGACTCACGCTTGCCAATTCGCTCGCTCCAATTCCATTGCTTGTGGATTTTGGAGGGGAGGGAAGTGTGGTGGGCAGGGGGAGTGGCAAAGTCGGGCTCTGGTGCATTCCTGCCTGTTTAGGCCACTCTGACCATGTGAAGAAACTGGAAAACAGCCAGGTGAGAATTCTCCTGGCATGAGGAGCTTTTCAGCTGGTGCAGAGGCAGTGTACCCAGCCCCAGTAGAAGGGGCATGTCAGATGTGGAGACAGTGTGTGGCTAGCACGTGGTATACTCAGGCTATTTTTAGGGACCATTACCAACTGGTGGAGTTTAGAGCAGCTCAGGGTCTGCTCTAAAGTACACTGGGGCCAGGATTGATGCAGAACCAGCTTGAGAATCGGAGAGCTATAGCCTGCTCCCTGCTGCTCTCAGTGCAGCAGAGAGTATGGTCTAATTATGGGTGATGGTGCTGCTGTCCCATAATATTAACCCTCAAAGGAGGCAAGGATTTAAGGGACACCGAGGCAAAGCTATCCTCTGGTCCTTAGTACTGGTTGCTCTGTGTCAGGGTTGAGGCATACTGGGGGCAGCTCGCGGTGTTCTGTTTCCGAGGCTAAAGAAAGAATCGGGACTGTCAAACCAGCTGCTTTCAGAAACACTAAATAAAAACTGTGATGGTGGGGGAACATCATGCATGCAGGTGGGGAAAAGGTTTTAAAATCTGTACCGGGGGTGTGTGAACCCCCAAAGGGCCTGGTTTAATTACAAAAGGCTTGAACAGACCCCAGTATAAGTTTGAACAGAACACACTGGTTTTGCATTATTTGTATGGTTTAATGTGTTCCCAAGATGGGCATTTATGTGTAACTTTTCTTGGAGGAAGAGTTTGTGTCTCACAAATAGGTATTTAAAGACCATAAAGAAAGCCGATCATAGAGAGACTGCACCAAGGTGAAAGGCCTCCCTAATGGACGCTGGGAGGCGTTCTCTTTTATCAGCTCACAACTCCATCCTGGGTTGAGTCATGGCCAAAAGGACACCAAGGCCCAAATGCAGCTAACCAGCCGTTCAGACAGAGCCTCCTAAAGGAGAAGTTGTGCAGGTACATGGTGAACTTGTTTTGTGGAGGTGAGGAGGAAGAAAGTGGGTCTCTGAGGTCTGCCTGCCTTAATCTGTGTAGAAGGTGGGTGTGGTTGAGGCAAGCATTATGTTGGTTTGTTGGGAGGAAAAAGAATAAAGATATTGGAATTTCTTCTCTCATTCTTGGAGGAATGACCCAGGTTTCATCCATTTCCGTAATTTCAACCAACCCTTCCCCCATCCTCCCCCAAGAAAGGTGTGGAAGGGGCAGCCAAAATCCAGATGCAGAGTCTTGGGGTGAAATCCTAGTGTATTGAAGTCAATGGAAGAGCTCCCAGTGACTCCAGTAGGGCCAGGATTTTACCCTTAAAGCCTTGAATCTACTGGGCCTTAAAGAGCATTTAATTCTGGATATGGCATAGCCCTAGATTCAGCTTTATAGTAAAGGGATAAATTGTGTCTACACAGACTGCATGCTATGCCAGGGAGTAAAGATTGCCCCAAGCCCCTGTGCAGGCTTGGAATTGGGGTTCAGGTGTCTAAGAATAAGCTGGTCCTGCTTCACTGCTTACTCCTGTCAGGTCACCGAATGAGCAAGGCTCTTACTGTCTACAGTTCTTATAAGGCTCCTCTTTGTGTGGTACTGGAGCACAACACCATCTTGAATGTCTTCATCCTCTCAGCCCTCCTGTGAGGTAGGGGCATTATGCCCATTTTACAGACATGAAGGCAAATGGGCATTATGCCCATTTTACAGGAAATGAGGCATAGAGAGATGACGTGACTTACCCAAACTCACACAAGCAGTCTGTGCCAGAGCAGAAAACTGAACCTAGATCCCCCGAGTTCCAGGCAGGTACCCTAATCACAGGACCCTCTTTGCTTCCCCACTCTCTGGCTAGTGCAGCTCAACACAGTAACTTGCTGCTCATCTAAGAAGAACAACAAATGAATACCCAGCAGCATCTCAGAGCAAGGAGAGAAGCAGGGAAGGAATTGTCACTCGGGGCAGTGTCTGGGTCAGAAAGCCTCCTTGGATGATACAGTTTGTGCACCACCCCATGCTCTGCACCGTGCCCAGTCTAACACACAAAAATCAATTTGCCCTGCACATAGATCATGTACTCCATCTGAAAGGTCTTTGATCTTTGGGTTAGACCAACATATGTTGCTTAGTCACTTCATGCTGCCAATACTGTTGAAATAATAATTTTAACTGAGACTATCTGAAGGATCTACAGTAAATAGATCAATGTGGACTTCATATTATTCTGTTTCAAGCTACTGGTCTGGGTGCCATAGAACTTTGGCTTAAATACTAACAAATAATATATCTAAGAAATAAAATATATGTTAGTTCGGGTGAGGAGGGGGGTGAAGCCAAAATAATCTTTCAGGAAGCTATTTGAGAAAATAAAATTCCACAGATTTTCTATCTCTGAAACTTTTAATTTACAAAATTCTCTTAGTTATCTTTGAAAACAAACAGAAACTTCATGGAGAAATGGGATGATCCCCTTCAAAATTAAGAGGATGAACTGGAATTAAGAATTTATAGTCAGTTCGCTCTTAAAAAATTGTTTTGCTGGGTTGGCCTTCTATCAACAGTGTCTGCTTTGATCTCGCTCCCCTGCCTGTGCATAATATACTTTAAAAAATGATTGAAAATACTGTAATGTAATCACCAATGAATGGAATTTATGGAATTAAATGCTGAAAGGACGAACATGAAAACAAAACTCTTGGAAAGAAGTGCTAGGTTTTAGACACAGTGAAGTCTTTAAATCATGATTGAAGGATTTCAGTAACTCAGCCAGAGGTTATGGGTCTATTACCGGAGTGCGTGGACGAAGTTCAATAGCCTGCAATGGAAAGGAGGTCAGAGTAGATCAGGGTTGGGCAAAGTATGGCCTGCAGGCCGGATCCGGACCACCAACCGTTTTAATCCTGCCCTTGAGCTCCAGCTGAGGAGTGGGGTCTGGGGCTTGCCAGGCTTCAGCCAGGGAGCAGGGTTGGGGGCCCGGAAGCAGTGGCATGTCATCCCCCCCCAGCTCCTACGTGTAGGGGCAGCTAGGGGGCTCCAAACACTGCCCCCTCCCCAACCACCACCCCCGCAGCTCCCATTGGCTAAAAACCGCGGCCAATGGGCACTGCAGGGGCAGTGCCTGCAGATGGGGCAGTGCGTAGCACAGCTGCCGGAGGGTGGGGGGCAGGCCACTGCTTCCGGGAGCCACTTGAGGTAAGTGCCACCCAGAGCCTGCACCCCTGAGCCACCCCCTCATGCCTCAACCCCTTGCCACAGCCCTGATCCCCCTCCGAACCCTTCAGTCCCAACCCGGAGCACCCTCCTGCATCCCAAAATCCTCATTCCCGTCCCCGCCCCCACACTCCACCCCCCTGCCCCAGCCCAGAGCAGCCTCCCACACCCTGAACTCCTCATTTCTCGCCCCATCCCCAAGCCTGCACCCCCAGCCAGAGCCCTCAACCCCTCCCACACCCCAATCCCAATTTCATGAGCAGTCATGGCCCGCCATACAATTTCTATACCCAGATGTGGCCCTCAGGCCAAAAAGTTTGCCCACCCTTGGACTAGATGATCAGGATGGTCCCTTCTGACCTTAAAGTCTATGAGCCTTCTGCAAAGGAGTAATTGATTATGAAATATTTCTTAGCTGAGCTTTTGTATTTTGGGTTCTGGGAGAGTGTTTAATAAAAAGAAATGTTAAAAAAGGACAGCCATCCTAAATTATAACCAGAAAGCTGCAGAAGCATTATATAGCTCAGGTCTTTGAGGGCTAAATATTTAGAGTAAAATATTTTATTATTGAGACTTCAATGAACTAATCTCTGCTCATAGACTTTGATGGAATCTGCCCCAGTTATTTCCTAGTTATGAGATGCTACCACAGTTTGTATTTTGCCCTTGTTCTTTGCAACTTTTTTCCCTCCCTTCCTTTTAGCAAACACAGTCTCAGTGTTAATACACACACAGTTGGTATGTGATTAAATGGCAACCTCCTTTGGTCGGGGATCTTGTTGTCTTGCTTGCTTGTAAAGTACCACACAGAGCTATGTCACCAGATATCCCACTTAGTAAAAATAGCTCAAAACGAACAATCAGTGAGATAGTTGGTTGTTCTGGAATTTTATATGAGACAGACCCTTGAACATGTTAACGGTGGATAAAGGTGCGGTGGAATTTTACAGATATGCTCCGGGTTTGGGAACAATGCAAACCTTACGGGATGTTAAGCCTGTTCCTGAAGGGAGGAAAGTTGTTTAAAAGGAGGAAGAAGAGGAAGCAAGTAAGAAAGAAAGGGATAGAGGCGACAGCAGCAAGACGAAGGGTATATCCCTGTTACAAGCGTTACATTGACAGCTGCAGGCACTGCACTATAGTCACTTGCCACGATGATGGAAGGGGTTTCCCATCACTGTAGCAAATCACCTCCTTGGGAAGCAGTAGATTGGTCAACGGAAGAATTCACGCCCCTGAGCGATGTAGCTAGGTTGACCTGAGTTTTAGGTGTAGACCAGGACTAAACTTAGAAAGATCTAAAGGGTTGACTTAGTTATATGACCTTGTTTTTTGCTTGTTACTAAGTATCTAACAGCTTTCAACATTTGGGGTGGGGGTGGCGGGTGAGGGAGGCGGGAGCTTTAAGGTCAATATCTTTAGTAATTTTATCTACGCTACTCAACATGAATGCATAATTCCTCTGCTTCCTATGTATTTGTAGGCAGATTCACCTCTGGTTTACGTTGACTTGCGTTGGCATAAATCAGGCTGCATAACTCTTCCTATCCTTTTAGAGATTTCTCCTGACCGGGCTCCTGTAGGCTCTCTGTAGGAACTCAAGCTGTCCATGAGTGATGGTCATGGAAACTGATCCTCGCTGTCATGGGGAGGAGCAAAACGCATCTCTCCGCACCAGGCAGGATTGAGCTAGCCTATTCTTGGCAATATAGAGAATCTACTATAGTAGCAATTGGTGGGGAGGGGGAAGTGTGATAAGTGTTTACTTGGCAGACAGAGTTCACAGATACAGTGTCTGATCCTTCCATGTCTTGCACCTTGAGTGATCATTTTCTCCTATTCATTGAAATGTAAGGTGACACTGAGGCAGGAACAAGTAAACCATGACCATCTCTGGTCATGACAGGTGTTCGTCCAACCTGTTCTTAAAAACCTCCAATTCCACAACCTCCCTTGGAAGCTTGTTCAAGAGCTTAACTACCCTGAGAGTTAGAAAGTTTTTCCTAGGATCTAGCCTAAATCTCCCTTGCTGCAGATTAAGCTGAGGATGGACTTGTCCTTCCTTCCGTGGACACAGAGAACAGTTGGTCCCTGTTCTCTTTGACACCCCTTATCATATTTGAAGACTGTTACCAGGTTCCCCATCAGTCTTCTTTTCTCAAGAATAATCATGCCCAGCTTTTTAAATCTTTCCTTATAGGTCAGGTGTTCTAAACTTTTTGTCATTTTTGTTGCTCTCCTCTGCACACTCTCCAATTTATCGACATCTTTCCAAACGTGTTGCTCTCGGAATTGGATGCAGTATTCCAGCTGAGGCCTCACCAGTACCGAGTAAAGGGGGACAATTACCTCCCTTGTCTTACACATGACACTCTCTTGTCGTTAATACACCCCAGAATGATACTAGCCTTTTTCAGAACTGCATCACGTCGTTGACTCAACTTGTGATCCACTGTAACCTTCAGATCCTCCTCGGCAGTACTGCTTCCCAGCCAGTTATTTCCTATATTGCAGTTGTACATTTGATTTTTCCTTCCTAAGTGTCGCTTTGTGCTTGTTTTCCTTGGATTTCATCTTGTTGATTTCAGAACAATTCTCTAATTTGTCAAGGTCCTTTTGAATTCTAATCCTATCCTACGAAGTGCTTTCAACCCCTCCCGTCTTAGTCATTGGCAAATTTTATAAGCATACTCTCGACTCAGTTATCCAAGTCGTTAATGGGAAATAGTGACTAGTACCAGAACCACATGGCTGACCCCATTAGATACATTTCCCAGTCTGACAGCGAACCATTGATTAACTACTCTTTGAGTGCAGTCTTTCACCTCGACCACATTTCCCTAGTTTGCCTATCAGAATGTCATGTGGAACTGTGTCAAAAGCCTTACTAAAATCGAGATGTATCACATCTACAGCTTTGAGGCCAGTAACCCTGGTTTTAAAATTTGGTTTAAAATGCTCCTGTTTTGATTTAGTGGCATTTGATGCCCACGTCACACAGGTGTAAATGGCTATGCAAGGTATAAGGCAATGGACAATCAAGCCCATGTATAGCTTAAATACGGTAAACCAAAGGAAGCCATCTTCTTGCAAGCAGAGTTCAGAAGCATCCCCATGTGATTACTCTATTAATTATTGACTAGGATGTGTTTGTGGCTGCCGCCACAAGGAGCTGTCTGTGATTTCCAGGCATACAAGAAGAGGTGTTCCCTGCCATGAGGAACTCCTGTCCTAAAGAAGGAAGAGAGACTGAGAGGCGTAGGTCAGGGAAGGGGGTCCAACAAAAGGTCCTGTATATGCCATCTGCACATCACAATCTTCACCTTCGCCAGGAAAAGAGGGGAATGAAGTCATGCATCCTTTGCTACCTACACTGACCATTCAGAATGATCAAGACATGTCACTTCTGCTGGGATATGTGCCACATTTTTTAATTCTTTAAATTTGGGAAGCAACCTCTATTTCAGTGGTTTTCAAACATTTTTTCTGGGGACCTAGTTGAAGAAAATTGTTGATGCCTGCGACCCAATGGAGCTGGGGATGAGGGGTTTAGGGTGTGGGTGGGGCTCAGGGCTGGGGCAGGGGGCTGGAGTGCAGGAGGGGGTCAGGGCTGGGGGTGCAGGCTCTGGGGTGGGGCCGGGGATGAGGTGTTCGGGGTTCAGGAAGGGGTTCCGGGTTTGGGGGGCTCAGGGCTGGGGCAGGGTATTGGGGTGCGGGGTTTGGGCATGGACTTACCTCCAGCGACTCCTGGTCAGCGGTGCAGTGGGGCTGCAGAGGCAGGCTTCCTGCCTGTCCTGGCACCATGGACTGTGCTGTGCCCCGGAAGCGGCCAGCAGCAGGTCCGTCTCCTAGGCAGAGGCGCGCAAGTGGCTCTGTGCGGCTCTTGCCCGCAGGCACTGCCTCCCCAGCTCCCATTGACTAGTTCCCAGCCAATGAGAGTGCGGAGCCGGTGCTCGGGGCAGGGGCAGTGCACAGAGCCCCATGGCCCCCCTGCCTAGAAGGCAAACCTGCTGCTGGTCACTTCCGGGACACAGCGCGGTGTCGGAACAGGTGGGCACTAGCCTGCCTTAGCCAGGCAGCACCGCCAACAGGACTTTTAACGTCCCGGTCAGTGGGGCTGACCAGAGTGACCCAGTGCCTTACTTGCTGCGACGCAGTACTGGGTCGCAACCCAAACTTTGAAAAACACTGCTCTTTTTGTGACTGAGGGGTATAGCAGAGAACTAAGTAATTATTGGCTCCTTCTATCTCTGAAGCGGCTGGTGTTGCCTTCACCATCTTACCCACTAGATGTCAGCACTGCACAGAAGAATAAAAATACAGTGCCAGGAAAAACAAGAGCATTCCTGAAAGGGAAGGAGAACAAAGATGCAGCAGGGAAAACATTAACCAGATGTGCAAGGTCTGGATCCCCTGCCAAACTTCCTTCAAACTGGGGGTGCTTGGGGCTGTCTCTAGTTCAGGTCTAGTTTCACAGTCTTGTTTCCAGTACTGGGAAGAGCTCTGCCAGAGAAGATAATCACCCTCTAACTGGACCTGCTCACATACGGATACAATTTTGGGTCTATATTGTGCCAAGCTTTTGCACGTGTGCGTAAGGAAGGAGGAAGTGCAAGTACAAGGCATCTTTCCTTCCTCCCTTTGCATGGCTATGGAGAGGCTGGACTCAATAGTCCTTGAACTCAGTTGTGCACAAGGATTGCAAGAGGCTATTATGATATAATAATATTGAGGTGATCATAATGATACCACATAGCTGTTAGACAGCACTTTCATCCATAGATCTCAAAGTGATTTACAAAAGGAGGGAAGGATCGTCATTCCCAGATTACACATGGAGGAACAGAGAGAAATGAAGGGACTTGCTCAAGGCCCCACTAGCAACCATTGGCAGAGCTGGCAATAGAACCCAGGTCTCCTGAGTCCCAGTCCCGGGATCTAATCATACAGGTAATAGCAACTCCAGCTGGTGGAGGTAGGCATTTCCTTGCACTCTGCTGTGGCTGCTCAAGGAGAGGAACAAATGCTGTATTGTCTAGTGGGGGTTAGCAATAGCCAGGCTCACAGTACGCATCAGGGAGCTTCAGGAGGCCGTTGTTCCTCCTTCGTGCTCCCTGGACCGTCCGCAATGTTGGACCAGGGCACAATCTTTCCCTGGGTGGAAACCTATCCTCTGATGAACCAGGAACCCTTGACATTGAAAACACCTTGAAGAGGAATGTCGAAACAGTGCCCAGCCTGTATAGTAACCTAAAAGCACTGTGCTTTCTCTGTGACTTTCAGTACTGCCCCTGCTGCTCTCTCTGTGTGTGTAAATGTTGTCTTCCTGTTCTTGCTCAGGACACAGTTTCTCCTCTTGCTTGACTCTGCAGTGTAGTCATAATAGGGCACTTACGATATCCGTCTGTTGCCGGGGAAATAATTGTTAGATCAGTAATTCAACATTTTATCTTCACTGTGGGATGGAATAGGAGAAGATGGTTGTTAGGGAGAGAGGCCAAATACAAATATCTACAGTCTAGGGCCAGACCTGAACCTCCCTGAATTCTGAGGCAGGATTGGCTCTAAGTGCCTGGCTCCAAACTTCCCTTTACTGTTTTCGTTCTGGGTGGAATCCAAAAACTGGAAGGGAACCAGAAGGCCAGAAATTGTGACAATTATAGAATCATAGAAATGTATGGGCTGGAAGGGACCTCGAGAAGTCATCTAGTCCAGCGTTGTCCCCCCCCGACCAAGTAACCCTAGACCATCCCTGATAGGTGTCTGTCTAACCTACGATGATGGGAATTCCACAATCGCCCTTGGAAGCCAATTCTAGATCTTACCTATTCTTATAGTTAGAAAGTTTATTCCTAATAGCTAACCTAAATCTCCCTTACTGCAAATTAAGCTGATTATTTTTTATCCTATCTCCAAAGGACATGGAGAACAATTGATCATGTCCTCTTTATAAGAGCCCTTAACATGGTCAAAGACTATTAGCCCCCCCACCCCCAGTCTTCTTTTCTCAGGCTAAACATGACCAGTTTCTTAAATCTTTCATTATACGTCAGGTTTCAGAATAGCAGCCGTGTTAGTCTGTATCCGCAAAAAGAACAGGAGTACTTGTGGCACCTTAGAGACTAACGAATTTATTAAAGCATAAGCTTTCGTGAGCTACAGCTCACTTCATCGGGTCAGGTGTTCTAAATCTTTTATCGCTTTTGTTGCTTTCTGACTCTCTCTGGTTTGTCCACATCTTTCTTAAAGTGTGGTACCCAAACCTCTACACAGTACTGACATGAAGCAGAGGATGAGTGGGCATTGCTATTTATTTACCTGTTTATGTAAGAACATAAGAGTTTCTTACTGGGTCAGACCAATGGTCCATCTAGGCCAGTATCCTGTCTCTGACAATGGCCAATGCCAGAGTTTCAGGGAGAGTGTACAGAACAAGGCAGCTGGCGTAATCCACCCCATCTTCCCCGCCCAGCTTCTTGCAGTCAGAGGGTTAGGGTTGCATCCCTGACTATCTTTTCTTGTAGCCATTATGCTCCATGACTTAGCTAGTTCTTTTTTTAACCCAGTGCTACTTTTGGCCTTCACAACGTCCCATGGCTCTGAGTTCCATGGCTGACTGTGCATTGTGGGAAAAAGTACTTCAACCTGCTGCCTATTAATTTTATCAGGTGACCCCTGGTTTTTGTATTGTGGGAAATGGTCAATAACATTTATCTCGTCCCTTTTTCCAGACCATTCATGATTTTGTGAGTCTTAGTACCAGGACGTTCTCAAACTAGTCTGTGGAATTGTGTGTTTTATCACTGTTACCGTACTCCTTCCTTTTGCAAAGTCATTGGCATTAATCCAGATTTTCACTGGTGTAACCAAGACAGATTCTGGTCCATAATAGTGCCTGTGAAGCAAATCTATTTTGGTACTGGTTGTCCAAGAGAAAACAGAGTCAGCTATTTGATACTCCTGAACACTCTTGTTTAATTAAGACGTATAGACTGTTGCAATATCCCAGAACCGTGGAGCGGATTGTCCACAAAATATCTCCTACCTGAGGGAGGGAGATACTGCTTTTCTAAGCAGTTTAAACATGTCAGCCTGATCTATAGTAGAGAAAATTGCTCAATTTAAAAAATTCCAGCCAGTTTTCAAACCACCTGGAACTGAAGTTAGATCAGAGCAGAAGGGTGATCCAGTGGTTAGGGTACTAGCTGGAGATTTGGGAGACCTGGGTCACAGACTTCCCATGTGACCTTGGGCAAGTCACTTAACCTCTCTGGGCCTTAGTTTTCCCCAGCCATAAAACAGGCATAATGGCACTCCTTACCTTCATGTTGGGCTCATAGCTGGTCTATATAATAATGTAGTCTTATGACTGTTTCCTCCCCAACTTTAATGGATTACCAACACCACTATAAAACAGAAGCGTGGGAATGGCGAATCGGGCTCATTGTTGGACTCTCTTCTCTAGTTTACTGCATATAAATTACTCCCATTTACATCATTGTAAGGGGGTGGCACGCAGGCCTGAAGAATCAGGCTAGGACCAGCAGTACTGGATCAGCCCCACTGGTCCTTTGTGTCCAGTCTATTGCGCAGAAAGACCAGTCGACCTTTTGGCAGTGCTGGCTAGCTTTCTCCAGAGTGAGCCAAAACCCTTCGTCCTTGTCCTGTTATCTTCCTCCACCCCTATTTAACTTGTTTTCCTTTTTATGGTCGTTAAGTGGGGAGGAAAAGTGCCAACTAAAGCGTCTCTAATGCTGCAAATAAAACAACGAGCTCTGCCAGATGTGCATGGTGGGATGGCTGCACTGTGAAGCAAGGACCCTCTCTGCCCAATTTGTTTCACCTGCTCTTGTGCTGGACCCCATCACATGGTGCCAATGCACTTGTTTGACGCATGAGAGCAAATCAGGTTCAGAACTAGCTGATAAACCTGTTTATCCCATGTTAAAGGGGAAAATATTGCTACTTGTCATGAACGCAGCTGGAGAGAAACATCCCTAGATAAAGCCACATAGACGCGCAATGGGGGGAACGAGGGGGCGGGGACCTTTCATGAGTGTGGAGGCAGCCAGCATTTTGCATGGTTTATAGCACTAAATTAGTGCAGCGCCCAGGTGGCAGTGTAAGGCTGAGAGCCATCGACCAAGCACTGAGTTGTCTAGCTGCAGCACAGCTACACAATCATGTGTGCTGATCACAAGAACTCTGTTGGTACTGGTGAAATTAAATCCACAGGGCCAGATCCTCAGCTAGTGTAAATTAGAGTCACACCCACAGTGTACAATGGGAGCCTAAATGTGTAATTACTTATGTATGGGAGTAAGGACTATATGTGTATAAGGACAGCTTTGCAGGAAAGGACCCAAGTTCTCAGAAAGTATCTTTTTTCACATCAGCCAAATAATGTATTAAACTGCAGTATTAAAGGATAGTAAAATTATTATTATCCTATTGTTTCAGCTGGTCAAAATTTGGGGGAAATTTTGAAACTGCTTTGCAGGGGTTGGAATAAACCCATGTTCTTTTCTTTTCTTTTCTTTTTCTTTTTTTTTTTTTTAATGAGAGATTGAGACCTTTTAATATTTTTAATTGTTTTTAATGTTTTAATCACAGTCTAAATCATTAACAAAAATTTTCATTGACCCAAAACAGCATACTTTTCTTTTATTGAACATGATTTTGATAAAAAATTGAGACAAAAAATAATAAATGTAAAACGTAAAAATGGAAAATTTCAAAAATGTTAAGTGCCTTTTCATTGTTGAAAATATTTTTTTATGTTTAAAAAAAAAATTCAGCTTACTGATGATCTGATCTCAGTCATCGAAATCTCCACTAGTTAAACATCCCTGTTCAACAAACTGTCAGGGTTTTATGTGCTACATATAATCCAGACACCTGATTATCTCAACATATTTGATGTTGGCCAAGTCAGGGAGGTAATCACGGTTCTACTCTACGTCACATGCAAATCATGTTGCAGTGCTCCCATCTGTAAAGGCCACCATATTTTCCTTTACGCATCACTATTTAGTCTTTCATTTCTCCATGTATAATAGATTCAGTACATTTTTTTTTAAAAAAGGCACAAATAGATTTAACAACAAAGTTTTATATTCCATCTTTCTTACACACGGTAGGCTGGGCTTTGCTCTCACGTTAGTTTGACACCAATGTACCTTCAGTGGAGTGACTCACAACTTATACTAGGATAAGGAAGAAGAAGCTCAAGCTTGTATCCAAAAATACTTCAGAGTTCTACAGTATAAAACAATAGACAGTGTAGGGTATAAGTTACAGAAAGATGTGTTGTATAGTAAATAAATAAATAAGAGCATTTGGTAATCATCATGCCACTCACAAAGGACTTGATTCTGCCACCCTTTCTCATATAGTCGCTTCCTACTCTGTAAGGAGTCCCGTTGATTTCCCAATGTTTTCTGTTTGGAAATAAGGATGAAATTCAATTTCCTTTTGCATAAAAGCCTCTTAATGTCATAAACTTTTATTCTCTTTACCAAGAGGAGCAAACTGCTCAGGACATTGAAATGCCGGTCAACCTACTGATGAAATGTAAAGGCAGGGCAATAAATTGTGATGAAATTTGCCCAGTGCTCTAATTAGTGAAAGATTTAAAAATTCAGATGTCATAAAAACAAGGTGATTAGAAGCTGCCATTGCTGAAAGCCAGCAGAAGAGAGGCTTAGTGGCATGTGCTAGTAGAAGAATAAACAAGCAAAATCTCTCATTTTCTGTCAGCTAATATCAGAACAACTGCACCTCAAGGCAGGATCAACAGTGCAATCTTCCAACCGACAGACAGAAAGATTAGTTTCTAGGTCAATCAGTATCTGTTCTAAGATATGAACAATAGCCTGTGAAGTTGACAGTAGTGCAATGAGTTACTAGCACTGTATATTTAGCTTATTTAAAGAATTTAAAAAGAATTGTGGAAAGTCATATGTTGTGGGAGAGGAAGCCACGTGTTGTGTTTCCACATTGTTGCAAGTCTCTGATGCCCCCTGGTTCCCCATGTCAGTGACACCAAAAAATCGTTTAGAGTGCGGGTTTTTCAAACCTCGGTGTCCAATAGTACAGCCAAGTCAAAAGTGGTACGGCCTTGGAGGGAGATTATTAGTATGGAAAGTTCAAGCAAAGAAGACATCTCCCGACACATACACACAGGGCAGGTGTCCTTGAATGGTATTTCCCACATTTGCCCAAAATTTAACCTGAAGACCAAATGTTGTCCATTGCTGACCTCATCTTGAGCGATGAAGCGTGACTTACAAGTCTTGGCATACAGTCTTTGTTCTTGATCTAAGCAAGAGTCTATTTGGGTCAAGAGAGACTACTGCATGCTGGGACCTGTAGTCTTTAGGGCTGCAACTGCACACTCAAGAGGAGAGCATGAAATCTGCTCTTTAACAGGAACATTTGGTGCGTGTCAGCTCCTATGTCAAGTTGGGCAAAAACTGGGAACCCTGCCCCTACATTAGTAGTTGTGCCATTAAACTTTCACTAAATTCTGTGGGAGTAACGGAATTAGGCCCTTGCCTGGGACAAGGAGAAGTCTGGTGGCTACCAATACACAGAGTGTGTGTGGTTTTTGACAGAAAGGATGAAAGGGGTTTTAAAGAGAGGAGATATAGTTGAATACAAGGCCAGTTAATAAGTAGTATGAGTGAGTGCCTCTCTCTACCCAGCATCGCTGATATTCAGCTTTGGAAACCAGATATAGGAGATTTCAAATTCAAACAAACAAACACAAAAAAAAGAGAGAAGAAAACGCTCTCTTCCCTGTAATTCAGCATATTGCCTGGAAAATCTAAGTTTTACATCTGGTTGTCATAGAAATCAGTGGGCATCCCTTGTGACCCATAGAAACAGATTGCTGGAAACAGGACGCTGTCTTGGAAAGAGGAAAGTATATGTGCCTCCTCTTGGGTAAAACTCAGGCAGTATAAGTGATGTGGCAGGAGAGCTTTTAGGGATCAGACACGGAGTCAAGTCAGAGTCTGAATGATTGGTTAGTGAGGAGAGACGTGAGAGCAAAATCCTTTCAGATGAGCTGTCGGACAGCTGATATTCACTTACTGTATTGGGCTCCACAGAATGTACTGGTCTCTAAAGACAAGTATGACACAGGAACAAGGAGCTCCATCTGTCCCACTGTCTGTATTACTGGCTTTATGGTGATGGATATAGAGGACCCAACTCTCCCTTCACTGCTGCCTAAAACTTTACTGAGTGTGCACTCCAGTAACTGAATGAAGTCCCTTCGTTTTCTTGTTTGCCTCCTTGATGCTGAAGGGGCTGAACTGGGCAGACCACTTCTTGCTAATCTGTGAGTGCGTGAAGAATTTACTGCCTTTTTTTACGCCAGTCTTCACTAAGCAGGGGAATTGTGACCTGGTGCTTAACAGAATTAATATTAACAAGGGGGAAGGGTCTCAGGCCAGAGTGGGGAAAGAACAGATGAAAGAATACTTCAGATAAATTACATGTATTCAAGTTAGCTGGGCTGGATGAAACTTGCCCGAGAGTACTTAAGGAAGTAGCTGAAGCAATCTTTGACCCATCAGCAATTATCTTCGTGAATCATGGAGGATGGGCAAGGTGCCAGAGAACTGGAGAAGGGCAAACATAGTAACTTTTGTCAAAAAGCGGGGAAAGGAAGACCTGGGAGATTATTGACGAGTCAGCCTATCTTCGATACCTTGAAAAATACTGAAACCAATTATTAAACCATCAGTTTGTTCAAACCTGGAGGTGATAAGTAATAGCAACTTTGCTTTATGCTGGCTGGTGACTGATTAACCCGGCCATTGCCATTGACCGAGCAGAAATGCAGGTGCCAAACTGAAGTCAGAATTGCTGAAACCATCACAGTGATGTAAGTGGGGACCTCACCAGGAGATGATGGGGTGGTCCTGGTCAGAGGTACCATTAACTAGGGAAGTGTGGCAATTTATATGGCCCTTCTGAGCGCCGCACAATCTTTAAGGTATTTCTCCTCGCAACACCCATATGAATAGGGTAGAGCAGTATGATTATTCCCATTTTACAGACTGGGAATTGATGCAGAGCGAGTGAGTGGCTTGTTCGAGGTCACTCAGGAAGTGTGGAGCAATGCAAGGACTTGAACCCAGATCTCACAACTTAATATCCTAACCACGATACAATCCTTCCTCTCAAAAGAGCAAGCTCATTCCCAGGGCTGTATCTGCCACTGGGGCTGCAGTGTAGCACCCAGTGGAATTTAATGCTTCCCTTCCCAATGTGAATTCTTGAGAGAAAAAGAGTGCAGTGGAACTGTCCTTGTCATCCTCTAGTTTGAATCCCCCCATCCCAGTGAGCAGTGGCACCTGCTGGTAAAGGGAGGTGAAACTTGCAGTTCTGTACTGTGAGGTTGAATCTGGCCTACTGTAAGTGGCATGTGACGTGAAATAGCTAACAGGTGGCAAAACTGGATAGAATTTGGATATGGAAAAAAATTATTAGGGCTAAATTTTTCCCTTGGGTTCATGCACACAGATTCCAAGATTTCATTTATTTCAATGGGAGTTGTGCGCATGTTTGCAAAGGAAGAACATGACTAGTTATTCAGACAGATGTATTCCTTTCTCATAATGAAGAGTAAGCGAGAACTTGGACAACACGCTACATTTACATGAAATATCCGGACTGCAATAGTTACTACTTAATGACAGTGATGGGATTTTAATGTCTATAGGGGGAGAATACTATATCCAACTTAAATTACAATAGGGCCAGCCCAGTGGCTTGGCAGAAGCTCTGGTAGTTGTAATATGGAAGATCCAAGCTTTGTAAATGAGTTTGGTTGCTTCCCGCCCTGGGTTTTGGAAATCTAAGTACAAGTGGGGAAGGATGATGAGTTGTTGCTACTTAAGCTGGCCAGAGCCTTTCACCCAAGTCTGTCTGGGTAGCAAAATAACTTCATCACCACTGTTGCACGAGGAGAAGGGGTAAAAGGAATGCGGGTGTGCCTCAGGTGTAGATGCTAAGAGAGCAGGTGTTCCCATCGACAAAAACAAAGTTCAATAGATAAAAGAAAAAAGTAGCGAGAGGGAGGGAGTGACCATATTGAAGAGGTGACTTTCTCGCAGGAAACAACTACAGGACTAACCACTAATGGCCTCATTCATCTCTCATTCATGCTGGTGTAAATCCAAAGTAAACCCCTGGAAGTCACTGGAGTTACACCAGAGTAAAACCAGCGTACATGAAATTGGAATCTAACCTGACCATAAAGCTACGTTTTTATGTATGTTCTTAACCCCGTATAAATTAAAAAGTGGGAGGGAGTGGGTTCAGAAAGCTACAGAAGCGATAATGGACAACATAGAGGCAACTTGGATGGATCAGTGAAATGTATATTGTTTCTGAAAGAGCAGAAAATATCCTGCTTCTTCTTATCTGAGCAGGCACTGAAAGGCTGTGAATTCTGGCCCTGCTGCAGTATGATTTACTCAGCACAAAGCAAAAGCCCCAAACAGAACAAACCAATACCGACCTACACAGAAGACAGTTGTGCAGCTGCCTTGAGGTCACGTAAATATTAGTTCTCTGGCTCCCATGGTCTGCTGCTCCTGATTTTCAGACTTTTAAACTCCTCACTGCTGCTGCTGCAAAATGCTTCAACTCTAGGCTTAGGCCTTTCCAGTCGTTAGTTTCTATTTCTGTGTCAAGCTCCACTGTGTGGCTGCCTGCCATTACGGGAACGTTTAGACAGAGTTAAGATGAGACTTTCACGGGTGCAGATTATTCCCCAGCTGGCTCCTGCAGAGTTTCGTGGCCTTTCCTCTCTAGAAGACAGTGCTGACCACTGTTAGAGAGATGATTCTGGAGCAGATGACCCACAGGTCTGATCCAGAATGGCAGCTCCTGTGTTCATCTGCTGCTAGACGACATGTCGTGGCAGGGGGAGCAGTGTCACTTAAATTAAAATGGAAATGACAGGAGTAACTGCTCCGTTCCTGACCAGTTTTAAAGGGTACACATAGACCTGGCTGTCCATAGCCCTTTTCTTGCTCATATTTCCAGAATGAAGTTGTCAACCAAGGAAAACACCGGTAGTTTTGCTCAACAGCCGCTTTAAAGCCCAGTTCAGCCAGGTACATAAGCACATGCCAAACTTTAAGCCTGTGTATAGTCCAATTGGCTTCAGCGGGGCGACACTCACATTTAAGTGCCTTGATGAATCAGAGTGGAAATTTCTTCCCCAGATTCTTGCCCATGAGATCAGTTGAGGAAGAATTGTGCAGCAGGACTTTTAACTACGCTCAGTGGAATCTTCCTATGGCTTACCTAAAAGCTGACTGTCGGATGTAGAGTCATGATGGAAGGCTGAATTAAGGTACTTCACAGCTGCAAGAGGATGTTCCCTATTAACACACATCCTTAGAGTAAGGATTAATCCAGGAGACCATAAACTTTCCATAAGGCAAGAGCCGCAGAGGCAAATCCTGCTGGGTTAGGCCTTTGAGGATTCCCTTATTATCAATATAAAAACCACTACTGTTTTTCCCTGAGTAGGGGTGCAGCATCAGGGCCTGAAGGGACATTGCTGTTAGCTGTCGTGTAAAACAGCTGTATAGACAGCACTTTGAAGCTGCAGCTTGGGCTGGAGCATGGTCTCTGAAGCCTGTGGAGGGGGTGGATGTCCGAGCGTGAGCTCCAGCCTAGCCTCCAACTTCAAACCCTTTAAAGCCTGACTCAGAAGAGACCTAGAAACATCAGTCTTTATGATAACAAAGATCATAAATGGCAGTGCTTCCCCTTTTCAGAGTCAGCCCTCCAGGAGTGGAAAAGGAACGGGCACTGAGGATGGTTCTCTTCACACAGGAAACAATGCTGCTTTCGAAAGGGGCAGGAAAGGTAAGAAAAATACAATTAAAACACTGCTGTCCCTTCAAGAGAAATGCAATGAGTAGAGTAATTGTGGGTCTGTCTGCACTGCAATATACGCTCAGGGTTAGTAGAACTTTATTTAGCAGACTCTGGCTTTGTTAACCTAGGGCTTGAGCAGCCTTTGTAACCCTCGGCTAGGAATTGTTGAACCCTGGGTCCCAGTGTGGGGCTCCGGGATATGCACTGCACTATGCAGGCCCGAGTCCAACCACCCACATACAAGAGTTTGTAGTATGCTCCCAAAATGTGGCTGCTTTGGCCCCTTGTTTGTAGCGCAGTGTGGGAAAACTTGACTGTCCATCAAATTTGGGTGTCCAGAGGACAAAGAAAGTCAGCCCACAGGGTACTTTGGGCAGACTCCCAGAGCACAAGTCTAGTGGGGCTGTGTCTACAGTGCAGAGCAATAGGGTTTGAATCCTGGGTCCCTGCTTGACTTAGGCTTGGACCCTCCACCTGGGACCCTGGGTCCGAGCCTTGGGTTAGCCTGATTTGTGTGTAGACAGAAGTGGTGGGTTAGGGTTGAGCCTGAGTTTGAACCCTAGGCTTACACTGAAATGTAGACATACCCAAAGTCTTATTCTACAGCTTTCTACTGTTGTTTGCAGTGTTGTTGTAGCCGGGTTGGTCCCAGGATATTAGAGAGAGAAGTTGGGTGAGGTAATCTCTTTTATTGGACCAATTTCTATTGCATAGCTCAAAAGTGTGTTTCTTTCACAAACAGAAGGTAGTCCAGTGAAAGATATTACCTCACCTACCTTCTCTTTCTATAGCTTCTAGGCAGAATTATAGAAATCTCATTTCACTTTTAGGTTGTCATTTTCTCCCTTCCGCTTGCTTTCTTGTTATCCAGGTGTCTAATTCTATGGCTCCTCCTCACTAAAATAACCCTTTGACGTCAATGAATCTGTTCACGTAACAGTCATGTGAACACCCACTAGGAATGTGATATGTGCCTTGAGGAAAATGACAGCCATAAGAGTTCAGAGTATTTGGGAGAATGGGACTCGTCACAGCCTGATAATAAATAATTTGCAATGATTAGAAGTCTGCTTGTGGAAGTTTTGTAAAAAGCCAGCATCATAGTCTCTACACAGAGATCAAGCTGCAAGCATTTTATTTGCCAGTTTGGGCTGTTTTCTTGCTTCAAAACGGGAATATCAGGTATTTACAGTGCACCCCTAAGCTGTTGATGTTCAACCTAGTGATTATGAGCACCATTCAAGCAGCCAACGTTATTTCAAGTTATTTTTTGCCCCAAGTCAAACCACAACAGGATATCATGCTGTACTGTGTATATGATTCAATGGAACTTCAAGTCTTCAAACAAATATATTCCTAAAACAAAAGCTGGCAAATAAGACAACAGAAAAATTAGTTATTAAATAATTATAATATATTATCACTGTCTAAAGGTCAAAATCTGCTTGCCTCATTCACTTGAGTAATCCTTTCACTTCACTGGGACTGTTGGTGTGAATAACAGGCACAAACGTGGTTCATTAATGTATATGGAGTTAAATCCACACATTGACTGAAACTGATGTTACAGCAGGGATCAGTTTGGCCCTGAAGACCAGATTCTTAACTGGTATAATCAGCGTTTCTCTGTTGATGTCAATGGAGTTAAGTAACTAAGGATCTGGCCCTAAATCATTAGTTTTTGCTGAGTCTGATCCAAGCCTATTTAATTCAGTGGGAATCTTTCCATTAATTTCAATGAGCTTTGAATCAGGCCCTACATTTAATTTTCTACAGCCACAATTTTTATGTTTTAAATGATATTCACTACATCATGAGCATAATTAGGTATATTTATATGTATTTTGTAAGTGTTTCTAAGATAAGTGCATCTTTGTAGGTTACTAAAGTTACAGGCTAGCTACCAAATTAAAAGCCCAATTCCCTGGGGATACTGAAAAATATTTCCAGAAACAGGAAAGAGGTGGTACTGGTATTATATAAATCCCTAGCTGCTCGAGTCACAGCTGCAAGGAAAAACAGTATTTTTAATACCATAGAGTTTATTCCACTTTATTATATAACAATACAATGGAAAGCAAGATCCCGCTTTTCCCTACTGTGTAGGTAATATTTCTCTGATTAATTTCTTGATAGAGACAGCAGTGCAAATGGAAAAGATAAAACTCCAACAGTTGTACTGTATTTTATGCTTTTATTGTCATTGCAGCAGTTTGAGAACAAGAATGAAAATTAGGTATTAAAATCTAATTATGTACATCTTTATAGGGGCTGATGGAGAGTTAGAGGTAAATTGGTTTTCCAGAGTGACATCAGTTCTGTCTGCCTGCTTTTGAAAGGCCAGTTGTGTGAACTTTGTAATACTTCTTTCCCATAGCTGTAATAATTTTGGGTCAAGAGGATCCTAGTCAGTGTCTTTTGTATCCAAGAACTCCTTTTTGTGTTTCCCTGTACCATCTTCTGGGACACCTCTCTGCTTAGGTTTTGGTTCACCTGAATGCTGCTGGAATACCCAAGGCAGTATGGGATAGCCAATGGCCTTGTTGTGTGCAGTGTTTGTAGAGTACTCTGTTTAGACTGTATTCACTTCTGTACGCCTCCGTCCTGCATCAGTTCTTTTAGCATGGACAACTGTACCTTTGCAGAAGCCATTGAAACCAATAGGGCTCCTACAAGTATGGCTGTCATCCCTTTTCTGGGTGCCTCCCCTGTTTTCTTCTGCTGCATTTTTTACTCTTCCCCCTTCCTCACTCGCTGCCCCTACTCCATGGTATGTACGTTCTCCCAAGCATAGCTGGCAGCTTAGGCTGAAAACCAGACCACTCACTCAGGGCCATGAGTGGAAGTGGTGAGCTGTTTCTCTTGTCAGGTTCTTCTTTATGTCTCATCTATGCATATGACCATCCCAGCCTTCTTCACCAGCTCCCTCACTTTCTCTCAGCTCCTTCCCATGCAATTATTGCTGTTGAGATTACTGAGAGCACTCAGCGGGGGCTCTGCAGGGGCAGTCTATGCAGTGGCTACGTCTACACTTGGAGCTGGGGGTGTCATTCCCAGCTTGAGTAGACCTACTCATGCTAGCTCTTGTTGAGCTAGCACCACTAAAAATAGTGGTGTAGCCACGTGACCCGGGCGAGCTGCCCCAAGTCTGGGCAGGTTTGTATAAAGAACAGCTAGCCCATGCCACTGCCCGCCAGTATCCATGGAACCACGGCTAAGCTACTATTGCTAGCATGCTAGTTTGATGATAGCTAGTGTGAGAATGTGTGTGTGAGCTGGGAATCACGCCCCCCAGCTCCAAGCAGAGACATAACCAGTGGGTGCACAATACATGTATAATATGACATGTATGATATATTCAACAGGGTCAAGTTTGCTTCCTTTCAGATGGCCCCAGCCTCCCATCCCATTAACCAGGGATACTAGTCCAGTGACCATCCTGATTAATTTAATGACCGGCCCAGTTACCACGGATATTCTGGGAAACTATTCCAATTAATTTATTGAGAAAAATGTCACTGAAACCCTATGCAGTGCTTTGAAAATGTAAGAGTTGAAATCATTAATACTGCAGCGACTGTTTTGGACACAGTGTATGTGGGTTTCCAATGATCCTCCAGGCTCTTCCTGCAGCCTGGTATAATGCACATTGCTTTGATTGACATTTTATGCAAACGCCAAAGCTTTGTGAAAATGACATTAATAGTCCAGTTTGACTTAAAATGGTCCAGAGAATTTTTTTCAATACACTGGTAGTTTCACATATAAAAACATGTTTTCTTCAATAGTAATTACATCGTATTATGGATAAAAATGCCTGACTGATCTTTTTGCTCAAAATAGTTGTTTATATTTAGATTAGGTTTAATGGCATCTGAAAGCCTTTTTCTGAGACCTGGATTGTCTTTAGGAAAATGAATGAAAATGTATGAAAAGAAGAAAAGAACTGTAGTACATGTTTGTTGCAAAATCTGAAATTACATGGAATTTGATTGGTTTCAATTTTGCTTTACAAATGCAAAACTTAGCTCAGATTCACTAAGGATCCACAAACATTTCATCTGACCCTAAAGCAGCATAGGGTTTTGTGTGAAAACCACACCATGATTTTGAGGCAAAGTCTGGAGAAAATTAGTGGTTTCACCTGGAGTTTATTTTGGAAGTCTATGGGAGCCCCATATTCAAAGCAAAATTCCAGGGAGTGTAATCATCTGGACTAAAACTGGACAAAATGGTTTAGCACCGTGGTACTACCACAGTGAGACTTTATCTATAAAATTGCAGCCTGGAACTTTGTGGCCTAGATCATGCCCGTGAAGAACAACAGTGAACATGCTGAGAGCTCTTTGAGATCCATAACTACAGCATTATAAGCCTATTGCTGTCATAAATAGGGATTGAGGGAATGGCCTTCAATGCTAAGTGACATTGCAGGAATGGAATGCATGTTCCCAATTCAGGACAGAACTTATGTATGGGCTTTACTTTTAAGTGCTGTTGTGAAAAGAGACAATTTCCTTAATCTTGGCCTCTGCTTGTAAATCAAGGACATCAAGAACAGCCTGAATTCCCTATTTCATGTGAAAATCATAGAACAGCTTCACGAGAACTGGACATAATTCAACATACAATTGATTTGGACCAAGGGTACAATCTTCCACTTGCAGAAGTTTATGGAACCATTCTTTAATTCTGACTGCAGGTGGGAAAGTCAGGTCACATCATCAATTTTTGTCTATTGATATAAAACAGTCAGGTTTCTTGGTGTTTCCTTATAGGAAAAATCTGTGCTAGTTATAATCTTTGTGCATTCTCTTCAAGAACACCTTAACTGAAGTATGGTTATTTTCATTACCACATTGGATGGCAGCTGACTCTGAATCCAGCTATAGGTTAACTTAACAGGCTTTCCTGACTAGAAACTTGATTTCCACCAATGTCCGTTATAAAAGGCTCTTGGGATTTCTGTGTGTTGGCAGTGGTATAGATCCTGACCCCCACTGAGGAAACAAAGGCCTTTACATCCAACACCAGTCTCTGACTCCTGGTTTTGATGACCTTTCCCATCTGCTCTGGAACACGAAGCTATGCCTTTCCATGGCATTAAACTGAGGTGGGCCACCTCTGGCATATCACACTATAATCATATCTGAGCTGAGCATGTAGCCAGAGAATAGTGGTCTCAAATGTGGAGGGTTGCAATGCCTCCATGAATGGCAGCCCCCCAGAAAATATGCTTTATATTAGGCTATCCCAAACCAGCACAATTGATGCTGAGTGTTTGCCTTTGCCACACCCAGGTAATGGATAAAAATCTTTTGGTGACCTCCCATGTCACCGGCATCCCTGATAACTCATATCTCCTCCTTGGCCTTTAGGTTCCTCCCCTTGCGTATACATAGTCCTTTGCAACACACCCTACTGGGAGAGGACACCTCAGTCCATGTCCTTTTGATTGAGACTGATGTATGGTTTGGGGCTTCAGATGTACCTATTTGCCCTGCCTCTCCCTCCTTGGAAGTTTTGAAAGACTTGGCTTTGTTGAGGGCGGATGGCATGAAACAACCATACAATAGTAGTTTTCTTAAAAACCAAAATGCATTCAAAATAGAGAGAGAGTCAGATTCAAACAAAAAGGGGTGCACAACACACCTGTGATGGGGTTTACAAGCTCCACACAAAACACAGGCAGGAAGGAGTTAAGAACCCTCCTGGTCTGCATGTAAGTTAGGAAAGACAGGCCTGCAGCTGCTGTAGCTAATGAGGGCAAGCCCAAGCATAAAGAGGGAGGGAAGGAAAAGAAGGGAAGAAGGGTGTGAGATAGCAAGGGAGCGACACTTGCTGCCAGAGGAGCTAGCACCAAACTGCCTGTGAGAATCTCAGCATCTCCTGGAAGTACAAGGGAGCTAGCTGGAGATGGAAGCCCTGGTAACCAAGGGATTTTCGATTCATTTGTTATGTTTATGGACTCTGCCTTTTTTCTGGTTGATTTGATTTAAGCTGCTGCTGTTTGGGTCCAGGATCGACCCAGGCCACTCGAGCTGGGACTTTGCACAAGGCAGTGTCCATCTCTGCTGACAAAATCTCATCTATCTAAATACTTTGTAAAATCCCAGTGCGGCAGATTCCGTTTAGTTTAGCTACAGAAAAGAAAGAACAATCTCACACGCGTAGAAAGCAGGTCTCTTCTCTGACCTCCCTTCATCATGCTGACAGCTTGTCACTACTGTGTCCAGACAGCTTCCTTTGTTTGTCTCTAAGATCTGTTTATGAACCCCTCAATCCAGGGCAACATCCCTTCTAAAACAATTTTCTGAAGATAAAACACACACCAGAGGTTAGTGAGCAGTTGCCTTCCCTGGTAGATTGCTTAGGGAGGGGAAGAAAGTTTTTTAGCTGTGATTAATAGCTGCTTTTCCAATAATTAACTACTGAAACCAAGATCACACATTTAATCTGTTTGCAGTTAATCCAAATCTCTTTACATTTTAGAATAATTTTTCCTTGCTTTGTAACTTAAATTATTGATAAATCCCAAGCCCTCTGTTGCACTCTCATCTGAAGTTGTGTGTCCAGTTTTGATCGACTCACTTCAAGGAGGAGGTGACTTCAAAAAGGACTAGAACAGAGCAACAGAACAGTGGATGGGTATTGTTGGATTTAGAGCTGGGCTTCAGTGAGATTACTTGCATGCTCAAACTCCGATGTTTGCATGAACAGACAGCTATTTAGGCATCTCCGTGGCTGTTTCCAAGTGTAAATGTCCAATTTATGAACCCAGCCACAGCATCTATGTGCGTGTTTATGCACAAGAATCTCATAGTTTTGAAAATCTAATGCTAAAAAAGATAGCCTGATATATTTTTATTATAGAGTTAATCCAAATTACCAGAGAGCGAAGACCCAGGGTAAAACTCAAGTCATTAATTAATAAGAATAATAATGATGATTAATGTTATAGGTGTTTTTCGTGGAACTATTAGAATGCTAACTAGAAAGAACAGTCTTGCCCTTTGTGAAAGAAGACCCAAATTGTGGACAGCAACCCTTTTGCACTAACCTGCCCTGAAGGAGGTATGAGACATGGGAAGGGAATAAAACTAGAATCAAGAAAAATGTAATAAGCTTAATTTATATATGTATGCCAGATAAAGTTCTTTCCTAAAGCTACATCAATCAAAGCATACCCAGAAATGTATCCACTCATCTTGGGGGAACTAAAGAAAATGATCTGAAAATATTTTGCTCCTGAAGCAGACCTCAGTAACTTATTTAACTGTCTAGTTTGGTATTTCTAGAAATATTACCGTCTTTGAGAGCGCTGTAATAATTCTGTACCAGGCTGCCTTTCTGCACCCCATTATTCTGTCTCTCTAAATTAATTGCTTTTCAGTTCACAGATTCTGCTGTGGATATGAATCATTTTCAGCATAACCTAGAGGAATTTCTGGCAATTACACTATTTAATGATTGGTTACAGATAAATACATGTTACAGAAAGTATGAGAAAAACATGCAGTATTGTAAACCTGGGTTCTGTTCCTGGCTCGGCCTCTGACATGCTGTGTGTGTCCTTTGGGTAAATTGTGCTATCCCTCTGTTTCTCCACACACGCTTTGTCTCTCTTGTCTAGTTAGGCCATATCTGCACTACAAAATTATGTCGATCTAACTTACATTGGCATACAGCCTCCACAGTTATAAACTCACTCGTGTGTGCACACTTGGCTCTTTTAGGGTGACCAGATGTCCCGATTTTATAGGGACAGTCCCAATTTTTGGGTCTTTTTCTTAAATAGGCTCCTATTACCCACCACCCCCTGTCCCGATTTTTCACATTTGCTGTCCGGTTACCCTAGGCCAGGGGTGGGCAAACTTTTTGGGCCAAGAGCCACATCTAGGTGGGGAAATTGTATGCAGGGCCAGGGCAGGGGGCTGGGGGGCAGGAGGGAGTGTGGGATGTGGGAGGGGGTGCAATGTGCAGGAACGGGCTCAGGGCAAGGGATTGGGGCAGAGAAGGGGTGCAGGGCGTATGAGGGGGCTCAGGGCAGGGAGTTGGGGTGCAGAAAAGGTGCAGCAGGGGGGTCAGGGGAGGGGGTTGGGGTGCATGGGGGTACAAGGTGCGGGCAGGGGGCTTAGAGCAGGGATTTGGAGGGCGGGGTGCAAGAGGGGTTCGGGCTCCAGCCCGGGGCTGCTTACTTAACGTGGCTCCGGGGTGGCAGTGGCATGCACCGGGGCCAGGGCAGGCTCCCTGCATGCATGCCCTGGCCCCGCACTGCTCCGCTCCAGGAAGCGGCCAGCACCACATCCCTGCATGGCCCCTGGGGGAGGGGGAGGCACAGGGCTCCATGCGCTGCCCTTGCCACACCTCCAGGTACCTCTCCCGAAGCTCCGATTGGCTACAGTTTCCCATTCCCGGCCAAAGGGAGCTGCAGGGGGCGGTGCCTGGAGGCAAGGGCAATGCACGGAGCCCTCTGCCTCCCCTCCCCCAGGGGCCCCAGGGATGTGGTAACGGCCGCTTCTGAGAGCGGCGCAGGGCCTGCGGCACTACGGGGGTAATCCCACGGGCCGGATCCAAAGCCCTGATGGGCCAGATCTGGCCCACGGGCCATAGTTTGCCCAACTCTGCCCTAGGCTCTTTGTGCGGGCGGTGCACATCCTCACCAGGAGTGTTCGCATCGATTGTATTGCCAGTGTGGAGCATTGTGGGACAGCTCCTGAAAGGCAGTAGCAGTCGATGTAAGCAACATGGTGTCTACACTGAGTCGACCTAATTACATAGACTCTGATGCTACATTGCTTGGGGAGGTGGTGTTATTAAATCAGTGTAGAGAGAAACTTATGTCGGCAGGGGCCAAATTTAAGTGAAGACACTTGCACAGCTCGGTTGACACAAGGCCGCTTACGTTGACCTGACCCAATAATGTAGACCAGGCCTTAGGCTGTAAACTCTTTAGGGAAGGAACTGTCACTTACGGTGACTATAGAGCACCTCACACAATAGAGCCTTGATCTTGGTTAGGAACTCTTGAAACATGTCATAAAATATGCAGTAGACGTACAAAAAATTTCCAAAATCAGATTTCCAGAAATGTCTATATGCCAACCTTATCCATTCCAAGTAGTACCTACCTCCTGGTCCTATGTGATCTCTAGGCCTCAGAATCCTGGCTTTGATGGGTTTTGCCTGAGTCCTGCAAACATCTACATGTGTGGAAGCAATGGGATTACTCACAGTAGTAATGTTAAGCAAGTGCATAAGTGCTTTTAGTCCTGAGTCCTTAATCTGAGACTGTAACTGCCATTGATCTAAGTGTATGATTATAGATAACAGACTGTAAGGCTAAGTTAAATTTGTGCCTAAAGATAGTCCCCTAAAACTGTACGCAACCATCTAAATTATAGACTTCAGTAAGTGTGAAGTACCTCTGACAATCAGGCCACTTACTGGGGAGTCTAAATATGGTGGTGGATTGCACATCACTCCCCCATCCATTTGCCATGACGCTGCAATCCCCCAGGAAGTCCAGCAAATTGAGGAAGACCATGGAGGGCACCAATCCTTAGGTCTCATCTGTTTGCTGGATCAGAAAGAAGGCCCTCAACCATAAACTGGTTATGTATCCCAACATCCTTTCTTTGTCTGCTTTGTCTAGAGAATCCCATTTGAACCTTTGAAAAGACCGTGAATAGGAAATCTGTCAGACAGTGGGTCTCCTACCCAGGGTGTAGGTGAAGCTTCAAAGGGCTGATAACCAGAGGAATTACATTAGCACAACCCTTCCTCCAAGAGAAGTTACATACAATGTCACAATAGCACAATTTCACTTTTAATACAGGACCCCAAAGGTATTAAAGTTAATTCAGTAAGATTTAACTTAATTCAGTAAGATTTGTCCATCATATTGCAGGAAATTGCCACATGCCCCATTAATTTGGCTACAATGCTATTTTTATTCACTGTGGGTAAATTTCACCTTAGTTGCGAGGCTTTCTGAGCTAAGTTCTACCACATTAGAGCTATGCTTAGGGCTGTAGATGAAACCATTTACAGAGGTTCCTCCTCACAGCATGACAGAAGGCCTCTGGAAATTAGCATTACCCTCGTAGACTCTGTTGTTCTCTCATTCTGCACTGGGTCTTTCACAAGGTATTTGTTTGTGACTTCTTGTGAACACCATTCAGCTTTCCAAGCTTCATCAGGGTTGAAGTCACATTGTCGAAGGTTAAACGTGCAGGTCCACAAGGGCTTGCACAACTTCAGGTGATGGTGAGGGACATCACTGAGGTCCTGGTGGATGGGGAGATATTCATTTTCCTCAATTTGCTGGACTTCCCAGAGGGTTGTGGCATCATGGGGAATGGGTAGGGGAGTGATGTGTGACAGCACGGGCAGCCAGGCTGTTGGAGTCGACTTGAGGGTTCCAGTGATGCAGTGTTCAGTTGGACATCAACAAGTTGAGTGTGGCTACTTCTGGTTCATACCGGTGCACAGTACTTGGCTACAGAGTACACAAGTGCAATTGCTGATGTCTGTAGCACTGATGCTGATGCTCTCCAGCTTGCCAGTTTCTGGACCAAGTGGACCCTTGTCTTCATCTTGGTGGCGACCTTCTCCAGGTGGTTGTGAAAGGTTAGCGTGTGGTCCAGCTTCACTCCACAATAAGTCGGAGTGGGGTCATGTCACAATGTTGCCACGGAAGCTCACTTTCAGGTTGCGCTTAGCATTCCTGGTATCAGCATAGAATTCAGTGACTGTTTTATAGGGGTTTCGCTTGAGCCTCCATTTCGGAAACATTCCTTCCTCCATGGTGTTTAGGTCCCCATTCAAAGTTGACTTGGTACTGTTGAAGGTGGTTGCTTGTGTTGCCAAGGCAAGATCATATGCAAATTTGTGCAACTTCATTGGCAGCATGTCACTCATATGGACATTGAAGAGCGTCGGCGTGAGTACTGAGTCTTGTGGCAGTCTGTTGTTGAGGAACCAGGGCAAGCTGACTTTGTTGGCTCCAAATGGACACATAGCTGCCTATTGCTCAGCATCGTCCATAGCAGCTGTAACATTTTGAGGCAGGAGCTGATGCTTGTAAGCTTCAGCATCAGGTCTTTAATTCAGATCATGTTGTAGGCCAATGACAGGTCTACAAAAGCTGCGCTGGTCTTGGATTTCTTCTGGAATCCAGCCTCAATGTGCATTGTAAGGACTAAAACTTGGTCGTAGCAACTGCATTTAAGCCAGAATCCCTCTTGTTCTTTGGGAATCGCTGATTCTCCGGAGGATGATATGTTCTAGAAGTTTGTAAGTCATGCACAGGAGTGATATTGGTCTATAGCTTTCCCGGTTATCACTCAGCTTGTCCAGTTTGAGTATAGCAGTGACCATTGCCTCCCTTCATGCTTTTGGGATGCATCCAGATTCCATGGTTTTAGTGTACAACTTCGCCAGCCGTTGGAGTCCCTTGGGGCCCAGCTGATGAAGAAATTCTTCAGGGGAAACCATCTCCGCCAGCTGCCTTCCCTTTCTTCATTGAGACGAAACCCTCCTTTACTTCATGTGTGCTGACGGCGGAGGGGTATTGTGGAACAATTGAGGCCATTGTCTAGTGTAGTTGATGATGGATTTCTTGCTTGGTGTTGGGCCTTTTGTGCTCTCCACCAGTTTGGAGGCTTTGGAGTTGGGCCGGATTTCTGAGGTCCGATATGCCATCAGAATAGTGGCTCCAAGACGTAGTAGGGCCCAGGCAGGGTGGCTAGCGTGTGTGAAGTTCAGACCTTCAACACACTCAATCCACCACTGGTGTGTGGCTCAGTCTAGAAACTATAGTAGGGCCTTCACAACCTGCGGGCTGCCCAACTGGTTGTACTGCTGGAACAGGTCCTTGGTCTCTTTGTCCAGCAGGGAGTGCATTCTTCCTGGAAGCCCCAGGGGATGCTCTTCTTTGCCACAGCAACAGAGAGACCAACGAACCAGTGATAACATTCCAGTGTTGTGAGGATTCGGATCACCACTCTTTCTACAGCTTCCCTATAGCAGAATCTGCAATCAGTATAAATCTGGAGTAACCCTACTGGTCTCTCTAGAGTTATTCCACAAATGGAAAATTAAAAGCTCCCCCATTTGCAAGTGTGGTCATCCAGAACAGACCCTGGAACATATAACGACACATGCCCGATTCACATATACTGAAGGAGGCATCACAGCGATACACTCCACTATTCCTGATGCAATTTCATGGTTTAACCACTTACATGTTAAATTATAATTGTTGTTGTACATCTACATCAGCCATATGAAGAAAAGATTCTTTCATTTAATGGTGGTCCCTTCCCTCCAAGTCAGGATTGAAGCACATTGGCAGTGCAGCAGATGAAAGTTTATGCAACTGGTGGGGCTGATCTGGTGGATTTCAGTCTCCAGGGTGAGTAGTCGAGCACCTTTGACTCATGAGCACTAAAATCCATACCACACTTTTTCATTTTAATGTAGGTATTAGAAGCATGTAATATTACCTGCTATCCACTCAACGCAGGGAATAATAGTGAACTAATGAATACGGTGTCTGCCACATGCACTGTTAAAGGCTTCATGCTCCTCTCTGCCTGAGGATCTGTCTGCATTACTGTAACTTGGAATCCTATAAAACTTTGATCAGTCTGGTTCCCTGAATGTCTGTCTATTCATATCAAGAAGCTGTTCAAAAAAAAAAATAAATAAACTCACGACTTAAATGATGAAAAAGGAAAAACATCCCTGCACTGAATCCGAATGGTTTAATTCCCCTCATAGATTCACACGACAGAGATTAACTTTGATGTTCTTTCCTTCCAACTCTCACCAAAGCATGGGCAAATTGTAGAAAGAGGAGGATCTAAGCACCACTATTGAATAAGTTGAGAGTTAGGACACAGTAAAATGGCTGTTTCATGTTACAAACATCTCCTTTCTAACTGCAAAGATCACTTCTTACTTGAGCAGTAGAGGGAAGAGTGAGCGTTTCATGCTTCTTTTGTTACTGTTTGTTTTATCTCTGCGATGCTGACATCAGGATTTCAGTTTCATGTGTGAATTGCCTGGCAGCTGCCCTTAGATTGTCAAAGCTGAGCAGCAGGTAACACACACCTTTGGTTTGAAATGCTTAGAAATGCTCTCTATATACACGTCCCGGCAGGATTAAAAAAAGGAAGAAAAGAGTTCAAATGTCATTTCCGCTTCTTACGGAGTTTAAAAAAAATCAGTGTACATCATTTTCATCAGCCACTTAAATGTTTAGCTCATTAGTTGTCATCCAATGTTCCAACCAGAAACGAAATATTAAGCAAAAGCACCACTGTGTTCTGTCCTATGTCACTGGGCAAAATGGGAACCGGCTCAATGAAACCCAAGCAAGTGGAGTGGCCAGGTTGGCATGCAGCAAATGTCTCCATCAGTTCTTCTGGCAACAGCAAGTTGTTGGAAGAGCCAGGGTTGGGCGTCCACGCAACAGGGAGAGCTGATGTTCTTGAAAGTAAGGTGCTGGAGCTGAGAAGAAAAGAGGAAAGTTGTGAGAGAGCAGATGTTGCACCACAGAGCTCCAGGAGCAGCTGGCTAAGCAAACCAAAGCCATTGCTAACCTCCCCAAGGAACTTCAGAGCAAGTGTCCCCAGCTGAACAAGGTGTTAACACACGGGCAGGGAACTCCCTCCCTTCATCATAAAGTGGTTTTTAGGATTAGCCAAGCTGTCTCGGACTTGTTCTCTGTTAATAGGAGAGATGCTAAGGAAGGCATATGTGCAGAGCCAAAGGCCAGGACGCAGGATCTGAGCAAACAGCCCAAATTTTCCTTTCAGAATGCAAGACTCCAGGTGAGCTCGTTCCAGGGCATTTGTAACTCTCTGATTGGTCACTTCTACCATTGCATTTCCTCTTCCCATTAACTCACTATTTTTCACAGGGCATCTTCGTTATACATGGTGGCTCAGTGCATCCATCTGTCTTAGATTTTCACATCATGCTTCTCACCATAGTGTCTAAGCGCTGACTAGGTTTACGTTTTGTGCTGTGCAATGCAGTGAAACAATTTGGGACTTTCATTTTGCCTCACTGTTTCATAGAGTTCACTGGGCCCCACTCTGTCAGCATCAACGCTGAATTTTGACAAGAGGACATGAGAGCTACTTAGGCCTAGATTATGTCTTTAAAGGCTGATCCAAAGCCCACTGAAATCAATGGGAGTCTTTCCACTGGCTTCTTTGGGCTTTAGATCGGACTGTAAAGGCCCATCCCTCTGGAGGGGAATTGTGGGAACTTTGCTGCAGTAGGAGCTCTGCCATCCTTTAAACACATCCCAGCCGTGTCCAGCAAACTCTGCAGACCTAGGGGGAAGGAGAAGTTCCTTCCATGGCCCTACCGCTTGCTCCCTTTGAGGGAAGCTGCCACTATCTGGCAACAGAGCCTCTGTTCCCTGGCCACTTTGTGTCTGTCTCAAGGCACAAGGACAAGCAGGGGAGAAGCCCGTTTATACCTCTCTCACTCTTACACGCCAGCTCAGGTCTAATGGCAATGTGGCCCTTTAAACAGCAGGCAGCTACTAGCATGCAGGCTGCAGTCTGTCCTCCCTCTTCCCCCAAATCGTGCACGCATCATGAATTTTCATTTTGTGAAGAATTCATCTCTTCTTTGAATCTGTACAGTAAAAGATGCGATTAAAAATGGTCATGCTGGATTTAGCCCTCAAACATGTCCAGCATGCTACGTTAGAGGGTCATGCATGAGCCAGAAAGGATGGATGAGTCATCTCCAGTAGCTGATGATGATAACCCAAAATAGGTTAACACTGGTAGCATGAAGCTCAGTCCTTTGCCATTTGCAAAAATACTTGTGTTTTGAAGAAGGGTTTTCTCCCTCGCTGCGTATCTTCTCCCATCTTGACATTGGTAGCAAAGTCCAGCTGCTGAATTTCAGAGGCAGGGAAGCTAGGGTATGCAGAAGGAAGGTCTGACTCAAACACATCTATTAGTGATAACAACAAATAGAACCCAGGAAAATACAGTTCAAGTCACCCTAAAGGGCCAGGGTGTCTCTCCCCCTTGGACTAGCAGCACAGCCCAGCCAGAAGGTAGCCATCATTGGTCCCACCTGGGGGATGTGTCAGTGGGTGTCTCCAGCTCCTCTGCCCCCAGAGTAAAGATTGGGGTGGGGGGTGCTGGGACCAGAGGTGGATTTCAGCTGCTCTCCACCGATTCTCAAGAAGTGTGCAGTCCTTTTGGGTAACAGAGGCAGCATGGATGAACTCGAGCAGCCCCGTGGCTACTCTTACTTATGCTGGGACTGGTGGAGACTGGCCCACAGCTCTCACTAGCTCCTTGACCTGACCCCCCTCGACTCAGGTGGATCTAGGTGCAGGAAAGAATCTGGCCTGGGCTATGTTCTTTCTGAGTTTGCTCTAATGTGAAAGTTTTATTTTAAAAGTTGTAATGGGCTTCTGAAATCCTTCCATACGTTTATGTCAATGTCCTCAATAGATACATTGGGTTATGAAAGTGTCCTAGATAAGTGTAGAGGAAGGCTTGCTGTCTAGGAGTGTTCCTAAAGATTTGAGTCTGAGCTGCACTGATGAAGACATTTCTGGTTTCTCCATCAGGCCTATACTCTGTAGCAATGAGGCTGTGGAAGCCCCAGAGGCTCCATGGCCAGAAATCACACTTTTTGCTTGGCCGGGAGTCTTTCGGAGTGATTTTGCAGTATGGTTGTGGGAAACTGACTGTGCAACTCCCATTAAGTTGTGCTGATAATTTCACTGCAGTGAAAGTGAACTGGCCACTGAATCAGAGGTAATGATCACCTATCAATAACAGATGGGATGGTTCTATATGGTTGATGCTCCAACCGGCAGAACGGAGGACATGGATATACTGGAGAAGAGCAACGAGTCTGTTTAAATAAGTTTAAATAAGACAAAGAAGGGGAAAAATGTGAAGGGTAAATTATTACTTTTTGTGTTTTTACAATATGCCTGGCTTACCCGCCGATGCGTATGCTGCCTCTGCTAGCTGCAAAACAGGGAAGTGAAAAAGTTTTCCCTTACAAATTGAGAGGAATTGTTAGGCAAAGAGAAGAACTATGTCTCAGAGGAGTGTATCTTTTTTAGGAGGAGAAACTATGGCAGAACTATGATTTATATGGTATTATCAAAAGTCCTCTAGCATCAACGGCTTGTGAAGAGGTACATTTCCCCACATTTCTGGCTCTATTGTTTAAAATTGCAACCTTAACGTTACATTTAACAGTGGGTTTGACATACACACCATTGGTTTCTGAAGACTAATTCAAACTGTTACATTTGGGAGAGTTACTTCACCTTCTAAAAGATGATTATCTGGAGAAGGTGGGAGGGAGGAGAGGAGCTGAAAGAAGAGCTAGTCCAGCTGAGTGAGAGTTCTCTCTCCCTGCACCAGCCCAATCCCTCAGCCTGCATCACTCTTGTGTGCAACGTTTCTTTTTCATTAGTTTACAGGCTAAATTTTTACTATCTTCCAATAGGGTTTTAAAAAAAGAAGAGAGAAGCTGAAATTTTAAAGTTAAAACTAAAGAATTTATGTGTGTGTATATATATCAAAATGTGTTTAAACCTTGGTTTTATTTATTTCCTACCCGGTAAGCTGGATGCTTAATTGAAGGCAAGGGTTTATTCCATCAAGTTTGGTCAGAGGAGTTGATCTTCAGGTCTGCAACTGACGTGAGAAGCAGATCACTGAACTTGGCCCAGTGAAAAACCTGGATCTGCAAACTAAACACACAAGTGAAAAACAAAAATGGTGTGGTGTTTTGAGAGAAGGCAGAGGGGGAAAATATCATGCAGTTGATGGAAAACATAGAATAATAGGATCCTGCTTTTCTTTTCATCCCAGGCCTGGTAAATCCTGACTGAGGCCCTGGGATCAGACCTTATTTTTGTGCATAAGCAGCAGAAAAGTGTGTGCAGATATGCAAGTTAGGGGTGAAATTAACCCAAGTCCAGAGAAGCTGCACAAATCCATTTAAGTCACGTCAATTTCCTTCCTCTTGATCTTCAATAATTTAATTAGCCCTTCAGAACAAGGACTATGCGGCTAACATCTCAGGATTCCTGATTGGATGTGAAACACAGTGACTGAATTTGTTTGACATCATGGTCATGCAAAGAGCAGAATTCCTGTGAATTTCAGTGCTATTCACAGTAACTGCTGAGGTATGTGTACACCTGAGAACTGGACCATACCTACAAAGTCTGTTGTTAGGTGTACCAGACTTGACCATGTCCCCATCGCATTTATTTGAAGGAACAGGTGAAATCGATAGGTAAGGAAGAATATCTAAGTCAAACACACTTATTACATGTATGTATTTAGTGAGATTGACCAACAGCGTTTATATATTTTAGTAGCACTTCTCTCTTATTTAAAAATATTTTATTGATGCTGGAATGTAAGAGACTTCAATAATGCAAAACAGTCATGCTGCTGCATACATACACATATAAATGTTCTCAGCACAACTTAGTTGATTTATATACATTTTTCTAGTTCAGGTGAAATTACAAGCCAATATAAAACACTCACATTTTTATAGTGCACGATACCAGTTTTCTTTTCCCTAAAGGGTCTTGGTATAACACAGCTAAATAAAGCAGAAACTATTTTCCCTCCCTATAATTTTTATTTCTTTCCTTTCCCCTTTTCTCCCCGCCCCCCACGCAAAATTGTTTTAACCTCTGATTCAAAGTCCCATTGAAGTTAATGGAAAGACTCCTGTTTATTTCAATGGGTTTTTGGATTAGACCTTTATTTTGTTCATTTTGATCCTGGTGTTACAGAAGTCAAGTGATCCTTTTGACACTGACTTAAATGGGAGCAGGATGAGGCCTTTTGTCTGCTTTTGAGCTCTTTCATTTCCTTCCTTCTCCCCTTTTAGCTTTGTTGTTACTTTATTTTTGCCTGTATTTCTTTTTATTCCTCTTTTCAACCTTCCTCCTTGTCCCATTCCTTTGGATGCTCTTTATATTCACTGTATTTCTTCCCCCCACCCCCTGCGTCTAGCATCCCATGATGGCAGTAAATACTGAATTGCCTGCCGGTCATCTACTTCGTATTGTCCTGAGTGGATGTAATGTGGAAGCAAAGTGGAATTCCTGATTTTTGTTGCATTAGACGCTACTATTAAGTATCTAAACTATCCCAGAATGATTACCATTACATATTATTTTCCATGAGTTCTTTGCAAAGGAAAATCTTGCTTCTCAGATGCACTTGTCAATAGAAAGTAAAAATGCAGCTGATTTTGGATATTGAAGCCGGGTTCAAGATTTGATATTAAAATACTAATTTGACAGAGCTGGCTAAAGGCTTAGTTAATTAAAGAACACACATAGATTTCCTTCATAGGAGCCAGAATGATTCCTAAAGAAAAACACGTATCTTACTATACACACATTGTATTTATAAGGCATACTCACAAGGGGTCAGAACTAAGATCATTTTAATTTGGGCACATCTTACCTTTTGCATACTCAACTTTTTGAAATCTTAATAATTTTTAACATACTTTTGCATGATGTTCCCTAAGTTCATTTCAAATGAAAAAATTAAAAATATCCTGTCACATGCCACTATTCATTAGGTAGCTTGAGAACATCGGTTGTGTTCTATTCCTGGCTCTGGGAATGGAGTGTGGTCCAGTTGTTTGAGAAGAATAATTATCGGTAGTGACAGTTAGGATTGCGGGGGGCTATTTTTTTTATAATGATGCTTTGTGTTTATATAAAGCTGACTCATTGGCAGGTCTGAAGCACTTCAAAGGTGGGTGTGCAGGAGTAGCTCCATTTTACAGACAGGGTAGCCACGTACGTCAATTTGGCATATTTTGTTTGGACAAGGGGAAAAACTTGAGTTACCAATTATAACTTTCAAATTGTTATTCTTCTCCTACAACCAACCTAACATTAGGTTTGTGTCCATGCTAAATTTCAGGGTTCAGACTTCAGTTCATTACCCTTTTTATTTTGTTGAGAATTTTTTTACAAAGAAAAAATGTATACTTTTTTCTCATTCTTACCTTAATTGAAAATGTCACAAGAGATTTTGCTCGCTGTTTCTCGGAGTTAAAAAACACCACCCCACCTTTGGGCAAGTATAGTCAGTGTTAGCCCCCCAAAGGAAATAATTTGGAAAGTTATGAGGTGTATGACAACTGTCAAAAACCCTGTGTTACAGACGTAAGGATGTTATTATGCATATGTATTATCTCTGTTTGTATTATTTATTCTATATATTGTTAAGGCACCCATCACCATAGAATCATAGAACTGGAAGGGACCTCGAGAGTCTTGCCATTTAAGTCCTGCCTTGAGTGCAGGGACTGGACAAGTATTATAGGCAGGACTATAGTATCTGGACACCCTTTAGAAGGACTAAAGCAACCAAGTAACAACTCTTCCCTCCTTCCGTCAGAATTGCTTTCTTAAATAGATTAAATCCAGATAGTGGCCATCCATATGACCATTTGCTAATGATCCAACAGCTCTGGGGAAGGCTCGGTATCAGGCCTAAAGGTGGCAAAGCCTTGGCTCAGGTGGCTCTCAAGAAGGAGCAAAATCCGTGGACAAGGACTGTCTATTGAATGTCCCGTCCACTGTAATTCTAATTGTACAATGATATTGTTGTGCCTGGATCTTTGCTGCAGTTACAAAAACATGTACAGACAAACTGGCATAAATGGTTATTTTTCATTAGGAGCCAGGTGCCATACTGTGGTCCCACTTGTATAAAATACTTGCAGAATATTCCTACCCAATATGGAAGGAGCAATTTCAGCAGGAAGGGGGACCTACATAAGTAACAATTATTGATTTTACATTAAGTTCAACTCTTACAAAATGCAAACCACCTTCTGAACCAACTATAAAAACACGTCATTATCACAAAGTTATCATATTATGTCTTCAGGACTTTTGAGTAAAACTTACTGTATTGTAAGTAAAAGGAGATTTATTTATTTATTTATTTATTTTTTGTAGGGGATGACTGAGTGTGAATACTTTTTACGAGAGTTTGGAAACATGACTATTTTAGGTGTGAGGTACATACAAAAATGAACGGTTGTGATGGCTTTAATTTTCAGGCCTTAGCACTAGAGAGAGTTAAAAAATGTCTTCCCCTCCCGCCAGAAAAATTTAATTTTTTGGTGGAAATTTAAATATCAAAAAACTTTGGCCAAAAACCAAAACATTTTGGGTCTGGGGACATTAAGTTTTGTTGAATGAAAAACTGAAATTTTTCTCGGAAAGCAGACGCTTTTCACAAAAATAAATTCAAAATCTCAAACCACTTGTGATGGAAAATCTTTTCCTGGCCCTACCTAGCATTTTGACTCCAGTTATTCATGTACTATAATGGAGGAGCAACATTTTGGGGAGAGGAGGATCACAGATGATTCTGTTTTCCCCTGCTCACTTGTGAAGGCTCTACCTTGCAGCTACTATCCTCCCCCAACCCGTCAGCAATACTTAATATGCCTACCCAAAAGGGATGATAAAGAGCAGTGGAAAGCTATCCCTCCTGCTGAGGGCTGACAGTGATGACCCTACTTCGCTTACCATCTTTATCCAATCAGGAGCAAGAGATCAAGCTTGAAACTCTCAAATAACCAATGGATACTGAGGCTGTCTTGTGCTTGATTTGTAACTGATGCTGTGTGGAACATATGATCTCTCAAAACATTGTTTAGCATGGAAACAATCCTATAGGTGAAGCTACTGCTACAGGAAAGGTGTGGTACACCTCTGTATTTGCGGGCATTTGATCCACGTTATCTATCATAGAAATCATTACCCAGAAAATCCTAGTCTCCTGTGGACCAGATTCTCAGCTGGTGTACATTGAAGTCAGAGGAGCTCAACTGATGTACACTGGTTGAGAATCTGACCCCAGGATTTTGTGAAAAATGTTAAGTATATATCTGGCATCCCACACCCAATTGAAAACTTTGCTTTTACAAAATAGCATATTCTAATTGCATTCAAGAGTAAAACAGATAGCTTTGCAGGAACATCAATGCTTGCATAGAAATATCTGTTTATCAGACACCTTTCTCTTTTTTCAGCTATTATGTGCATAATCTAGGAAAGTGCATGCTCAACAAACAAGGTTTCTAGCACAAAGTGAAATGTAAAGATTGTATTTTGATATTACAGCATTGCTTTAGGGAAAAGCTACATTCTTAGGATTTCTATATCAGCACATAAGTACAGTGATTACCAGGCCTGTTTGATTTTTTTTTTATCCTCTTATAGTTGCCATTACTCATTTTCAAGCATAGGATGAATAATGAAGCAGATAAATCAAAATCCTAAAGGGAGATGATCATTCACTCTGAGATTGCCCTCTGAAGATCCTCCGACATGACCTTATCCCAGAGACAGCTTTATATCCTTTTATGAATCCAAGCAAGCATGGACCTTGGAGGCTTTTGGAGTACTGAGGTGGGATTTATTTTGTTAGACCCATGAATGCATAATGACAGCATGGGGACTTTAGGACATAGGTTGCCATTCTGTTGAGCTAAGGATTAAGATCTGTTCAGTGATGGATTTGTAAAATCCAGAGTATTGCCCCATTCAGTTTATTGCATATTCCGGTTGGCATGTGTGCAAATCTGCTTTAAATTTAGTGCTGCCTAGGAAGGCTGGAAGCTAAGTGGTTATTCTCTGCATTGCAATGTTGTAAGCCTCAAGTTTTGATTCTCCCCTGAGTCTTAATTCCTTGTTCCTGTAGGGGCTGAACGAGTTCATACTGGGTACTGACAACCACCCCTTGAGCTGATTTGGGAGAGGCATTGATTGGGTGGTGGTATACCCCCCACCCCCCGAATGGATTCACCCAATGGTGACTTCTTTCTATCCTCCCCTTCCAACTGAAATCCAAATGCTACTTTTCCAGAGGCAGCTGAATTATGTTGTGTTCTCCTCAGAACAACTCCACTCATCCATCATCATTTACGAGAATTGAAAGTTGCTTTGGGAGCATGGTCCCTTTGTCACAGGTCTTCAGATTATGCACACTTTGTTTTTTCCCCTTTGACGGTTGTAGACACTCTGTAAGCCAATTTCATCAGCCTCTCCCTGGACAGCAGTAACTTGCTATTGGCAGGCATCTGCACTTGGGTGTGACATAAGGCAAACACATTACTATATACCCAAGGGTACTGTACAATAATAGGGGTGTTTGGATCTCAGATAGCAAAAGGCTTATTGGTAAGGGATGATTGTTTACATATGCACTGGCCCCTAGTCCTCCCTGTGGCCTCCTGTACTTTTCAACTCCAAGTGTTCTGAAAGGCAGGAGCAGGGTCTTTGTGTCAAGGTCTTCTCTTCCCTGGGAGTCTGCTGAAACTCAGCTAGGGTGACCAGATGTCCCGATTTTATAGGGACCGTCCCAATTTTTGGGTCTTTTTCTTATAGAGGCTCCTATTATCCCCCACCCCTGTCCCCATTTTTCACATTTGCTGTCTAGTCACCCTAAACTCAGCAGATCCATATAGAGGACGAATTGGCTCTCTGGGTGGTGTCAGGCAGACAGGGAGCAGCAGGCCCACCAACATGGGGGCAAATGGGGCAATTGCCCAGGGGCCCGGGCCATTTAAAATGGCTACCGCAGCAGTGGCAGTGGCCAGGAGCCCCAGGCCCTTTTAAATTGCCCGGGCGGCCCGCCAGGCTCCTAGGTGCATGCGGGGTGGTACCAGTGGCAGTGAAGGCAGCTGGGCGGGCATGTGGAAGCCCTGGCCATGCTGGAAGAGCGCCCATTGACTGTCCGGCCCATACCTCTGTGCTAAATCCAATGGTTTCTAGTCTCTAACAGACTTCAAAGCCTTTATGAAGCAGATGGAGCACAAGCACCTAGAAGGTTCCATTACACTCCCTGCATTGTTCTTTCTAAGTAAAAATATCTCTGTGTTCCTGTGAGAAAATAACTTCATTGACGTTTTCTTCTGAAGTTACCCTACCCCCGCAACGAACAACTTGTTTTATTGTTTATAAAACTGCCGAACGTAGTCTGGCATCACGACAGTACAACAGCCAGACCTGACTATTGTATAGTGTATATCACACGCATTTGTACTGAGTCTAAATTAGAGATGGATCCAAGCCAAAATGCTAAAAACCTAGCCCCCTCCCCCTCACACATTTGAAAACGCAAGCCTGTCTATTTTGAAATGACCTTTTTCACTGGCAGTATAGGGCAGAATTTTCAAGCGAGATCACTGCCCGTAATCAGGGTCAGATATTTCACAAGAGTTCAACTCCCGTTTAAGCCCAAAAGAAGCGGTCAGTTTTTCAAAGTTGCTCAGTGTAACATGGGAACTGCTGGGTGGCCGAGCACTTTTGATGATCTAAATAGGAGGTGGCTCAATGGGAGCTGAACTCTCCTGAAAATCTGGTAGCAACTGTGGGTGCTGGACACTTGAAAATCTGGGCCCTGATCTCTTTTGAAAATATGACTCTTTACTATACAATAGTCCTAGTATCATTCCACAATGTCTTCCATTAAATCACGAGACAAAATGGCTTTACTTTTTCTAAAGCCATCACTAAGTTCAAGACATGGGCATTGGACAGAGAGGTGTTCCAGAACATCATGAGAAAGACAACACAGACAAGACATGAACCATGCCGAAAATTCCTTAGAAGCTAAGTGTAATGTAGATCCAGAAAACAGTTTAAGATACCTGGAGTATTCTTGAAGATCTTAAGAAATACCTGTGCAGATGCAATGATACAGTCAGTACAATTGACTCTCAAATAGCATAAATTCAGCTGTGTTGCATTTTTTGGATTCACAGAAACAATTTTCTGATTTTGATTTTTGATATGTTCTAAAACAAAATATACTGGATATTGGATGTTCTTTAAGCATGTAGGCAAAATGCACAGCAAGATCCAATAGCTGGAAGTTGAAGTTCATAGAAATTCAAATGGAAAGTAAGACAAAACTTTTTAACAGAGAAAGTAATTAACTATTGGAACAGATTATCAAGGTAAGTGGTAAATTCATCACCACTTGGAGACTTTAAATCAAGACTGGATGCCTTTCTAAAATATTAGTGGCTTCAAATACAAGGTATTGGGTTTGAAAGTCTTCACGTATGATGCAGGGAAGGGTAATTCCCTCAATGGAAGGACTCACAAGGTGAAATGCTATGACCTGTGTTATGCAGGAGGTCAGGTGAGATCTCCACAATGGTCCTTTCTGTCTTTAAAACCTGTTCATCTATATTTTAAAACTAGGAAATTGAAACCAAAGCAAACATTACTTTAAACAATTAAGAAAAAATTGAGTTGCTCTGTGACCATAATCAGCCAATATTGTTAGTTTTTCTTTTTTTAATCTCCTGCAAAAAGTGAATATTTAGGTGTAGTTCCCAAATAAGCTATCAGATCTGACCCTGTAAAAGATGTATTCTAGGTTCATTCCTTCATTGCTTGTCTCTATATTTGGCATGCTTCTCTAGATCTTTTTCTCTTGTGACCCATTTGTCAGAGAGGCGTCAACTCTTGATTCTTTGTCCTGTTGTATTTTTTTCTTGTTGTCTGCAAGAGTAGTAAGTTATCATTGCAGTTGGATTCTGTTTTAACAACAATCTTATCTTTTGGTTTGACTCTGCATTGTCTTGAATGCATTTGAATACACTAGAGGGGTCATGTGTTTGTTTATGTTTGACATTGAACCCCTGGATTCTTTGCACATCTTTTAAACTTCAAACCAGTCCGTGCTACTACGAGAACTTTTTTCTATCCAAGTACATGAGGTAGATTTTTTTTAAGATACTATGTACTTTTAACTTGCTTTGTTTGATCAGTGTGTAATCCCAGGAAATGCACGTGTGATTAATACTTGAGCCATCCAAGTTTGTGGTTATTACACGTGGTATGCTTTGCATTCTTTGTAGGTGTTTATGCCAATGTTAAATACTTATTAAATACTATTAGAGCAGAATGGTAATGATTCACCCCTATTTTGCACTGATGTAAATGATTACCAGGATTTTGCCTTACTTAGCAAAACGATTGTTACAAAAACAGCGTGGAGAAAAGATCTGGAGGAAAATACAAAGGTGAACTACTCGAACTAAGTGTTTTGTTTTGTGTTTTACTTTGAAGAGTATCCCTTACCTCAAAAGGGGGAGGATAGCTCAGTGGTTTGAGCATTGGCCTGCTAAACCCAGGGTTGTGAGTTCAATCCTTGAGGGGGACATTTAGGGATCTGGGGCAAAAATTGGGGATTGGTCCTGCTTCAAGCAGGGTGTTGGACTAGATGACCTCCTGAGGTCCCTTCCAACCTTGATATTCTATGATTCTATGATAAACTAGCCAAATGTATAGACTGCTTGGAGTGATAAGAGATTTTTAAAACTAAGCTAAAGATTCTAACATACATATTTTCAAAATAATCAACATTAGCCTAATTACAGCATTAAGCCATACAGAGGTACAAGTACAATTGTTGCACAATAAACATGGAACCCAGTTATTATGATTTTCAAAGTCCAAGATGAATTCACATTTGGAGTTAGGGAAATGCAAATGAAATAATTTTATCTGACCCAAGTGTAGTCTATGCTATTCCTCCAACAAAATCCACTGTTACATCTACGGTTTAGATTTTAGTTAAAGACTTCAGAGACTTTAGTTAAAGAGCCCAGAATCAAACTTCATATATAACCACACCTGTAATTCTGATATAATACGCTACTGAGTTTATTTACTTGATTTAAAAACCTATGTAGTTTGAGAGCCTAGGAATTGCATCATGGTATAAGGTGCCTGTAAGCTGCCACATTAAAAATATACTGGAAAACCTTCCCTGTAAGGTTGGCTAATAGTAAGTCATGTTTCTGTCAATCATAAAATATTGTGCAAAGTAATAACTCATTGATAAGTACATGTGGGCTATTTTTTTACTTAAGTGTAAATTACACCAGCAGAGTTCAGTTTACAATTCATGGAAACCTTTCCCCGTAGTTTATCAGGAATATGCGATGATAACACTGTTCTGGCCTACCAAGATTTCCGTTATGAAGTCATTTTGGATAGAACTGCTTGCTCCTTGTCCCCTGGGTATGTTAACTCTGTAATATAAAACTATCACAGGTGGTACAAATTAATAATTCATCTTAATTTCAGATTTTTTGTATTCACCAAAGAGGGCAATATTTTTCTTTTAAAGGAGAAAATGTGTTTCTAATATAGCATTTGTAGAGAAGTCAGAAGGGAAATCCACACTGACAGCAAATAATAAAACTTAGTGGCATTAAAAATAAATGTATGTTTGTGGTATCTCTGGCATCTACAAGAAGTACAATTCATAGATAAGAGGGTTTAAAACCCATTATTAATTAGGATCTAGTCCAAAGTTGCTGTCCAAGGGCTTGATTCTCTGATGCCTTAGTCATTTACACCTGTGAAAACTGGTTTCATACACTACCATTTGCATCAACATACAGCATGAGGCAGTGGAGAATCTGTCCCTAAGGCCTTAATGTATCAAACCAGCCTTAGCGAACTTCACTGTTCTTAGAGGGCTGGCTCCACAGTTGTGGCTACGCTGTACTAAGGCACAGGGCAAAGGTAGCTTTATTTTATTTGTCCTGGGATAGCGCCCGCAAGCCCTAGTCCTCTACTAGGACCCCAGTGTGCTAGGCGCTGTACATTCACCAAACAAAAAGACTGTCCCTGCCCCCAACAAATTTAGAATCTAAGTATAAGATAAAAGACAACAGGGGGCTGCAGACAGACAGACTGGCAGGGAGGCACAAGTAAACAATTAAACAATGCCAGGCATGATAAGTGCAACAGTTGCCTTACTCGGGTCAGGTATATTGACATAACACAGTTAAAATCAATGAAAAGGCAGTAGAGATGGGAAAATATCTGCGCCTCTGCTCAAAACCAATGTCCGTTGTTCAGTTTCACATGTGTGCATTAAATTGTTATGGTTTGACTAGTAGTGGTTTCTGTGAATGCCTTGAGGATCTGTTTATGTAACAAATAAATCTCTGACATCCCATCGTTATTATAAAAGAAGGTGTAAGTTTGTTTACAAAAATATGTGGTGGGAATTCTCACAGACCTGAATTAATCCAAAAATATTCAAACCCAGAATATTCAAATTGTCAGTTAAATTTGCTTCCAGGCCCCTTTGTGTTAATCTTCTGTGAATATTTGTGTAAAAGGTTGGGTGAAGATTGAGCCTGGAATGCAAGGCATTTTGTCTCTCTGGCTCACAATTCTCTATTAAAAAATGGAGGGGGCTTCAGGCTAATGATGTGTGATACCAAGGTTCTTGGACAGTTGCTGCTGCAGGTCCCGATCCAAAGCCTATTAATGTCAGTACCATTGACTTCAATGGGCTTTGGCTCAGGTGGCTCAGTTAAAGCAAATGGAAAAGGAGTACTTGTGGCACCTTAGAGACTAACCAATTTATTTGAGCACTGAATGCATCTGATGAAGTGAGCTGTAGCTCACGAAAGCTTATGCTCAAATAAATTGGTTAGTCTCTAAGGTGCCAGAAGTACTCCTTTTCTTTTTGCGAATACAGACTAACACGGCTGCCACTCTGAAACCTGTCATTAAAGCAAATGCTGTTCCCAAGGGAATACAATAAATTGCAACGAATGGGGAAATATCCCCTTTGGGAATCATGTGGTGTTCTTGGGGGTAATAAAGTGCATTGCAATTGGCTCAATAATATTTGCCCAGAATAATATTGTGCCCTGGGCATACAGGCTGATGAGTCACTTTTCAAGTATTCATTTCTAAGCTACAGCCAAAGTGGCCTTGCCATAGCAAAGCATGTAATGCTTCAAAACAGTGTGCAACTCTAATGTACTTCTGAAATCTTTCTAATCTATTTCAGTTCCTAGAGATGATGTCAGGTCAGCAATTAATTGCCGAGGAAAATGATGTGCCATGCTTTGTTATAGATAGTGAGTAAGTACCATATTGTTGTTGAACAAAAGAGAAACCTTTTCTTTAACAACTTTCTCAAAGAGTACATGTCCTGTTTCACTTGCCTCCACTTGAGTCCTGTTATGAGATCTGATGACTGATTACATCGGAAGTTCTCAAACTTTTTTTCCATGGTGTGGACCATGTCCCAGTGAAGAGATTATTTTATGGACAGCTACTCTCCCATACAGGATTGTATAACAAACTACAGCAAAAGGATTACCTGGAAAAATAATCTTAGGAGAATATGTATTTTTAGCTCCCTTTAATGAAATGAGTGGACATCTATAGAAACAGCTGGAAGACCAAGCACCAGGTAACCTGCCAGCTTTCCAAAAGTTACCATTAAGTGTTCTGCAAAGCACAAGCTGTCCACAGACCACACCTTGCAAACTGCTGGGCTAAAATCTGTTACAGAAAATATCGGCCTCTTCTAAATTGTAGAAGTCCATATCTGCCAGAGATCTATTATATAGTATCTCTTATGATACTTGTTTATGTATCCTAAAAGTATGCTTATAATTTGCAGCTATTTTCAAAGAATGGCCATGCAACATTGTCATGAAAAAGACTGGATATACCTGTAACTGTACGGTACTACTTGGATTCTAACTGATCTTGCCAGCTAAAAGGAATTATGCCAGCTTTGGGTTGGAGATCTCCAGGAAATGCCTAAGGGTATGTCTACATAGCAAAAGAAAAACCCACAGCTGGCCTATGCCAGCTGACTTGAGCTTATGGGACTTGGGCTGTGGGACTGTTTTGCTGCTGTGTAGACTTCCTGGCTCAGGCAAGAACCCAAGTTTTGGGACCCTCCTGCCTCTCAGGGTCAACACAGCAGTGAAATAGCCCCACAGCCCAAACCCCATGAGCCTGAGTCAGTCACGGGTCTCTAGCTGCTTTGTAGACATACCCATGATGCTGTAGAGCAGTGCTACTCGAAGTGGTGGTCTGCGGACCGGTGCCGGTCCGCGGACCATCAGCTGCCGGTCTGCGCGCACATTGGGAAAAAAATTGCCGGTCCCCCACGTCAGATAGTTTGAGAAGCACTGCTGTAGCTGACCCTCTTCTCTTTGTGATGGCCATATTCTGTCATCCTACTCACTTTGTGTAGTACCTGATTCGGTGACTAGTGCTATGGGGCTATGGGTGAAGAAGGGTACTGCTGATCATGAGTAAGAGAGGCAGAATCCGGTCTCAAATTCAATACTGAACAAATGCAGCACCTTAGTGTTAAGGGGTTCTGCGCTTCAGAAGGTTTGTTCTTCTGACTGAAGTGTAAAAGCAAGGTCTTGACCAGCTGTGGCCTTTTAAAACCCTAGAGCACTTACTATCAGAGTTTGGGGTGGACTCAGCCTGGGTAGTTAGCTGGTGTTGACCTAAGTACTGTCTGCAGTGGCAATTGGATAGAATTGCTTTCTTTCTTTTCTTTTTCTGGACGCTGTTAGATGTCCCCAGAAATGACTGCATTTAAGTGACTAGCAAAGTGATTCCTCGACATAGTTTCTGTATGTTTTCTAAACTTTGAATTCCTTTGGGATGGAAGGCCCAATATAAATATTATAATAAATAAGTAGTTATTAAGACTAAAACCAATATAACTGTTTCCCATTAGGTGAATGACTGATATTGATTAAATTTTAAGTGTGTTTAATTTCTGAGTATATACTGAGTAAACCCAAAGATTAGAGCAATAGCCCCACTAGGCAATTAGGTTTATTGCTACTAGAGGAAGTAGCTAAACGAGAAGTCAGATGTAGAATGAAATAACAATCAGACATTCATCAGAGGCTAAGTTTTTATAGTGGTGACTCATCCTTTCACAGTGAACCAGCACCATCTAAAGGGTAATGTCTCACAGCCTGTGTCAAATGACTCGAGCTGATGGGACTGGCTCCGCAGGGCTAAAAATAGGCATGTAGATGTTAAACCTTGGTATGAAGCCGGGGCTTTGAGATCTTCCCCCCCCCACACCACCCTCGCTGGGTTTTAGAGCCCAGACTCCAGCCTGAGTCCAAACGTTTACACTGCTGTTTTCAGCTCTGCAGCACCTGCCCTATAGCCTGCATCAGTTGACCAAAGCTCTGAGACTTGCTGTCATGGGATTTTTTTTTTTGGTTTTGTTTTCTGTTTTTTGTTTTTTGCTGCATAGACACACCCTCATATATATTCACAGTTGATCTGGAGAAGCTAGTATTAATACCAAGGGAAATAGATTCACATCCATGTTGTTCTATGATGTCTTCAAAGAATAAAAGATCCAGATATTGCAATGTGGTTCCAGCAGTTTACTATGTTCGTTCATTCACGTTTTAGAACATTCAGTCAGACTGTCGGAACCTTCAAAGAACTCCAAAGGCACCTTGAGGGTTATGTGGCTAACCTGGCCCATGCTGATGGGAAAAATCACATACTAAGTAAGTCTGGTACAGTTTGTCAGATGTGTCTCTGCTAAGAGATCCTACAGGAGTTAGTTGTTCTTATTACGTCACTGATAGTGGGTAGTAGGGATGGAGCTTAGATACTACAGCAGTGCGTTTCTTAAAAATGTACAGATTATGAGTGAGTAAAAGTCTTCTCTGAAAAAATAAGGACCTCAATATCTCAATTTCCAAGCCAAGTGCTAAATACAGTCAAGGCGGAATATATGGGTAATTGGTTATTTTTGTGTAAATGAACATAGATACAACAGCTGTCTCCTTATTTCTATATATATGTGCCTTACCTTTCAGACAGAGAGAGAGTAGGCACCAAACTAAGGTAATTATTAGAGCTGGTAGAAAAATTAAAAAACAAATTTGCAAACATTTTTGAAGTTATTTCCAATTTTCAGTTTTCTTCACTAAAAAACCCATCAAAACCTTTCCTGAAAACATTATAGAGCTTGTTACAGAATTTTTTTAGTTAATCAAAAACTAGATTTTTGGTTAATGGAAAGTTTATAGAGACATTTTTTTCTAACTCACCTAAAGTTTTCTGAAGTTCTAAAGACAAACGTAGAGAAAATCAACCATTTTGGGGGTTTGTTTTGGATTTTTTTAAAAAAAAATTTGGTGTTTTAGGGGGAAAAATGATTTTTTTTGATGGACTAAAGTTTTCATTTGAACTTTTTGCCCAGCTCTAACAATTCTCAGAAGGATCCATATTTCTGAATGAAGAACCCTAATTTAAATGTTTAAAAGAAGATGTTAATACTGGTGACCAGATAGTTAGTCCAAAGCTGACCAGGAATTGTTCCAAAGGGATCTCACTAAACTGGATGACCAAATGGCACATGAAATTCAATGTTGATACATGCAAAATAATGCACATGGGAAAAATAATCCCAATTATGCACACAAAATATGGAGTCTAAATTGGCTCTTACCACTCAAGAAAGAGATCTTGTAGTCTCTAGAGAATTAACCAGTTAATTGTATCTATTATGTCATCCTTAAAATGGTGATATGCATAGCATATCGCTTGAAAGAAAGAAACAAAAAAAACCTCCTTTTGTATCCTATTTTTCAGATTTTAATATATCACTTAGGTATATAATTTTTAACTCTGGTCAATTCTTGAAACAGAAGTCTCATCAGGGGCCGCAAGGACATGGTGCTGGCCACTTCCGGGAGCAGCATGGGGCTAGCGGCACCATGGGGGTGGCAAGCACCAAGGGGCTGGATTGGGTCCGCAGGTCGTAATTTGCCCACCCCTGCTTTAACTGCTTATGCTTTAACATAAAACACAGCAATTACAGCAATCTTTCACTGTCTCAAATATGTGAGGCCAATAGAAATTTGAGCCTCTCATGGGTTCTCTCCACCCCTAAATGTCCAGCAAAAGGGGCAATCATGAGCTACCTGCATCAACCCTGTCATATACTAAACAGGCACAAACACCTACTTGCACCTTCTTTTCCTCTATGGGGCCCTCCCTGAACAAAAAACCCCTTTCTAGAAAAAATCTGCCCTTTCCTTTCCCTGCTGGGAGCTGCATTCCTCCCCTCAAATTCCCTTTGAGTCTCACTCAAGTTCAGAACAGACTAAGGCAAAGCAACAGAATCTTCAAACCCTTTCTCTGGAAACAACCTTTTCCTTTCAGCTGGTGAGGGACTGAGGGCATTTCCCGCCCCTCCAGCCCTTCCTGCTGGCCAGAGACAAGTAGGTTTACCAACTTCGGTTGGATGAATTCCTGGAGGGTTTCATCACATGACATTATCTTTAATTAAAGATTAATCTTTAATTTCTGGAGACTTCAGGACAATCCTGGAGGGTTGGCAATCCTACAGACAAGCCAGGCGAGGCAGAGCCAAACTCCTTTTGGCCGCAAGTTATGCTATTAACCTGCTTAGGCATGGCTAGTATAGCGTTACCAATTAAACCACCATTGGGAAGTAGATTTCTAATACCACCAAGAACTCCTTTAAAATTCTCACACTCAATTTAGACGTAGGCCAAAGGTACAGTTACAGGCAATTTGGCCACAGCCAATAGACTGAAGTTTTACCAGGAATTCTATCTTCCTCCCTTACCAAACTTTCCCTGACCCAAGTGACTTGGGACACAGTGTCCCTCCAGCCCTTACAAGCTATGTCAATTACCTTAGCATTTTTAATGAATTCTTCACTACCCTCCCAGGCCTCAGTCCTAATCTAGTTCACAAGGATTTCTTCCAGCCCCGCCACTGCCTATGGAGAAATGGTGGTGGTACTCACAGGGGAAGGTAGGGTGTGTGGATTGTGGGGTTACTTTGAGCCTCAGGCAGTTTAGTTTTATATGGCCAGGAGCCCCACAGTGATGGCAGACTTATTGCTTTCACTTTGGATGAGATTTTAAACCCTGGGCTTCCTTGGGGTTTTTTGTCCAAGCTGGGTTCCAATCCCCTCTTCCCATTTAACCTGGTGACATGGGGAATTCCCTTCTCCTGGGGTTTGTGGGCCCTTGATTCTACATGTTCATCAGCAATTTCTGCAGCCTCTAAAACTATGGGTGTTTTTTTGTCACAGATGGCTGCCTTTACTTCGTGTGTAACTCTCCATAACGATTGCTCCTGGGCCGTCAGATCAAATGGTTTTCTATAATCACCTTCAGCCCCCCTCCCCCATTTTCTCATAAAATTACATGTTGATGTACATATTAAACATGAGTGACACTCAAACATTCTGAGGTTTCTATACTTCTCTCAATGGGGTACTTTTAGATCTTTTCAATACATTTTCTTTAAATTTCTTGTATACCTCAGCATCACCTTCTTCCATACTATTTAAAACTTGTCTCGCTTTCCTAGTTAATCTGACTCTGTTTATCCTCTGGAATATTGCGCGTCCCACATTGTGTCTGAAAGGTCGACAGGTTCTCTTCTCTACAGTCACTTTATAAATTGGGCAGACTTTCTCCCACTCCCTCGTGTTGTGGGGGGTATACGCACTGGATGAGAAGCCCCTTTTGCTGCTCCAGTATTTTGAGCTGCATTGCTGGAGCTTCCAACAGCCTCCTGGGGGCCTCTCCTGAGCTTCTTCGTTGGCGTTGACTGTTGCTGTTTGTTCCATGCATCTCTGATGGGCCTGGGATGCTCCGGTGTCCCTGATCCACAATTCCACCAACAGTCTCTGGTGATTGCGTTCTTCCTTAGGTCCCAGGTGCTGCAATGGGATCAGTTCCATTGCGGTGGTCACTTCTGCAGGATCTGGGACAGGATGGTTCTGACCTTTTGGATCTGGCTCCATTTCATCTTCTTCCTTTTCCACCGAATCAAACCGATGAGTAAAGCTCTCAGCTCTTGATCTGGGGGTTTCTCCTTAAAGGATATTCCCGCTACAAACATAAATATTCAAGGTTTCACACTAAAGACAAAGCTCGTAGCCAGTTCTACATGAAGATTTATTAAATAGGAAAAGGAAATTAGAGTGATATTTACAAGGTTAAAGCAAGCAAACATAGACAAACAAATGAGTTAGTCTCAGGTTTCAAAAGTTATTATAGGCTTCTATAATCAGTAAACTCTACTTGTCCTCTAAGGCTAACCCCAGCTAAGCAGCTGGGGAATCTCTTGTTTATGCTAGAAACTCCTTGCACCCCATTCCCCCGCCCCCCCCCCCCGAGTCCAAGCAGCATAGAGATGCTTAGTTCCTTTGGTTTGGGGATTTATCCCTCTCCTTCCAAGTACTCTGAGCTGCAACCTCATCTGATGAGAGGAGTCCACTTGCATGACTCATCTTCACAGGGAGGAGAGCAGAACAACAAGAGTCTTTAGTCCTTTTGTTGATGGGTTTTCAATCCCGATGTAGGGAGTTTCCAGTTGTAAGATCCAATCCTTACCCATCTGGTATTGAAGGGTCTCCTCTTTGGGGAGGGGCATAACAATTTGTGTAGAAGAGCAACTCCTCACACTAATTAACGTCCCTTTCCTGTATGGTGATTTATACAGTCACAGAGGCTCACAATACACCCACTCAAATATTACGTTACAATATGGACCACGGATATTGCAAGTAAGATTAATGCATTGTTGGGGTACCATTAAAAGTAACTATAAACCAAGGCCTAAAAAACCCAGAGCACCTAAAATTTTGAAACAGGAAAAGCACTGATAAGATTTGGCTGTACAAAATTTTTTGGACTTTGAGTAAAATAAAAAAATCACCTGACAAATTTGTGTTTGCAGAAAATAAGAGATGTTAATGTTAAAGAATCCTAGTCTGTTCTCTAAAATTCCCTTCTTAATAGACTAAGGGGAAGGGTAATATACACAGACTGATCTATAACATTGAAATGAAGGATTGTTAAAGATAAGATTTAAAAGCTTTGTTAGCTAAATTTGTAATGAATTGTAATTAGAGATATTGAGTAAGTAGAGATAAGGTAACAGGCAGGCCCAGGTTTTGCCTGGCATGAGTATATTTTTGTTAATTTCTTTTTGATATAACTGGCTGATTTGTTTAAAAGGCTGTTGACAGGATAACTAATGTGTCATGTTAGAAGATGTAAGTAAAAGATACGAATATGTAATGATAAACAAAATCTTCCTTTTCTGGGAAACGTAAAATCAGGATGCCCCAGGGCAAAAGGACCCAGAAACTGTAAATTCAGTGGGAAAACTGGACATTAGGTCATTAATGTTTGTGCATGTCTAATGTACAGGTTATATAAAATTCAGTGGACAATGTGTTGAATGCTGATGGGAGGAAAATTAGGAAGTGAAGAATGTAAAAATGCGTAAGAATGCATGTAAATAGCTCCCCCCAAAACTGGAGAAACACTGGATTAAAAGCTGAAGAACAATAGTAAAGGACCAGAGCAGGAGCTCAGAGGAGGTGACGAATGTCGTGGAGGAAGGATGGACTTCTTGGTGCCCTGGAATGCGGTCATTTGAGCCCATTTATCTATTCTGTCTTGTCTGTTATTACTTGTCCGGCATGAATGTATGTGCTAGACACTACAAGTGGTGATAATTCTGTCTGAAATTTTATTGAATAAAGGCAAAACTGATTAAGCCTAAATTGGGGGGGGGGGGCGGGGGGAGGAGGGGAGCATGAGACTCGCTTTCCCACTCTATGCTACCCGAAACATGTCACAGCTCACAACCATTCAATAGATTTTGAACACATTCTTTTGCCTATTTCATCACTATTAACCCTCAAGTGAGCCGGACACATTCCAGCTATGTATTTGTCAGTGTCCAGGTGAGACATGGGGACCTCGGTATGGTCTAGCACCTGGCCTGCCAATGTCTCTGCAGAGACCCACAAGGCAGCTGATTTGAGCTCATGGTAGAGTGGTTTTGAGATATGGTCGCTTATTCAAAGGGAACTGGCTTAAGACCCCCAAACTACCATCAGGGGCTGTGACCTTTTGGTTATGAGACTCGGGTTGGGTGTGAACCAGTCACCTCAAGAAGGCTCTATATTTCCTAGCCATCCAGTCCCCCCCACACCCACAGTTTGAAGGATACATCATAACGGAAAGCAACAGAGAGCTGCTAAAGTTTTCAATTCCTTAGAGCGAGAAAGCGAATAGCAACACGAGCACAGCACATTTCGGGCACCTGTTGTGGCTGTGGGGTCTGCCTGCTGCCTTGTGACACCGGTTCAAAAAGAGACAGGGGTGGTTATAAGGTGCCAGCTGTGTTGGTACCTGGAGCCTGCGGGTACTAACGGCGCACAGAGAGCTACCCTGGGAGGCTTGGCTGCTCCCTGACGTTCCCTATTTTTCAAGCACTGATTCTTTGTGCCTCCCTGAACCCCAGCATGGAGCATTCCACTGAGCAGGTGTTTCCAAATGAACTGGAGGAAGGCGGTTCTGCCGGGCTCGGTCCCTCATATTGGCAGTGCCGTCACGTTCATACCAGTGTGGGATGGGAGATGAAACTCCCCCACCCCCCATGCACTGAGAGGGGCACAACTGCCTGGACGCCAAAGTACTTGACTTGGAGTTTGAGCAGCATGTGTGGTTAAAACCCCTCTTGCCAGCAATCTGCCATGGGGATCTCTGCCTGGCTTAAAATACCCATGTGGAGTGGCAGAGCTATGCCACTTTTGAGAGATGTTGGAGCAAATTGGTTACAGGCTGATCAGTCGTGTTACCGGTGCTCCCAACACCCAGTGCTTTCTGTGTCCTGCAACATCTTCCCTTCCCTCACCATGTGGGTTCCCCGCTATGGACCATCTCTGCTGCCCCCGCTGCTGTGCTAGGGGCTGCGAGACTCCCATCATGGCCTGTTCCTCGTTTCTGAAAGGGCTGGGGGATGCCCGGGTCTTGTTGGCTGGTGTGTGCATGGTGCTAATGACACCAAGAATAGGGGCTGCCTTTGTGTAGCTTTTGGGGATCTGCTGTGGAAAGAAGAAGCGAGGGAGACTAGCTAGTCCTCAATCAGGGGCTGGCTCAGTGCTTAGACTGTGCTGCTAACAACGCCAAGGTTGTGAGTTTGGCTCCCTGTGCAACCTTGGTGCAGGCCTCAGATTGTCGCTCCTGCTCTTCTGCTGCTGCTCAGTGAGAGGCAGACCAAAAAAGAGGGAGGCAGCCAACAATGAGCTATTTTCTGCTGGCGAATGACCCCGTGTTGGCCTCTACCTGCTTTACAAAATACTTTACCAAAGCTGTGGGAGGTGTGCGGCTTGTGACCCTGCTAGCTCGGTTGGTTAAAGCGTGGTGCTAGCGACCCCTGAATAAACCCCTTGTCCTTCACACTCACTTACCTTCATGATGCCCAGGTGATCCCCAAAGACCTCCAGCCTTACTTGCCATCACCCCACGTGACCTCACTGCCTTGATACCCAGCCACACTGGTCCCTGTGTGACACATTGACTCCAAATGCACCCTGTGTCAGGCCACTGTCGCCGGCGTGACGCTCACTGACCCAACTGATAACACCCTCTGCCTCCAAAATAATCGCCTGTGAGCTCTGTGAGACCCCCCACCATTGACTCCAGCCAAGCCCTCACTGATGACTGTGTGACTTGACATCTTCCAGTGTCACCATCACTGATAACGTCACAATACCCAGATACCTGTAAGTTTAGCCACTAGGACCCAATGTGACCCCAATTGCCTCCAAATTATTCCTCAAAGATCCTGCATAACCCCCACCTTATGGGCCAAGTCCTCACTGACCTGCTTCATAATCCAATTTATTTCTATATTTAGCTTCAGTAAGCTTAGATGACCCCCATTGATACAAATGATCTCTGGATGACCTGATGTGACCCCCCCCCCCGCCTTAATTAGAGCCACATAATCCTTGTGCTGATATGACCACGCTGCCCTCATTGACCCCTTCATGACCCTAATTGCTTGGAAATTCAGCTTTTGTGACCCTAGATGACCTCATTTATTCAAAATATTTCTTTGGTGACCCTGAATAACCCCCTTCTTAATCAGACCCCTGTGCTACTTGTCCTCATATGACCGCACTGACTTCATTCCTGCCCCATTGACCTCTTCATGACCCCTCTTGCTTGTAAATTCAGGTTCTGTGACCCAAGATGACCTCATTTGTTCCAAATAGTTCTTTCATGACCCCACATGAATCAGAGCCTTATGCTTCTTGTACTCATATGACCTCACTGACTTCATTCTTACTCTCATTGACCTTTTCATGACCCCCAATTGCTTGGATAATCAGCTTCTGTGACCGTAGATGACCTCATTTATTCAGAATATTTCTTTGGTGACCCCCACATGACCCCACATTAATTAAAGCCGCCTGCTACTTGTCCTCATATGACCTCTCTGATTTCATTCCTGCCCCTATTGACCTCTTCATGACCCCAATTGCTTGGAAACTCAGTTTCTGTGACCCTACATGACCTCATTTATTCCAAATATTTCTTTGGTGATGATGACTAACCCCCTCATTAAACAGACCCCCAAGGCGAACTCTCCTCATATGACCTCTCTGACTTCATTCCTACTCTCATTGACCTCTTCATGACCCCAATTGCTTGTAAATTCAGGTTTTGTGACCCTAGATGACCTCATTTGTTCAAAATATTTCTTTGGTGACCCTGCATGACCCCACATTAATCAGTGCCTTCTGCTATTTATCCTCATATGACCTCACTGACTTAATTCTTACTCTGATTGACACCTTCATGACCCCAATTGCTTGTAAAGTAAGTTTCTGTGACCCAAGATGACCACATTTGTTTCAAATATTTCTCCGGTGACCTCGCATGACCCCACAGATATCAAAGCCTTATGATACTCGTCCTCACGTGACCTCTCAGACTTCATTCCTGCCCCTATTGTCCTCTTCATGACCCCAATTGCTTGGAAACTCAGGTTCTGTGACCTTGCATGACCTCATTTGTTCCAAATATTTCTCCGGTGACCCCGCATGACCCTATATGAATCAGAGCCTTATGGTACTCTTCCTGATATGACCTCGCTGATTACATTCCTACCCTCACTGATGTTTCCATGCCTCCAACTGCTTGGGAACTCAGGTTCTGTGACCCTACATGACCTCATGTGTTCCAAATATTTCTCTGGTGACCCCGCATGACCCCATACATATCAGAGCCTTATGATACTTGTCCTCACATGACCTCACTGACTTCATTCCTACTCTCATTGACCTTTTCATGACCCCAATTACTTGAAAACTCAGCTTCTGTGACCCTAGATGACCTCATTTATTCAGAATATTTCTTTTGTGACCCCCCCTCATGACCCACATTAGTCAGAGCCTTATGCTACTTGTCCTCATACGACCTTTGTGACTTCATTCCTGCCCCTATTGACCTCTTCATGATCCCAATTGCTTGGAAACTCAGGTTCTATGACCCTATATGACCTCATTTGTTCCAAATATTTCTCCGGTGACCCCGCATGACCAAACATGATTCAGCTCCTCATGCTACTTTTCCTCATATGACCTCACTGACTTCATTCTTACCCTCATTGACCCGTTCATGACCCCAATTGCTTGTAAATTGAGAGTCTGTGACCCTAGATGACCTCATTTATTGAGAATATTTCTTTGGTGACCCCCGCAGGACCCCACAGACATCAGAGCCTCATGATACTTGTACTAACATGACCTCACTGACTTCATTCCTAGCCTCGTTGACCTCCAATTGCTTGTAAAGTAATCTTCTGTGACCCTAGATGACCTCATTTGTTCCAAATATTTCTCCGGTGATCCCGCATGACCCCACAGATATCAAAGCCTTATGATATTTGTTCTCACGTGACCTCACTGACTTCATTCCTACTCTCATTGACCTTTTCATGACCCCAATTACTTGAAAACTCAGCTTCTGTGACCCTAGATGACCTCATTTATTCAGAATATTTCTTTCGTGACCCCCTCATGACCCACATTAGTCAGAGCCTTATGCTACTTGTCCTCATATGACCTTCTTGACTTCATTCCTGCCCCTGTTAACCTCTTCATGATCCCAATTGCTTGGAAACTCAGGTTCTATGACCCTATATGACCTCATTTGTTCCAAATATTTCTCCGGTGACCCCGCATGACCAAACATGAATCAGAGCTTTCTGCTACTTGTCCTGATATGACCTCACTGACTTCATTCCTTCTCCTATTGATCCTCTTTATGACACAATTGCTTGGAAACTCAGGTTCTGTGACCCTACATGACCTCATTTATTCCAAATATTTGTTTGGTGACCCAGCATGACCCCCACAGCTACAGAGCGTTTTGATACTTGTCCTCACATGACCTCACTGACTTCATTCCTACGCTCATTGACCTTTTCATGACCCCAATTCCTTGAAAACTCAGCTTCTGTGAACCTAGACGACCTCATTTATTCAGAATATTTCTTTGGTGACCCCGGACGACCCCACATTAATCAGAGCCTTATGCTACTTGTCCTCACATGACCTCACTGACTTAATTCCAAGCCTCATTGACCTCCAATTGCTTGTAAAGTAAGCTTCTGTGACCCAAGATAACCTCATTTGTTCCAAATCTTTCTCCGGTGACCCCGCATGACCCCACAGATATCAGAGCCTTAAGATACTTGTCCTCACATGACCTCACTGACTTCATTCCTAACCTCATTGACCCCTTCATGACCCCAATTCCTTCTAAATTCAGATTCTGTGACCCTACATGACCTCATTTGTTCCAAATATTTCTCCGGTGACCCCGCATGACCCTACAGGAATCAGAGCCTTATGGTACTCTTCCTGATATGACCTCGCTGATTACATTCCTACCCTCACTGATGTTTTCATGCTTCCAACTGCTTGGGAACTCAGGTTCTGTGACCCTACATGACCTCATGTGTTCCAAATATTTCTCCGGTGACCCCGCATGACCCCATACATATCAGAGCCTTATGATACTTGTCCTCACATGACCTCACTGACTTCATTCCTACTCTCATTGACCTTTTCATGACCCCAATTACTTGAAAACTCAGCTTCTGTGACCCTAGATGACCTCATTTATTCAGAATATTTCTTTCGTGACCCCCTCATGACCCACATTAGTCAGAGCCTTATGCTACTTGTCCTCATATGACCTTTTTGACTTCATTCCTGCCCCTATTGACCTCTTCATGATCCCAATTGCTTGGAAACTCAGGTTCTATGACCCTATATGACCTCATTTGTTCCAAATATTTCTCCGGTGACCCCGCATGACCAAACATGATTCAGCTCCTCATGCTACTTTTCCTCATATGACCTCACTGACTTCATTCTTACCCTCATTGACCCGTTCATGACCCCAATTGCTTGTAAATTGAGAGTCTGTGACCCTAGATGACCTCATTTATTGAGAATATTTCTTTGGTGACCCCGCAGGACCCCACAGACATCAGAGCCTCATGATACTTGTACTAACATGACCTCACTGACTTCATTCCTAGCCTCGTTGACCTCCAATTGCTTGTAAAGTAATCTTCTGTGACCCTAGATGACCTCATTTGTTCCAAATATTTCTCCGGTGACCCCGCATGACCCCACAGATATCAAAGCCTTATGATATTTGTCCTCACGTGACCTCACTGACTTCATTCCTACCCTCATTGACCACTTCATGACCCCGTTACTTGTAAATTCAGATTCTGTGACCCTAGATGACCTCATTTATTCAGAATATTTCTTTTGTGACCCCGCATGACCCCACATAAATCAGAGCCTTATGCTACTTGTCCTGATATGACCTCACTGACTTCATTCCTTCTCCTATTGACCTCTTTATGACCCAATTGCTTTTAAAGTAGGCTTCTGTGACCCGAAATAACCTCTTTTGTTCCAAATATTTTTCCGGTGACCCCGCATGACCCCACAGATATCAGAGCCCTATGCTACTTGTCCTCATTTGACCTCCCTGACTTAATTCGTACACTGATAGAGCCCTTCATGACCCCAACTGTTTGGAACAGAAGGTTCTGTAACCTGAGATGACCTCATTTATTCCAAATATTTCTTTGGTGTCCCCGCATGACCCCACAGATACAGAGCCTTATGATACTTGTCCTCACATGACCTCAGTGACTGCATTCCTACTCTCATTGACCGTTTCATGACCCCATTGGCTTAAAAACTCAGCTTCTATGACCCTAGATGACTTCATTTATTCAGAATATTTCTTTGGTGACCCCGCATAACCCCACATTAATCAGAGCCTTATGCTACTTGTCCTCATATGACCTCTCTGACTTCATTCCTGCCCCTATTGACCTCTTCATGACCCCAATTGCTTGGAAATTCAGGTTCTGTGACCCTAGATGACCTCATTTGTGCCGAATATTTCTTTGGTGACCCCGCATGACCCCAGATGAATCAGAGCTTTTTGTTACTTGTCCTCATATGACCTCACTGACCCCTTCTTGACCCCCACTTTCTTGTAAATTCAGCTTCTGTGACTCCAGACTACCCTAATTGATCCAAAGGTTTCTTTGATGACCCTGCATGACCCCCCCCATTAATTATTGTCATATAATCCTTTCCACATATGACCTCACTGACTTCATCCCTACCGTTGTCAACTTCTTCATGACCCCAATTGCTTGGAAAGCCAGCTTTTGTGACCCTCGATGACCCCAATTACCTCCATATTTTTCCTTGTTGACCCTGCATGACCCCACCTTAATGACAGCCTTATGCTACTTCTTCTCATATGACCTCACTGACTTCATTCCTACTCTCATTCACTCCTTCATGACCCCAATTGCTTGGAAACGCAGGTTCTGAGACACTAGATGACCCCAACTTCTCCAAATTTTTACTGATGATGCTACGTGACCCCTGTTTTCCTTAGAGTCACATAATCCTTATCCTCATATGACCTCACTGACATCATTCCTACCCTCATTGGCCCCTTCATGACCCGAATGGCTTGTAAATTCAGCTTCTCTGACCCTAGATGACCCAAATGGCCTCCAAATTTTTCTTCATTACCCTACCTGACCCCCGCTTTAGTTATAGCCACTAATCCTTGTCCTCGTATGACCTCACTAACTTCATTCCAGCCCTGATGGACCCCTTCATGACCCTAATTGTTTGAAAGTTTAGCTTCTGTGACCCTAGATGACCCCAACTGCCTCCAAATTTTTCCTTGACGACTCTGAACGACCCCCCTTAATCAGAGTCCTATTTTACTTTTTCTCCTGTGAACTCAGTGACTTGTATGTACCCTCACTGAACCTCGACATGACCCCAATTGCCTCCATATGTTTACTTCATGACCCTATGTGACCCCCACTGTAGTTAGCACCATTAATCCTTGTCCTCATATGACCTCAGTGACACCATTCCTATCCTCTTTGACCCCCTTCATGCCCCCATTTGCTTATAAATTAAGGATCTGTGACCCTAGATGGCCCCAATTACCTCCACACAAAGCAGGCACTTTACCGCTGATGGTAATCTAGTTACACTGGTACTCTTATCACCTGCTCAGATCATGCTAGGCCCCGAAAGTCATTGTGGTGTATGTTGCTTTTTCCCAAAAGGGGCAGTGGAGGGCTAATCTTTGTGGTCAGTCTAGCTCAGCTGGTCAGAGACTTGTGTTTCAAACACTAACATAATGAGATGAAGCCCCAGACTGGCAACTCATTTTCAGGAGGTGGTCAGTGCTCTTTGGCTGCTTTCCAGCACTTTATCCTTCTTGTGGGCCAGCTTGGTCATCTGGTTACTGTGTGGTGCTATTAACACCTTCTAAAAAGAAGGAGCAAGCGTGTCCTTCCGTGTCTCCTGACAACCTTCTGCTGGAGAACAGGATCCATAGTGCCAATTACTGGGGAAATGGGTGCCTTGGTTTCATGAGTGCAAATGAGCAAAACACATTTTTGCTGAGTAGTTTATTTATTGAAAATGCTGTTTTGTTCAACCTGAAACTATTGGTGAATTCATGTCTCATTTCCTCAGCCTTGTCCAGTGATCCAAAACACATCAATTATATTGTTTGGAAACATCAAAGCAAAATATTTTGTTTCCATTTGAGTGAAAGTTGTTTGGTTTTTTGATTCACCAACACATTCATACACATTACTTTGTTTTGCCTACCCAAGCAAACCTGTTTTTAGTTTGCCAAAATTGCCAGCAAATTGAGCAAGCCATCCTTCCCCCAGCTTTATTTGTGAAGGGCTTGTTTTGGAGTCATGTGTCCAATCGACAGGCAGCAAATCTCTGAGGGTGTGTTGCAGCTGATTTTCAGGTGCTGGAGGGGATGTCAGGGGCAGGTCTTGTACTCTTTGCGGCCTTTCCCTTCTTGCTAAGGACTCCTGTAGAAAACTCCCTCCATCCATTTGCCACTCACTTTCTGTTCAGCCTGCTCAGCTACTGGTTGCTCCCCCCATGGGTTACATGCTCTGCTCCCTGCTATGACCTCAGGAGGTCACATCTCTGTATTAGCCACTCAGCGCGCACTCTCCCAGCCTATCCCAGCCCTCCTTGTCTCCTGATCAGTCTAGTCCTCACACATGTAATGACCTGCACCGGCTCTGCTCTCCTATGCTCTGCACTACTTCTAAGCAGCCTGTTCTTCCCCAGAGCCATGATCCATGTGAGAGGGCCTCTCTGACCATGTTTACTTGAGGTGGGACTATCGCTGCCTCTGGCTAACCTGCAAGATAGTTTTCTCCTCACTGACGTCACCTCCTCAGGTGAACCCTTCCCTGCTCCCAGTCCCAGCCCTGACTCTCATCTGGGCTACAGGTGCCTGGACAGTCCCAGGTTCACTTCCCTTTTCTGTACCACCTCATTTATCCAGATGCGTTCTCTGCTACTACATCTGGCTGGGAGAGGTCTTTCCAGTGACCTCCCCTGGCTGTCTTTTGGCATGTGCGCTCAGTCCAAGAGCACCCCTGTGCTTTAGAAACAGCCAACAGATGCCTTAACACAGGAGTGGGAGTGGCAACCTGTTGGCCACTGCTTTATCCATTATGCAAGAAAGTATGGGGGTGCCTGGCATCCCTTTTCTCTCCTGAGTTGGGTGTGGTTCTGGGGTTCACAGGTTAGTCCTTTGTGCAGATCTCAACTGCACCTGTCTTTTTTGACAGATAATGTTTTTTGCTGCGAAGTGGTTGAAAGGCTTGATATGAAATTCCTAATTTAAGAATAGTTGAATATGAAAACCAGCACTAGTGGTTCAGTGTGAAAAGATACGGATACCTTTTGCAAGGTTCCTTTGATCTCTGTGGGCTGTTTGACATTTCAACAATTTTAATAAAATTGTTGCATTAAAAAGGTCAGCAAAGACATTTCAAAAAAATTGCATGCAAATGAGTCACAATCAGCGTAGCATAAAGTTGCATTAACACATAGCATGTCAAACAGCAGAGTACACCAGAAATCAAACTTCTGTGGTCATTAAAAGTCTGTGTGACCAATACAAATTAAAGGTAGCAAAAAGGAGCCACAGGCAGATATTTTAGCTATGAAGTAAAACAACTGTATTGAATAAAGGAAAGATAAGGACACCAGCCTCCTGAACACCACCCTAATGAGTGATGGGTCTGAGTCAACTCCCCTGATTGGAACAACTTGAGCTTTGTGGTGAAGATCCAGATACGAATCTGAATTTCACAGAGAGCCAAAACCATGACGGCAGAATTGAGCACCTGATTTACACTAAACATTTGAATTTTGTGACCTGAGGCCTCTCTCTCATAACTGCTGTTTGTATTCTATAGCACTTTAAATATTGGACCAGATACTAGTGTGTAGATTACAGCAGTATTCATCAGACTCAATGGTATCCTGATGTTTTGTTCTATCTCCTCAGGACAGCACTCCATCTAGTGGTGATTGTTCTATACTGACAACTCACTCCCTGCACATGAATGGACACAGAAGTGAAATAGAAAACATGGGTAAGTGCTTTACTGAAGATAACTGGAAAGGGAGACAGGTCATCAGCACTTGCAGGTGTAGTGAGACCTACAGTTAACTCTGTCCCCTACAGCACAAGCTAATGCACTAGATGCTTTGAGCATGAAAGTTAGCCAACAGAGCTAAATCACTTTGACGCAGAAGGAAAGTTTAAATTCAAATATACATTTATTTAAAGAATCCCTATCCTTCTGCCATCCAAAGTTATGCTGGTAGGCAGGCTTAAATCTCAGAATAGTAAACATTTCCCATGACAAAAGAGCCAGGGAAAACTTGGATTTTGTCTGGTTTGTACATAATTGATACTGTTTCCTTCTAACTTCAACTAGTTTAGTTCAGGCAAGAGATTCAAAGCAATAGATGTTGTGTGGAAAGACCTAGAGTAATTCAGGCAGCCAGTAGTTTTTGTATTGATTTCCTTCAGCTTATAAAATGCCCCAATTGAGTGCTGTAGATCTATATATGACCTCTAAAACCAATACATGCTGACCTACATAAAGGGTGGTGGGGAAGTCAATAATGTGACTTGAAGATCAGCAAACTCAGCCTCTCTTGGGAATAGAGGGAGAGTAAATCCCAAGCCCAAGACATTCCACTGGGAATGCTTTCCTTCAGACAAACACTTTAGGGAATTCACAGCTGGTGTGTCCCAGCTTATCTCAACTAAGCAAAAACACAAGGAGGGAGGAAGTCAAGAAACCCATACTCAGACCCAAACCCATACCAAAGCTCTTGTAGTTCAAAATCAATACTGTATCTTGGGTTGCATCTGGAGTTTTGCTGGAAACCAGGGCTGATACTGGAGTACAGGTGTAAGCTGCTCTCTGTGGGGAAACACCAAGCAAATAGACAGATGTATTTTGCACCAGATGGAGTTTCTGAGAACTCTCCAGGTGCAGCACTTTATTTTTCACAAGGGGTTGTAACTTCAGAGAGCATTGCTCTGACCCAGTCTGGAGGCAAGAAAGGCATTCATGACTGAGGAGGGGTCTGCATCTGAAAGAAGAGGATATAATTATAGGTCCCTGAGCACAGCTGAGAAAAGCAATCTAACCACCCAGAAGCAGCTGAGGATCCTACCAAGTTGCAACCATAGACTGAGAACAAAAAGCAGGGAAGAGACCAGAGACACCCTTTATCTTTTCTTCCAGCCTACTGACACGCTACCTGTGGGTAGATATTACCCCAGTTAGCACAGATCTGACATGCTTTCAATCCTCCTTTGAGGTGGGGAAGTTGTACTATCCCCATTCTGCAAATAGGTAACTGAGTCAGAGACTAAAGACTTGATTTTTTCAGAGGTAGATTTATCCCCTAGAGATGCAGATGACTTGTATTTGCATCTTTGGGTGCCTACATACCTTTGAAAATCTGACCCTAAGTGACTTACCCAGGGTCCTTGAGGAAGCCTGAGACAGAGGAATAGAACCAAAATCCTCTGAGTCTTGTGCTAGTAGTTTTCTATCAACCAGCTCCTCCTCCTCCATTCTCTCTGGTTTTTGCAGCATAGCACAGCCATGGGAGAGGCTTGGGGTTTTTTATTTTTAAAGTGAAATACAATCAAATCAATGCCTATTGCAGTCTAGTCATTCTGCCTCCTTAAAATTACCTTGGCAGCTTCAGTGGGATTAGGACTCTAGCATTTTCCGTTAGATTCTTTACTACATGTACTAGGGCTAACTGCAGCCTTGGAATGAGTAGGAATAACTCATTAATATATTCCAAGTGTCTATTTGGATTGACGTTAATGGAGCTACATCCACTGACTGTTGGACATTTTCCACATTTCACCCTAGAGGTGGCTGCATTTCCATGTGAAATTAAATGATCCCAGTGTATAGGTTTTTTTAGCCCAGTGTTTAGGCTTTTTGGGGCAAAAGGTGCCATATAAATGTAAGATTAATGATTGGCCAGATTCTTAGCTGGTATAAATGGTGTAGCTGGAGACAGATAGATTTACACCAGCTGATGAGTTGGCCCTTAGTCTATTTTCTGAGCAGTGCAACCATTTTTTTTATCGTGTAGAAGTCAAATGTACTGTGACCAAAACTGCATAATTCTTCCCTGCAGATGGAATGCAGGGGGCAGGTTTGTGGGGAACAGAAATAAGAGGGGAAAGCAGTAACAAAAGCTAGCACTGCGGTGAGCTAAAACATATTTGATGCTAAATTAAATCCAGCAGTCCCTGGTTACTGTCATATTTCAAAAAGACACAGCACTTTCTGGGCAAATTCCCTTGGAAATCACTCCAGCCTGCGGCTTGCTAGAAAAGGCTCGTTGACCAGAATTGGAGTCTCTGATCTGCCTTACAGTAAAGGAACCTCAAAGTGAAATACAAGGCTGAGAAGAGGGACGCATCTTTTCATAGAGAGGGGAAGAAGGTTTTTATATGAAGTTTCACAGATCAAAGTTCTGTTTCCCTACAGTCTTAGAAATACACTGTGTTGCCGCAAATTTCAGTTTTATTGAGAAAGCTGCTGCAAACAGGCAGATAAAATGTTTCTCTCAAAGGGAGAATTTTTTTTCACTTGTGTATTTTGATTCATGGTTAATGAACCAATCCCATGTTGTGGTGATAGCTGCACCACAGTTCAGGTTGCATTTCAGAGTTCAGCTATAATAGGAGCATTCAATCTTCATTTTGTAGACGTCTTATTGAAACGGTGCAACCCCAGCACAGAATATAAACTTTGGCTATAGTTGAATTTTTCCAGGTGGCTTGAAAGTTCCCTGAGCTGGGAAAGAGAAGACCAGGAGTTCAAAATCTAACTTCTAAGAGCTGGTTAAATTTCCATGCAACCTACTACCCTTTTGACTAACTGCATAGAACCCGAACCAAGAAGACAGGGATGTCAGGATCTAGAATGTCCCTTCAAATACACCTGGAGCCAAATGAAGATCAGTCTTGCTGAGATCCCAAGCAATATCACCCATACTTTGAGAACTACAATTTGTCCTCCATGAGCCTCTTGTGGCTGGAAGGTTGGGGAGCCATTGGTTTATCTCTAGTTGGCCACTCAAGTGACTTCCTCTGAGACCAGTGTTCAGTGGATTGGACCAGCTGGGGAAATTTTCTTTTCTTCACTCCCTCCCTGATATTCTAGAAATCAGAGGACTGAGATACGATCCTTGTTGCCTGTATTGTGTGCAAAACAACTCCCTGGGTAGCCAGTTTAGTTCCAAGAGAGTGAAAGCAAAGGTACTGGAGTGATCACTGGGTCATAACAAACCACTTTACTTTTCAGCTATGAGGGAGGTAGTTAGTGATTTGCTTCAAAGAATGTGAACTCTTTATTTGCACTTCCATGTCAACTGCCACAGGGATACAGTCGGGAGCATTTCAACAGCAATCCAGTCAGACAAGATTTGCGCTAGATTTGCATGGCATTATGCATCCTTTGATAGAGCTCACAAATCAGAGCTCACAAAACTGAGATCACTGTAAATACTCAGACTGGGACCAGTCCTCAGCTTGTGTAAATTGGTGTAGCCCTGTTTGAAGTCATGAGGTGAAATCCTGGGCCTACCGAAGTCTCCCATTGACCTCAGTGAACCTATATTTTACCCATGGAGTTGTAGTGATTTGCACCAGCTGAAGCTGTGACCCATTATTGGCAAATGTCACTTCACAGTAGAGATGATTCACTTTGTTGAGCCAGAAGCCATTACATATGCAGAGCTGTAGTCAAGGAATGTTGACAGCTGAAATGAAGACTGCAATTACATTATTGGCCTGCTAGCATTAGACACAGCTGTGAAATCTATTTCTTTAGTCACTGGGGGAGTAAATTCAGTCCCATGTAGATTGGCTTACATATTGCATTGCTAAACAAAAACACCAGTTGTTCAATAAATAAGTCTGTCCCTTCACATTGCACTGTGGCTCCAGAAGACATCGAGCATACCACATTCAGTTGTTTCACTACAAATGTCAAAGGCTTATATTACTGGGCTTTCCTGACCTACTTAATCAACAATAAATATTATTATTATTAATAATAATAATAAAAAGGTCAAGCCCTTTATTGCTCATCTAAACCCACACCCGTGATAATTTACATTAGTGGTAACTCCAGGAAAGTGGCCCAATTCTCCAGCAGTTTCAACTGTAAATACTTAACATCTTGCCCAGGTCAAACTCTTCTGTAGTGGGGTAGGTGTCCTAGCTGGTTAATAATTCTCACTGGATTAGCTTCAGATGTGCCTGAGGCCACAAATAAAGTGGATTTTGATGCACTATTTCCATACTGTCACAGCTGCAGTCAGCAGGGCTCTTGAGTCAGATCCCCTTTATCAGAGACAGGGGAAGCTAGCAGGACAGTCTGTGAAACTTGCTTCCCACCTGGATCTGAAATAGCCCAGATTTCTTAACTTTCCAGCTAGGCTGCAAAATGTCTGTTTGTTAGGGCTTTTGGAGGGGGCTGAGGGTGTTTCCTATAATGCTGAAGGGGTGGCAAGGAGTCTCTAGAGGTGGCTGTCTGGTTGCATTGCTGTTGAAATGGTCACTTTACTACTGCTAGGAAATTATTGATTGTTTTATAATGCTAGGGTACCTAGACCAAGAGCCTCAAAGGTATTTAGATGCTAACCATTTTAGGGGACCAGATACCTTTGAGGATCTAGCCCTCAGCAGCTTGGATAAGTGTGTTTTTTATTTTAATTCTAAATATATTTTAAAAATCTACTTTACTCCCCAATAGACACTTGCCCACATTATGAAACGTTGCTGACTACTCACACTACCAGTTGGAGTCTGTGCTCTGGAGAGGCCTGCAGTGAAATGCTGTCAGAAGGGCTCTTTCTGGTGGATGCTGCAGAGCTTTGTGTGGAAAGCGGCCAGTACTAGCTACCCTATAGATGGTCTTTCTCTGGTGCTTGATTTCTCAAGAGTGGGAGTCACAGGTAGACGCACCAGTAATAAAAGGTGTACTTACAGAGTATAAATAGGTTCGGTAGCTGGCATGTGGCGTAATGGAAAAAGGGATCAAGTCCGTTCCTGGAATAACTCTGACAACAGTAAGTTACTGCAGGGATGAATTGCTCAGTCTTACCTGACCAATGTCGTACCCATAATAGCTTGTGTAAAAAGAACTCTGGTTTGGTACATATGAACTCCCAGCATCAGCTACCACACAGACCAATTCTGCCAGTACTAGGCTGGGAAGGGAAATCTGCCTGTGAGCTGGCGGGAGGGTGTTGGGAGCAGATAGAGGAGTCAGAATTTTACTGTGGTATGTGATACCACCAGGTGTTCAATGAGGGTCCTGTATCACCCAGCTGCCTTTATTTATTCTATCAGTAATGGATTGTGGGGCAGTAAGACAATAGGTTTGATTCCCCCCTTGGTGCAGGTGGTGGGTGTGTGTGGTGACAAGGTGAGAAATAAGCTGCATCAGTTGTGGAGGGCCTGGGAAATACCTAAAGCAGGAGAAGGGCACAGAAGTTATTGTAATTGTAACTATCTGATTCTCTGCATGCAGGTTCTTGGCTGTCCTGCATTGCCATAGTTTCTGTGCACCTCCCACCTGAAAAGGATGCAACACTGGCTCTCTCCTTGTTAGGCACAACCCTGTGTTGAGGTGGAATGGAGCTGTCCCTTGCCAGGACAATGCATTTCTGAGGCTGGCGACGTAGTGATGGAGATCCTCAGCGGTACCCAGGGCTCCCTGGACTGCAATTCTACCCATCTCTGATGTGCTCCACACAAGGAGGGGAAGGCTCTTTACCCTCTCTCCACACTATGCACTTGTGTAAGGTCCAGGCAGAATCCCTGAGAACCTCTGGATGTGGCCCAGTTCTAAAAATGCATCAATACTTCCATTTCAAATGTGAATTCATGGTATCCCACAAATGTAGGGCTGGAAGGGACCTTGACAGGTCCTCTAGTCCAGTCCCCTGCCTGAGGCAGAGCCAAGTAAACCTAGACCATCCCTCATAGGTGTTTCTGACCTGCACGTGTGAACTTCCAGTGATAGAGATTCCACAGCCTATTTCAGAGCTTAACTACCCTTCGATTTAGAATTTTTTTCCTAATATCAAACTTTAATCTCTTTTTTGCTGCAGATTAAACCTATTACTACTTGTCCTACCATCAGTGGACATGGAGAACAATTGATCACTGTCTTTATAACAGCCCTCAACATATTTGACTGTTATCAGGTCCCCTCAGTCTCCTTTTCCTCAAGACTAAAGGTGTTTAGTTTTATTGACCTTCCCTCCTAGGTCAGGTTTTCTAAACCTTTTATCATTTTTGTTGCTCTCCTCTGCAATCTCTCCAATTTGCCCACATCTTTCTAAGTGTGGTGTCCACACAGCTGAGGCATCACCAGTGCTTAGCAGAGCAGGACAATTCTGTTAAACTCCAGAATTATATTAGCCTTTTTTGCAACTGCATCACATTGACTCCTGCTCAATTTGTGACCCACCATACCCCCTCAATTATTTTCACCAGTACTATTGCCTAGCCACTATTCCCCATTTCGTATTTGTGCATTTAATTTTTTTCTTACTACAAGTAGTACTTTGCACTTTCTTGAATTTCATCTTGTTGATTTCAGACCAATTCTCCAATTTGTCAAGGTAATTTTTGAATGCTAATCCAAAATGTTAGCAACTTCTCCCAGCTTGGTGTCAACCACAAATTTTATAAGCATACTCTTCACGCCATTATCCAAATCATTAATGAAAATATTGAATTGTACCAGACCCAGAAAAGGTCCCTGCAGAGCCCTCCCAGACTGAGAGCAAACCATTGATAACTCCTCTTTGAGAAGTCTTTCAACCAGTTCCAAACCTACATTATAGTCATTTCATCTTGATCACATTTCACTAATTTGCTTATGAGAATGTCATGTTGGACTCTGTCAAAAGCCTTACTAAAACCAAGTTATTTCATGTTTATTGCTTCCTCCTACCCAGCAGGCCAGTAACCCAGTCAAAAAGGAAATTAGGTTGGTTTGGCATGATTTGTTCTTGACAAATCCATTCTGACTATTTCTTATAACTCTGTTACCCCCTAGGTGCTTACAAATGGATTGTTTAGTAATGTTCCAGTATCTTTCCAGGAATCAGTTAGGTGGATTGGCCTATACTTTCCTAAGTCCTCTTTCCTCCTACTCCCTTTCTGAAGAGATTGCTTGCCTTTCTCCATATTTTGACTTTTTGTAGGATTCCTTTTTTATTTCAGGTCACTAAAAAAAACAAACAAACCTCCTGACGGCACCATGGTGGCCTACTATTCTGCCCATCTTTCTTTCACCTGGGGGGATAATTTGATAGCCATTAACATGATCTCATTGAGAAACTGCCAGCTCTCTTAAATTCCTTTATCCCTTTGATTTTCTTACCTACCAGTTCTTTGCATTTGTTAAAGTTTGACATGGGCAGACTCAAATCTAAAATGCCTGTTCCGTGGTAACTTCCTCCACCTTCTGAAACAAAATCGGCCCCAATACATTCCAAGAACTTATTAGACATTTTGTGTTTTGTCATATTTACTTTCCCAACAGACACCTGGATAGTTAGTCCTTCATTACTACTCTAGTTAGATGAGGCACCAAAACAAACCCTTGAATCAGAGGCCTGGACTAAAGTAATGGTCAAGACTTTGTAACATAAAGCAAAGTTAAGCTGTGAGCAAGAGGCAGGCCCTGCTCACAGTCTGGCAAGGAAAGGGCTGATGTTGCAAAAACACACATACCTAAAAGGTACTGGACACTAGAGATATAAACATATGCCAGGATGGTAACAGAACACTTGGATACCAGCACATTCCACACAATAACCAGGAACATGCTGACCCATCCTAAAGAGAGGGGCAAAAGGGTAATATGATGGATGGGGTTGTTTTGATCAAACCAACATGGACAAGGTGATAGGCAGCACCTTACTATGTAGAGGGGTTGTACCTCAATACGTCAGGAGTGAGGTGTAATTTTTTTGTACCAGTGTATAAGAATGCACCTCTGAGGGGTGTCTTTGGCTAAGGGGGCAGCAGTAAACCCCTATGACTGAGCTGGTCCATTGTCAGGGAGCATATATGTACTAGCAGAACTGTAGACATTTGATGTAGGGAGCTAGTGACTGTGTTTCATTTGGCAATAAACCTGGCCGGGTGCCTTCGTACCTTATCAGAGTCTGTGGTCCTTGGGGTTCCTCTTGGGTCTACTGTGCTATCTATCTGTGCAGAGCCGGGGCAGCACACAGAAGGAACACACGCACGCAGCCGACTGTTATCGACATTGGATAGAGCAGAGCACCACACTGGTGATGCTTGACAACAACTACCAAGTCTTGTTTTGGATATTTTTGTTTAAGAAATATTCATTTACCTCCTCTTCCTGATTTGGTGGTCTACAGCAGTGGTTCTCAACAAGGGGGTATCAACTCATCTAGATATTTCTAGGTTTTTTGCAATAGGCGACATAAAAAGCACCAGCAAAGTCAGTACAAACTCACACTTTATACTGCTTATTACAAATTATATGAACTATACACTGAAATGCAAGTACAATATTTATATTCCAATGGATTTATTTTATAATTAGATGGTAAAAATGAGGAAGTGAGCAATTTTTTAGTAAGCGTGCCAAGACACTTCTGTATTTTGTCTGATTTTTATAAGCAAGTAGGTTTTAAGTGAGGTGAAACTTAGGGTACATAAGACAAATCAGATTCCTGCAAGGGGTACAGTAGTCTGGAAAGGTTCAGAGTCACTGGTCTATAGTAGATCCCTGTTTTTTCTCCCCTTTTACCTTTACTCAGAGACTTTCAACTGGTCTGCCTTTCGTGACCTACTGGGGACTACATCACATTCAGGTGCATTGCTGTATGCCAGAATACTAGTTATAGGCCAGATGCAAATCTCTAAGAAATGGAAGGAATCCCCTTGACTTCACTGGGCTGTGGATCAGGTCCTACGCACTACAAAGGAGCGGTAGCTCACGAAAACTTATGCTCAAATAAATTGGTTAGTCTCTAAGGTGCCACAAGTACTCCTTTTCTTTTTACTACAAAGGTGGTTATTGTCAGAGCAGCTAACCATTAACTGAACATTCAGGGCCCACTCCCCAGCCATGATTTACTTCATTTAATGAATGCAATGTCTAGTTGAATTTTTGGCTGCATTCCCAAGTGCTGCATGTATAAAGCACTGCAGAGTAAATAATCCTTTGAAGACTCAAGTACAAAAGGAGAAAATTAAATTTCAAAGTGATTTTATTTATTTTTTTCATAGTTTGTTGTGAGATTCCCATTATTGAAGGGAAAGGATACATAGTGGGCAAGCTTACACATCAGTAGTGAAATGTGTCCTTCACAGTGTCACTGCAATGTACCCTTGTGATCTGGTCAAGGATCTATCATTTCATCTTGCAACTGTTGTGCAAATTGATTTGTCTTAACAGCATCAAAAGATGGGAATTAAATAAATTAAAAGCATCTGTAAAAGTTTTTTTCCATATACAAATAACTTTTTTTGGTAACTTTTTTTTAAACTTACTGATGCTGTCTGTACACACTAACTTCTAAACTAAAAACATTTACAAAGGTTTGGTTTGTTTACAAGAAGATGGGTCAATACTTTAAAATGACCCTGCAAACTGCTAAGCATCTCCCAAGAGATGGGAACGTAAGGAGGTGGGCCTTTGGTAAAGGGAGTTGGGCCTTGGAGGCACTTAGCACCTCTTGGCAGATGCTCAGAACTCACAAGGTCAGGCCTCCAAAAACACCCACTCTGGCAAATCTTCACACGGTGGAGTGGTCTCGTTGGCTCTACTCCTGTGTGAATAAAGATACTCGCAAGGATTTGCAGGCTAGGCCTCATACTGCACACTGTATTATACAACTCTAAGGTTCCTCATTTAGGCTTGAGGGTGGCTCAAAAGCCTTCAGCACTGACCTCACTCTGCTCCCACAGGGAAGCTTTACTGCTGTCTTCAAGGGACCAGAGTGAGGCCAATTCTGAGTGCTTTTGAAAACCCAGCTAAAGAGGCATAGGGCTGTAGCTCAAGTTGTTCTCTTGTTTGTGTTCTGAGCGAGCCACAACAATAATGCACTAGTATGAGATGCCATTTGTTAGTTGAGAGGCAGAGCCATTTATCGAGTAATACAATTACCAGACTATGGGCAGGGTGGTTACCCCACATTGAACTAAGCATGAATCAAATAGGGGAAAAATATTATTTGGAAAATCATTTTAAGGTCCATATTGATGCAAAGCGATATATAGAAATTGCCCACATGGATTAATAAATGGCTAAGGAGACATTGCTTTATTCAGAAGCTTTCACTGGAAAGTACAAATGAAAAAGTTTTGTGCACAAAACATCTGTCACTTATCCATGGTTAACGAGAGAGGGGTTTCCTGGGGTGATTGCAGTGTGCATGTGAACACAGGTGAGAAAGTAGTAGGTCTGATAAGAGTCAGAGATGGTTATTTTTCCTTTGTAATGATAGTTTGAATTTGAACTTAATTACACCACTGCAAATTCGGTTTAACACCTTTGAAGTCAATGGCATTAAACCAGTGAAACTGAGCATCAGAGCAGAATCAGGCAAAATAGAGTTGCAAACATTAGACTAACTAAAGCCACTGATGCTGTAACCACTTCCACCATCAACTGAATGTGACTCCTGTTTTAAAAGTCATAACATTTAAAAAACAACACAACTGTAGGACACAGTTTGAGACCTTATAATTAGGTCTGGATTCTGCATTCAGTTACGCCAAGCAGAATTTGGACCTCAGATAGTGGCGAAGCATTCCATGGGACTTCTGTTAAAATCAGTGGGACTAGTCACATAAATAAGAATGGCAGGATAGGACTTTCTTTACCCTTAATCACTACCAGTACCCCAGAAGGGGCATCAAAAGATAATGAATGAAATCTCAACAGTGCTGTACAACAGGATGGTTGTAAGAAGCCAATAGGACCATTGACTGCAATGGCATTTTGAAAAGCAGATTGTGAACTCATGTACCCTTTGATAATTGAAGGCCTTTCTTAATAAGAATTTGACAGGAATGGAAACAGCAAGAACAACCATGTTCAAAGTCAGCTCCTTGCTCTACTGAAAAATCTAGAGAAGAGAATCATGTTTGACTTCCTTCTAGGAGCTGGTAAAGGCCAACTCTCATGTTTGTATACTGAACAGTTATGTATTGCGGTAGCCATTTTTAATTTGATACACTTCCGTGGTGGTTTGGAATTCTTTATTGTTGCTTTTGCAGGTACAGAACTGATGGAACATGGGGCCAAAATCCTGAAACTCACATAAAAGTTGTAAGTTCCGAGACAGCCTATGAAACAGATAAGTGACAGCCAGATGGTGCTCTGTTACATGCCTCTGCTAATTCAAAGTAACTGATGTTAATGGGGATGCTCTGGCTTGGACAGTTGTAACTGAGAGCGTGTCTTCATTGCAGATAGAAGGTGTGTTAACTCAGGTTAAAACGGCATTGTTCATTGAAGCATACTCCTCCCGGTTAAACTCATCCTGTGGCAGTCTCTCCTTCTTTTGGTCAGACGCAATGACCCTTTCCTGTCTTAGGCTCCAGGCTTACACCCTACACTGACGAAGGCTATATTCTTCTTTTGCATCTTTACTAGAAGTCTGGGTGTCTTGGCTGCCTAAATTATGCCTGCCTAACTGGTTGAGATGCCTTTTACATTGTGGCAGGATTTAGGCCCATGAGTCTGTTCACTCTCTTTCTCTCAACGACACACAGCACATAGAAAACCTAGGATAAGAATTTTCTAACATTCCCTCCCCACCCAAACTGCTGTGGAAAAAATTCTGGTTGGCTGTGGAATAATATTTTTCTCCATTCCAGATTAATGAAGTCAATAGCATAAAATAGTCCCCATTCCTTAATAACAAGAATAAAAGCCTTTTTTTCCTAATAGAAGTAGATACATATATTGACTAAGACAGTTGCATAACAATTCCCTAATATAGAACTGTCAGAATTGCAGGCTTTCTGGAAGGATGTTGGTAAATAAATCATCCCTACTGTAGTGTATGGCACAAATTGTCTGCCCTGTAGAAGGAAAAACATTGCAATACTTACAAAGACAAATTTAGGACAAATTCCACCCTCATGTACAGATGAACGGCTCCCACTGTCTTCAATGGAAAGTGAGGGTGCATATCACAATAAAGAACTTAGCCCCTAATGACCATCAACAATATTACATGGGAAGAGATGGGAAAGAAACTGTGTCTTCAGCTGGCACCTAAACCTAAAGGAAAAATATCAGAACTGCTGACTTAGCTGCCCACTAATGCTCTATGCAATTTTCTTTTTGACAGTTTTGCTAATGATTAGTGACTAGAGCTGGTCAGGGTTTATTGTTATAGCAGCCACGGACGTACTTTTTGGATCAAATATGGTTTTTTTTTAATTTAAAAAAATTTCAAATGGAGGTATGAATCCCTTTAGCATTCTTAGACATAATCTGCACCCCTCCAGGGGTCTGTGGACCACAGTTTGAAAATCACTGTGCTAGGCTTTTGGGTCAACTGTTTCCCAATATACTCTGGCATGAGAGAAAAGCCTCTCTGTGTGACATCACAACTTCTCATGCAGCATAATTGGGACTTAGATCATCTAAACTGAGGGGAGGAATGTCACATGGGCTGAATTCTAAAGAACATGCTAAACAAAAATGAATATACATGCAAAATCAATGATGTCATATCAAGGAAATAAACATTTAAGCTGGATTTTCTAAGGCTCTTAGGATAAGTTAGATTTGTTCAGGTTATTTAGCACCTGCTGAGCTGTTCAGTAACCCAAGGCCTAGCTTCAAATGTATAATGTATTTCTTAATCTCCCTCCCCATTAGTCATTAGAAGAACAGAGACAAAAATCAAACAGTGGCTGCCATTTTCAAAGCCTTGTACAAAAATAAGTCAACGTTGTCCTCCTGCCAGTTCCAAAAAATCTTGAACAGTCCTTTGTAAATTTCACTTTTTGTTTGTACATTACAACAGAAATAGTTAGTCCCAGTTGCCAAAGCTTACTTCTCAGTCGGACCCAAGGGTGAGTTAAGTTTAAAGTTCCCCTGCCTGGGTATCTCCATTCAGTATCTTCGCTCTTATTCAAGTTTTTATAAACCTATTTTTTGAATGAAATGCATTGGCGGGGGAGAAAAGAAAAAGCAACAGCTCAATTTAGACATTTCAAAGGGCTCATCTGGGATGTTATCTGCATGCACAGGACTCCACTGTCATGTTGGGGTAGACCTTAAGCACCACGTTCTTATTTTCGTCAAAGAATAGGATGCTGAGAGAAGACATTTTGTCAGGAACGCAGCAAGGCTCAGGAATACCAGGGATGACCCCAACTGCTCTCACTATGCTCTGGATGGTGGCATGGTTTGATGGCTTCAAGACCTGCATAAGAAAGAACAAGAAGAGAAGGAAATTATAAGGTGCATGTTAAAATGTAACTGTACTGTTTACATGGTAACACTGTTCTTCATTGTTTGGGTCAAAATATAGCCAATTCCCTGAAAAAAGACAGCGATGAGCCAAAAAGGCTAGCTAGCAGAAGCAATTCTGCGTACCTCTTTTAAAGACTTCTTAATTGTCATGGTATATCCCTGGGGATATCTTCAGGGAATACCACTCTTGGATTAATTTTACTGGCCACTAGGTGTCACTGTTGCTCTACAATTCAGCTAGAGTTTTCTTACTCTGAAGAAAGTGGCCCTTCACTTCTTGCAGGAGATGCCTTTTAAAGAGACACATCCCATCTCGGGGCAACGGCTGCATGAGAAACATAGACCAAGACACTTTGTACTGATGGAAATGGTGGTATAAATTATATGTCGGATGTAACTTAGTCAGAAAAGCAGCGCAAGTGGGTATAAATGTACCTCTGATTGGTAACTTACACCATCATTGCACAACTAGACCCAAAGAATTCCACCAGTAGTACACCTATTTACACTAAGACAAAATTCTGCTCTCAGTCACTAGTGTAAACCTGAAGGTACCTGGAATTACATTTCTATGACCGAGCAGAATTTGGCCCACTGATTATAACTAGAAAACAAAATCAACTGAGTTAACTTTATTGTCCAATATGAGTAAACAAATTTAGACCAAGATTTTAAAGACACTTTCATTTTCAGTAATTTAACTAGGTGTACTAGTAACACAGGAAAACACAGTAATACAGCAAAAAACAACAATATGATTTTTTTTGTTGATACTGTCCTTTAAGAAAGATATTCAGAACTTCATTTTATAACTCATCTCAGACCTAAAACCTGGGAATCAGAGTTAAAAATACTCCTAGTCAAATGTCAGGCATGTATACAACAAGGTTCAGTGGACCAAATATTCAGAGAGCCTGCAATTTTTCTGACACAAAAGATAGAATTTGTGTCTGCAAACATCAGGCTCAGGGATGAGCCATCTAACTACCTGATTTGCAGGCCCAAATGATTTTCCATGGAAAAAAGCAGAGGAAAAATTTGGAGATTCTGGCTCATTATGTCATAGGCACAATATAATTAGGAATATCTACTTGTAGTTAAGTTGGTGATGTGCAGGAATCTCCAATGCCTGCCTCCATTTAAGCAAACAAATGCCAATTGTATTCTTCTGCTTTATCTCAGAGACAGGTGATCCTTAAATTCCAACCACAGTGAGTCAGAATGGACATTTTCCGTATCATGTTGCTAGAACTATTCTCAGGGAGCAAAGGAACCATTTGATGCAAGATTCAAAAGGATCCATTTGGGAACATCCCACTGTTGTTTTCGTGTTAGGGTTAACATAATCCAAACTTTTTTTTCTTCTCCAGATGAGAGAATCTATCCCTGCACTCTGAGTGACTGAGCAATGCCTGGGACCCATCTTGAGTTCCCTATACTCCATTTTAAGGTAGTTAGATTTGAGGGCAGTCAGGCTCACAACTTCAAACGTATTTAGGCACCTACCTTCCACTGAAATCAATGGGAGTTAAGCACCTACATACCTTTAAGGATCTGGGCCTCAGGAAGCACTCTGTATCTACCAGCAACAAGGCCCTTTTTTATTTTTATTTTTTTTATTTTATTTTTTAAAAAAAACAAGAGTTCGGTCAAATTCTCTTTTTAATTTCTTGCAGGAAGGTTCAATAAGCTTTACATTATTATGATTTTAAATAGAAAAAAAAAAAACTACCACAGACCTCCATGTCCCCAGTGCAATAAGGCATGATGGAGTGCCTTAAAAGCCAGGAATTCTACGGAGAGCCCTCTTTACAGCCATAAGCCAAATATGGTTGAAAAGGGACTCCTCAAAAGTACAGTTATCCAGACTCATAGATCCTGAAGCGAGACAGCCTTTTAAAGAAAGAGAGACTGATTTCCTCTGCAACATTTTATAGAGCATTTTAAAATTTCAGTGCTCCCACCACTGAAGATTTTTGTATAAATTGTGAAGTCAGAAAGCAGGTGATAGATAAGGTTAAGGTTGCGTTCTGCCCCTGTTCCAGACACAGCTCTCAATGAGCATTCTGCACAAAAAAGTCAAGGGGTGCTTATGGCCCTTGATAACTTAGGGTTCCTGTTGCTCTCGCCAAAAATCAATAAGAATCCTATTATTGATAAAACATCCACCATGTCTATTGGATGGAGAGGAATTGAAAATGAATTTTCATATTTTTGCTCAGCTTCTTATTGGGAGCCCTGAATGGCTCTTCAGACAGGGAACGTGTGCTACCACAAACTCACTACATGAGGCGCAAGGCAGCAGAGGATCACTGACCGCTCACCATCACTGAAATGGGGTGTAAAGTGGCGGCCGTTCTGCACTAAGAATGCTTCTCAACTATCTGAAGGAGGGGAAGTGAAGATTAATCACTTCTAACAAAAGTTGCTATTTGGTGTTTTCTTTTAGTTTCCTAAAGACTTTGCATTTCTCCCCACTCTTATGGTGTCCTTTGGTCAAGTTTGAAACTATCAGCCATAATTATGTCATGCAAAAGAGGAGAGCGGGGATTCACCGGTTTATGGTACAATGCCTGTCCTTAATAGCGGAGGTTTTGGTTCAGCTAATCAGTAGATCTGACTCGGTTTGGGTGGGGTTTTAAACTCAAACCCTGGACTACTCACTTTAGATGAAGCATTGAGATATACAATTGCATCTCACTAATGCTCTGAATTAAACAGATTAAAGTACGTCCGTTTACAAGATTTATTCCAAAAATGCTCAGAGCAAAGGGCTGCCCTAGGCATCGGAGGGAGCTTTGGGTGTGGTGGATCATCTGGCAAAGGGTTTCAGTAAGTGTCAACATTATTTGGTACTAGGCAGATCACACCTATTTCCTTAAATATCTGAAATGTCTTGTGTGTTACCCTCTAGCCCACAGAAAATATGCAGCCCCTAAATCTTAAGGGTGGGATTTTCACGACACTCAGGCTTGGGCTAACTTTGCTCTCATTGAAGTCAAAGGCCAACTTCACCGGCAGTAGAGTCAGGCCAAGGCTGAGCATTTTCAAATTCCAAACAGAAAGGGTTAAACTGGTATATGCCCTGCATCGGGAGTGTTACATCATCTTTGCCGGAAGGCAGCCTGCTCGGTCTGGTTCCTACTAATGAAAAGCAGGCGTGATCTCACATGAGATTTTCTGTTAGAGTGGGAGTGGCGTAAGGGAAAAACCCGGTAACCTCCAAGCGGCCAGATCTGTGAACGAGTCCAGCTGTGGTTAGGGCTGCACCTGCTAAGCTGCACACATCCTTGAGAGACTTGCTGCCCAGTTGAATTTCATTAGAGATGCATTAGGAGTGGAGAGAATGATGTCAGCGACAAACTTTCATTCCTGACCTGGGAGAGGGACTGTCTGGCCTGTATGCTCTATGGTATTCTGCAAGCTCAGCACATGTGGCTTTGCCAGCACTCTCACCATTTAACCGAAACAGGGAGAGGGTAAGGCTGGGAATTTGGGATGGGGATGGGAGGGGAAGAGGCACATCTTTTGTTAATTACCCACCAGGTTTGTCAACCAGGCTAGATGGAGCTCAGTTCTCCTTCACCGAGGGACCGCTGTCGAGCCATCAGCACAGATGAATTTCTGGTATTACCTGACAGCTACAGTATCCGTTTGCAAATACACTGCTCTCATGAATGTCAGTGGGAGTCGTGTGCAGGGAGTCGTGTGCATGGATCAAGAATACTACATGGCTCTCAACCTACCTGTTTCTCCTTGTCATGTATTGAATTTTCATTCTCACGAGAAAACCAAAGTGGATTTTGGTTCACATGGTGCAAATTGTATTTCACACTGCACATGTGCACACCAGGCACAGTTTGGATCCCAAAAATCGATGGGAATTTGCGGTTGACTTTCATGGAACCAGAGGCATGACACTGTCACCTACTTCCATAATAAACTAGATACGCTCCATTTGTACACAGGAAAGAGTTATTCAAAGGTCACATTTAAGTTTATGTTAAGGAGCCAATCCGACATTCCTTATGTACCCCAAAAGTGGGAGTTTTGCATGCTTAAGAAATGCAGGATCAAGCCCTACATTTGGACCAAGCCTTTAAAAATATGTTCAGAGATGAAGAATGGGTTTATGGTTAAGGCACTGACCTTGGACTCAGGAGATCTGAGCTTAGTTTATGACTGTCACAGATGTCCTGTGTGACGTTGGACGAGTCATTTAATCTCTCTGTGCCTCATGTACCCGCTTGTAAAATGGGGTTAGTTGTCCTTCCTTTGTTCATCTCATCTATGCAGACTTTAAGGCAAGGCAAGGACTCTCTCTTACTTGTTTGTACAGGGCCTAGCACAATGGGACCACTGGGCACAAAGTAATATGTACAATAATTAGCAACCATTACTGTGAAGTGCATTTAGTTCTCAGAACCAAATTAAGACCTGATGCAACTGAGCTCAACCCTCTGTGGACTCACACCTGCTTTCACTGAACATGAATTTGACTCTAAATGTTTAAAGAAGACTGTTAAGAAACGACTACGGTTTCTCCAGTAAATTGGCAAAAGATGGGAAATCTTCTCTGAAGTCTGGATAAGCACACTGTCTCCCTTTAGCTTCTCTACACATCAAATAGCAGCTTTGTTAGAACCAATTCATCTTCACTTCCCCTCCTCCAGACTGCTGAGCAGCATGTGTAGTGCAGAACGGATGCCACCTTAGACCCTATTTGGTGGTGAGTAATCCCTTATTCTAGGTTTTCCACCTCCTGTAGTGATTTACACTCGTGCAGTGAATACAAACTAGTTCCGATAGTAAAATGATCACAGCAGAATGGGAGGGTTGCCTTTGCTTTTCACTACCAGAGGTGCAAGGCCATGGGAATCAGGCCCACGGTCTGTGAAGTGTTTTAGGGCCCTTCAGGGTGCTACACAAAGAAGGTGCTACGTACAGAAAGTGCATGTTCTTATTACCCTTTCCATTTTCTGGGGTTTGGCAGTGTGTGGGATAAAGGGACCTCTCTTTTACCTCGGGATCTCCATATTTTAAAAAAAAAAATATCGTAAATCCTTATAGGAAACTTGCTTTCTTTGTTATGTTAACAGGCATTTAGCAGCAACTGTGGGTGAAATTTTCAGAAGCTCTCAGCATTGGCCAAACCCTTGACTTCAGTGGGAGCAGAGCTGGCAAGAAGCGCTTCTGACAATCCCACTGTGCACCTATGGTGTATTGAAGCGTATTTTTGCAAAAGCTCATTTGTTGTTGAAGGTGCACGTTCTTATGTACATGAAGTTTGACCCAAAGCTCATGGATTTCAATGAAAAGAATCCTATTAACTTTGATGGGCCTTCGATCAGGTCTATTTTGAATACGTGCCATTCACCTGCTACATGGCACAGGTGCCTTCTTACCAAGCTATCACGGTACCATCAGGTGAATACGTGTTTCTGAATGGGTGCCAATTTTGAAATGGCCTGTTACTTATTGGATGTGAACTGTTTAGCTCAGCCCTTGGTGGAGTGTCTCTTCACTGGGAGTTGAAGGCCCAGATCTTCAAAGGTATTTAGGTACCTAGCTCTCATTGAAATTAAGGGGAGTTGGGTGCCGAAATACATTTGGGGATCTGGAGCCCTGCAGAACGAAGCCATAAGAAAATATTATTTTTTTAAATCAAGAGACCCTAAACAATGTCCAAGGAACCGGTCCACTTAACTATGCAGATGCAGCTTCTATACCAGCACACTGAAGTGTAGCGTTTATAGGGAAAAAACTGTTGTCCACAGACAGAAAAATAGCGTCGTCGTCGTCAGACACGATCTAAATCACATAGAAGTCAGTAGCAGATTTCCAGTGGGGTTTGAAGCAGTCTCATACAGAATAACTGGCAGCTTAAAATTGTTTTCCTTGTTTGTTTTACTTCTTTCAAAATATCCATCTGTTTGCCCATATTACCCGGCTCACAACATGCCCAAGTTCGTTTAAAATGTAAAGCGCTTTCAGGTAGAAGGAGCAGCTGAGAGAATTAGTTTAAAAATTATTTGTGTTTTTGCATTCCTTTAAATTAAAATAGCCACACTGATCTATTTCAAACATTGCTAAATATATGAATTATTTGCTCTCGGTCCAAGGTCAATCCCCAGAGCAATTTTTTTTTACAGTTGCGTTTAAAAACCTTATAAACAAGGTTGAAATTGGAAGTGCTGACACAGCCCTTAACCAGAGTGATGCCCAGGGCATTGTTATAACTTAATGTCCTTAAAGTTAACATGGAAAAAGTCCAGCTCAAATTCCTGTTGAAGTTAAGGGTCTGTTTCAAACCCATACGTGGGGATACAGGTATGATAGAACATGGATGCTATCAATCACAGACGGAGAGGCCAAAAAGACCCAGTAGAACATTTTACTACCACTGAAAGACAATCATCTTGTTAAAACCTTTTATTGGACCAACTCCTGTGGTAAAAGAGACAAGCCTTTGAGCTCCACGGGGCTCTTTAGGTCACTGTGGCGCTCAAAAGCCTGTCTTTTTCACCAACAGAAGTTGGTCCAATTAAAAAGGGTTACCTCCCCCACCTGTTCTTTCTAATAACATGGCTACAAGAACACTGCAGACCTCATTTTCCGTTTGAACTCTTGGCAAAGGCACAAAACGGAAGCCAGCCCTCAAAGTTTTAGAGGCTGATCCTGCAACCTTAATTCAGGTGAGCAGTCTCCCTCAAAGCAACAGAACTGCTCACATAAGTAAAGGCTTTCTGATCAGGCCCATTTCGGACTAAATTATCCTGGATGTTACCATACATCTCATCCGTCTTTCAGTGAAAAAAAAAGACATCATTCTGATTAATCCCAAAATTCGACCCCAATTTGAAATCATTTTGCTTTCAGTGCCAACCATTAGTTACATGAAAAAGAGAAAATGGTGAAGGTAAGGCTATGGGAAGAACCGTGAACCCTACGTCTACTGTAGTTTCCAGCTTCCAGGAATAATTTGTGTGTGTCCCCCCTCCCCATTTTGGGTGTTTGTTACATATTGCATCCAAGGTTGGGAGATGTGGGCATGACCCTCCAACAGAGCTACGCCAGAAATAAATTTGGCCTACTGATTTCAAGAAGCCAAGCTCATGCAACAGTTTTGGGGCCAGATGATGGAACCCTTACTCACCAGAGTAACCCTTACTCATACCCATAGTCTCAAAGCCATAGGGGCAACACTAAAGTAAGGGTTCCAGGATCAGGTCCCCTGTGCTTATGTATGTATCTCAGGATAGCATTGGACAGAGGATACAGCTCTTTGGGAAATGACTGTTAAGATTTTGATTTGATTAGCTCCTGGGCTGATACTCAGAGTCCCATCTACTTCTAGGACTCTACGCCCCCCTGCCCCTTTCAGAGCAGCTTTTGCCCCACTCTGCAAATATTTACTACCAAGAATAGTGCTTACTACTCTGAGTGGTCCCATTCATTGGTTTCTATTGGGACGAACTCAGTATGGTAATTACTATACTTGGTCATAAGCATTTATAGGATCAGTCCTTTATTATGCTTGATTAAACTGGACGGTCACCAGTTCACACATTATTATTACCCAATAAGCAATTTACAGCATATTTGGACTCTGGACAAAAATAATTCTTCTATAGAACTTTGATTTTATATCTTTGCATAAAGCAATTCTGACTTCATATTAGCTATTTTTAACAACCATCCCTTAAAGAACAGACATAAAATATTACTTATTTACTACAGTCTAGAGCTTAATAGGAGCCAAGCTGATGTAATTTTACTGATGTAAACAAATATGTGCAGTTCATAAAACCTAGATGTGTTTTCCTGGAGATAGGAGAATAAGGCAGCGAGGAAAAAAAAAATACTGTACCTTTGGAATGGGGAATTGGCATTCACCTGAGCAGTAATATGCATCAAAGGATTTAGGGGAAATAATCCATTCGCTCCAGCCAATGTCTGCAAAATCCACTTTGAGATAGCGTCGCGCACAGTATCTCGGCTCGTTCCATTGCTTCCTTCTTGCCTTCTTCAAGGTTTGCTCGTCAAACTGGAGTGTTTGGCTCTTCTGGTGGTTGTTCTTTCTCTGCTTTTTCTTACCCTTTGTCCTCTCTGCCAGCTGCGGCTGGAGGGTTTTGTAGGGTTTCCTGTCTTCCCATCCCTCATCCTCATTGTACTGGTACTCGGCACCTGGGAGCTCGTTGTTCTGCAAGAGCAACAGGATGTTGGTGGAACGTTTCTGTCGCTGTTCACCAAGGCTGCTCTTTGAGTGGCTTTTGGGTCTGGGGAAGCCCTCAACCAGGGAATTTCGGTGTCCTTGCAAGCTAGAAACAACACTCTCTGGTTCTGAAATAGCAGAGTCATTGGCGTACACCAGGATGTAAGGTTCATAGTAGGACGGCATCCTCCTCCAGGAATAGCGGCCAGTCAAGGCCATTTTCACACCAATCAGAAGTTCATCATTCTGCTTTGCCTCACTCAGGATATGAGTAATGTCCTTCCACTGCCAGGAAAGGACATCCCGATAAGCTGTGGAAACATTTATTAGAAAACGTCCCAGGGTTCGAGTTTGGTTCCCATCAGAAGGAAAGCTCAACACTGAGAGATCTATTTGAATTTCAGGTTTCCTGTGTCCATGACGAGAGCAGCCTCCGGATCGGGGACAACTCCAAGTAGCATTTAGAAGGTCCCCAATGTAATAATGCAATGAAGCTGACAAGATATTTTCAGACTTGGTTAGGGAGGTCAGATTAAAAACATGTGGCTCTTTGCTTCCTGGGCTCCCTAGAAGAATAAATATTCACATGAGAACACAGGAAATTCTAACACCAAGAAAGACCAAAGGGCCAGTGTTACCTGTTGCTTTGTATTATCTTCACTAATCCCATGGATAATTCCCCATTGACTTTAATGGGAGCAGGAGCAGACCATCGCATTTGAATATACAATCCCCACACAGTCCTCCCCATCCTGCGTTCGATTTTAAAGAACACACTTTACTGTTCAGTTCTCACTGGCCAAGTGTCCGCATCACAGAAAATTCAACAGCAACTAGCAGTTTTGTTGGCAACCTCAGGAAAGAGGCCAAGGATTGACTGAACTTGGAAACTAACCAGGTACTTATACATCATTAGACTATTTGAGTGCCTAGCACATATCAATGAGTGCATCCACACTGCACCCTTCTGAGGTCAGGAAGCAAACAATGACACAGGAAGCAGAATTGCTTGAAAGGATACACTGAAGATTGCAAAAGAACATCCAGGAATTTGACAGCCAAGTGTATTTTTTAATGTCTGTTTATTTAGCATGTGTGCAAATGGCTAGCTTGACACCCTTAGAGAACAAACGTTCTTTCTCTGTCAGGAGAGGTCTGGCATGGGCAGTTGCAGTTTAGACCTCATCCAAAACCCACTGAAGTCAATAGAAAGAGTCCTAGTTGGCTACACTGGGCTTCAGATCAGTCTTTTTAAGCTTCAGCGTATCCAATTACCAGTATGCTTCAACCCTAACATCTTCCTACCAACGGAGGATAGGTGTAGGGAATGAGCTAGAACTTAGAAGAGTTGGGCTCAATTCCCAGCTTTCTTGTGTGACTCAGGCAAACCAGCGGGGCTGGCGTTATCAAAGGTGCCCAATTGAGTTAGGCACCCAAATCCCATGGAATTTCAATGGCGCCTTTGAAAGTTCCATCCTTAATCTTTCTGCACCTCAGCTCCTCATCTGTAAAATGGGGACAACACTTTTGGATCTTTATTTTTTGTTTAGTGTCTAGCTGTCATTCAGAAACATACGTGTACAATGTGCCAGGCTAATTACTAATATAAATTAGGATGTGTTACACTTCCTTCTTCAAAATATTGTAAACTTCAAAAACTAAAAAAACAAACAAACAAAAGTTAAGCGCTATAAGTGTTCTGCTACATCAGGGCCCGGGCACAAAGTCTACATATCATGCAAATCCCACTCCGAATAGAACCCTAGTGCTGGCCCTTTAACCAGGGTAAACTTCACCCTGTATTTGTAGATTGGTTCCCGGCATGCTAGAGCAGTGGCTCTCAACCTTTCCAGACTACTGTACCCCTTTCAGGAGTCTGATGTATCTTGCATACCCCAAGTTTCACCTCTCCTAAAAAACTACGTGCTTACAAAATCAGACATAAAAATACAAAAGTGTCACAGCACACTGTTACTTAAAAATTGTTTAGTTTCTCATTTTCATCATATAATTATAAAATCAATTGGAATATAAATATTTTACTTATATGTCAGTGTATCGTATACAGAGCACTATAAACAAGTCACTGTCTGTATGAAATTTTAGTTTGTACTGACTTTGCTGGTGCTTTTTATGTAAAACAAGGCAAATATCTAGATGAGTTGATGTACCCCCGGAAGACCTCTGTGTACCCCTGGGGGACATGTACTCCTGGTTGAGAGCCACTGTGTTAGAGCACTACATGTCCATTGGGCTAGAGACTGGAACAGCAACAACTACAAAATTAGGAGAATAATCAAAAACATATACCTAAGTAAAAACAAAGCAAGCCTCTAAAGATGTGGAAAAGCAAAAGGCTTTCTCTCTAGTCCCACGAGCCCTCAAAGTACATCAGGAGCCATAGTATGGTTATTTTAAGGCTTGGGTAAGGCAATAAGAGAAGAAATATTTCTGCACAATTGGCTAATCCATGACATGATATTTTACAGATCTTTATTACAAATTAATGGCATTCATACAGCATCCTGGTTTTAATGCAGACCACAGTCCACAGCATAAACTTTCCTCCAGAATAAGCGGGTCACGTTTTGATCCAGTGCACTAAATGATGTCACATTTTAAGGTGCAGAAGTCAAAAACAACCTGTGCACAATGTTTTAGAGATAGGAGGAGGCTGCTAAAGAAGAATCAAGATCTGAAACAAGGTGTTAATGAGAAAAGACATCCATGTTATTGGAGTGGAAGGGTCAAACACACCCTCTTTCCTGTATGCATAATCAACAAGGAAACAAACCAAGGGCAATAATTCCATATAGCCACAATGTTACCGTGCCAGTGAGCAGGTTCTTGTGGAAAGGGGGATTTCCACGGCTTTCAAACTACAGAGGTCAGTCCAACAGGTATCTCGCACAACCCAAAGACACACTACAACAGGGGCCGGGAGTCACCAGGGCATTTAAACTTGTGTTTGGATTATCAGCATAAAAGTGATTCTATTGGGTCACAACGAGCAACAGCAGGTTTTCTGTAAAACAAGTTCTATGCTCAGATTGCGATGACGTTTATATTGGTCAAACTGGCAGAAATATAGATTCTAGCGTTAAGAAACACCGGAGAGCTGTAAAATTGGGCTGTATGGAAAATACAGCTATAGTGGAACAGGCAACAGCCCCCAAAAGGACTGGAAACAAACCAACACATTAAGTTTAAACCTTCTTTGACGTCATGGCAATCCACCTTCTCAAGAGTCTGAGGAGGGATTTTAGCTCACAGGGTTTTGAAAGAGTTCCTTCATCTAAAAGAAATGACAAAATAAAATCCAGAAGTGCCCATGTAAATAGGGATGAGCAGGTCTTTGGATAAAGAAAATGACTGCTGATATTAACCTTTGCCCAAGCACTTCAACTGAACACAAATCAATACTTTCTCCCCCTCTGATGTTCCAAAAAGTTTGGGGTTTTGGGGGAAGATGGAACTCTGGGCTTCCAGATTCTGACTGGCAACATCAAAATTGCCAGTAAGGTCTGAATAAAGCCAGCAAATGAAGTAAAAAAACCACATCTCTTTCCCATTTTTTGCTAATAGAGCCCAAGTGTTTTAGGAAAAGCGGGTAGCGCACAGTTAAGGGATGGAAAACATCTATTCTATGTTCATTGTTCTGCAAAGGCACGGAAGAATAGCTTATGCAAAATTTCTGACCCAGCAGGAAGAATTGAGAATCCCACGCAAACAAGAACCTGTTTTCACATGCTTTCTGATGGGTTTTGTGGATTCGAGATGTTCAGGTAGGTCAACTTCCAGGTTGCTTAGATTAAATGAACTAAACTGCAGAATGCTTTGAGATTCACCCAATTTGTGTCTATGAATCATTATCTGAACACTTGGTTTTCAACAGATTAGATCCTAATTTATTTTGTTGTAGAAACAGGGCAGGCACAGTCTCTTACTACTTGTCTGTGCAGCACCTAGCACATGACCACCTGATCTCCGTTGGGGTCTGTATGAACAAGTGAATAATAAATACATCTACAAATAATTAATTACATCAATCTATTCATAGAGACAATTATGTTATGAGTGTATCTGTTGTATGAGCTTATTTTTACATGCAGAGTCAAGTTTTTCTTTTTGGATTTTAGCAATTCTATTCATAACAAAAATGGTAGCAGTTCAGAATCTCTGAACAAAAGAAAATGGGAACACAAATTAATCTGTTCTTGCTTAAAAAAGAAAAAAAACTAACTGATTTGTGATACACATGAAGGGGGCAATATGTATTTTGATTAACAAGCAAAACCAGACAAAAAGAAAAGGAGTACTTGTGGCACCTTAGAGACTAACCAATTTATTTGAGCATGAGCTTTCGTGAGCTCACGAAAGCTCATGCTCAAATAAATTGGTTAGTCTCTAAGGTGCCACAAGTACTCCTTTTCTTTTTGCGAATACAGACTAACACGGCTGTTACTCTAAAACCAGACAAGCCATTCTTGCACTCTTAAAAAAAAAAATAAATAAAAAATATTTACCATCAAACATCACGTGCTACCAATAGATGGTGCTGCTTTCATACAACCCGCTTATGGAAAGACTGCAAGGAACTAATCCAGTTTCCCACCTGCATGTAACTCATGCTGGCAGATTATTAGCTATTGTCACGAATGCATTCTGTATTTGGTTTTTGAATTAGATTAAAACAAAAAAATACACAAAAATGTATGTCTTGGTTTGACATCACTTGGGAACAGAGTTCAATTCACCCTTCATGCAACAGGGAAAATGGATTTCAAAGCATGGGCAGCAGACAAATTAAAACAAACCCCTGAAGTATCAAACAAAAGATGAAGATTTAAAAGAGGGTTTAGGCACAAGGTACCTGATCCTGCAGTTTTTTTCTCAGGTAAAACTCTCAGGTAAAACTCTCATCGAGACTGCAGCACTTAAACCCGAAGAACATAAGCTACTAAGCACTGGCTCCCACAAACACTGCAGTTCAAACTCTTGATTAAAGTCAAGAGCTACTGAGGAGCATGTTACAGAATAGGAAGGTCCTGTAGGATTTTTTTTCTTTCTACAGTCATGAACCAGACCAGCCTTTCTCCCTACTGACTTCAATAGGGAGACTGACTTACACCAGCTGAGGATTTGGCCTTTATCATATGAATAATGGCTAAGAGGTTTCTTTGTAAAATAAATATAATTTTTTTTAAAAAATGACACTTTGGGCCTGACTCCCATTTACATGGCAGAGTGGTTTAAATGAAATTAGGCCTGATAATACCACTTAGCTCTTATACAGGACTTTTCATCAGTTGATTTCAAAGCTGCTAATCGATTTCAGGTGTCCTGAGCCCCAGTTCAGTGCTCAATCTGCTACGCCACACTGTCTCCTCCCAATAAGAGGATTTAAAGAGTTTACATACAGTATAATCTATTGAAACAGCAGTCTATGTCTCAAACAAAATAATTCTACAGGTCAGAAAATCTAAGCACTCTCAAGGGATGGCATCAGAACAGCCCTTTGATATGCTTTCCACATCAAACAAAATGGCGGAACGCTTCACTGCCTATTTGCATAGTCAATCCTTCACTGTTGCTATTCAGTTGTGTATGAAATGTTCATCAATAGACCTGAATACACATCTCCGGGTATTTTATGCCGAAGAGAGAAAGCCCAGAGCGGAGCGTTTACAATACTGAAGATGGGCCTGATGCCCTACACTCCTGCCAATGCTTTCTCTCAGGATCAGGCGGCATTGGGAGAGGAGGTCTTACAACGGTTGAGTATTACTGCTTTGCATATGGTTACTGAAGCGGATAATCAGAAGGAGAGATCAGTTTATTGGCTGAAAATATGGAGCCAGATTCTCCCCTGGCACCTAGATACCACAAGGTCAGATTTAAAAGGAGAGGATAGTTCCCATTAAGGCATCTAAATGAAGTGGCCAGATTTTGCCCTTGTATGCTCAGCACTTCGGAAAATCAGGCCCTATGGTTTTCAGCCCCTTGTAAATTGCAATGGACAAGACAGACTTCAAACACACTTATTGTTATTATTGTGGTACCATGTAGGAGCCCCAGTCTGGACCAGAGCCACATTGTGGTAGACACAGCACAAACACACTTTATTGCTTACATTCATGCAGTATATCCTGGGGAGGCAGATGTGGTCCAACCACTAGGGCATCAGACTCACCTGGCCTTAACTCCGAGTCCATATTGACTCACCATGTGACAGCGAACAAAACATTTAACTTCTCTGTCTCAGTTTTCCTGCGTGAAATCCTGACCTCATTGGAATCAATGGCAAACCTCCCCTGGAGCCAAATCGCACCCACCTTCTGTAAGAGCACAAGAGATGGAGCTCCACAAAGACGGGTAAGCCTTGTGCGATCTATAGCAGGAAGGTTCCCTCTAAGTAGAACTAAATATGTACATATTCTGTGTTTAGTACGACAGACTTGTAGACAACACCCTTAATCAATTCAGCATTTGCCTTCAGGGGAGGTCTACATTATGGCAGGGTTAGACGCTCTGAGATAGATCCACTGGCGGTCGATTTAGCCGCTCTAGTAAAGACCCACCAAATCAACTACAGATCGCCCTCCAGTCGATCCCTGTACTCTACCCCTGACGAGAGGAGCAAGCTAAGTCGATGGGAGATTTTCTCCCATCAACCCCCTGCAGTGTAGACCCCACGGTAACTCGACATAAGGTATGTCGATTCCAGCTATGTTATTCACATAGCTGGAGTTGCGTAGCATAGGTCGACTTACCGCAGTAGTGTAGACATAGCCAGTTTCTACACAGTGATATCAGAGATGCTCGTGAAGTTACCCATACTTCGAATGGGAAACAGACCCCTGATGGCACTGTGCGGTACCTTTTCGTATATGATGATTCTTCAAAGGCAACTGTTGTGCTTTCTCTTCCTCCCACAAGAGCCCACAGCTGTTTGTGCTGCTTACTGCCCTTACTGGCATAAAAAGTATTTAAAAGGCAAAACTGCGAAAACTGACATCACCAGCATAAACATGTATTCATGTTACAAGGGGCATTCCCAGGCATCAATAAGCTGGAACCAGTCCACTAACATGTGGTGTGTTTACCTTTATAGAGGATATATTGACATTTTTATGGACTGCCAAATCTATCCCATGGGTGAAAAAGGATGCAATAATGAGGGCTATTTAGCTATACAGTCATCATTATCCATAGTTTAAATTAGATATTAAAGCAGTTTACTTGCACCAGTATATAGTTAAGAATGTATCAGCATTTTCATTATAAAACCCTGTTTTCATGGGTTCATAGCACAATTGAGCTGAAACTCGGAACAGAACATCTCAAGGCCGGGAATACAATTTCTGATGCCAAATTTCTTTCCCCCCTAACTTTACCCTATCCCTTCCTATCAACCTTCTCCCAAACTCCCCAATTAATTTAGATGTTTCTAAATTTTGCATGTAAAAGTATAAAACTTCCCAATTTTGTTAAACATAGCACCGGATTCATTTTTTTAAAAGAAGACGTTTCGGCTGTAATATTGATCTGATGGTTGATACCTGGAATTTAAAAAAAAACCCATCCTTCTATTAAAGTTATAATAGCTTTAATAAAAAAAAACTCGGAAAAGCAACAAACATGCAAGCTCAGTAACTAATTTACAGGAGGTGTTTTATGACTGGAAAGATTTTAGTATGCACCTTACACGTCCTAAATGTACTATGTCTTTTGTAAATTAAACACAGAGGTCATACCAGCTCTGAAAGTAATATACGGTTTATAGTACCCATCCATGAACTATGGACTTCTTTCTTTAAAAAGAACTGTTCCACTATATGGGCTCAATACTGCAATCCACATGTAAAGTAACTGCAGAGGTATGTGTGTGTGTGTGTGTGTAAAATCATCTGTAAAAGCGGATAATATGGACTCAATACTGCAATCCACATGTAAAGTAACTGCAGTTATGTATAAAATCATCTGTAAAAGTGAATAAATAGATTTTCATGCCTGGGCTTGTGGATTTTCATCCCAGTTTCATAAGGGTGAATTTATTTGCTCTTTGATAGATATACATAGATATATAAGGCCTGATTCTCCTCTTGTTTACACCAGTTGTACAGTACTGTAATTAAATTTCCTTCAGGTGAGTTACTTCTTATTTACACCACTGTGAGAAGAATATCAGACCCATAGCGAGTGTATTCTTATGTAGCACAAAGACTAATATCAGTAAACTGGTTAAACGATGGGTTTTTCAACTAGATAACACATAGGGCCTGAGTCTCCTATCACTTACATTGGTGCAAGTCAGGAGTAACTCCACTGAAGTCAATGGCGATACATCAGTCAATAAATCCAGCCTAAGACCAGAATCTACACCAGCCAGAACAAATTCTGGGCATGATCCTGTAAGCCCTCGTCCTGTGTAGCTCCTATCAGTTTCCAAGCAGAGAAGGTTTATCCTGGGGAGGCAGATGTGTTGCTAACTCATAATGTCTCACCTTTCAAGTTTCTTATGCAAAGAACCTGATTTTGTTTGTATTTCATCTGAAGTGGTGGGACTCAAGGGGTCACCAACAACTTAAAATATATATATGTCACACTTCTATCAGAATGTTTTGAAAGCTGCTGTTGCAAATGACCCCTGAAAGAGGTTAGAGGACAAAAAGTAGAGTTTTCTTTATTTTGTTTTTCAGTCTGACTGCAGTTAATGATTAGTCAGTTTCACTATACTCAGTTTCCCGAGGTGTCCATGCGTGGGTGTTTCGTGCCACAACAAAGGGAAGGAAAACCGTCTTAAAAATAGGAAAAGGTGGTTATAAAACCACAAAAATTGGCTCATGAGCAGATGTAATACCTGAAATTACTTTAAACACATTTAAAAAAACAAAAACAAAACTGACTCCATTTCAAGTTGATGGTCTCCCCTTTCATGATGCTCTGGTAAAGGTGTTTTAGTGTGCATTTCAGAAGTCCCATCTTCCAAGGTTGATAACTCAGACAAACATTTTTTCTGGGTTGTAACTTTTCATTCAGGGCCAGAACCTCACGTAGTGTAAATTAATACAGTTCCATTGAAATCAATGAAGCTACATCAATTTACACCAGCTGAAGAGCTGGTCCCCTAATGTCCTAGAAACCTGATAAAAAAAACAGGTGGGTTTTTTTTCTGTTTGGTTGGTTTTTTATTGTTTTTTTCTCCCCCCTCCTATCTTTCTTCTTACAAATGTGATTGCAACAGCACTTAACGAGCACTAAGAAACCATTAAGTTAAAATCTAGTTTACATGTCAGACTTATGTTTACAAAACTAAGAACAGTACTTCAGCTATAACTGTACATTTCCTTAATCTACCCCTTGTTATGCTTAAATCTTCTAGCTCATGTGGTATGGAGAATAACTCACTCTTGGGACGTTCTGAGACAAAGAACTATAAGCCTTATTCTCTGCCTTACTCCGTCGAAATTTGTCTTTGAAACAAATGAGGAGTTTTACCGGAGCAAGGACTGCAGATTTCATCCCATGAATATCTCACTACTATGTTTCTGACTGCTCTCTAGTTTACAGTCTGATCCTGCTCTCATTGAAATCAATGGCTGAACATCCATTGAATCCTATGCAGGATCAGCCTCATACACAGGAAGAATCAAGAGTAACTCCATTCAAGTCAGCGAGAGGAAATTGTGCCAGAATTTGACGTATTAAATGTGTTGTATATTCCCACATATTTAAATTTAGTTCATTGTTTTTACTTGGTGAGGGACTTTTAAGGTTCTTACTGATTGATGTAAAAACTCAACAATTAAACTTTTAAGTTGATTTAACTGTATTTTTAAAAAAATATTTTTATTTGCCTAAATGAAAAAGAACATGTGAAGAAATATCTAAATCAGAAAAGAAAAACAATTACATAATTCAGTCCATTTCTCTGCCATTACAAGATTATCCCCCTATAAGCAAACGATTTCAGTTCAGCGTAGGGTGGACTCTTCAATCCCAACTTCCTTACATACTTCTGAAAACTCCATCCGTAGCAGGCAAAGTTTTAATTTTACAATAATCATTAAGTTTGTTTTCATTACTTATTTTTTCATCCATATTTTCAACTGCCCTTGTCACTTCGTAAGAATTCAGCTTTCAAAAGTGATGCCCTTTCTTTTGTTTGGCTAAAAGATTGGTAGGATTTCTAGTGATGGTAGCCAATTTTTGGACTCATTAGACTACATGTGTTATCTTTATAAAATCCAGAATGTTTGCCAGCTGGGTTAGTTGGAAATCTAGCAAAGAACTTTCCTTTATGTCATGTTATCAAAATTGTATAGTAGCCAAAAGTTCTTAATGAAGGTAAAGTGTTGTGGACAGCAAGCTTTCAAGAACTTCCATATGTTTTATCATTTGCTATTTTTGATAACTGTATTTTCAGAAAAATTAATCTACCTCCTTTCTCAGTTACACTGTAAATTAGATCAGTGGAAATATCTTTTTCTGAACTCTTGCTCTGGTCCTATGAAGGACTCCATTCCATCCTCATAACTGACACAGGCAAACCTGCACTGATTTCCATGGGAGCTTTACTGGTCTCATGAGTATAAGATCGGTCCCTTATCAGTTAGGGACATCATCCTAAATTATTGAGGGAATGGTGGCAATGAGGTTTAAATACCGTCATATGAACAGGAATGGGAGGGGGGGGAGAGAAGAGAGGGAGAGTTGAATTTACACGGAGAATGTCTTAATAAGCTAAGGACAGAATCTGGAAACAAAACAGCTCAAAAGGGAAATACTGTCAGTGTCCTAATTCTATTGCATTATAAGCCAAATATTAACTACTTTTAACCTTAAGTAAATATAAGATTTTTCCCCCCTGCCATCCTCCCCCCCATCATTTGATCTAAGGTTTTATAGAACTGCAAGTTTCTGCCATCAATAACCTTACAAATGAGCTGCTGTATCCTAAGGGAAAGGGAAGACAACCCCTAACTGGTTAAATATGTTGCATAAATACTTATAAAAGTGTCAGAAAACTTATAACCACTTCAAATTTATTGCCTTGGCACTTGAACTGTGAAAGTATTGGGGGAGGAGGAAAGGGGTTAGTGAACAGTGTGTTCATAGGACTGCTGCCACCCACAGTCAAGTAACAGTATAAATATAATCAGAAAGACCACAGAGAAAGGATTTCAACCAAAGGCCTTCTAGGTTTAGAACAATAAATACCTTTAATCAGGTGTGTTTAAAGGAGCAAATACCACTCAGTCCAGATTGTACCATTCTCTTTTTCAGCATATTTCAGAATCAGGACATGTGCATCAATAGGAAACATTGAGAAGGCTGCAGCCTGCTGCATAAGAGACCATGCTTTTAAAAAGATAGGACAGGTAGGATTAAAAGTAGGTATTCCCTGTCCCTCAGCACTAAAACCGTACAGAAGCAGCTTAATTGGAACAGTGTAGGGAAATCTTTACAGACCTCAGGTCCACAGGCTCTGACACCAATAGATTTAGGGTCTGACCCTGCAAACACTTATTATGGGTTGTCCTGGACAGACCATCTCACAGTAGTAAACAAGCAGTGAATGTTTTCAGGATTGGGCCTTAAGTCTCTTGCTTCCAGAGGAATTTGGCTACTCACAGTAGTTTGCACTATGCCCAGTGTATGCATGATCAGGTCCTTAACAACCAATCCATACTGTAGCCTTTAAAGAATCAAAGGCTGGGATTTTCAAAGAAGCCTCGGGGGGAGTTCAGCAGCCAGCTCACTGAATTTCAATGGGAGTTGGGGAACTACTTCTCTTAGGCGGTTGTGAAGTCCCAGACAATGATTTCATTGGGACTTTTGCATGTGAAACGACAGCAGGGTTGATCAATTAGTGTCATGAAAAATATCTGAGTAGTAAATGAGGCTTTATAATGTGTCTATAGCAAGGCACATATTGTAGGGATGGAGAAGTCTAATGGAATATAATAGTTTGGAATCACAACACTGTATTTCAGGTTTCCAGCATTTTTTTTTTGACTCCTACATATTAAAAGCTCCTGAAATGACCAGATAGCCAAACAATCAGGAACAGATGATACTTCTTCCCCTTTGCTGTTAACGCTTGCTTCTTTTGGTACATAGTCTGGGTGGATTGCCAACGTACAAACACGCTTGGGCAAACGGTACAATTTCCAAAAGCATCTACGTGACTTCAGAGCCTGAGTCCCATCGATGTGCTTTGGAAATATTTAGCTATTCATTTAATTTCATAACAGCAAAGATGTGCAATTTTTCAAGCTTTCATTTTTTCTTTAAAGATCTGAATTAAAAAAAAAAAACCTAGCCCATCAACGATGTGCTACTTCATGGCAAGAACTAACTGCAAAGGGCAAGAAGCCAACAAGTTGTGTCAAAATAGGCAATGTAGATTTTCCCCCCGCTTTAGACAGATATTCCCAAGTAAGAAGCGACTTTCAATATTGATAGGTTTACTGGTGCATTTCAGTTTAAAGCCGAAACCCCAATTATGCCAAAAGAGATAAACTCCACTTAACAGAGCTCCTGAGGGGTAAATTATTCTGTATGCATGACTGTATTTAAAGCAAAACCATCTTCTTCTTCCTGTATTTGTTACTAAATAGACCTTTGCTGCAATCAACTTTAAGTAATTATATTTCTATATCTAGCTGCCTGAAAGAGCCCAAAGCCACTTTACAGTCCTAATATATGTGCAAAACACTCCTTGAGTTCAATGGGAATTATAGAACAGCTATAGGGATAACCCTTAATAGGATATACACAGTACAACTTAGCTAAACTTCAACTATCTGCAACTTCCTGTTATCCAAAAGAGAGTCATGTCCCCTACTGCCTGTTAATTACACCGAAAATCCCCTCAGTTATGCAAATCCTTGATTAGACAAAATCCCCATGATATTTGGTTAATCAGGGTTGTACTGTATCATACATGGCACTCCGCTACCAGAGGGATAGGAGCATTAGCAATATAAAAGTATATAATTAGAACAAAATAGATAAAACACTAATTAAACCATCTATATGATGCAGCATATGCATTACATCAGAAGACATATTGGTATATGTGTAGGGAGCACGACTTGTTTGTTTCTTTCACCTTCAAGTTACAGTCCCTGAAGTTCCCTGTCAGTTTAAACATGATGTACTCTAGGGCCCTGATTCTGCAAAGACTCATGCACATGCTAAAGTTAGGCCCCCACTCTGCAAGACCTTATGTGCATGCCTATTTCATTCTCCTGAGCAGGCTCATTTTAAATGAGTTGCTTTCTTGAACCGTAAATCCTGTATACTACAGAAACATCTTGCAGTTTGCAGTGCAGCGGCCAAATGCTCACAGGTCATCCTAATGCTTTCAACAACTGAAACGTGCAACTTCAGTTTGATTTGACGGTGTAAGTCAGGGCAGCTAGAAAGAGGGGATTTTTGCATTGAAAAGTCTAAATGGTATATTAACTGTAAATGTCATTTGGCCAGTAAAGCTCCAGAGTGTATTTATATAGTCATCCTAAGGCTTTCACTGATGAATGGATTTTTCAGGAGCTGTGCATGTTAGAGCTTTGGGGAAATCTCTTCACAGTGGTTTCAGACAGAGGACAAACATTATCAGCACCTTAAAAATTATGGGCCTGATCCAGTCCCCATTAAGGTCACTGGCCAAACTCCTATTGACTTCTACAGTGCAGGATCGTTTATTAACATTACTTGACATTTCCTGAACTCGAACTGGATAAAAGTGTTGTCAATTTGACATTACATATATTTGGTTTTATATGTAAATACTTTGCTAAACAGCTTATTTTCGGCTGTGTTGAAAACAGAGCGGGATTAACCTCTCCAGCTGCTGAAAAAGGAGCACCCATCTCTAAACTCATGTAGGATCCAGCGATTATTATACGCACATATCATCACAGGGTATGGCTAGAAGGTCTCTGGCATGGGTATTGCAAAATACACACACCAAAGCCAAACCCCCAAAAGAAAAAGGAATCTCGGACTATAGGTAAACTGTTTCCAGATGGAGCTTCTCTGCTTTTTGAAAATTTGGATTATTCTCACTCTGCAGACCTACAAGCTTCCCTCCAGTGCTCAAACCCAGTGCAAAGCCCGTTACATTTCCCCCAGCCCCTTTGCATGAAGTGTCAATTGCCTTTTCAATGACAGCGCGGTCAGCTACACCAACAGCCTTCACCTCTCTCCTCCCACCCTCCACAAGTAGTCACAACCACACAGCAGCTATAGATCTACCAAGCCGCAGTGGGAGGGAGAAGCCCCCAGTTTTCGGGGGGGGGGGGGTGTCACATTTAGGGGGTTCCAGTAAGGCAGCCTTAGAAGTTTCTGCCTCTTGTGAGGAGGGCTCGGTGTGGCTTTCCAGGCGGGCGAGGCGCTATCTTGAATTGGACCAACTTCTACCGGCGACAGAGAGGAGCTTTGGAGCTTACTCAGAGCTCCTGACATTTCAGATGGGGGGGGGGTCTGTTCCCCCCATGCGTTGCCCCTGCTTTTGACAGCCCGGGAGACGCACAATTGCGAGAGACTCGCCCTGGGCTCCAAACACCTGCCGGGGCTCCGGGGAGGGGACCGAGGCCGCGGGGCAGCGGAGCGGGCGGAGGGGAGCAAGGGGGTCCGTACTCACCCGCTGGCAGGGCGCGGAAGCTGCGGACCGTGTTGCCCTCCCGGAGGTGCGGGGGCTGGCGGCTGGGGAGCTCCTGGCGCCGGGCGCCGCTGTACTTGTCGTAGAGCCGGAGCATGTGTTCCGAGACCTTGTCGCCCGGCGGCGGCGGCAGCGGCTGCTGCGCGGGGCCAGGGTCACCTGCCGCCCGGGCTTGGCCGCCCGTGACCCCTCCCAGGGCAGCCTTCCTCCGCAGCCCCACCAGGTGAGCTCGCAGCAGGTCCCCCAGCGCCAGGCACAGGCAGCTCCAGCCCAGACAGAGGCACAAGAGCGAGCGGGGCGCCCCAGCCATCCTGGCCAGCCCCCCTTTCCGGACAGCCGGGCGTGCAGCGAGCCCCCTTCCCGCCCACCCCACAGCCCGCAGGGGAGCGGATCGCCCGCGAACCAGCCCCGCAGCGGCTTCACCCCCCGCCCCAGCCAGAGACAGCGGGGACCAGCCCGCGGCGCGGAGGGGGGCAGGGGGGGGGACGGGGCAGTTGCGCGCTCTGCAGCGGGGCTACGGCTCGGTGCTGCAAACCCCGGGATCCTGCAGGCAGGAGGCTTTAAAACAAAAAGGCATGCGTGCAAAAAAAAAAAAAAAGGAAAAGGAAAGCAACCCCCCCCCCCCGCCCCCGGTCGCCGCCTTGCCTGGTGTTTGCAATGAGCTCCGGGGCGGGGGAGGGGGGTTCCCCTCCTCGGTGCGGGTGGGGTGGGTTGGTTGTTTTTTTTTTTTGCAGGGGGGGCCGCGGTGGTTACTATTATTGCAGGCGGGTGAGGGGGTGGTGCTCAAGCGGCGGCGGAGCGGAGTCTGAACTCGCAGCCTCCCCGCTCCGCGGGCTCTCGCTCCGGCCGGGGAGGGTGCGCGGCGCGCCGAGTCCCCCGGCTCCCGGGGCTGAGCCCGGGGTCACCCGCAGCCAACCGCGCCGCCGGCTCGGCCGGAGCCGGCTGCGAGCCAGAGGCAGAGCGAAGGGGGGAAACCAGCCCGCGAAGGCAACCCCCGGCGCGAGAGCGGCGGTGCTCGGCGCGGCCGGCTCGGTCACTCGCGCTGGTCGTGTCCCGCGGGGCAACGGGGGGAGAGAAACCTCCACCCGCCCTCTTCCAAGAAAAAGACCCGGGGAGCGGGGGGCGGCTTGCGGCAGTCGGGCGGAGAGAGTTTGGGGACGTATGAAGGGCTGGAAACACGTGCGCCCCGCGCCTGTGCTCCAGGTGATCGGTAACCCGGGAGCTCTGCCCACCTGACTCGGAGACCAAGCCCCGCTGCCCGGCCGTGGGACGCCTCCTTAAACGTGCCTTGGTTTTGCCCCGTCCCCGGCTAACGTGCGCAGCGTTGGGAAAGGTGGCCAAGCACGTTGCGAGAGAATCCCAGCAGGGGGCTGAGGGAGGAACAGTTTATTCCAAGCATTAAAGCCTCTTTCTTTCTTTTTCGATGCGTTCATGGGAGTTAAAAGCAGGGAAATCCTGCGCGCCACAGTCTGATCCGGATACAGCAGGGCATCCCACCTGAGCAAGATCCATGCAAAGGACTTCACGTGCCTCATTCATCAAACCTTTTCACAGTCGCCCAGAGGGAAATAATCGCCTCCCTTTGCCAGCCCCCCCCACCCCCAACTGCCACAATATACTCATTGTACGTGCAATAATATCCCTTTCAACTCAACTCCGATTACATTCTGCAAGAGAAATGCAGTCATTGTCATCTGGAATCCTCCCTTCACACATCTGGAAATGAAAACATACAAACAAATCAACACATGAAACGAGATAAAGTAGAAAAATCCCCGCCCTTCCAAAGTTTGTATATGCATCTGTTCAGGCTTGGAAAACAAGTATCTTTCTGGTCTGAAGAAGGGAAATATGAAATGATACTGCATTTAGTACATGGGATTTATCACTCAATATTTTTGCCATTGTCTTCATATTCTCACTCTGTACAATTATGCATTACTAATGTATATACTGTAGTTTATATCTTTCATGTGCATATTATATAGCCATATAAACGGCAAGCCCATACACACCTATAGGCTAAAATTTTCATCATTGCATAAGAGAGTTAGACACCCATCTTTAATTGATTTTCAGTGAGAGTGGGGTGCCCAACACATTTAAGAGTTTTTAAAATTCCCACCCATTAACTACAATACACTCATGTATATATGTATGTGTGTATATAAGGGGACAATCTTAGTAACATCACTACTGTACCATATATATAATATGGGGGCAGGTTAATATACCACATATATGGTATATTAACGTGCCCGCTTCCCTTCCTCCTCTCCCTCCACCCACAAAATTGACTAATTATTTTGGATGCCTTCGTTTCTGGGTGGCCAAATCAAAACAAGATCAAAGGACATGATTTTCGGAGGATGGGTGGTCAGTGATTCGTTCAAAAAGCTAGACACTTCTGAATATCTCAGATGTATACATATGCAGTAGTATGTTACCTCATGCTTTTCATTTTACATAAGCATGTAATTATCAACATACATTAAAGTATGGCAATTAAACACACAAAAGTGACACAATGCAAAAGTTAAGGTGTTATGGGGTGGGTTTCTTTCTTAAAGAGAAAAAGTATTCCTTGCTTCTGAAACTGAAAATGACTTGAATTGATTTTAGCTAAAAATTTCAACATACACAATCACATCTAGCTGAGATCAAGCAAGGAAATCTTCAGTCTAAAACAGGAGCAAGTAAAAATATGGGTTAGAATCAAAGTGCCATTTCAGCTTTAATTATAGTGTTTAATTATAGTGTTCTCTGCTGCTGCTGGGAGATATCATGAGAAAACCATTTAAATAAAACTGTAAGAGAGTGACACAGTCTGGTTTAAGCCTACACAGGCAAAGTCATTCACAGTTAAAAATGTACTTTGTTGTGCCTAGGTGTGAGATGACATTTCCAAAGCGTGAGGGATCTTACAGATTCTGGCCTTGATTCTGTTCTTACATCAGCATATATCAGGAGTGACTCCCCTGTCTTCATAGCGGTATAAAACCAAGTATAAGAGAGAGCAGAATCATACCCACTGTGTGTACATCCTAAGCAAAACTGGGTTAGCTAAGGAAGGAAACCCAGCCTGGCATCTCACATTCCTTTTGTGGATTTATTTAAAATCCTTTAACTTTGTTGTAAAGCACTGTTTATGGGTTCATTTCTTTTGTTTTTATTTAGTTTTTAAAGATTGCAATAATTAATACAAACCAAGCATGTATGATAGTTTACACAGTAAACCACAATGTGTCTACTCCACAGCTATTACAATCAAGGATCTAAGAATGTATTTAGGGACCTGAGAAACAAAAGTTACACTGATTCTTTATGGTCTAGTATGTTAGATCCTGAATCAGGCCTTCTTTACACACAGCTCTGAGCCCTGATCATGCAGTTCTGATGTATTTAAACTCCCATTGACTTCAGCTGAAGTTATACATGTGGAAAGCCTACAGGACTGGGCTCAGACTATAATTATGAACTTATTAAAGATGCTACATAAATACAAATTGGGGGTCAAATTCTGCTTGTTTATGAATAGTTCCACTGACATCAATGGGACAATGTATGTGAGTAAAATCAGCAAGACTGGCTCAGTACCTGTGTTTGTACTAATCTGCAACATTTGGAGTTCAAAAAACAAACCAACCAACCAACCTCAACCCCCCATAGACTGAATTTATTAAATAAGCAATAAAGTTCCTACGAGTACGAGGCTAAATAGAGAGAGGGGTGTTTTTTCTAGGGGATTCATTTCAAAAGGAGGAAATTTTAATGTCTTGGGGTCTGATTGTGCAACTCATACTCAAGCTGAATACAACATAGTCATGCAAGTTACTGGTAATCATCGTGAATAAGGGTTGCAGATTTGGGTCCTTAGACTTTTGGGGTCTGGCTGATTCCTGTTTCACAGGTTTAACACCAAAGTATTTTTATTAGTATTATTTCTATTGCAGTAGTGCCTAGGGACCATTATCATGGACCTGGACCCCTTTGTTCTAGGCGCTGAACAAAAGGATGGTCCCTGCTTCAAAGAGCTTAGAATCTAAACTTAACTGTTGATTTACACCAATGTGAGCTAAGCATCAGGCCTTTGAAGTCTACGCAATTTCTGCTGCTATGTTGAGGAATTGTGAGGATTTGTGGGAGGGCTAGGTTCTTAGCATCTAAAAATGGGCATTGTGCTTATGTTATAAACATCCTGGCAGTTAGAGAGCCTCATGGGACTGACAGGTTCACCCTCTGGGTGCCCATGAAATGATCTGATAGTGAACTTTACAGAAGCAGACCTCACTGGGGAAGGTTATTCAATCGTTCCCCATCTCGAAATGCCATTGCGTCCATATTTCAATGCAGCACATTCATCTTCCGTGAACAATATTCCTAACTATACGACACATTTTTGTGTGATTGTAACAAAATCCAAACAGCAGATATGCTGGGTTATTTAGACTTAAATCAAGTCCCATCTGTTTGTATAACCCTGCATGTGTCATTTTTGGGAGGGGAGGGGAAGTGGAAAGAGAGAGAATCCAGCAGTGGACTGGGAGAGCGATACAGCTGGAGGAGGACATGGATGATGAATTTACAGCCTGCCTGTCTTGCGTGGCACATCTACGCTATCGGCATCTTTGACAGGATCATGAAATCAGCATCGTCAAAGCGTGAGTCTGCTGTACTGTTGCTGCTGCTCTGATTGACTGCAAAGAGCACAAGAATATACGGGACCAAGAAAAGCCGGATTCAAATGTGTTGGGAATATTAAGACTTTCAAGTACCTACAAAATACATTGAATTGCAGGGTCTTTGTCTAAAGTCCCCTTTCATGAGTGCTTGTTGAACTACCCTGTAATCTGGGGGCAAGACGAGTGTTATTTTTCCATGGTTTGCCATATTTTGTATTGCTTCGTGTCTTCCGATTATGGACTGCTGCTAAATTCTAGCAAGATAGCGATAGGGCCAAATTCTGGCTCTCCACACCTCTGCTGTGGGAGGAGTGGAGCTGTATCAAGTGAGAGGAAGGTCCCTGAAATGATTCTAGCTGCACAGGGCAGATGCAAAGTGAGGTCCCTTAAGTTGCCAAGGCAGCTGACCCAGGAGCTGTTCCCACCAGGTTTATGCCAGCAGAGAGTTTTCTCTTCCCCGTCTATACAAAGGGACAGCTGGATCAAATTTCAATGGCATTGTGACTATGCAGCCTGCTCTGGCAGCAGCCATACGGATTTAGTATAGACCGCTGCTTAAAAGCAGTCAGGCCTGGCCCTGTGCACCCCTCTCTACCCCAGCTCTGCGGCCTAAGGAACTTTGAGCAAGTGAAAATAACCTTGGGGAGGAGGGCTGTTGTTCGCTCCCTCACTCCCCCCACTACCTCAGCTTCTGCTAATTGGTGCCATTGGAGATAACACCAATTTTTTTGTGTTGTAGATGCCTGTTCACTAGGAGCCGGCCTGAGATCACCAACCCATTTCACACAGGATGTTGCAAAGATGACAATGAGTTCAAGCCACTGCCAGTCTGGACCATATCCAAGCCAGTAATCTAGAGCAGAGAGGTTCCATATCCTACTGCCAATCCCCCGAGACATCTAGGTCTCACTGGTTGTGCTTAAGTAAATATCTAGTGTAGTGCTTATTGGTAATGACCTAGTAAGTGAATAAAAATTTGGCAGAAAGAATATGTGCTTAATTCAAATTATATAACTTAAACTTTGTGATGGTGATTTCGTACCCATACTATTAACTGCAATTTGTTTTATGTGACTGTAATTGTCTGGTTACATTTTACAGAAAATGTTACAGGCTACAATGCCTACATGATTACCCTGTGGATTTTAGTCACAGGAACTCTTACACTGTAAGGGTGGGAGTTAGGTGCCCAACTCCCATTGAAAGACCATGGGAATTGGGAGCCTAACTTCTACTAATGCTTTTGAAAACCTCTTCTAAAATCTTACAAAATAAGGGCTCAGTTTTGTGCTACTGAAATCACTGGGTATTTGCTATTGACTGGGGGGAATTTTCAAAAGCAGCTAGAGGATTTAGGTGCACAAGTCCCATTGACTTATCACTTGAAAGCCAGTGGGACGTATGCTTCTAAATCTCCTAGGTATTTTTGAAAACTCTTCCCCTTAAATGGGACAGACTCAAACCCTAACATTATTATGTGTGGGGCACAATCATTTTATGTTCAGGGTCAAAATCACCCCACATTGGAGGGAGGTTTCAAAGCAGAAAGAGAGGGTCAAATCCTGAGCCTCCACTATGTCCCCTTTGAGCTGTTCCCACTCCTCTCCCAAGGTGTCACGAGTTGCGTACTCCAAAATGGAGGTATTCAAAATAAGTCTTAACATTTTGGTCTTGTCGAACAGGAGGCAGCCAATCCAAGAGAAGCATCTCAAATCACAGGTTTTGAAGACTGTTCTTTCACGAACATACGCCTATTTGTGAATACCAGTTTCAGCACGTTATGGTTTTTAAGGGTATGTCTGCACTGCAGCTGGGAGTGAGACTCCCAGGCTGGGTAGACAAACATAGCCATGTGGACGTTGTGGCAAGGATGGCAGCTCGGGCTTTCAAGCCCACCCAAGCCCTTGGTCTGAGCTCGGGCGGCTAGCCCCAGTGTCCAACGGAGCTGCTAGTTTTAGCATGCTAGCTCAAGCCCTGCTAGCACAAGTCTGCTGACCCCAGCTGGGAGGCTAGCGCCAAGTTGCAGTGTAGACATACCCTAAGTGGCTGGCACAGAGACCAGTTTTCTATCATGTCCGCTGTGGGTTGAGTTTTTTTCTGTCAGTGTTTATTGCGAAGATAAGGCCACATTAAAAAGAGAGAGAGGGAGAGAGAGATGCATGGAGATTTGGCAACGTGAGGAAATGGGTTCCTTTAAAATCAAACATTTTGGTTTGAATAAATTGTGGTTGGTTGGTTTGGATTCTTAGTATGGCCCCATGTGAAATTCTCAATGGGCACCTTTTCAGCTCGGTTTCTTGAATAACGTTTTGCAAACGGTAATAAGGGCTGTGGAAAGAAGCTGTGGTTTGGTTTGTGGTGGGTATTTTGATCCTGGTGCTACTTTCAGAATGGAAACGTAGTAACGCAAGGCTTTTATAATACCAGCTGTGGCCTCAATCCTGCTCCCAACGAAGTCAGTGGGAGCTTTGCCATTGACTGCAGTGGGAGCAGGAACAGAACGCAACAATAGATTTAACAGTATCATTGGGCTTGGCTTTAATTTCAGAATGAAGCCGAGAGACGCCCTAATACATTTGAATGAGCCTTTCCCTGACTAAATGGATAGTAATTTTTTTATTGGGGCCTTAGCCTCCTCTGGTTTTAATTTAGTTATTATCTAGTCCAGTGGTGTTCAACCTTTTTTCATTGTGGACCCTAAACATTTCAAATGGAGGTATAGACCCCTTTGGAAATCTTAGACATGGTATGCGGACCACAGGTTGAAAACAACTGATCTATTCCATTAAAAAAAAAAAAAGACTTCAGAGGAATGAGCTAAATGCCTGTCCGGCAAAGAGAAAAAGGATGCTACTTTTAGAGATGAGCTCCTGGAAAGAAATTCCTGGAAGTTCCTGTATTAGAAAGAAGGACGGATCTCGGCCAGAACTTTGGGGAGATTGTGACTTTCTCAACTGACACCTTATCTGTAAAATGGACCAAACCAAAACATTGTATCTCAATTTCTTCCAAATGTTGGGAGAATCCAGATCTTGACCAACCTGGTCAAGAGATATCTATCAAGAGATCATAGAGCCAGTATAATAACTAATAGCAGCTAGCTGAAGCTAAACACCTCTGTTGGTGTCAACATGGTTTCTAAGAGCCAAATTGTGTCTGGCCCTTATGCGTTTGCATAATGGGGGTTAGCGCAGGCTGGCCACATAAAGTCTCTCCTACTGACTGTGTTAGAGCCAGGCATAATTGTTAGAATGGTAGGTGCCAACAATTCATTTTCTGAGGAACCAATTGATACATCTAAGCTGCTTCTCAACTAAAATACAACAATTACTGCAATATAATTTAATTCAGACAGCATCTTCTGTATGTACATTGTTAATATAGGGCCAAATCCTGTGGATCTTACTCAGGGCCAAATCCTCAGCTGGTGCAAATTGGCTTATCCATTAAATCCATTAACTTCAATATAGCTGATCTCTTCATACCAGCAGACTGTTTGGCCCTTGTTTATCTCCCCCTTCCCCACCCCCAGCCCTAATTAATGCAAAACTCCTATTTGGATCCTGGGGGATTTTCTCAATGGGCTCAAAGCTGAGCAGGGGCCTTAGCATTTGACCTGTAATTATGTTCACAATAGGTGCCCTTAAACATTAACATTTACTACACCGTAGTATTTTTACTTTAAAGCAGGTTTGCCTACATTTTAAAGGGCCCAACGCTATTCCAGTTGAAATCAATAGGAATGTTTCCACTAAGCTAAATGGAAGCAGAATTGGGCTCAAAATGTGTAGCTCTTTGAGGCATTACAGCTTAATGTAGTGTAAATCATATTGACTTTTTGGGTCAGATCCTCAGCTGGAGTAAATCAGTGTAGCTTCATTGACTTCAGATTCACCTGGTGCAAACCAGTGTGTGTCTAGCCCTTTCAAGGGCAGCAGCTGTTAATCACAACTGTTAAATTTAATACTGGGAAATCTACTTGCTGGGCCATAAACACCACGGGTATAAATGGGCACAGTTCCACTGCATTCAGTGGAAATGTGTTATGTCAGCCGTGAATTCCACTTTCTTCCTCCCCTCTCCCCCTTTCTTAATGGGTGTTTGTGTTTTTTTCCTGAGACCTCTCCAGGTGACCACACCCAACCATGTATTCTGATGGGCTTTGGAAGTCTTCATTGTCAAAGAACAACCAGGTCATCTGGAGGAAACCCAAAGGGTTAATGCGTTGAACTCTGGTTGGTGTTGATGGAGGAGCTGTAAAAATGATTTGTGGGCAAAGTGCAATGAGATCTAGTCTGAACTTGGGTGTAATAGCACTGTGCATATTTTACATATTTAATCAAACAAAACATCACTGTTCTGATTTGCCCAAGACAGCGACTCAGTGGCATAATCAAAGCAACTGAATGGAATAAAAGCTTACCGACCTTTCCTTTGTTTATAAAAACAAGACAGACTTTTCAAGATGATACACTGACCGCCTCCAAACCTCAGAGGGAATACAACTTTCTAAATCACATCTTCGGTACAAATGTAAGAAGCAGGTCTCCGGCAGCCTGGAAGACAGGTCTCTGCACACAGCAGCAGAGGAGGCATGCAAAGCTAAAAAATATGAAGACAGGCAAAAATTACAAACCTCACCACATGGGACAGATTTTGCTCACACAGCGGTGTAAGCCTCGAGAGACAATTAGTCTCAGCGGAGTCACTGTGGATTTACAGCAGTGTAACTGAGATCAGAATCTGGCCTGCTGTAGACTATGAAAAAAATGATATGTTATCAGAATGAATAGAAAAGATACAAAAGGGTCAAATTATAGCCATGAGGGGCCTGATCCTGGATGGGGCAGGTGCACACACAAAACTCCAATTGGCCATTATGTATCTGAAGCAAAATCTGGCTCAGAATATTTAATGTGAAGGAAATTCTGGCCACCCATATAAGACAGCCTGGATACTCTTCCTCCCAGTTTATTAACACATGGGCAGCTTGCTTTATCATTGGAGGTGACTTGGCCACCCTCTCTCAAGCTGTTGTAGGCTGGGTCATTTTGCATTTCTCATTTCTCCTTGTGCTACCCTGGCATCAAACACAAACATCACCACCAGGGAAGGTCCTCACACATGGCTATCGGTGCAACTCAAATCTGACCTACTCTTTCCACCTTGGCCCCAACCATTCTTTGCCACTGAACCTCAATCCTGTCTGCTGTCTCCTTGCTGAGATTCCATTTTGTGGTCCATACGTTCTGCTACTGCGGTGCACCTTGTAATAAAACACAGGAGTGCTGGGAAGGAGCTAGTCTTTATTTCTTGGCCTCAGTCACATTATGGGTCTCAGGGCCAATTAACTTCATTTGAATGATGTGTAACCCTTCTGCCAGTGTCCTCAGCAGCAGTAAAGGCCAGGTTCAATGCTCTCTAGCAATTGCTTTTAAAATAACAAAAAATGAGCGGAAGCCTTCACTTGAAATCTTGAGCCCCCATTCCCTGGCTTTAAGAACTTTAAATTTAACACACACACACCCTGTAGGGGTGTTTCTTTCCCCTTCCCAACCACTTAGGAGTCCTTGGGAATAGGAAACCACACAGACCCTTTTTGGGGGGAAAACAAGATAAACCTCTGTTTACATAATAAAATGAAATTAGCAAAATCCAAACAGTGCATTTGGGCTGACCACACCAAAGTACTTATTAATTGCCCAGAACTCATATTCACAGAGCAAAGCCCACTCACCTGTACCTCATTCACAAATCCAATTAGACTTGGGGTGGTCATGTGGGCATCAGGAGGTGGCTCTCCTCAGGCTGTCCACTGCAGCCAGCTGAAGTTCGCACCATCAGCTCCTGGTCAGGCCTGCTGCTGCCAGGTCCTAGTTCACTGCAGTCAGCTGCTCCAGCACAGTTGCTGTCAGGTCCAGTCCCGCAATAAACTCTACTGCTACTGCCAGCCCGTCCAATCTCATAAAGACAGCTCCATGCAGGTCCACCATCTCTGGACAGGCAACCGAAAGCAAAACCCTCCCCAGGGCACAGCCTCCAATCTTTCTGACATAGTCTCTGCCCCCTTTCTTGATTTGGGCTCAGTACACCACTGTCGGCTCAGGGTGATTCATTTTCCCCAGGCTAAACCATTCACAATGTCTCCCTCCTTACATAAATATATTTCCATGCACTATTTAATGGAGTTTCCAAAACCCAGAACACAAAGTAACTCCAAACAATACATCATAAACCATTGTATAGAACCATGCTGGGGCAAAATTATAACTTGCAAATTAATCCTGCCAGATCTAGCATTCCATATTCTCCGCTGCGGGAGCAGAGAGCTTCTTTTCCCTTCAAGACTTCTAGCTCTGGGGCTTACAGATGTGCAAAAAAAAAAATAGATTTCTGCTAGACCGGGCACCGGGGAGAAGCTGGCACCAAGCAACATTCATTGGGGTACTCAGTGTATCCTGTGCTTGTTCTGGTAGCAAGTACTTCTCTACCCTTTGGTGGTGATCTCCCAGTGTAACTCTTCTAAAGGCCTGAAAGATCCCATGTTTCTCTGATCACAGAGAACATCCGCTGTGGGCTCTGGAATAATTCTGCTTTGAGCTATGAGATGGCATAAAAGGAGCCTCAAGAGAATCTTGGCCAAATAAGAAAAGCAATGGTTTTCCTTCTTGTAAAGAGTGTGTACTATACACTGGGCTCTAATCAGCATGGGCTTAGTGCATTCTGCACCTGTGTTTTTGTTTTCTTTGCAATGGGAACAGTTGCTTGGTCTGTGGTGCATGTCCCTGCCTGCCTCGCAGAGAGCAGACCGCCAATTTTCTTCATTTGGGTCAGGTTTCTGTTCTGTATGTTGAACGTTGGTGTTAATGGAGGGATTTACTCTTCAAAACTCATTCAGTGATGGCCAATTTGAGAATACCATCAACAGCTGGAAAATAAAACATTTATAAAGTGAATGAATGTGTAAGTGTTGCATCCCATTGGAGGCTTTGTTAGCAGTTTACACTGGGTGGGGTGAGTTCTTAACATGGCACAGGACGCTGTCTCTTGCATCTTATTCTCTCTGTTTCCTTTGTTCAGCTTCATGGGACGTGGCTTGGTTTGCGAGGCTGCTGCTGCAGTTGTGCACCTGAGAGTGCAGAAAAGGCTGCTCGGCTTCCCCAGCAAATGCCTTACTATGTAGCTATAATGTTTGAATCTGGGTCCTAACTTCTGCCAGCGTTCAGGGCTGTTTGGCTATGGGTGTTGGACTGGATCATTATGCTGGCAGGAAATCTCCCTGTTGCGGAGATTGAAACGTCAACAATGTTAGTGCTGTTCAGATCTCTGTTACTACAGTGGAACAGTAATATAGTTATCACCAAAAACAAAGGGCATGATTCTTAGACACACAAACTCCCTCTGCTAGTATAAGGGGACATAGCGTAACTGAAACCCAGGGCCAGAACGTATACTTGTGCCCTAGGAAAGAATCAGACGTCACAACCAGGGAAAAGCTTCCAGTGTGATAAACAGAAACGACAGCCACAAACAAAAGAAAAAGGCAGATGAGTCTAACCTGATTCCCTTAGTGAGACATGCTAGGGAGATTTTTTTAATTCATGCACAGTAAGGGTATACATGGAAATACATCAGAAAGGAATTTTGTACCTCAACATCTAGTATATTATTTTTAAACCCACTCTGCTATACGGTCTTATTTCCTCCTTTCCCGCCGTCTTTTCTGTGTCCATAAACACTGAGTTGTGGATCATTTCAATCCATTAATTTTCTTTTGAACTTAAAATTAAGAAGGTGAATTTTCTTTTGTACTTAAAATTCAGAAGGTTACGGTAGCAAGAGGCATAACATATATGGCAGCTGATGGGTAAAGATTGAGTCAGGACCCTACATTCTTTAAGGGAAGTTATGTAGCAGTTGGCATCAGTTTAAAAGTGAATCAAGCTACAGTAATGCTATGGGGGACTTATGTACTTGGAGACAGGCACTGTTGTTCAATCTGCGAGGGGAATAGGCTATGTTTCTGGGGGAAGGGGCCTACGTGGTTTGCCAAGATCACCCCAAATCTTTATTTTCAGTTGAAACTGGTGTCCTACAGGTTTCCAGCTCTTGTGGTTCAGTTTATTTAGTGTATCAGAGAAGGGTAGGCAAGGAAAGCAGGAATGGAGATGTTAACCAGGAAGAAATTGCCTTATATGAGGTTCAAAGCATTGTTAAAAAACCAAAAACCTTTGTAAAACCATGACTAGGGTCCAAGGTCCATGCAGTTTTGCATATTTATATCAAATTCCACATAAAAACAAGAATATCAATTTCTAGGGATAAAGTAAAAGAGCAGAATACATAACGTACACAAAATAATATTTATAGACCTTAGCTATCTGTAACCAGTTTAAATATGCTTCACACAAAAAAGCCACTGGCATAAAATAACAACTGTATAGATCCACTGTTGTTGTAATATAAATTCACAATCCCCCCCCCACCCCGTAATTCAGTGTAAACTCTAGTACAATTTTTTGAATGTACACTTGCCCTATCTTACATAACTGTCATGGTCAGAGTGGATGGTTTGTATTCATTGCTGCTGAAAAGTTAGAGTGCAGGAGGGACATTCAAGGAGTTTTCATGCAGTTATTTCTTGAAAAAACGATTTCTTTGATTACCATGTTTGCCACACTGGTCTTGCTATGTATCTAGCCAGGGCAGCACAATGACATGATATTGGGAAAACTCAACAGTCACAGGGGAAAGGTAATAATTTAAAGTGTTTCAAATGTTGAAGGAACATATCGGCGGTTAGGGAAAATTAACCAGATTGTATGAAATCTGGGGCCAGATTTTCAAAAATTCTCATGAACAGATTTTCAAGTGATCCCCACCCATAATGGAGGCTAGATTTTCCAAAAAGCTTAGCTCCTAGGGAGACACTTTAAAACTCAGCCTTGCCATGGGACTAAGTTATAATCACTTCAGATTTTGCATTAGTTAGTATCATCCTGGTTCTAACTTTTTAATTTGATTGCATGCAGGACACTAAGGTTATCAGTTTTTTTAACAACCATTTGATTGGCCCATGGTCTGTGGTGGATGTGGAGACTTCTCCATGATTGGTCATTTTGACTGGTTTACGAGGCTGCCAGAGATTTTGTAGATTCAATAATATTCCACTCCTAATTACATTTAGTTTTATGTTGTTGTTGTTAAACTTTTCATCAGAATCTTATTTCAAATTAGAAACTGCGCAAAATCAGTATTCCCTAGGAGGCTAGTGTCAACTTCAAAAGATGAGGCTGTTTATATTTTACAAACATCTCAGTTGTATGCCTTTAAAAGACACACAAGTCAACTGTTGCTCATTCATTAGTGCATTCACTGATCATCACATTAATATGTACAGGCTGTAATTTAAAGCCCATTTGAATCCAAATTTCCTTCTTTCCCCCTGCAGGCACAGACATGGTGTTCTCCTAATCTTGCTGTAATTTACCAACATCAAAAGTGTTGATTTATAGGACAAAGGTTAGAGAAAGCTGAATTCACCTTGAAAAAATTATTTCCACAACTCTGGAAGTTTAATTCTGTTTACCTTTATTTCATCTCCCCCCACCCTTTTATTCATAATTTCCTCCATGTTCCAGGGGCTTTTTCCCACCTTAGATTTTTATAACTTTAAGATCTGATTAGACCAAGAAAGAATCATTAAAATTCATGGATTCAGAAGTATGAAAAATTCAATCACACTTGTTCATTTTCTTTCTCAGAAATGTCCCATCCACCAGCCTTTAGTGTTGGGGTTTCCTCTTCTCCGGCTTGCAATGGAGACAGTATCAGTATTTTACACTAGCATAACTCCATTGACTTCAATGGGACACTCTTGATTTACACCAGTATGAGTGAGTGAAGAATCAAGCTGTCACAGTTTCAGGAGAACTGTACCTGTGTTCTCCCCTCTGGGGTCCACTGCAGGAGTGCCCAGTCAGGTCTCAGGTCTCCAACCACCACCTGTGCAAGGATCCTTGTCCCACTTCCTTTTGATCAGAGGTTTAAAGGCTGCACAGCCCCTGCCTTAAACTGTGATTTCCCCAGCAAGCCAGGCTGCTTAATGGCCAGCACCCATCCTTCGCTCTCTCTCTACAAGTTCTATGAACAGTGTATTGCGAGTGTCCACACAGCTCTTTCTAAGCAAGCATCTTTATGCTTAAGGTAAAAGCATTATAGAGAAAACCTAATAAAAACGATACACAGATTTAAACATGCATTAAAGATACCAGGAGTCACTCATCAGTCTTATGGCGTCTTTGTGGGCCAACATCTTTCAAACCTTCTGCAAGGGTTGGGGGCCCCATTGGACAGGAGGTCCTGTCCATTTGCTGGGTCAGAAAGAAGGCACTGAGTCAGTTTAAATGTAGTATTTTTATATCAAAAGCCCTTTCTTTGTTTGTTGGGCTGTGAAACATCCAATTTGAACCAGTATATACAAACCTCCCACCTCTCTGGAGGTGTTTATCACCCAGAAGATTCACCTGAATCACCTCCCACCATTTTTGGTTCATGGAGGAATTGTGGTAACCCTCCCCCTGGAGCTGCATACAACCTCTGGTCCACAGTGATACGTACATTTAATACAATATGGTCTCCAAAGGTATTGCATGGAGTTGCAACATCTGTCACATAGACCACAGATTTTTATTGTAAAATTAGCAATAGCCCAGTAATTTCATTTTGCAAAACATTTTGCAAAAGCTAAAATGCATCAAAAGATTTTATATTTGGATGATTAAGATACACAACATAAAAACATCTACTTCACTTGTGACAAATATTGAAAAAAAACGCCAACAACTTGGGGATAAAATGATACTTAAATGTGATACTAACAATATTCCACTAGGCCTTAAGATTATTATGTATGTTGCTTATCCGAAATATACTGCGGCAATACAGGTCTAAGAGATTGTGTGATGTTGCTGTGCACAGATAGCTTTCACCCAAGACTGGCTGCATTTCAGTGGTAAATGAAGTGAGTCCTGGGGGTGGCCCTCAGAGTGGTCACTAGGGGATCAATTGTGCCACAGAGGCACAGCTCTGTGAAGGGGAGCCACACTGTCCAAGGGGGAGCTCCGGGCAGGAATCTGAACCTCCTGCTAGACATGGTAATGTTCTTGCTACTGTACTCCCCCACGTATTCAGCCAGATCTGATGGCTTGTGTGAAATGGGAAGGAGTTGGGGCCATGACCTCACTTCTTCACTCCAATTGCCTTTGCAGTGTCATGTGCCCCAAGAGCACTAGGAAAGGGCAGTACTTGTGATCTGGGGAGTGCAATGGCTGAGATGGCACTCCACTACTTCCCAGGGGCATGGTAGGGCAGGGTCTCCTTCCGCTCAGCATCCCTGAAGTAGCCTAACCCAGGCCAAAAATCACCATCCCATTCTACTGGAAGATCAGTTTCACACATGGTAAAGATCTCTTCAAACTGATTTATTTCTCTTACAGCTAGAATAAAAGTTGGTAAACAGATGCTTGAGGGAAGAGCCAATGAGCTGGTGTTTAGGTCTTTCTTCTGAGGATATGGTCATAGATGACTACTTGGAGGTAGAGATCTGTCGCAATAGGTGTCCGAGTTGTGCTGTCTCCTGGGTAAGCCTGAGACACGGAATATTATAGTTAACCAAGCTGTCAGGACAGACAAAATATAAACCATAAGAGTTACATGTATTTCCTCCTCGCTTCCCTGAAATATGGAACCTACCAACTCTGTTCAGGTTAGGTATGTGGTTTCTTAAATGCAGATTAATGTCTAAGAGCTAGCGAATAAATACCACGAACTTACCATCATTTCATATAGGATAACTCTAGGTAAAAGAAAAGGCACACTTGTGCAATCAACTGATCAAACAGATCCCAGTTGTAGAAAGCACACAGCATTGGCTTAATTTTGCCCAGACTGAAACCAATGGTAAAACTCCTTTTGATTTCAGTGGCAGCAGATATAGGCCAATGTTAAGAGCTTTTGAAAAATCTCTCTACTTGGTTAGTGTTATAGAAAAACCCAAGACAGATGGACAGACAGATAGTTGCTGGGGATGCACGTACACTATATTCTGCAACATACAAATACACAGTACGTATTTCTGCAGTGTTTACATTTTTAAAAATTATAAATGAACAAAATATGTTACTTGGTGTAGCACTGTGAGTGCAAGTATCTTTCACGTAGAAATAAAATATCTAGTTATTTGTTACAGATGTTCTCCAGCTGCAGGACATTAGATCAATGGCCCACTTTCAATGCAACCAAACACATTTTTAGGTATGCATTTTTGACTGTCTAACAAACCAATGCACTCATTTTAAAATGTGTATAATTTGACATTTTATACTGTTGCTATTCATATGCAGCCATCTTTCATGGGAAGCACTTCAAAGAAACCATCATCCTAGATCTGTTCTGTACAAACCCAAACAAATTATTGCCCAGCTTATTTCACATTGGTTTTGAGAGGAACCAAAGCATGGGTGTGTTTGTCATATTCAATCTACAGTCCAAGGGCTCAGATGTAAAGTTTAAAAAAGGGCAATCAAGATCAGAAGACTATTGTCAATTGATTTCAGAGGAACATTGTTTATAGGGTTATAACCCAGTCCTCTTCCAACATGCAAGGAAATAATACATGCAGCAATTTAAATAGCCTTCAGCTATGGCTCAAAACGGGGAAATCCTGTGTGACTTTATTGTACACAGTATGTTTATTTTGTACAGATTTCAAAACACTTCACAAAGTTAGGTAACCATCACAGAACTAGATAAATAGCAGCAAAGTCAGCTAGAAAAGGGTGCCGACAAAGGAGAAAAGATGTTTTCAGCTGAGATCTGAAATGAGATGGAGAGTTAATGAGGCTGAGAAATACAGGAAAGATGAATGTTCTAGGTGGGAGGCGCTGCAGAGAAGTGGGCTTTTGCATCAGCGTTGGTGACACTGGGCCAAATTATACCCTCATTTATATCCACGCAAGCACATAGGGTTGAAGCACATAGGGTTGCCTAGGTGTAACTGAGGGCAAAAGTTGGCTCCAGACATGGAATGATAGAGAGGAGGCCAATGCTACTCTAGAAGAAGACATGCAGGAAAAGAAGGGATAGACTCTAAGTCTAGGAGGTAGATTGGAACAAGTCAAAGGACAAATTTTAAAACAAAGAGGGCAATTTGGATGCTGCAAAGAATGGGTATCCAGCAGAACAGTACGGGGGGAGGGGGGGGGTTGTGAAGTCATGCTCCATTGTACATATGAAAAGCTCAGAAGGCTGTTCACGGACTGTACATGCTGCATCTTTGGGAACAGAAGTAGGAACTTCCATTTGTTCAATCAATTCTGCCAAGTTCAATGTAACTGGATAAAAGTCAAAACCTCTGTTGGTCGTTTTGACTTACCTCAGTGACTGTATAACCCAATATCCCCAGGAGCACTATATTAAATTTTGAAAGCAAGTTTGTTTCCTCTCATCACTGGTCCAGGTTCAGTGGGTCAGATTTTCCATTGCCCTGCTCTTTATACTTAGCCATTTCCACCAGGGCCAAGTCAGTGTAAAACATGACTGTTCTGATTTGGTAGTTTTGGGCCTAAGAGTGTGAAGTGCCCAACTCCCTTTGATGTTCAATGTCTAACACCTGTAGGCCCCTTTGAAAATCCCAACCCTTAGTTTTTTGAATGTTCTAGCTGCTCAACATTGACATCACATTAACATAGGACTAAGGGCATTCTAATGTATACTACATCCAACAATGACCCGTGAGTGATTCCATACACACACACCCCTCCATTTTATGTTTTCAACAATTGTTTGGCATAATTATTTTTAAGTAAAAATAAGTTTTTTAGAATAAGGAAACCAATTCTGCTTCCACTGAAGTCAATGCCACAGCTCCTATTGACTTCAGTGGGAGTAGGATCAGATCCATTATTAAAGAAAAAAGCAGTCTCTAACATGTGCTTATGCCACATTTATTTTATGACACAGAGTCTACAACATTGTTGATAAAATGTTCTTCACTCATTACCATACTTTTCCCTCTCAATTTCCCTGGTACACAGCCTTACGCAAACATCAGTCTTGTCCTGTGTTTGCTTCAATTGCAAACACTTCTGTGCTGGGACAAAGGCATTTTGCTATGCGGATGAGACTAACTTATATCCACCAGAGGGAGCACATACTGACAACTTTCTCGTGTGTGTGGGACAGCGTATTAGATGTTTAACCCTTACTCTGACATAACCACCTCAACCTTCTTCAAGGCCAGTGTATTTTATGGGAGTTTCTTCCTATAGGAATTTTCAACCCGGATAACTCCCTCTTTACACTACTCACTTGGCTGGCCACATACTGTGTTTTGTATTTTCCGGGATGATCAGAATCTTTTACTGTCATCAGACTGTTTTTGCCTCTCTGGGAACATGAACAAAACATCCAGCCAAAGGATATTAAAAAAGTCCTAATTCTTTAAGCACAGAGTCACACGCTCTGATTCCATTGCATAGCAAAATAGACAAGTATACCTTTCTGATTTTGTCTTTATTTCTATGTTGCACGCAATGCTCTGACAGTTGACTTGAGCTACGTTTTGTATTAATCTGTAAAATGTGGACAAATCTGGAAGCATCTGGCTTTTAGATTTCACTCAGACCCACTGGGCCAAATTTTTTCAACTTGGGTGCCTGAAGTCAGGCAGCAAAAATCTCTGCAAGTCTACTAAAATGAGTGGCCTGATTTTCAGAGGTGCCTGGACAGTCTTTCAACTTTTGAATTTTTTAAAAAGATGTGGGGTTGTGACCCACACTAGCCCTGCTCTCTGAGTGCTTCTGAAAAGGAATCCATTTTGTTTCAGTTCACTGAAGAAAAACAAGGCATTAGGCTGTGATTCCAACGGACAGTTCCCTCTGGATTTGGTGGCAGTGGATTGCCCAGGCAGGAGCTTGGATTTTATAAATGTTCTATGGCTCCGCCCTTGTTCTGAAGGAACTTCACATTTTTTTATCCACTAGTTGGCACATTTCATAAAGGAAAATACAACTTTTAAGTAGGGGTCAAATTTGGGCCTGTCAGCCAAGTGATATGCTGCCAACATTTTAACATGGGCCTCCCCTCAACAATTTTCCACTTCTTCTGGAGATGCATGTGATGATCTCTGGATAAAATACCCCATTCCCTCCCCCCACTAAAATCCATCTGTCCCTTCCCCAATCCTGTATTCTTCCGGGACCCAAATCCATCAGTCCTTCCTATCCCTCCCACCTTCTGCACCAGCACCTCTCAATTCACTAAAAGAAAAAGGAGGACTTGTGGCACCTTAGAGACTAACTAATTTATTTGAGCATAAGCTTTCGTGAGCTACAGCTCACTTCATCGGATGCATGATTCACCCTCCTCAGCACTTCACTCAGGCTCCTCTAGATGGCTTCCTTACTTGGAAGCAGGAGTGGGAGGAAGCAGGCTGTCCTGAGGCCTCCACTGGAAGCAGTGGGGGCAGGTAGATCAGAGACCTGTCCTGAGGCATCTCTTGGCAGTGTCTGACTGGAGGGGGATTGGGTGGGTGGGCAGTAGGTCACCTTCGGTGGTAAATTGGGAATGGGTCCTCTTTGGTTCTTGAAGTGGACAGGTCTCTCCTGACAACTGGGGGTCTTCCAGAGCTGGTGTGTGGGAGCATGAGGGAGTGGATCTCCCTGGCTGCTGTGTAGAGGAATAGAGTTCCAGGCTCCCTCCCAATACCAGCTCTTCAGACTCTGGCCTGGGGTTCGGGAAGCAGGCACCAGTGAGAGGACAGGTGGGCCACGGTAGCTGCACAGGTCCCACTTGGTGCAGCAGCAGCTTGGTTTTCCTCATGTGCTACTGAAGTGCCTGACAGAGAGGGGAGAAGACTGGGGTGGGGGTTGCCTGCTACATGCTCCATGCAGATATAGGGGCATTTGTGGGAAAGACACAACTACCTCAGTAATAAAAACAGTGGGCCTCACGCAAAAGGGGTTGAAAATTCTAGCACACAGAGCAGGTTTTAGCATTCCTAGGCAAGCACAATCCATTTCTGCCCAGGATTATTGCACCGCTACCTCCAGGGCTGGCCTTAAGATTCTGGGGAGGGTAAAGGGATTCACAAAATCAAACTAATTGTCTCATTTACCATAAAAAGCATGTGCGTGTGTGAGAGAAGCTTTAGGTCCTCTCCCCACAGTCTCCTGCTGCAGAAGTGGCACGGGCTGCATAGTCCTTTCAGTCTTAGGAAACAAACAGTTTATGTTTTCACTGCTGTCTTCACAAGGAAAAGGTTCTAGAGACTTGCTGTTAAAAACAGAGTGAGCTGAGGTTATCCTTTATGGGACCTAGAGGCCAGCTGTGTTAGCGAGGGGATTGCATGCGTGTGAGCCTGAAGTATAAGGTGCATATTGATAAATAATTAGTTTGTAACAGGACTTCAACAGATATGGAATCAAAGAGCCTTGTGTAAAGGAAACTCTGAATATTGAAAAAAGGGATTTACCTTGGGATCCACATTGACGATTTTCCTATCACATTTGTTCTTGAAGAGTAATCCACATGCATTTTCGGCAATCACTTGGTAATTTGGACTGGCATTTGAAGTGCTGACATTTCTATCCCAGTTGTAAAAGCTGTGAAAATATAAAACATAAATGCTATCACTTTAATTGATGTCATACTTTCAAATTAAGAGTCTGATTCAGACCACCTTACTGATGCAAAGTAGTTCCTTAGTCCACGAATATCCCCACAGAAGTCAGTGAAATTCACTGTGGAGTGAAGTGCTACTAAAAAGAGTAAGGCTGTCAGAATCTGCTTCTACATGTCTGTTCTGTTGCATTCAGTTGATTAAAAAAGAGCCTCTGGCAAACTAAAATTGGGCCCTGTGGATGCTAGCATAATATATTTAGTAGTACAGTACTGCTACTAAAAGATTCATGAACAGGGTTACCTATTGTAGGAAGCAGTGTTGATTGAACACTACTACTGTGACAGAAACAGCTCTGCCAACCACCTGAAAGTGCTTAGACCACATTGTGGGAACTAATTACTTCCTCTTTGTATCTCATTGTAACTTGTCACTGAATGGTTGCTTTCTTGTTCTCCTATTAATGTAATTTTGGTAGAATTTTAGCTGCTGTACCGCTCCTTTTGGGCTATATACAGATCGGGTGCTGAGCATGAGTGTCCAAGAGGAAATTCATTAACACGATGAGAAGCTCCTTAAAAAACCTGCGCATTTCAAGCCTGTGATTGGTTCTAGAGCCAATATTCAAACAGGCTTATTATGCTTGCAGGCCTCTTTGTTACATGCCTTGTGTGTGTCAGTACTGAACTCCAAGCAAGCGAAAAATCATAATTCTAATGTGTCAAATAAAAAATTAAAACAGAACAATTTGAGTAATCAATTAATCAGTCTTTGCTAGATATATTTTGAGATTTCTGAATTCTAGCAGACTCATATCTCTTATTTTCCTCCTTCTAATTTTAAGAAATAATTCGTTGGGCAAGTGACAATGAAACCAGTGAAGGATCTGCCAAGTTTCCGAGCATTTGGGATGTACCAAAATGGCTGAGAGATTCCAGCCCTGCTTCTGCATTTCTTAACAGTGCTGATTTTATATTATTTGTTGGCATAGTAGTGGTGCAGCATGCTGTGTTAGGGAAATCTAAAGAGAAGAATGTGAGACAGACTTATTTCTCATCAACCAGCTCTAGCCTGGGCAGATTCTCCCCTTGGAGATAGGCAGGGTAGGTAAAAAGGCCCACCCAGATAATGGAATGAATAGCACAGGCACTGAACCCACTTTGTGTTCTCTTTGTACCTGGCACTTACACAGCATCCTCAGTCTAAGGATCTCAGAGTGCACTGCAGATATTTATTAAGCCTCATCACGCCTTTGTGAGATAGTTAAGACAAGTATTATTAGAGCTAGTTAACAGAAGGGGGAACTGAAGCACAGAGAAATTCAGCGATCTGCCCAGGTTACACAAGTCAAGGGCAGAGGTGTGACTAGAACCCGGGAGTCTAGAAGCCCAGTCCTAACCAGTAGAGGGAACCCTGTATCATTGGATGGAGTCCTATAGCTGTCTCACACTAGTTGTAGACTGTGTCAAGGCTCTTCAGCTGTGACAATCCGGGTGAAAGCTGTACACTGGATTTTGGTCCCCACTTGCATTGGAATCTGGCTGCTAACCTATTCCAGGGGGTGAAACTCACCCCAGTGAAGAGGACCTTGCTCAAGGCCTGATGCTCTCTACAAGTTCATTATACAAGTTTAGGTGAGGCTTCAGTGGTATATAGGGCCCTCAGTGCACTGGGGTAAGATTCACCCATAATGCACCAAATGTCTGACACTGCCATGAAAGTGATATTTCCTACAGAGACTGCCAATCACCTGCTGACCAAAAGAAACGGTGACAGACACCAGCTGGGTATGGGCTTTGTTGGCCCAGACTTAGCACTGGCCACTTAAATCAGCAACAAAAGTAAAAAGCAAAGCAAAGCAAAGCAAAACAACAACAGTGTAAAAAGGACTTGTGCCTGTTCTAGCCCCATTCCCATCCCATGGGGTTAGATTATACTATAATGGGTTATTTTCCTCAAAACAAGGATCAGTTCCTTGATTCGGTTCTCTAGTATTCCCTCCCTACCACACATACCAAGATCAAACTATTCCCCATAGCAGATTGGGAATTCAGTCAAAAGCTAATTATAAACAATGATGGCTTGACAGCTTTTTCCAGTTTGTGATTCTATGAATTTGCAATGTGAGCTATCCAACTTCACTTCCCCTTCCTATAATTTAACTCCCGACTTTTTACAGTTTGGCAGCAAAAGAAAGGGTGGTGACGGGGGAGATGTAGGACAATGAAGGACAAAAGAAATGGAAATCAAAACCAAAACACTCACCGTTACCCTGAACTAAATGACATCCTCATGATTTGTGCCCTCCAGTAGTATCATAGCAGTAATCATTTTAATAGGGGGAAAATTGGCATTCTTCACGTGCTTGCCAAGTATGATGACGTATCAACGTATTTAGATTGGGTTTGGCCTTTCAGTCCTTTCATAGCTTTCTGGAGAAAGTGAGGTCAACGTCTCAGTAGGACATGGCACTGTGTGACGGAGCACATGTGCCTGACTCTGCCCCAACCACTGGTTTCTAACAAGGTGCATGGCTCAGGCCCCTGGTTAGACAGAAACATGCTACTTTTTTCAAGGAAAACAGGTTAAGACGCTGGGGTTTGGCTTTCCTTTCAAACTTTAAGCAGCTTTGATTGAAATAAGCACATTTGCCAAATGGTTGCCATGTTACAGTGTGATTCGTCATGGTGCTTTGGAAAACCAAGGCAGGTCAATTTGCTAAGTAGCTACTGTGCAGTGTAACTGGTTTTCATGAAGGTTTTTGCTTTGATCACTGTTGGTATATTGTTATCATAAGAACGGCCAGACTGGGTCAGACCAAAGGTCCATCCAGCTCAGTATCCTGTCTTCCCACAGTGGCCAATGGCAGGTGCCCCAGAGGGAATGAACAGAACAGGTAATCATCAAGCGATCCATTCCTTGTCACTCATTCCCAGCTTCTAGCAAACAGAGGCTAGGGACACCATCCCTGCCCATCCTGGCTAATAGCCATTGATGGACCTGCCCTCCATGAATTTATCTAGTTCTTTTCTGAATCCTGTTATAGTCTTGGCCTTCACAACATCCTCAGGCAAAGAGTTCCACAGGTTGACTGTGCGTTGCGTGAAGAAATACTTCCTTTTGTTTGTTTTAAACCTGCTGCCTATTAATTTCATTTGGTGCCCCTAGCTCTTGTGTTATGAGAAGGAGTAAATAACACATCCTTATTTACTTTTTCCACACCAGTCATGATTTTATAGACCTCTGTCATAACCCCCTAGTCATCTCTAGTTCCAGTCTTATTAATCTCTCCTCATACAGAAGCCGTTCCAAACCCCTAATCATTTTTGTTGCCCTTTTCTGGCCCTTTTCTAATACCAATTTATCTTTTTTGAGATGGGTCGACCACATCTGCACGCAGTATTTAAGTTGTGGGCGTACTATGGATTTATATAAAGGCAATATGATATTTTCTGTCTTATTATCCCTTTCTTAATGATGCCCAACATTCTGTTCGCTTTTTTGACTGCCACAGCACTTTGAGTGGATGTTTTCAGAGAACTATCTACAATGACTCCAAGATCTCTTTCTTGAGTGGTAACAGCCAATTCAGACCCCATCATTTTATATGTATAGTTGGGATTACGTTTTCCAATGTAAATTACTTTGCATTTCTCAACATTGAATGTCATCTGTCATTTTGTTGCCCAGTCATCTCGTTTTGAGAGATCCTTTTGTAGTTCTTCACAGTCTGTCTCAACTATCTTGAGTAGTTTAGTATCATTTGCAAATTTTGCCACCTCACTGTTTACCTCTTTTCCCAGATCATTTATGAATATGTTGAAGAGGACTGAAGGAAGAAAAATACCTGTTGAAAGTTAGCTAAAAAGATATGGCCTGATTCTCCTCACAATCCAGTGTAAATCAGGAGCAATTCCACTGAAGTTAGTGTGTTGCGCTGGTGTAAATGAAAATCTGGCTCACAGGGTCAAATTATTCCTGGATCTCATTGGGTGGTGGGATAGGGTGACAGGAGTCTTTCCCCTCTCTCAGTGCACCTGCAAAATAGGCAGCTATGAAGCTGGATTCTGATACCTTTCATCACCAAGTCTAATACTGTACTCATGACTGGTCCCATTTAAATCAATCGGATTGCTTGTGGAGGAAGGGGGTGATGAAGGGTCTCAGAAGCTGGTCTATAATTTGACTCCTCACTGTGCTCGGGATTGCAAAAAGCGAGAGGGTGTCTAGCACTGCAAGCAGAGCCAACCTTTGAAAACATTTCAGCTTTGCCTTTGATAACAAGATAACATTACCATGGTGTTAGCTGTATCCCTCTACTAGCGTGATTGGAGCCATAATGTTATTTAGTCACAAAGGCATTTGAAACGTTTTCAAGGATGACCACTGTATCAGCCCAGAGGAAGTACACCTGAGTAGGGAAGGGATGCAGCCATGGTTCCACCTGCCTGCTAAAAGCTGGACAGCTCCTGCAGGGTTGCTCTGGGGCAGTACAGATCAGACCTTTTTAAAGGTGTTGCCAGAGTCTCTTCTCTGTATTTTCCCCAGCAACCCTGGAAACATAATCAGGGAAATCCTGGCTCCATTGAGGTCAATGGTGCTAGGATTTCACCCAATATCTCCCTCCATCACTACTGGAATGCTATACATGCATTTTAGCCCATCACTCTAGGAGATCACAGAGCCACTGTGTGGTCCACAAGCACACAGAGTAATACAACTCCATCAGAAATATGTCCATACTAATCAGTAATGGCACGTGTTTGAAACATGTCCTGCCGCTATGCTAACTCCAAAGGAGCTGTCAGATGTATCTATCCTTTGCTTTGTCACTTTAAAAATCCCTAGATTTGTTTTTACTTAATAGGCACTCTAGAAAGTCGCTAGATACACATTACATGAGAGCTCTGAAAACATCCGTCTACTCTGTCCCGCCTAGATCATCCAGGGCAGGTTTCCATTCACTTTGAATAATAAAAGGAAATGATCAAGCACCAGATCTAGACAGAGAGCCAAAATCCTGCCCCAGCACCAGCAAATCAGGGCAGCGAGGATCAGCAGACATGCTGGCAGGTGTGTCCTCTGTAAACAAATGGTAAAGATTAATGCCAATATATCTTTATTAAGTGATGGGAGGTGTCCAGTGGGGTGCCACAGAGATTGGCTTTAGGCTTGATTTTATTTAACATCTGAAGTGGCGTGCCAGAGCAGTTCTAAGATCAAAGGGTTTGCAGAGATCCTGTTGGTGATGTAACCCTTTGATCCTACTCACTCCTCCCTCCACTGACTCCTGATCCCCCCCAAGCCACATGCTGCTCCACCTCCCCTCTTGGTTCTGCCTCTTAGATTGCCCCTTTTCACCTGGACCAAGTAACAAGAGGGAGGGCCTAATTTTTAATGAGGAGGAGAACCTGCAGCTGCCATTGACCTGATTTGAAGCTATGTGCGTGCTCAGCATGTCTGAGAATCAGGCTTGGATTGTTTACGGTGGTACATGGGCATATTACTAGGAGTACAGGGATGAAATTGAGCAGAGATAAATTTGTAAAGGTTGTACCGTGAGGGGGAGGAAGGTGATGAAAAACTGAGCCACTTCATGTTTTTTAAACTCTAAAATATTCTCAGATAGTTTTTTGTAAGACACGTAGAAGGTAGAGACTATTAGATGCTGTGATGTGATACAGGATTGGCACTTGTTTGGGATGACCTATGTAACTCACCTGTGGTTTCACTACTCGTGAATTATGAAGCTTCTTCCAACACATGCTGCTAAAACCTTTATATGACAACCATGCCTGGATCTGTATCTTTACAGATATTGGATCAGATTCTCCCACTCCACCTCAGAGATACCTACACCAGTTCGAAGTGGGTGCAAAGTGCTGGCCACTGTCAGAGACCGGATACTTGACTAGATGGCCCACAGGCAGGGCCGACTCGAGGCACCAGCAAAACAAGCAGGTGCTTGGGGTGGCACATTTCTAGGGGCAGCATTCCGGCGCTGGCCATGCCGCCCCTAGAAATGTGCCCCCGCCGCTCCAGCTCGCCTCCGCTCCACCTGCTCCCCTGAGCGCACCGCCGCCGCTCCGCTTCTCCCCCCTCGCTCCCAGGCTTGCCACGCGCCAAACAGCTGTTTCACGCGGCAAGCCGGGGAGGGAGGGAGGAGAAGCCGAGCAGCAGTGCGCTCGGGGGAGGCAGTGGTGGTGGAGCGGAGGTGAGATGGGCCGGGGAGCGGTTCCTCTACCACCCCCCCCCGTTACTGCCTGCACTCCCCCCCTTGCTCACCTCCGCTCTACCTGCTCCCCTGAAGGCGCTGCCTCTCCCTCGCTTGAGAGGGAGGGGGGAGAAGCGGAGCGGCGGCATGTTCAGGGGAGCAGGTGGAGCGGAGGTGAGCTAGGGCGGGGGAGTTGCGGGGGGGGAAGCTGCAGGAAGCAATGGGGTGGGGGGAAATGCGGCACACCCAGGGGAGGAGGTAGGGCTGGGGATTTGGGGAAGGGGTTGGGAAGGGGCGGAGTTGGGGTGGAGCCGGGGGCAGGGGGGGGGGCATGAGAAAAAAGCGTGGGCGGCCACAAATTTTTTTGCTTGGGGCGGCAAAAATCCTAGAGCCGGCCCTGCCCCCAGGTCTGATTCAGTTTGGCAATTCCTAGGTAAAGTGATGTGAAATGCTACCATTCTGATTTACTACCGTGTTATACCCACTTTTCACAAATATAAATTACCACACAAGGTGCAGTGGAGAGGCAGGCCCATAAATTGATTGCTCATTTTTTGCTGAATCAACGGACCTGGTGATTCCGGTGAACAGGTCCTCTCTGTTTTCATTGCACGGGCAAAAACGGTGCAAGTTTTCTTGCCATTGTTCTACTACTACATGTCACTGTTGCTCTGAAAGTGCCACATCTAGGAATGAGGAAGTACTTCGTTCCCATTTAGTTCTCAACTTCTCTGCTGGGGTCTGCCAACAAAGTTGCCACTTCATAAAAGTTGCCACTTCATAACAATTGTGAGGGTGGGTTTGTGTTGTGGACATTTGTCCAGTAAGAACAGCCTGGAGACAATCAACTGAAAGACAATCAAGTTCACTGAGGACATTGAACAGCCAGGAAATCTGGGGCTGGATTTGAACCGAATACCTATAGATCATGTTCTTTAACTCATTCCTAGTCAGCTGATCTGTAAATCAGAAGCAGCCAAATATTGCCCAGCTGAGGGTTGCAGACTAATTGTTATCAAATAAAGTACCTGTTGCTCTTTTCTGTAATATTACAATGTGGCCTTTATAGACTGCAAGACCTAGCATGCAATACTCCCTCTTGACCAGTATAGTCTCTACTGTGATCAGAATGGAGCATTGCATAGAAATTTATGGTATTCTCTGCCTTCTTCACTTCTAAATTAAAGATGTGGGTGGCTGCAGGTCACCTTATAGGAACTCTGAGCCACATCCGGTATGTGAACTGAATTTTGGTCAGTCTTTCTGTAACTTAATGGGGCCTTACGGAGCTGGCCTAGCATACAACAGCTCTGAACTGTAAATCAATGTGCTTTCATTTTTTGTGGGCATTAGTAAGTGTCCTGAATACGATAGTATTTAGAAATCATTCTGGTAGCTGAGATATTTTTCATGTAATCTGCTCAGCACTTGCATCATTTCTTTTGAGCTATTATTGTATGGCATTTGCATTTTGAGGATGAAGGGCAGAATTAATAAAAAAAATATGAAAGCAATAGAAAGAAAGGAAATTAAAGTCCTCAGGGTTCAGGCCCAATCCCAAGACATGACGAAACTCCTGTCAGATTCCAGAAGCTGTCTTCTAATCACTCAGAATTTATTATCTTATTAGTTCTCACCACTTTTAAAAGAAGAAAAAAAATATAGCCATGGAAACCAGAAAGCTTTACCTTGAATCCAAGACAAAGAAGCTAAATGGGAGCATGCAATGACTGAAGGAACAACAGGATGAGTAGTTTATACATATTGTGCAACCAACAGAGTCATTGAAGACCTTTTGGAAGTTACATATAGCTAATAGATATTAATAGATATCAGCAATGTCTTTCTTCTTTTATATCCAACTATAATTTAAGATAAGATAATTAATAGCCAATAAATCAAATAATTTGGGGGTTTTTCTTTCATTTTTTAGAAGAGTTTTGGTAGGAAGCACAGAAAACCAAAAATACAAATCTCTATTATGGAAGATTCCACGGTCTTGTGTTAAGAGTGCAAAAGTGTCACTTGCAAAATGCAGATGCGCAATCCAGTCTATTCTAGTCTCACAATAACTGTCCCAATGTGTCAAGATTTTGGACACTATTGTTTTGACACCAATGAATGTTGAGTTGACTTATTATTGATTTACTGAAATCATTCTTTCATTATCAAAGAAAGGGGACATTATAATAATTGATAGTGGCTTATCTGGAAATAAAAGCAAGGGATTACAATAGAGTTCTTAAGTTTAAACAGCTCATATTGATCATTATTAGTTTCCTTTCCCTATGAATAAAGACTGATAGGCGCTGATTCAAAAAAGCACTTAAGGTCAGATTTTAAAGGTGTTTAGGCACCTGAAGATGCAGATAGGTGCCCAGTGGGATTTTCAAAAGTGCCAAGTGCATAATTGCCAATGACATCAATGGGAGTTGGACATTAGGCGCCTATCTATATCTTTAAGGGCCTAAATACCTTTAAAATCTGGCCCTAAGCCCATGCTTAACTTTAAACACTTGCTTAAGTTGCACTGAAGTCAGTCCTTAGGTGGATCAGGACCATAATATGCAATGATGAGCAGGAAGACCTAGGGAGAGGGAACAACAACTAGAAAGGTAGGGGACTTTGTAAAGGAAATGTTACAGTATTGTATGGATTTCAATATGTCTCTTCTTCGTGGGGTTGGGCCAGCTTCCTGAATATTTTTCTTTTTGAAGGAAGCAGGGTTAATATCCATGAATAAATCAATCTCTTAGATCAAAGTTTGATAAACTCTCCAAGATGGAAACACTGGATCTTTTTGAAGGCATCCATTCAAAGCCTTACACAATATATGCATATATCTCCCTGTCTTTCTTTCTATGGTTTCTTCAAGGGGTTGTCTTCCTTTTCAATTATAATCTCCTTAGGCACTGAAAAAGCTCAGTCCAGAAACAATCAACCTATAGAACCGTACACTAAAAATTCCTGCCACTAGCCACACTGGCAAAATAAATAAATAAATAAATAAATCACAATTTTATGAAAAATCAACACATTTTTGGGCTTTGCCTCAAATATACGCACTTCTTTTGACAAAGCCACCCTCCCTGCTTTAAAATTACCCCTCTCTCCTGCCCGGGTAAAAAGGTTCAGAAGCCTCACTTCTGGCAAACATTTTAAGACCCATAGGCCTGGGTCACCAAGAGACTCCTCACAACTATTTGTTCCCTTAATCATTGCAGAGGAGCTTTTCAAAGCAGTCGAAGGGGGATTTAGACACATATCTGCCATTGAAATTATTGGAAGATGTCTGTCCGAATTCGCTTCAACTGCTTTGAGATTCTCAGTCCAATTGTATCTCCAACTTGGTCATCTTTCTCGAAGACCCTGAAGTAGCCAGTGAGCTAATGGTATTTCTCACTGTGTTCTTTTCATCGTCAGCTGTCAGCTGTAGCGTAGACCAACATTGGAATGAACACCACAAAAGCCTCTACAGCCTGAAAGGATTTTCAGAGATCTCCAATAGAAGATGATGTAACTTGGAGGTGAACCAATGAACCTAAGAATTGTGTTGATTTCTTCAGTGAGTGTAGCCCTTTCTATACTAGGGAATTAAAAAAAAATCCCGCTACTGTTAATACTGGGGCAACACCATCAGTTTTAGAAATGCTGGGAGGCGTCATGGCTCTCTGGCTCTTGTAGCCATTTTCAGCACTTCACTACTCCAAGAAGTCTGGTATCATCTGAACTTTTTCATCAAAATTTGGAAGACAGATTTTAAGTACCTAAGCACAGCTTTAAAATTCTGCCCTATCTCCCATCTTGGTATACTCCCAGGACTTTTATCTGTTTCAAGGTGACCTCAGCTTCAAAATATGGGAAGAGGAGTGATTACCACATGATAGTGATTCCCCCTCCCCCCACAAAAACAATGAGTTTCCAGCAACTTAAATTTCAAACTTCTCTCTACTGACTTCTGCATGTGTTTGTGAACAAGACATTTCTGATGTCTATTCAGGAAAGATATACCCATAGCAAGGAAAAATTCTTTTGGAAGAAGATTTCCTAAGATGGTTAGACCGTAGGGGCTTTTATCAAATGTACACCTTAACAAAACACACCTAAGAGAAGGCTGTGAATTGCAAACTCTGGGCACAGGATGTGAAAACCACCATGGGCAACAGACAATGGGCATGTACTTTACAGCACCCATTAGAAACATCAATATTTCATACTTACAAGGAGACGCATTTTGTTAGTATCAGACAAGGTTTGAGCACTCTGCAGCCTCCATTGAAGATGATGGAAATTGCTGGGTGTTCAGGAGTTTTGAAAATTAGGTCACTTGTTCAGGTGCCTAAATATGGTCCTAGAAACCTAACCTTAGGCACCCCTCCATTAAAATCATGGCCTTGACATTTTTAATTATATTCTTAAATTTGTATTGACCTTTCAGGAAACACATGGACCATTTTTCCCTGTTACACATCCCATCTATCATACTTTACACATTTCAGCTGTTGGTGTGATGCACCATAACATGACATGAATGGCACAAATCATCATTTTTATATTGAAAACAGACTTTTTTTTATCTTTCATGTCAAAAATCTGCTACCAATCTGGAAGATTGATATATTCAGTTTAAATGTACTTTTAGCAGCAGCGCAAACAGATGATATAGTATCTCTGTAGTCAACTGTTCTATTTCTATCCAAACAACGTGGCATGTCTGGGTTATGAATAACACAATATGGTATAAAGAATGAATCACATTCCTTTTATCTTTTCATTCTACAACAGATTTATATTCACTGCTTCTAACCTGACTGCAAAGATCCTGTACACGAGACACATACCTGTAGCTAGATTTTCAAAATGTTGTCATCTCCTTGCACATGTTAAAACTAGAAACAGGCTATAACCAGAACCTTGAACCTAAACCTCTTTGAAAGTCAGAGGGAATTTGGATTCAGACCCCAGAAACTGAATTCACTAATACAGTTTTGGTTCTGGGTTAGATACAAACCCCAAAAGGGCTTATTTTTCAATTCCAGCTCAGACAGCTGCTTTCACAAGATTATAGCCCATTAGGACAGACATGAGAACAGCTGATCATGCTGGCTTTTTTCACTTTTAGTCAAAATCTTACAATACCACTGAACTTGAACCATGGACTAAACCTACTCTGGATCTGAACAGGGTCTCCATATCCCATCTCTAGTAAAAACAATGAATTGTGTATGGCAGTGCACATCTGGGCCATGGAACTAAAAATGTGCGACACTGATGACTTGACCACAAATGCACACATCTAAGTTACTTTTTTTCTGCACAGCTCAGCTAGGAGGAGAATGAATGGCACTTTCTGAAGATTGTTGGACAAGTGTGGGTTCTCAAAGAAAAAGTTGTGCAAGAAGCTTTCCTTTATCTTTATCAGGCAACTTTACACAGAGGAAAACCTCAACTGAGTTAAACTTGTTTTTATAGAATCGTAAAAGTCGCAGCAAAAGTACTTCTAATTATTATTATTGTCCATCCATAGCACTTTATTTTACACAGCACTTTACAAAGAGCTTACCATTTAAATAAGACCAGGTGTACAGAGACAGTCCAAGACACAGGTGTTGGAAGGGGGTGGAGATCACTGACAAGGAGAGGAAGGGAAGAGGGGTTTAAGAAGGGATTGAGGGAGGAGAGGGCTCTTGGTAAATAAAGCCAGAAGTGCTGATTCAGCAAAGAATTTTAAGCACATTGAATACAATGGGACTACTCAGTGTGCTTAAACTTGCCTTGGGACCTTATTGAATCAGGGCCAAAGAGAGTGTTCAAGCCGTAGCGGGCTGCATGAAAGAAAGCAGAAAGTATGAAAGGGAGATGAAAGTAGGAGTAGGGCACAGGGACTGGAAGGCGTGAAAGGAGAAGGAAGGGTACATCAAAGAAATGAGCAAAGATGTTTGCAAGAGTTTGCAGGGTCTTGTAAGCGAGGACAAGGATCTCAAATCTGATGTGATAAGAGACAGGAAGGCGGTAAAGAGATTCAAGTAGGGAGTGAGTTGGCCAGAGTAATAATTACTCATATTAGCTGCAAAAATACCCTAAGGTGTTTGGATCAGAGAGAGAGCAAACAAAGAATATACATGTCCTTGCAAGGAATGGGAGTGAATACCCAGCATGGGGATAAACAGATACATAAGAATATAGCAGCTGTAATTTTTTTTAACAGTCCAAGGGAACAAGATTTATATAAACATATGACAAAGAACATTTTGTATCTGTATGAGATTTGATGAGTCAAACACACAGAAGAACTACACTTAATCTGCAATGATTAACATTATGTCACCTGTAGTTTGTTAAGGAACAGGCTTATTATCTGCTATAGAGCCCATTATTAGAATATTGACAGAAAATCGCAGCTGCCTTCTTCTGCAGGTAGGTTCGGAAGTCTGCAGCAGTAGTCTTTCACATATCTTTTTGACATTTATGATTATTGTTCCAGCTCAAAAGGGTTGATTCCTGCATGTTTTTGAAGGTTAATGTCAATTCCTATTTAATCAAAGCAATGCACTCATTACTAGCCAAGACAGTAAGTAACTAACTAAAACAACGACAACTACTTAAACTGAAGGCGCTAGCCCAAGTCTGGAAGGCAAACAAATACTGTCAGGTTCCCTAGGGTTGCGGTAGCGGTCAAGGAACAGAGGTGGTTGGAGGATATTTCAGATGGGGGCCCGTTCCAAGGAACACGGCTTTGACAGAGGTTCTGCGAGCTTAACACGAAGGGGCACTGTTCCCACAAGTGGGAATGCATACCTGCCTTTGAAAAAGAATTTAGTGATAATGGGCATGATTGTCTTCTAACTTACCCTTGTTTTATAAAAGTCAAAATCTATCAGCTCCAGTGGAGTTACTTCTAATTGACATTGGTGTAAGTGAATGAAGAATCAGGCCCAGGATCTGAGACTGGGAGATTGGGATAATGTCCTCTAGTCTTGAGATGGTGTCCCAAGGCTCTGTTTGCCAGAAGCTGGGAATGAGCGACAGGGAATGGATCACCTGATGATGACCTGTTCTGTTCATTCCTTATGGGGCACCTGGCACTGGCCACTGTCGGAAGACAGGATACTGGGCTAGATGGCCCTTTGGTCTGAGCCAGTATGGCCATTCTTATGACTGTCCAAAATGTAGCATTAAATCAGAAAAACTTTGTTTTAATCCCGTTTTACAGGAGATGTGGATACAACATTTAGGAGAAATAAATGACATATAAAGTCCCATGAAATCAATGGCAATCTTGCAAAAAGAAAAGGAGTACTTGTGGCACCTTAGAGACTAACCAATTTAAATCTCTAAGGTGCCACAAGTACTCCTTTTCTTTTTGCGAATACAGACTAACACGGCTGTTACTCTGAAAATGGCAATCTTACAACTGAGTTCCGTGGGCTCTGGATCTGGTCCATAAAGACCTTCGGTTGCAGTAGTGAAACTGGAATGGGGTGATTTGAAAAGGTTAGGAAAGAGGTGTTTACTGAAGTTTTGATACGGACTTGTCACTTCATGGTTTTGGAAACACTTCAGTGGATTTGTTTTAAAAAGAAGATTGCATCAGCTCTACAATATACTGCAGTGGAACTCGTGATCAGCAAATGAGAGCAAATGTATTCTCAAGTGCCCTGATTCTGAGAGAAGGACAAAACAACTTTTAGAAACAGGGTACAGTCCTACTCCCATTGAGGTCAAAGGCAAAACTTTGATTACCTTCAGGGGGAGTAGGGCTAGGCTTAGGGAGGAGCACACACTTTTTCCCAGATCTGCACAGACCATAAATGAAATCATGGCTCCATTGCTGTCCATGGTAAAACTCCCATGGATATCCATGGGGCCATGATTTTACTATATACTGTGTAAAGACAATTCTTTTCTTTGTAATACTAAGATTTTTTTTTTCAGTTACAAATCCTGGAAAGTCATGTATTTGCTGTAAAGACACACGACAATACATATTTTTATTCTGATCATAACGTGCATAAATTATGATGATATATTTAAGCACTGATAGTGTGGTCAGTGCTGTAAAAGACAGAAGAAGAAAAGGTCCCTCACAATCTAGGTTGTGAGGTAACATGACACACAAGGAGAGTACCCCGGGTGGCTAGAAAAAGATTATTTGAATTTTAACTAATGGGCAGATATGATCGCGAGGAGTTAACATCAGTAGGCTTGGTGGAAGCCAGAGACTTGAAAGACAAGGCGATGGTCATCTGTCAGAACAGAGTGAGGAAGGAATTCATGGTGAACTGAGTAACATGGAAAAAGATGGGAATAAGAGAAGAATACAAAACAAACAATGAGGTGAGAGGCATTAGCAGAGCAAAGGAAAAGAGCTGGGGTGTAGAAGGAAATGAGACCACAGTATGGGCATGAGTGGAGATGTGCAGGGCCTTGATGAGGAGAAGAAACCTGAAATACATGCAAGAAGAAAGAGGAAGCCATGGGGGAAATTCAGGCAGAGTAGTGACATGTTCTGAGTGGTGGGTAAGGAAGATATTTTTAAGCACAGTATTTCGGATTGACTGGAGGATAGTGTGGCGGGAATGAGAGGAGAAGGGGAAACTACATAGTCAGTACATGGGACATGGGAAAGTGTTTTAGGAGTAAAGATGCAAAGGAAGGTGCAAACTGTTGAGATGTACAGAAAGAAATGAAGGATTGGTGATACTGATGTGGGGGTGAAAGAAAGATGTCTCAAGATGGACACCAATTCTACCAATCAAAATGATGGGTAGAATAGTGGTGCGAGTGACAGTGATGAAGAAGGAAGAGGAAAGAGTTTATGTTAAGAGTTCCAATGATGGAAATTGAAATCCTGAAGAACACAAGGAATATTCATTCTGTGAAGACAGAATATAGATCTTCATTTTCCTTTATATAGCTATATATCCTCCTAAACTCTTTCTTCTTCATCACTGTCACTCACACCACTATTCCACCTATCATTCTGACTGGTAGATTTGGTGTCCATCTTGACACATCTTTCCCTCAATCCCCATATTAATATACATATTTTGTCCACCTACTGCAGCCCCTCCCCCCCCCCTTCTCCATCTATTCTGATATCACTGATGTGGGAGTGAGGGAAAAAGATATGTATGGAAAATGTAGATAAATTACTCCCAAAAGAAGAACTTGGAATTATGGTATGTACTCTATCCCAGTTTAAGAGCAGAAAAATTAAACTCATAGAAGGGTTAATTGAGTTCTGGCAATCTAGCAATCCTGAATAATTAAAAAAAAGTTTAGGAATTGTTAAATTAGACTCCCTCTCAATGTTTTCAGCTGGGCTTTTGCATATTTTTGTTTATAGAAAAAGATTACCTCAGTTATATGTCTGCTTTATGTAGTTTATTATGAACTGATTATTAGAAATTTGACAATTGTGCTATATATGCTACAGAATACTGCTGTGTTATATGTAATATTTATAGAGATAGGTATAGTCCCATCCAGATGTGCAGGGATTTACACTTGCACTGAACTGAAAATATGCACTACAGCACAGGGTCTCCTGCCTCTTTCTGTGATACATGTATTTATTTATTACTGGAATGTATCCCTCTTAAAGACAGGTCTTTCCAAGTCAGGCATAGGGAACAATCCATTTTGCAGTCGATCATTTTATATGCTGTTACGATTCTTTCAGTATATATCTTTTGATGTGTGTGCTTGTAGGCGTGTATCAATAGGTATATAAGTATATGTGGAAAGTCAGCATAGAATTGAACAAGAAATCCCATCAATATTTATTTATTCTAATCTAACATTAAAAAATGCCTAACCAAGGCTCTACGCACCCTGACTAACTGTTCAAAATGCAATCCATAACAGTAAAATAACAATAGGAGAAGCAGCAGCAGATCTGATCAAATGCAGTTCTTCAGCAGAAACCCTGGGCCTCAGTTCACGCCCAACCCCTGCCCCCAAACTTCTGCCCTCCCTAAATGCCCGTCCAAATAGTTGAGCTTCCCAGTGTGCAGTGAAGGTCAACAGATTTAGGTGATTTCAGACCAGGTGAAGTGAATTCCAAAGTCAAAGGGCTCCCACTGAGAAAGCCCTGCCATTTGTCATCTCTCTTATAAACTTATCAGATGCCAGCTTGAGCATTTCTGTTGCGCACATCTGTAGCAGTATCCCATGCAGAGAGAGGCCCTCTCTCAAGTGGGTAGGTCTCAGGCCACTTAGGGTACATATACACTCCAGCCTCGAGCGAGCCCCCAGCCCAGGCAGTCAGACTCATGCCAGCAGGGCTCGAGCTAACATGCTAAAAATAGCAGTGTGGATGTTGCATTTCCAGTGGTGACTTGGGCTGCTCACCTATGCTCAGACCTACCGGGTTGAGTGGGCCTAGGGCACGGCCCGAGCTACAACAGCCACACTGATATTTTTAACTGATATTATTTCCGTGGGTCTGTCTGTCTGGGCTAGGAGGCTTGTTTCCAGCTGCAGTGTAGACATACCCTTAGGGTATAGGTCAGAACCAATGCCTTAAGCTTCAGTTCATGCTTTCAGTTCAGTGTGAGCCTCAATTATATAATAATAAGGGTGGCTGACATTTTCCCATCAAAGCTGGTTTTTCTATTGAAAATTGGGGGCTTGACCACCAAAATTTGTCACAAAAAATGTTTGTTAGCTGGGGAAATTTTCAGCTTTCTGTTTATGGTTGAAAACTTCCAGGTTTTGGTTTGTTGACAAAAATTTGAAATGTTCTGCAGAGAAAATCCCCTTGTTTTCCCACCAATGCCAATAAATAGTTTAGCTAAGGCCTGTTTTCAGAGCAGGAGAATTACCTTTCCTTCCCCACCTTAAATCAGACCCCCTGCTTCCCCCCTGCTATTATTCAGGAAATATTTTCCGTGTGGTTACAACATGTGTGATCTGCATCTGCACAGAAGGCCATAAATCCATATTAGCAAATGTTTATCTTAGCTTTTGAACATCTTGGAGAGCCTGGGTATCAGCATCCCGCAAACCTCAGGGTATACCAGTGCTGAGGAGGGAGCTGGCCAGATAGCACTGTAATTACAAAGAACATTTTGATCCAGGGATGTAATGAGAAGCAGCACTTAGGGAACGTTTTCTCCATGGCGGCGGTAATGTGTAGGTGCAGGTGCATCACCCAGACGGAGTGCTGAAACAATGCATTTCTGGCATGGTGAGGACTCCAGTTTGGCTTTCTTCTCCACTATTTCATATCCAAACCTTGTTACTAGATCAGGTTGGAATGTCATTCTAAATCCATAGTCTCCAGATATTAATCAAGGAAGGAAAAAAAGTCCTCTTAAAAACGAAAAGTAAAGGAAAACACACTATGAATATGCCCGATCAGTGAAAAGAACTAAGCTGCCTTTCTAGTTTGTGGTGGTTTTCAGAGATGTAATAAATATAACCTGTGGGACCCATACAGTACCTGCAGTTAAATTGTCATCATGTGCAGATGTACTGTGTCTTGACTGCAGCAGTACATTACATTATTTCCATAAATTGGTCTCATACTTCAGGCCCTGGAAAAGCTCCAGAAGAATTTACAAGAGCTGAGAGATTCAAATTGTGTTGAACAAGCCCCTCTAGGCTCACTTAGAAAAAGCTTGGGAACTCCCTGCGACTCGACCATTAAACTCAGGATAAAAGACAAGCTGAAAAGCTGCTGAGAATTGCGCTGAGCCGCCGCCAACCTCCAGAATAGACATCGCTGGAAGCATAGAAACCAAGCAGAGCTGTTTCTGGGCTGCTGAAACGAGATCACGTCCTGTTCCGGCTGAGATCAGCGTAAGTACGACTGTCCTGACGCATCTCAGCATCAGAGGGCAAGCAGAGGGAGCCTGGATTGGATGCGATCGCTAGTTTCAGTTAAAGCTGAGACATAAGAAAGTTTTACATGGCTCCATAAAACAACGAACAGTTCAGACTTCTGGCCCAATGTTGTGAGCACCTGATAAGCAAGTTGAAGTGAGAGGGTGGAAGAGGAGGATTTAGATTAGTTCAGAGACCAAGAGGATGAGGAAAGGACTCGACTGAAAGCAGAGCAGAAAAAGAGCATGTTCGCGCTCTCTTTTTCATGTTGGAATGGGAGTGGGACGGTAAGGGAATGACCAGACAAACAGCGGCACTGTGCCTAGCCATCACATGCTTTTTCACTTACAAGCTTTCAAAATGGATTTGGTGACTAATAATAATTTTGTTTTTTCAGACAGTGAGCCTGGTTTATTATTCCTTCTTGGAGATTTCTCTGCTGGCTTTAATTAAGTTGCCCTCTTTTGAAGTCACTGGGACTTCAGCATGTGTTTAAATGCTCTCCTGAGGCCTCAGTGAGTCAGGCACCCAAATTCCATTGACTTTCAATAGGAATTGGATGCCTAAGTCCCTTCAGGTATTGAAAATCCTAGCCTTCCTGTGTTTCATCCAAAGATCTTAACAAACATTAACTTGGACTGATAACACCCAATGAAAGCTACTATTCCCATTTTCCAGATGAAGTAACTGAGGCACAAAAGAAATGAAGTTATTTACCCAAAGAAGTCTGTATTAGAGCCCCAGGAATCTGGAATCGAAGTCTTGCTTCTTAACCACAAGACTATCCAATGCCTAGCCAAGATATACATTTTAAGACAAGGAAATGCTGTGGCAAAGCAAAAACATAGATGTGGCACATGTGTGTATCCTTTAAGAGTAGTTATTGAAGCAAATTAAGAACAGCAGCAATTCTCATAGATTAAGGCCAGAAGGGATCATCACAATCATCTAATCTGACCTCCTGCACATAGCAGGCCACAGAACCTCACTCAGCCACTTCTGCAATAGGCCCATAACCTCTGGCTGAGTTACTGAAATCCTCAACTCTTGATGTAAAGGCTTCAAGTTACAGAGAATCCACCAGTTCCAGTTCAACCCAGCAAACAACCTGTGCCCCTCGCTGCAGAGGAAGGTGAAACCCCCCAGATTTCTTCCTGTCTGACCTGGGGGAAAATTCCTTCCCAACCCCATGATCAATTAGACTCTGTGCATGTGGACAATTATACTATCTTCGTCTGATCAGTTTCTGACAAAGAATTTCTTACACTAATATCACTTGCAAAATTTTACACAGAAAATAAGATATTATAAAATGTTGTACTTGACTGTACGGTTATGTAGGCCAACATAAAATGTTAGCTGTTCATGTTGATAAACACACTTACTCTTCATCAAAGGGATCCAGAGAGGGGCGATGACAATGATTAGCATGAAAGCCCTCTATATGAAGATGGATTGATTGGGACAACTGTCAAGGTTCCTTCTCCACTCTGAACTCTAGGGTACAGATGTGGGGACCTGCATGAAAGACCCCCTAAGCTTATTCTTACCAGCTTAGGTTAAAAACTTCCCCAAGGTACAAACTTTGCCTTGTCCTTGAACAGTATGCTGCCACCATCAAGCATTTTAAACAAAGAACAGGGAAAGAGACCTCTTGGAGTCGTCTTCCCCCAAAATATCCCCCCTAAGCCCTACACCCCCTTTCCTGGGGAAGACTTGATAAGAATCCTCACCAATTGGTACAGGTGAACACAGACCCAAACCCTTGGGTCTTAAGAACAATGAAAAAGCAATCAGGTTCTTAAAAGAACAATTTTAATTTAAGAAAAGGTAAAAGAATCACCTCTGTAAAATCAGGATGGTAAATACCTTACAGGGTAATCAGATTCAAAACACAGAGAATCCCTCTAGGCAAAACCTTAAGTTACAAAAAGACACAAAAACAGGAATATACGTTTCCTCCAGCACAGCTTATTTTACCAGCCATTAAACAAAAGAAAATCTAATGCATTTTCTAGCTAGATTACTTACTAACTTAACAGGAGTTGTAAGGCTGCATTCCTGATCTGTTCCCGGCAAAAGCATCACACAGGCAGACAGAGCCCTTTGTTCCCCCCTGCAGCTCCAGATTTGAAAGTATCTTGTCCCCTCATTGGTCATTTTGGGTCAGGTGCCAGCGAGGTTACCTTAGCTTCTTAACCCTTTACAGGTGAAAGGGTTTTGCCTCTGGCCAGGAGGGATTTTATAGCACTATATACAGAAAGGTGGTTACCCTTCCCTTTATATTTATGACAACAACTTAGTCTAGACACGAGACACATAAGAGGGGATGAGGCAGAGTTACACAAAATAATGAATGGTACTACTATTTACCCATTATCCTAATTCAAGAACAAGAGAAAACTCAATGATATTGAAAAGTAACTAATTTAAAAGTGGAAATACTTTGTTACACAAGGTATAATTAGCCTGTGGAACTCCTTTTCACAATTTTTAAGAATTTAAATCCAAGAATTTAGTAGGAGTCATTAAAAGATTAGTATTAAAAGAATAATAAGAACATGCACATTTAAATTACATGCAAATACTCCCATAACATTCGACAGCACCTTTCAGATGGCATAAGCTATTTGTTCTATTTGATCTGAGAGATCTTACCGGCCACTAAAAGCAGGTCAGAATTGAAGGTGAGAATAAAGACGAGAGCATTCATAGCAATATGTTTTAAAGACATCATGATCCAACCATCCGGTTTAGCTACACATCAGTGGAGAGAACAAGATTCTGAGATTTCCAGTGATGTTTTGTATTACTTTCTGTTCCTGGACGTTAACAAGATATTCTGATATAGTCACTGGGTCCTTTAGACTAGGTGCAGGCCAACTGCTACTCAGGCCAGGAGGGCTTCAACATCCCATCCTGGAGAAAATTTGCTCTCGACAAGACTCTGTAAGTGTCCAGTGAACTCTATAAGTGTCCAGTTTAGCAACATCCAGACACCAAAAAGGAACTCCTTTATGTAGAGCACTAGCAATCAAGACAACCCAATTATTTATCAACATAATCCAGAAAAAATTGATTGCAGTATCTAGAGTATGTAAGCACCAACTAAAGAACGCACTAGTTATTCAGTATAACCAAAAGTCAGGACATACTAACTGTAACCAGTTATTTCATATTCTAAGCATAAAAAAAAATGTTATCTCAGATACCATTATTTGACGAAAGTCACACACTATTTGGTGATCTCCACACTGTACTGTGAATGACATAAAACAGTGAAGCTGAAATCACAATGTTTTCAGTAATATTATAGTCACAAAACCCATACATTGTCTCTATACATTGTCAATCTAAGCATGTCATACACTTGTTTTGGTGATAAATTATAACCCAATGAGCCAACAAAATGTACACTGAAACTTTGCACACTGAGTCAAAGCAGATTCATTGATGGTGTATTATGATGGAAAGTCCTATTGTCCTATCTATATTGAAGAGTTGCATGCGTGACTTGTGTTGACAAAAATGCATGAGTTTCCAGTGCTACTTAAATTCTGCTTCCCACATTTGTTACTCTTCTAGCTTTTGTATTTATTTTAATAAATAATAATGAAATAAACCATGATACGTAACATTTAGCACTAATGTAGTGCTTTACGTTCTGCAGAAACATTAATAAATTAAGGCCTCAATTCAGGAAAGCATCTCTATTCAGGAAAACGCTTAAGCATGTGCTTACCCTTCCCTAAATAGGGATGAATTTAGGCATGAATAGGGATTTTGTCCGAATCCTTTAACTATTGTTATTATTACTAGTATAATTATTATTACTATTACATATATTATACATACACATAACAAAAGGGCAGGCCCTACTCCACAGAACTTGTAGGAATGAGGCTCTGGAGCTGCCTTCCCATTGAGGTAGTGGGGGCAAATAACATAACTAGTTTTAAAATGGAGTTTGATAAGTTTATGAACAAGATTACACAATGGGGCTGTCTGAGATAGCAGGGGACGGGACTCCATCATCCAGGAGGTCCCTTCCAGTCCTGTATTCCTAAAGTATAAGATGAGATACAATAGGTAGAAGCAGCAAATAGATGGGGAAGCACAATTTAATGAGATGATTAAGAATAGCTTGATAAATAGCAGTCACAGAACACCAGTGCCTAGGCATTGTCAAGATTAATCTAATATACTTTCTGGTCCATATTAAGAGTGAACGAAAGCTGTAGTGCTTGTAGGCATTACTATATATATACTATACTATATAAGATCAAGTACTGTGTGTGTATGTGTGTGTGTGTATATATATATATACACACACACACACATACTACTTGATCTTTTGCTCTGCAGAGCTTTCTCTGAATAAGTGAGTACACAGATGATTACTGCAAAGTTTTCCCTTTATTCTCAGAGAATCAGCAAGAGGAAAGAGAATAATCATGTTTAGATCTGATTTCCTCGTGCATCTGTCCGTGCATCATAACACTGTCTTCACCGAAGTAAACATACGTGAATCATTTCAACGGAATTGTACATGGAAGTTGCAATCCAAATCAAATTCAAATCGAGCATTTGGCCTGTTTGTAAAATGTTTTCCCTATTGTTCTGCATTTTCAGATTATCATAATGCTGCATCTATACAGATGACAGTTAATCTTCCTACATTTGCAATTTTCCCCTTTTGGAATTTTGACAATTGGCAGGTTCCGTTTCCTTATTTCAGATGTATAGAGCTAATTTGTTAAGTGCTGTAGAAAAAGCCTCTCTTTCCACTGAGATTTTTATTTTTTGTTAAAACTGAAATTTGCATTGAAAAAGGTGAAATTAAAAGCGAAAGAAGTAATATTTACAGTATTTAAACACAAGCCAGATGTGGAAGTATATGTCACCAAATTAAACATTTACTGAGTTGGCACACAGGAGTATTCTCTCTTCATCCAGCCAAATATGTTAAGTTTGAATGGACTCTAATTTCTCCTTATGCCTGTACCTTCTGTTAAAGGCATTCTGTTGCCTTGTATATGGACTGGGTGACCAGGTGTCTGGTTTTCGACTGGAACACCTGGTCGAAAAGGGATCCTGGCGGCTCTGGTCAGCACTATTGTCCAGGCCATTGACTCTCCAGTTGGTGGCGCTGCGCAGTGGGGCTGGCAGGCTCCCTGTTAGCCTCCACACGGCTCCTGGGAAGCAGTCGGCATGTCCTCCCTCAGGCTCCAATGTGTAGGGGCAGCCAGGGGGTCCGTACTCTGCCTCCACACCAAGCGCTGCCCCTGCAGCTCCCATTGGCTGGGAACCGTGGCCAATGGGAGCTGCGGGGGCAGCACCTGTGGATGGGGCAGCGTGCGGAGCCACCTGGCCGTGCCTCCATGTAGGAGCCAGAGGGGGGACATGCTGCTGCTTCTGGGAGCTGCTTGAGGTAAGTGCCACCTGGAGTCTGCACCGCTGACCCCCTCCTGCACCCCTGAGCCAGCCTGGTGAAAATGAGCAAGTGAGTGAGGGTGGGGAGAGCGAGTGACAGAGGGAAGGAGGCATGGAGTGAGCGGGGGCGGGGCCTCAGAGAAGGGGCGGGGCAAGGGTGTTCAGTTTTGTGCAAGTAGAAAGTTGGCAACCCTATATATGGTAACAGTGACATTTAGGCCAGGTCTACAGTAGGAGCACTTTGCTGGTATAAGCATACTAGCATACTATACCGGCAAAGTGCTCCTAGTGTGGACACAATTTACCCAGGTATCGCTTATTACCCCTCCCCTCCCCCAGCAAAATAAACTATACCTGCAAAAGTGTTGCTGGTATAACTGCATCTACACTAAGGTCTTTTGCCAGCACAGCTATGTTGGTTGCAAATCATTCCCTGACCAAGGTAGCTTTGGCTGGCACAAGTCTGTAGTATAGACAGAATCTCAGCTACCACTACCTTCTAGATTTCTGCACACATACTTCTCATGTGAGCAGAATGGCTTTAATTAGTCTCTGCAACGCTTTAAGAGTATGGCTGAAATTTGTAATTCTGGATGCTTAAGGTTCCAAAACTCACCTACGGGCACCTAACTAAAGGTGGCATGATTTTCTCAACTGCTGAGCACCCGCAAACACTATTTAAGGCAATCAGAGCTGTAGTGACACAGCACCTTTGAAAATCAGGCCATTTTACTTAGGTGCCAGAGGAGCCTCAAGTTAGGCTTTTGTTTAGGCACACAATATATGGGGCCTGATTTAAAAGGGCTGAGCAGGCAGCAGCTCCCACTGACTTCAGTGGGAGTTGCTGGGTGCTCAGCAGTTTTCAAAATCGGGCCACTTATCTGGGAAACAAGTTTCTGTAAATCTTGGCCCCACGGTTGAAAAAATGTTGGTTTATGAACACATCCCAGAAGTCCTCACCCAGGTAAAATTCCCACTGGTTTCAATCAACTTTCTGGCTGCATTAGTTTTGCAGGATTGGACACTGGGACCAGATTCTGCCCTAATTTAAATCCGCGTGTATGCATGCAGTTGTAGTGAGCTATATTAAACATCAAAACGGCAATATTTTGTTCCCATACTGTGAAAATTATGGGGTGCTCAAGTGATCCTTCTTACTTCCCTAGGCGAATGTCAAATTTCATTTGCTTTCTTGCTTTAAGGCATTAGTTAGCACCACACCATTTACCATTCACTCATACATCTTACATAGATAGCTGGAATCAGCTGGGTATCATTTGGAAATGGTCACAAACATGAAGAAAGAGATCAACAAATCTTAATCAATGAATCAGATGTTTTTTATAAATAGTAAGTATGATGGTAAAGTTCAGAAAAAAATATACATTTACTTGGGGGGGAGTAACAGAAATTCCTGTTTTCATCAAATTCTTCCTTTTCTGCAGGAAAAGAGCATCTCCTTTACAGGAAATCAGTGTGATCCTGCAGGTCTGGAAAGCCCTCCCTGGGAAAGTGCAGTTGCACATGAGACAGGGCTTTGCAGTCCTGAATTATTTTACACTATATTATTAGCAGTATGGTAACCCCTGCAAATTAGGGGCCAGATTCTATCTTGCCCTTCTCTGGGTGTGCAGTGAGATGAAGGGGAGTGCTGGGAGGGAATAAGGAGCTTTCCCTCACTGCCAGGCCAGCCCTGAAGTCATGGGCACACAGGAACTGCTCTCTCAGTATTCTTCTGGGTACACATCCAAAAGGCATGTCAGGGTGATGTGGCCGGAGAATTTGTAGCACCTCATCAAAGGGAGGAAGTCAAGTACAGTACATGGAGCTATATTGTAACGTACAGCGCTGTACATTCAGGGTAAACCCAACAACAAAAAGGTGGCAGCAATGGCCAGAATGCTCAAGCCCGGGGGATGAATGCTAATCGCCTAAATCCATAGGCAAGAACTTGAATAAAGGTGGTCTGATTTTCACAAAGGCTGATCATCCACAATTACCACTGAAGCTTTGGAATTCAGCACCTCTGAAAATCAGGCCATTTCTATTTCATTGCCTAAATATGGTTTAGGTTTAATGTTAGGAGCCTAAGAGTCACTATTTGGTCTGTGTCCTTAGTACTTCATTTTCAGAGATGCTCAGCACCTGTAGTTCTCACTGATTTCCACTGGAGATGCAGATAAGCAGCACTTCTGAAAATCCGGCCCTTCATGCCTATGGCTTTGGTCGTTGGAGAGCAACGTCAAAGAGAGAGACTGTGAATGGATTTCAACAGACTGAGGTTACAGTGGATGTCGTCCAAGGATGAATGCGGTCAGCTGAATGACTTACGAGATTGGTTTCCTTGTTAAAGCCAAAAGAGGATTGGTCATGTCTGTGCAAAAATCATTTAAAATAGACACATTGGTGCTGTACAATCATCATAAACACAACAAAAACGTCAGTAAGTTATAATAATCACAAATGCTTCCTAAGCCACCAAAGCAAATACCTCTTGTTCCCTTCCAAAACTATTCAGAACCCTCCTCTGAAAAAAGCCTGGGAAAAATAAATAAGCCTCAGTCAGTCCTCAAGGTCACCAAATCCAAACTCATTCAGACCGCTGAGCATGGCCTGCCACCAGCCCACTCTCGTCTAAATCGAGGGGCTATTAACTTGCATGCCTCAGCAGAGCACAGCCACCACGGTATCCCAGGAGGGAAGTGACTTTTAAAGCAGCCAGGACCAAATAATAGGGCTAGATCACGGCATTACCACTGGCCCTGCATCATACGCGGTACATAGTTGTGCCACCTGGAGCAGAACAGGGAAAGTACTGTTGTTCAGGAAGTCAGAATTCAGTCCCTGGTTCCCCCAATTACACCATAAGGGAATGCAGCTCAGGCAGCCCGTTAGCTTGCACAGCTGACTCCCCGCTCCATGCTGGCTGGCATGTTGAGGGAGATAGATTCACAGCTCTGCCCATTCGCCATCCTCTGCTTCCTACATGTGCAGTGAGGGAAGATGCAGCCCTGCAGAGGCTGCTTTCCTACTGATTCTGTAACCTATGAGGGGAGGACTCCTCATACAGCCCATCATACACCCCGTCTCCCCTGCTTGGGAACATACCTTCACTCATGATCTGGTTTACAGGGCTTTGTAGCTGAAAAACTACACTTTAAAATGGACCTGGAAATAAAATAGCAGCTATATCCAATCACAGCCACATTATAACTGATGATAAGGCTAAGAAGATCTCGGAGTTATCTGCAGAGGGATAGCTCTCTACCACTAAGTTCAGCCATGCTTTGAGGCTTTGGATCTGCTCATCTCAACTTGCTTTGAGTTATTAGACAGTGTGCCTGGAAAGTAGCCATTCTAGTTGTGCCAGCCTTCTTGTAAATTCTTTGCTGTAGACTTAATTTCAGGGCAGAATATCTGCTTCATCAGCTGCATAGATGGCATTTACTCTGATGAGATAACAAAGTCTCATCAGCTTTTTGTAAGGACACTGGGACTCTGGATCACTAGCTGTATATTTGCAGTCATGCTATTCAATCAGCCTGATCTCAGTTCCCAAACTATACCGAAAGACCTTTTCAGAGATTATGGCTAAATTCTGCCCTCACTTACACACTCTCAGTGGGGGTTGCATGGATGGCAAGGCAGATTATGTGATTCAGTGATTCCTCTTAGTAACAGAAGGTGTGTTGCTTCTGGAAGTGCCATTGCATCACCATGTAGGGCATTTTATGATGAGGCAACAATGGTCACCATATTCATATGGGCAAAAGAAGGATAAGGACCCGGTATAAAGTCTCAGCTCCTATATACAACTCGTTGCTTGTTAAATTTCCATTTTACTTTTTATTGCACAGAACGCAGGGCCACCACTTGTAATATTGCAGGTTGGACGTAATTTCTGTACACAAGTAGGATATTGAAACAGTTGCATGCACATTAATTATTGGGTACTCTTCATAAATAATTATGGGTTACATTAAAAAACACAAGGAAATATCTCAGATCTTCCAAAAATTAAAAACGAAGCATGTAAATAAAAAGCAAAAAAGTTCTGCTTTCAAAGCAGTTAGTACACGCATTAATTCTATTTTATAAAATGTCAGTGTGATGCCCATAACAGCAAAATGGATAACCAAGTATATTTTAAGAGCAAGATTTTCCAAAGTGCTCAACCTTGGCCTAACTCTGCTCTCATTAAAGTCAATGAAAGTTTTACCATAGACTTCAAGTTCCAGTATTGAGTACTTTTGAAATTCCCACCTGAAATGTATTTTTAAAAGGCCAAGGAAAAGAGATGCAATGAAAGGCATTAGTGTTTGACTGGTATTACTTTCTACCAGTCCGGACTTGAAAAGGATCAGATCCTGTTCCCACTGAAATCAATGTTGTTGCTGCTACGGATTGCAATGAGAGCGGGGTCAGATTCATATTACCTTATACCAGGATATTTCAAATAACTTTACAGAAGATGTATAATAAATAAATTATTAAAGCTTCAGGAATGACAACATCCCTAACATCCCTAATATCACTGGGTGGGGATTTCCAGAGAGAAGGTGTATAATGATTAATGGCCTGATACAGCAACTCACATGCATAAAATCATACATGTGCTTACTGGTTTGCTGGGGCTAAAAACAACAGTCATTGAGAATAACAAGTTTCATTACAGATGAGATAAGAAAATGATTTCAGCGGACATGTCGGAGTGTAACTAGAAGGAGTTACCAGAGCAGAGAAAAATCTTGTCCCAACGTTCTACAGTAAATTACTTTTATTTTAAATCTGATGGGCAACTCATATCAATGCATCTGACCTGATATGATATGGTTACATTTCCTGGTCCCATTTAGAGAATTGCAAGGAGATACAAATGAAAAGAGTGCAACCATGATGGAATTAGGGTACGGGTATATTGCACCTAAAAATGTGATTTTCTGTCATGACACTGAATAATATTGCAAAATTAAGGCAGGAGTTCAGACAGAGTTGAAACAGGCTAACACTATCTGACAACACACAGCTAAACCTCATTTACAAATGGAAGTGGAAGAAATAGTTAAATGATGGTTTATCTGGCAGAAGTCAACCCAGAATTTGTTTGGTCTACTATTCATCATGCCACAATGCCCTCTCCTGCTACAGTAACATCACTATCTTTGACAGGTTAATAGTAAAGATTTCCTTTATTTCATTTGTTGTCCTCGTTTTCTTTCACCAGAATTTGTGGCATTCTACATTCTGTGTGAACAAATTGTATTACACTTGTTTTTCATCAGATTATATAAATTAGCTTAGTGGGAAAGGACTCGATTACAATCCAGATTCTAGGTCCATATTTCAGCTCAGCCTCTTAAGTACTAACTAACTGCCTAACACATTCCTTTCGATGTAATAAACTAGAACCAAATGAGAAATATACCACAGAAATAATACTCCCTCAATAAAGTAATACAATAAAATGGCAACGCAAGTCTAAGGAACCATACAGATCAAATATAGGACCCTCTGGTATTTAAAGTATCAACATCACTGTGATAGGGCCCTCAGTGGCCAGGCAGCCTAGTGGCTAGATCATTGGTTAGGGGGGCTATAGGAGGACCTGACCCCTCCTTCTCCCTCAGGTCCCAGCCCAGGGTCCTGTGTTGCTCAACCCCTAAACAGGGGCGATGGATCTTTCTCCCAGCTGTGAGGGGGCGTTCAGGGCCTGTTTTCCTGGCCTGCTCCCTATACAAGTCCTTTTAGTTTGGGGCGTGGCCCTGCTAGTCCAGTTGCCCCGCAGTTGGGGGCTTCTCTGTAGGTTCCCCTTGGCTGGGAAGACTTACTTTCCTCCAGTGGCTGCGTTGGCAGGCGGGTTGCATTAAAACTTTAATTGTCCAAACCTTTCAATTTGTGTTGTAAGAGAGAGTTTGATGTGGAGGGCACCTAAACACCTGGCTTAATGTCATCTGACAGCCTCACACAGCTAATGAAAAAATGTGTTGCACCAAAGGGGGAAACTTTGGGTCAACAGAAAGTATTAACTTCCATATGTACAGAATAATCATTTAACAGTTTTGCTGCAATACTAATTCCTTCTGCAACTTCAAAAATCTGCGTGTCAGTTCTCCAACTGACCCAGAGTAAGTATCAGTCATGAGTGGGAGAAGTGTCAATCTTTGATTCAAACTGTTTCCCCAAATATGCTAATTCCTTCATAAGGCAGCCCTGCATTTTGAAGTCACTTGAACAGATATGCCAAATTTTGGGAGCAACCATTCCTGAGTGAGATAACATTTGACAGATTAGTTGGGTATCTTCACAAATGGGAGGTACTACGACGACCAGAACATTCTGATACCTCTAAACCTGGACATATCCATTAGAGGAAGAGAATTGTGCAGAAACGAAGATGAATTTGACATCAAAGAGAAGAAGTCATTGCAGAGATTCAGAAAGGGAGCAACATGGTCCTAGTTACAGCTGAAGATCATAGAGTCTTAGTACTGGTAGGGATCTTGAGATGTCATCTAGTCCAGTCTCCTGCACTCAAGAACTCAAGATGATGTAATTACCAATCCCATTTTGGATATACTTGAAAGGAATGAGTTGGGAAGTGAAGAAGCCAAAGGGAGGAGGCTGTCAAGATGAGAGAGATCCAGAGAACAGACAAAGGTTTTATCTGAAAAATGAAAGGAGCCTAAATCTATTTACATTATCAAAACAAGGATACAAGGTGCTTTTGATCACAATCTGTAAGTACCTACATGGGAAAAGATGGAGTACTCTTTAATTTAGCAGGCAAAGGCAGGACAAGACCAAATGGTTGGAAGTTAATGTTCAGACTGGAAATAGGAAACTTGAAGTTTTTAATGGAGAAGGGAATTAACTATTGGAACAGATTGCCAAGAGATGTAGAAAGCTGTCCATTAGTTAGAGTCTTTCCATCAAGACTGGATGCCTTTCTAAAAGACATATTCTAATTCAATCACAAGTTGTTGGGCTACATCCAGGAATTATTGGGTGAAATTCTATGGCCTGTGTTATGCCAGAGGTTAGACAAGATGATCTTCATGGTCCCTTCTGGCATTAAAACCTACGATATCCAGAAAACTGGTGGGGTAGAAAGAAATTATGGTTGTTACAGCTTATTGAATGGCCTAGAAAATACAAGAAAAAGAAGGCATCCAATGAAACTGAAGAGCAACATACTTAAAATGGCTAAAGGAAATACTTCTTACACACTGTATTATTAGGAGGGAGGTGAAATGGTGGAAGCCTTGCAAGAAGAGATTTCCACCATTTTGGGTTACCTGCTGGATATGAATTCAGACCCAGCCTGCTGCTGTGGTTTGGAAAACAATCCAAACTTCACATTCTAACTTTGGCGGGATCCTGATGTGCGCACCCCTGGATCAGCTCATCTGTGAGATAGCTGGAGTTTTATTCTTCCTTTATTTCAAAATATATTTCCAGGATTGATCATGTTTCTATTATATGCTCAGGACATCATAAAGAATGAAAATATTCTGGGACACATAGCTGAGGTTCAGTGAATCAGACTCACTCTGCATTTAAACTTTTTCAGGCTTAAACCACAATTAGAGGCCACCTTTGCTTCTGCCCAATGCTCTTCCATAAGTAAGGCTGCTGGACACTGTAATTCTTACCCAGAGTGAATAGAAATAAAATTTTGGTTAAGTACAAAATGTTCTATTTACCACCAAAAGTGGTGAAGAGAGGAAGTGGAAAGGGTGGGTACAGGATATTGAAACACCACACTCTTAACCATAGACACCAGAATTGTTTAAAGGTATGCAAAAATCCCAAGGTCTTCCTTCTAAGGAGTTGTACGAGACAACCAATGCCAGAAGGTCCACAGGATGTGAAAATGATACTGAGCGCCAAAGAGAAACAGTTTAAGATTTACCTCACTGACAAACATGATACATTTAAATTAAACTTCTACATAATACTGTTTTGATTTTTTGGTAAACTACTCTGTGATAAATATATTTTATTTACACATTACACATACTCTCCACCAATAGAAGGCCAGATTTTCAAAACGCTGAAGTCTACACACCTTTGTGAATTCACTTTTGTTATCTATTTGTTATGTGCAAATAGCTGTGCGCGCGCATGGTTGTGGAAACTGTGTATGCCAAGTGGGCAAACAATTCAAGTGGACCACAGGCTCTGACTTTGTGAAAGTCAAGGCCAGGATGTTCATGCTATACTTTATAAAATGAGGTGATCATATCACAAGAGTACTGTGAGTATTAATTAGGCCCAATTTTTGAAACTTGGGTTCTTAAAATTAGGCACCTAAATCCAATTTAGCACCAAAGAAAGCAGTCTGGTTTTCAGAAGTGCTGAGCATTTGAAGCTCTAACTTCAATGACAAAAAACTGCCATCACTGGAAACCATCATACTTCGTTGCTACATAACTGCACCTTTTGTTCTAAGCCCTGTCATCATCTTCAGCTTGGAAACACCACAAACCATTGCACTCCCCAGCTTCAAAACCAAGATCCAGTGAGCTAGATTTGCAAAATGCCCAGCTTCTGTTTGTAATACTGTATGTAATATATATGTCTAGAGATGTTCTGGCATGTAGACTGTATAATTATAGTTTACACATCCTCAGATATCTGTACCTAGTATTAATTGTATAATTAGAAATAGTTCTTGATCCTGACACAAAACTCCCATTGAAGTCTATGGGCTAAATTCTTCCCTCGTGTAATTTAATGTAAACTAGTTGGGTCATAGAAAAGATGAATTGGCCAAATGAGTGTTTGCATGTGTGAAGTTTGTAGGACTGGGTATTTAAAACCCACTGCCCTGGTGATTCAAAGCATTTCTAGTCCGTATTAAAATGGAATCTGTTTGCTGATGAAGGAGTATAGCTCTGGGATGGATGGAAATGGTTGTGGGGTTTTTTTCTATGACATGGTGGTGCTGGTGCATTATAGTGGCTACAGGGCCAGATTTCCCCCCCCCCCCTCATTCTTTTCCTCTTTCAGCTACTTTGATTCATGTGTAGTCTGCTGAGGGCCCTGTCTGCTCCAATACTGCCGCGTATTGCTCCATATGTGCTGGCTTTCCTAATGAAAAGTAGCTTCTTCAGTTAAATTCCATGTTTCTCTTTTGAGTGTAAATGTAAGACTCAGTCTTCAGATTCTCCAGATCAAAATAATGGCCCAGCAGCAACATCCCTAGATCACCTGGCTTGCGGGCTCTGGCTTCTCCTAAGTGAAATACCTGGGACACAAATGATATACCCAGAGTCCTCAGCATGCTCACTAAATGCCTCCCGCTTTCTTTGGGAGAAGCCGTTTTTTGGATGAATCTCTCTCACGTGATTGGTATGGTAAGAACCTGTGTATATGGAATGCATCAGAGCTTCATTGTGTCAACACTAACATGCCCTGACTTCAGTGTGTCCTGTGAATCAGGTATGGCGTCTCTTCGTGTGTGAGCGTATAGTTCTGTGCACTTTGAGATCTCCTTTGTTCACATTTCTAAGGGGAATATTGTTCTTGTTAATTTATATCCAGAATAGTTCACTGAGGACAACTGATTCAAATGAACTCACTAGTTTACATGATTTAAATCTTGCACACTGCTCAAACACTGGCCAGAGGGAATCAAGTTTTTCTTCCCTGCACTTGAAGTGGACAGCGACTTTCCAACAGACCCTCGCAAGAGGAGACATGGCCATCTGAAATCATATCACTCAGAGCATACATACTTAGAATCATAGAATCATAGAATATCATAGAATATCAGGGTTGGAAGGGACCTCAGGAGGTCATCTAGTCCAACCCCCTGCTCAAAGCAGGACCAATCCCCAACTAAATCATCCCAGCTAGGGCTTTGTCAAGCCTGACCTTAAAAATATCTAAGGAAGGAGATTCCACCACCTCCATAGGTAACGCATTCCAGTGTTTCACCACCCTCCCAGTGAAAAAGTTTTTCCTAATATCCAACCTAAATCTCCCCCACTGCAACTTGAGACCATTACTCCTTGTTCTGTCATCAGCTACCACCGAGAACAGTCTAGAGCCATCCTCTTTGGAACCCCCTTTCAGGTAGTTGAAAGCAGCTATCAAATCCCCCCTCATTCTTCTCTTCCGTAGACTAAACAATCCCAGTTCCCTCAGCCTCTCCTCATAAGTCATGTGTTCGAGTCCCCTAACCATTTTTGTTGCCCTCCGCTGGATGTTTTCCAATTTTTCCACATCCTTCTTGTAGTGTGGGGCCCAAAACTGGACACAGTACTCCAGATGAGGCCTCACCAGTGTCGAATAGACGGGAACGATCACATCACTCAATCTGCTGGCAATGCCCCTACATATACATCCCAAAATGTCATTGGCCTTTTTGGCAACAAGGGCACACTGTTGACTCATATCCAGCTTCTCGTCCACAAAAACCCCAGGTCCTTTTCTGTAGAACTGCTGCCGAGCCATTTGGTCCCTAGTCTGTAGCGGTGCATGGGATTCTTCTGTCCTAAGTGCAGGACTCTGCACTTGTCCTTGTTGAACCTCATCAGATTTCTTTTGGCCCAATCCTCTAATTTGTCTAGGGCCCTCTGTATCCTATCCCTACCCTCCAGCGTATCTACCTCTCCTCCCAGTTTAGTGTCATCTGCAAACTTGCTGAGGGTGCAATCCACACCATCCTCCAGATCATTTATGAAGATATTGAACAAAACTGGCCCCAGGACCGACCCTTTGGGCACTCCACTTGATACCGGCTGCCAACTAGACATGGAGCCATTGATCACTACCCGTTGAGCCCCACAATCTAGCCAACTTTCTATCCACCTTATAGTCCATTCATCCAGCCCATACTTCTTTAACTTGCTGAATACTGTGGGAGACCGTGTCAAAAGCTTTGCTAAAGTCAAAGAACAACACGTCCACCACTTTCCCCTCATCCACAGAGCCAGTTATCTCATCATAGAAGGCAATTAGATTAGTCAGGCATGACTTGCCCTTGGTGAATCCATGCTGACTGTTTCTGATCACTTTCCTCTCCTCTCAGTGCTTCAGAATTGATTCCTTGAGGACCTGCTCCATGATTTTTCCAGGGACTGAGGTGAGGCTGACTGGCCTGTAGTTCCCAGGATCCTCCTTCCTCCCTTTTTTAAAGATGGGCACTACATTAGCCTTTTTCCAGTCGTCCGGGACTTCCCCTGATCGCCATGAGCTTTCAAAGATAATGGCCACTGGCTCTACAATCACATAGAATCATAGAATCATAGAATATCAGAGTTGGAAGGGACCTCTGGAGGTCATCTAGTCCAACCCCCTGCCCAGAGCAGGACCAATCCCAACTAAATCATCCCAGTCAGGGCTTTGTCAAGCCTGACTTTAAAAACTTCTAAGGAAGGGGATTCCACCACCTCCCTAGGTAACGCATTCCAGTGTTTCACCACCCTCCTAGTGAAAAAGTTTTTCCTAATATCCAACCTAAATCTCCCCCACTGCAACTTGAGACCATTACTCCTTGTCCTGTCATCTGCTATCACTGAGAATAGTCTAGATCCATCCTCTTTGGATCCACCTTTCAGGTAGTTAAAGCAGCTATCAAATCCCCCCTCATTCTTCTCTTCCGTAGACTAAACAATCCCAGTTCCCTCAGCCTCTCCTCATAAGTCATGTGTTCCAGACCCCTAATCATTTTTGTTGCCCTTCGCTGGACTCTCTCCAATTTCTCCACATCCTTCTTGTAGTGTGGAGCCCAAAACTGGACACAGTACTCCAGATGAGGCCTCACCAATGTCAAATAGAGGGGAACGATCACGTCCCTCGATCTGCTGGCAATGCCCCTACTTATACACCCCAAAATGCCATTGGCCTTCTTGGCAACAAGGGTGCACTCCTTTAGCACTCTCGGATGCAGCGCATCCGGCCCCATGGACTTGTGCTTGTCCAGCTTTTCTAAATAGTCCCGAACCACTTCTTTCTCCACAGAGAGCTGGTCACCTCCTCCCTATGCTGTGCTGCCCAGTGCAGTAGTCTGGGAGCTGACCTTGTTCGTGAAGACAGAGGCAAAAAAAGCATTGAGTACATTAGCTTTTTCCACATCCTCTGTCACTAGGTTGCCTCCCTCACTCAGTAAGGGGCCCACACTTTCCTTGACTTTCTTCTTGTTGCTAACATACCTGAAGAAACCCTTCTTGTTACTCTTAACATCTCTTGCTAGCTGCAACTCCAGGTGTGATTTGGCCTTCCTGATTTCACTCCTGCATGCCCAAGCAATATTTTTGTAGTCTGCCCTGGTCATTTGTCCAATCTTCCACTTCTTGTAAACTTCTTTTTTGTGTTTAAGATCAGCAAGGATTTCACTGTTAAGCCAAGCTGGTCGCCTGCCATATTTACTATTCTTTCTACACATCAGGATGGTTTGTCCCTGTAACCTCAATAAGGATTCTTTAAAATACAGCCAGCTCTCCTGGACTCCTTTCCCCCTCATGTTATTCTCTCAGGGGATCCTGCCCATCAGTTCCCTGAGGGAGTCAAAGTCTGCTTTTCTGAAGTCCAGGGTCCGTATTCTGCTGCTCTCCTTTCTTCCCTGTCAGGATCCTGAACTCGACCCTCTCATGGTCACTGACTCCTAGGTTCCCATCCACTTTAGCTTCCCCTACTAATTCTTCCCGGTTTGTGAGCAGCAGGTCAAGAAGAGCTCTGCCCCTAGTTGGTTCCTCCAGCACTTGCACCAGGAAATTGTCCCCTACACTTTCCAAAAACTTCCTGGATTGTCTGTGCACCGCTGTATTGCTCTCCCAGCAGATATCAGGGTGATTGAAGTCTCCCATGAGAAACAGGGCCTGCGATCTAGTAACTTCTGTGAGTTGCCGGAAGAAAGCCTCGTCTACCTCATCCCCCTGGTCCGGTGGTCTATAGCAGACTCCCACCATGACATCACCCTTGTTGCTCACACTTCTAAACTTAATCTTAGATAAGAAGTTCTGCATGACAAATACAAAGGCCCATAAGCTACATGATAAATGGCTTAGGGTTTAAAGAAGCACTGTACTATGATGCAGCTAACACCTTGGCATCATGCTACATATCCTGGAATTAGAGGTTTCTTCTTGGGCCTGATAAGTAATGTGGCAAGAACTTCACAGCAAATCTGATTAAATAAGTTATCACATTGGGGTTATCATGCACTGACGCTGAATTTCTCCCAAGTTCAGGTGGGTGGCTCAGATACAGAGTTTTGTGTGGTTTTATCTCTAATAATGACATAGCATGCACAGCTAATGAAACCAGAGTTAAACAGGAAGAAATTGCATTATAGAAATCAATGTGTTGTACTGTAGGGTACTATGGTAGTCTAGTTGTTCATGAACTGCCTTATAGAATCATAGAAATGTAGAACTGGAAGGGGCCCTGCTAGGCCAGCCAGTCCAACACCCTGCACTGAGGCAGGATCAAGCATCATCCAGACTATCCCTGACAAGCGCCTGTCCAGCCTGTTCTCCAAAAGCTTCAGAGACGGAGACTTCACAACCTCCCCAGGCAATCTGCTCCAGTGCCCAGCTTCCTTACAGTAAGGAAGTTCCTCCCAATATCTAACCCAAATCTCCCTTAATGCAATTTAAGTCATTACTTCCTGTCCTGTCCTTCAGCTGCTCAAGTCCACGGCATGAAAAGAGAGCAAGGGATTGAAGTGCTAAATAAGACACTGTGCACTGCAATACAAAACAAACAGGACTAATTAGAATTGTTGGACGCAGGAATGAGTGCCCACCATAGGGATGATTTAAGAAACTTATGAATAAATCAATCAATAAATCTCACTATACAGTGTAGACAATGTACTGCCCATTATATTTTACAGCAGTATTTAGCAACAGATACACACATTCTCATGGTGTAAGTGGGTGAAAATGGGCACGTTTACTGCCATCTCGTGTAATGCAAGAGAACTGCACTTCTATTTGAATGCCTCAGTACTGACATCTAGTGCCAAGTAAATGAATACAAGGAAAGTTTACCGACACTGGCCATTTTTTATATATCATTATTTCCAGATCATCACAGTATAGGAGGTTGTGCTGTTTCCAGAGAGCTGTTTGCATTCAAGAAAAAAAAAAGGAAAATGAACCCACTGAAGATGGCAAAACTGCAGAAGCTTCTTCATTTATGGGCAGTACATCTTGTGTTCAATGTGTGTTCATTTTAGGAGTCTAGATTCTTATATAACATTATGGTTACACATTGTCCGACTCATCCGTTTCACCCTGACCCATAATAAATTTACATTTAAACAACAAACATTTTGTCCATGGAAACTGCCATGGATGCTAGGATGTCTATCCAATATGCCGACCTTTTCATGGCCCACATCAAGGAAGAATTTCTGGAAAAATGCATCACAAAACCAATGATAAACCTGAGATACACTATTGATATTTTGATCCTCAGGATAGACTATTTAAACTCTGTCATAGATTTCTACCACAACTTCAGCAACAACCACCCATCCATAAAACTCTCTCTAGACCAGCATCAACTTCCTCAACACCACAATCGGTTTCAATAATGGAACCTAGCAGCCAACTATATACAAGAAATCCACAGATCACTACACTTACCTACACAGATCCAATAACCACCACCAATTAGTCATTCACAATTCCTAATTTTTCACAAAATGAAATGAAGTTTTCATGGCTCAAAAATAAGATTCTCATGATAACTTCACAAAACTTGACCCACTGTGAAATTTCCACCATTTCTGCCCAAAACTACCAACACTAATATTTATTTGTTATTATTGCTGGGGCAATGAATATCATGGCTCCATTGCGCTAGACATCATCACATGCCCCAATGAGGATCAGAGGTCCCTTGTGTAAGGCATTATACAAACACACACAATGATACCATGTCCACGATTTATTTGACCCACCCTCATTCACAAATGGAAACATTTTCAAACTCCCTGACTCACACTTAATTGTGTATTTATTAGTATTTGGGCAGTATTTGGGTAGTTTTGAAGAAAATAGATTTTTAAACAAAAAAGTTATTCACAATCTTTGATACTAGTGACCAGTTTCATATTAGCCATCAAAAGACTTACATATGAGACAAGTATTCAGGGTGAACCATGCTGCTGAGAACAGCCACTCAGGCCAATGAGAGTTGGTGAGGGCAGGGACCATGTGGAGTTCACTTACTATGCTAGGTACAAAGTTTTCCAGCATATCAGCTTCCTATGAGTTTGCACATGTAGCTTTATATACAAATACTATTTACAGACTCCTCAGGCAAGTGAAAGCTAAAAGATCCAGTCATACAACCTAAAGAAAGTATAGCAGCTCCACAATATCCTTGGTTAGTCCACGGGACTAAAGTTAGATCAATACTGAGCGCTTTTGAAAATACTCACCCTAAGTGAGTAGTTATGAACAGAAAATTCCATCAGCGCTTAGGTTTTTTTTCAATGTTCAATTTGCATTATTCATGCAAAATTTTGCTCTTGGCAGAAACAAGAATAAAATCAGAGTAACTCCATTCCAAATAAGATCTAGATCTAGATCTATTTTTGTATAACTGAGGACAGATTTTGACCCCGATGTTTATTTTTCAATGAAAAACACTTATAAAAATTATTTTCTTATTTAACTATATTCAACTACACGTACATTTCAAAAATTCAAATAAGTGAAAAGAAAATACAGAAAAATACCTCAGATCAGTGCGTCTTGGAAAAAGCTTTTTCTTTCCATTAAAATAAATCTCAAATTCATCAACCTTCAGCCTGTGTGCATAGTCAATGTAGGCGGACACCTCCTGACCACGAGAATTTCGGTCACGAATGAAGATTATGGACTGGAAAAAACAGAGAACTCCACAAATAAGAAATACAAAAAATACATTAGTAAAATGAATTTTCATCTGCACCACTGACTTTTACAATTTGTTCCCTTTTTATTTTGGCCTGATTTATTTTGGCCATTATTGGGGCCAGATTTTCAAAAGAGCTCAGCTTCCATTTAGGCACCTAAATGCAGACTAGATTTGTAAAAGTACTCAGCATTCAGCATCTCCAAATCAGACACTTATGACCAGATTTTCAAAAGTGCTCAAATGTGCTGAGCTCTTTTTAAAATCTGGCTAGGTATTTTGATGTCTAAATGAGAGAAGAGTCCTTTTGAAACTCTGCACCATATTGTATAATGCATAATACATAACTCCAAAGAGAAACTTCCCGAATTAAATAAAATTAATTAAAGAGAATATAGCATGCCAATCACTAAAACAGAGTGATAACTAAAATTGAAATAGAAATGGATCATAGCTCATCCAGATCTGAACTTCTCTATAGTTTGGGGTGTTCAGATCTAGGATTCTGATCTCACCCAGTACACAGACAAGGTCCAAAATAAAAGTTTGGATCCAGAATAGCATCTGAAATATTAAGTAGCATATGTGTGTTGGATCTATGGTTTGGACATCTCTGTACATTAAAAGGCAACATATATTCAACTCAACATTCATAGCCAAGTTAAATCCACACAGAAGGGTTATTTATTGGTAATCCTGTTTGTCATAGTCCTCTCTTCTTCTATTCTACCATTAGATTCAATGTTATGGCTCCAATTATCAGGAAGTAGGAGGAAAAAACTGTCAGCCACCCAAGATAAGGTCCAGTCCACTGTTAGCGACTACCAGAACAAAAATTGTTATTGTTAAAGAAACCAGAGTAAAATCTGTGTAATAATCCACGTGGTAGCCCTGGGAAATTCAAATTTACAAGTCATACGTTGCTTACTGGACATCCCCCTCTCCTCCTGTCCTACTCAGTAATCATTGTGCTTAGTTATTATACTAAGCCATAATCTTCAGAGAAAGCCTTACCTAGAGTGCAACTAGGAGCTTGAGCAGCTGAACTGTGACTCTACCATACAGAACAAATCCAATTAGTAGGGGCACATTAAAGCCTCCCCCCTCACAATCAAAGGTTTCTGAACCCCTATTACCTCTCAGCGCTGGTTTTCATTTTTCTTCTTGTGACTTATCATTTTTGTCCCAATAGAATGAATGGGGGAAGCTGGGTCAGTGAGAATCCAATAGAGTTACTTGGAGTCAGGGTTAGACAGGAGTCAGATAGAACAGAAAAAGGAGCCTGGAGGGAAATCTCTTTTGGGAAGAGAAGAAGAAACCACAAAGCATCTGAAAATGAAAGGACTGCTTATGAAAGGAGAATGATTGTCAGAAACCCTTCCAGTAGGAACTGCAGGATAAGGTGGAGGAGAAAGTCACTAGCAAAGAGGGTGAGTCACATGGACTGAGGAAAAAGGATCTTTCTGGGATTCAGAATGTTCCTAACCATTTTGTCTTGATCCTCCCAAAAAAGCTTTAGGCCCCTGTATGGTAAGTCCACCAATTCTGTTTTTGATCCTACACATTCCAATAGTGAAGTCAGTGTGGCAATGGGCCAGTGGATAGACCTCTATATCTGGTGACAATCCTGGGCCTTTAAGGGAATCCACTCCTGATGGCTTAGAGGGATTACTCATTGGGATGCCAGTGTCAGGGGCCTGAGACAAGTATGGTAGACTAATGTCCCTTGGTTTTTCTTCCTTGCAAGGTGGGGGGGGGGGGGCGGGCAGGAGGACCGAGGCAACTCTCAACACTTCCACAATGCAAAAGAAGAATTGGCAGGACAGGAGTGGACTGGGGCTTCTATAGCTTGGATGAGCTATAGAATGAGCCATCCCAATGAGTCGAAAGAATAGTAAATATGGCAGGCGACCAGCTTGGCTTAATGGTGAAATCCTAGCGGATCTTAAACATAAAAAAGAAGCTTACAAGAAGTGGAAGGTTGGACATATGACCAGGGAAAAGTATAAAAATATTGCTCGGGCATGTAGGAATGAAATCAGGAGGGCCAAATCGCACCTGGAGCTGCAGCTAGCGAGAGATGTCAAGAGTAAAAAGAAGGGTTTTTTCAGATATGTTGGCAACAAGAAGAAAGCCAAGGAAAGTGTGGGCCCCTTACTGAATGAGGGAGGCAACCTAGTGACAGAGGATGTGGAAAAAGCTAATGTACTCAATGCTTTTTTTGCCTCTGTTTTCACTAACAAGGTCAGCTCCCAGACTGCTGCACTGGGCATCACAAAATGGGGAAGAGATGGCCAGCCCTCTGTGGAGAAAGAAGTGGTTAGGGACTATTTAGAAAAGCTGGACGTGCACAAGTCCATGGGGCTGGACGAGTTGCATCCAAGAGTGCTGAAGGACTTGGCGGCTGTGATTGCAGAGCCATTGGCCATTATCTTTGAAAACTCGTGGCGAACGGGGGAAGTCCCAGATGACTGGAAAAAGGCTAATGTAGTGCCAATCTTTAAAAAAGGGAGGAAGGAGGATCCAGGGAACTACAGGCCAGTCAGCCTCACCTCAGTCCCTGGAAAAATCATGGAGCAGGTCCTCAAAGAATCAATCCTGAAGCACTTGCATGAGAGGAAAGTGATCAGGAACAGCCAGCATGGATTCACCAAGGGAAGGTCATGCCTGACTAATCTAATCGCCTTTTATGATGAGATTACTGGTTCTGTGGATGAAGGGAAAGCAGTGGATGTATTGTTTCTTGACTTTAGCAAAGCTTTTGACACGGTCTCCCACAGTATTCTTGTCAGCAAGTTAAGGAAGTATGGGCTGGATGAATGCATTATAAGGTGGGTAGAAAGCTGGCTAGATTGTCGGGCTCAACGGGTAGTGATCAATGGCTCCATGTCTAGTTGGCAGCCGGTATCAAGTGGAGTGCCCCAAGGGTCGGTCCTGGGGCCGGTTTTGTTCAATATCTTCATAAATGATCTGGAGGATGGTGTGGATTGCACTCTCAGCAAATTTGCGGATGATACTAAACTGGGAGGAGTGGTAGATACGCTGGAGGGGAGGGATAGGATACAGAAGGACCTAGACAAATTGGAGGATTGGGCCAAAAGAAATCTGATGAGGTTCAATAAGGATAAGTGCAGGGTCCTGCACTTAGGATGGAAGAATCCAATGCACTGCTACAGACTAGGGACCGAATGGCTAGGCAGCAGTTCTGCGGAAAAGGACCTAGGGGTGACAGTGGACGAGAAGCTGGATATGAGTCAGCAGTGTGCCCTTGTTGCCAAGAAGGCCAATGGCATTTTGGGATGTATAAGTAGGGGCATAGCGAGCAGATCGAGGGACGTGATCGTTCTCCTCTATTCGACATTGGTGAGGCCTCATCTGGAGTACTGTGTCCAGTTTTGGGCCCCACACTACAAGAAGGATGTGGGTAAATTGGAGAGAGTCCAGCGAAGGGCAACAAAAATGATTAGGGGTCTAGAACACATGACTTATGAGGAGAGGCTGAGGGAGCTGGGATTGTTTAGCCTGCAGAAGAGAAGAATGAGGGGGGATTTGATAGCTGCTTTCAACTACCTGAAAGGGGGTTCCAAAGAGGATGGCTCTAGACTGTTCTCAATGGTAGCAGATGACAGAACGAGGAGTAATGGTCTCAAGTTGCAGTGGGGGAGGTTTAGATTGGATATTAGGAAAAACTTTTTCACTAAGAGGGTGGTGAAACACTGGAATGCGTTACCTAGGGAGGTGGTAGAATCTCCTTCCTTGGAGGTTTTTAAGGTCAGGCTTGACAAAGCCCTGGCTGGGATGATTTAACTGGGAATTGGTCCTGCTTCGAGCAGGGGGTTGGACTAGATGACCTTCAGGGGTCCCTTCCAACCCTGATATTCTATGATTCTATGATTGATAGTTCTTGCCTCCTGGTTCCTAAAGGTTATCAGATAGCAGAGACACACAAGTATCCATTAGACTATGTCTGTTTTTTTACCCAGCTGAGATCTGAGTGGGTTTCTTTTTTTTGTACATCCATGAAAAATGCACATCTATGAAAAATGGCATATCGAAATCATATCGAACTCTTATAACAAAGATTCTTTATTTTAACATCACTAAACTAATGTAATGGTGTCTTTGGCAAAACATTGGGTTATTCTTACAATACTTTTCCTTTACTACCACATTCACACTCAGTTTCCATAAAGGGTTGTGTTACCACACTTTGCATCTTTTGTACCATAAGCATCTCTAATCGGTAGATCCAGAAGAACCTTTCAATAGGTGGATACCTCCAGCTACTTCAGCATAATGTGACTTCTCCCATCCCCAGCATACTCAACCTTGTGAGATGCATAATTGAGCTGAATGTTATGCTAAATCAGAAAAAAATGTTTCTTTTTAATTGACAACAAGTGCAACTACAGTACACTGCAGCTGTGATTAGATAAAAGACTAGAAGCTTGTCATAAATATCTGAACAATTGATTCATCATCTCTTTAAAAATTCCGAAGTTACAGTTTAAATAATTTGAATTACATGGGATAGTCCAATAATAAAAGAAAAAAGTTGGCAAAATGCATGTACTATCTGCAGTATAAAACATAAAGGACATCTTTCAACTCTCTTCTGATTATCAAATTAATTTCCTTAAATAGGTGTTCACATATAATCAACTATAAATCAATACAGATCTACAGTAAAGTCAATAACTGTTCCTATTAATGTCCTCAAAACTTCTTTTGAACTTCAAACACCCAATCAAAATATTTAAAACAAAAATTTCCTGTAATAAAGGTACAAAGGATTCCCACTGAAAACTAAAAGCTTTTGATCCTATCTCATCTGTCAGCATTATTTTTCATTTTTCTTCTTGTGATTCATTTCTAACCACCTATAAAGCTTTCATTCATAAAACTATGAATGTGCTTGAATTTTCTTAGGATGTTCTATCACTTTTTAATTTTGCCACACCTTTCTGCCTCAGAGAAGGATTTTTATACGTTTGTATGTCATTTTTATTAACTGAAATGATCAACAGCGGATAAAGCTTTCATGTTAATTTTTTTTTTAAACAGAAAATGTGAAATTTAAAACTTACTTCCTACAGTTCTCTTTACTTTTCACTACAACTTCCTTTATTATACATTTTAATGTATCCTATTGCTAGAAGAAGAAACACATTCATTTACCGGTAATCAGTTGCCTCCTGAATAGAGCTGGTTGGGAATTTTCCAACACAACTTTTTTTCATCTGAAAGTGTCAATTCACCAAAACCAAAACTGTTTCTGAGACAGCATCAGTTCAGTTTCAGTTTTTCACTCAAAATGACTTTTTGTTTTGAAATTTTAGTTAATTTATACTAAAAAATTATTTAACAAATGTAAAAAGGCGTGCAATATTTAAAATATCAGATGAGAGAAAAAACTATTTTAATAATTAGACAAATTTTAAAACTAAAGGAACTATAATGCTAGATTCAACAGTAGAATAGACAGAAAAGATTGCGTACAAGTTTATTTCTCTGTGGGCGGACACCAGAACTATCACAACAAAGTACCACCCTCACCATTAATGTAAGTAGATGTGACTGTTGAAGTTAATGGAGTTGTGCTTGATTGCTGCAGCCATAAATTTGGCCCTTTGGAATATACAAGCTCGCACGTTCCTGCAGAAAATCATCAATGATATTAGTGCAATTAGAGAGCCACATAATTCATCTCTTGTGTTGAAAATGAAAGAAATCAGCTGTCTGCCAATCTGAAAATCCAGTGCATACTAGGGTGCGCTTTTGTGTGTGATGGGAACAAACAACAGTTTTAAAGGGCTGCATTAAAGGCCTGTGACTCACCCAAAAGAGCAAGGAACACATTTTTCCTTCTAAACACTAGACGTGTCTCAAAAATGTGGCTACTGTATTTGGAATGATGCCAGAAATGGTGCTGTTCCAGTATTGACATTGGAAGAGGATCCAGTAGCAGGATAAGCATTGTAAGTGGTGCTAGTATGTGAGCCAGTGTCTGTTGAACATGCCAGGGCAGCTCCTGGTTCCCCAGAACAGATTTTGCCACAGAATGGGGAAATCGTTTTGAATCTTCCTTATCGAGGTTCAAGGAGCTCATAGAAAAAGCTTTGACTCTCAGAAGGGGCACCATAGAAAGTGTAAAACTCTGAAGAAGAAAGATGATGCCTCTGCAGAACTTCTGTGACAGACTGTGCAAGAGTTGGATGTGCAAATATGTTGTGCCTAAATTTGAATCTCCTTGAAAATCATAGGTTGGAAATTAAGAAGAGGACTCAAACCAGTTTGCTGCTCCTCTCTGTTAACATGAGTATTTTTCCCTTTTAGCTTGGTGAACCGAACATCCCCATGTTGGATCAGATCACCTTAGGCATCATATTTTTACATTTTTTTGTTCAAGGTAGTTGGCGAGATAACAATGTTTTGGTTATTCCAGTTTTCCATTTGTATATGTATGGTAGCTCAGTGGAGGAGGGCGGGAGGGATAGCTCAGTGGTTTGAGCATTGGCCTGCTAAACCCAGGCTTGTGAGTTCAATCCTTGAGGGGGCCATTTAGGGATCTGGGGCAAAAATTGGGGATTGGTCCTGCTTTGAGTAGGGGGTTGGACTAGATGACCTCCTGAGGTCCCTTCCAGCCCTGATATTCTATGATTCTATGATCCATCAGTGCTCCATACAGACAAAAGTAGAACATACATGTGGAGTTGTACCTTAGTCATGAAAAGTATTGTTAGTATTTTCTCCAGGAGCATATTTGCACTCTAGAGAAATGTGAGTGGAACAAAACTATGAATGCTCAAACTAGCTTGGAAAAATAATGGCCTACTCCAAACTTCTCTTTATTTTTAGAACTAAATTCACTCAATCTTTTTTTAACTTTCTGAAATATTACTTATTTTTTCCCCAGCATTGTTGCTGTCTTTGTATTCCTCTTAATTTAACGGTTCATGAAGGGTGTTGTCTCAAGGCCTGATTCTCCTCTCTCTTAGGTCCTAATTCAAGGCCTATGAAAGTCAACAGAATAACTTACCCTGACTTCCATAGGCTTGGATCATGCCCTACACAGGTGTAAATTACAAGCACTGCCACTGAAGTCAGCAGAGTCACTGCTATAAACTAATGTAAGTTAGAGAAGAATCAGATACAGAGGACTTCCAACTTAGTCACAAGCACACTACCAGAAATTTAACAAGACAGCCTGTTTCCACGAGATTCATAGCCAAGTTGTTCACATTCAAGAGGTTTCAGTGAGTTTGGATAAGAATGCAAACTTTTGGGAACATATCTGAACCAAACCCAAACTACAAACCTTGACAGAGTCATACACCATTACACAACCTAGCCTACAAATCTATATATTGACAAATACTGTAAATGGTGGGAGGACTTTATGTCAGGCCTAGTCTACACCCTGTGACTCACATAAAGTTCCACCTTAGCCTCCAGAATAAATTTCTAAACTGAACAGGCCTTTGAGCCATGTTTCACCCAACTAATTGCAAGTAAGGACAAGAAAGTGTGTGGACTTTTTGTCACACTCAGAATCCTTAAAAGAAAAAATCGTATTGGAAAACTCTACATGTCAGAAGAACACGCAGATTGATTTATGCACTGCCTGGAGAGGACAATCTCCATGTTTCCAAACAAACAAAGCTGATCAAATTAGTGGCTAAAGAACTACAATTAATTAATGTGGGAGTCTAATCCAAAGTCCATTGGCTGCAATGGGCTCTGGATCAGGGCCTTGGTACTTTGCAAAACATTACGGGAAGAACAGTGACTTGCATAACCTACAACATGTTACATAATCTCTCTGTGCCTCACGTTTCTCTTCACTAAATTGGTGCTAATATCTGTCTCTAAAACTTTGCAGTCCTCAAAGTGAAAATGTATTCTTATTACGGCTGTAAATCCTGTGGCCTGAAGCCTTAGAGACAAGTGAATTCACTACTGCCATCTGTTGGTGACCCCTTTTGCCTTTGAAAATCTCCCCCTAGTACAGCTGATAAGGCTTTTTGTCCACAAGCGCAGGGCCAATCAGAGGGGGGTGGGCGGGGGGGGGGACGGGACAGGAGGGCTATTTCGTCTGGGCCTCAAGCTCAAAGGGGGCCTCATATTTAGACACTTGTTAATTTTTTGGCATTTGATAAGTTTTGCAACTTGTTTTCATGTGCATCCCTATTGGACCAAAATGTGATGCACATTCTCAGCTTATAGCTTCAAATTTAAGCAAATAAGAGATGTGATTTGGTAAAAGACCATATTTTTGTTAACTGATATAGATTTTGTCATATTAAAGAGTTAAAAATGTTCATAAATGTTAATTAAAATATATTGGTTCTGATGGCACAAGATTAGACCATATGTCGTCATTTTTTATTTTTATTATGGCTAAGGGCCTCAAAAGCTGAAAGTGGCCCATGTCTCTCTGGACCTCTGAGAGATCCTGTGCAAGCGTCAACATCACAAAAACCAATCATTACCATATCTATTAACTGGGATCTTTATTGACAACCTCAGGAAGAGACCAGCTGCTTGAAGGTGGCCCCTTTTGGTCAAGTTGGAAGTACTTAGGATGGTATTAGGAACCTTGCACTGCCTGCATTTCTAAGGATAAACAGAGACTTGCAGTTCTAGCACTGTCAAACTAGTGCCTTACAAAAACATTAATATTCACACACAAAGTAAATAAAAGGGACAAACCAAAAACAGTTGAAATTCTTAACACAAGCAGCATAGTGCTATAGAGTCCCATGCCCATTGCAGCTAGTGCAATGGGCATGGGACTCTATAAGGACAAATACAATAATGAGTGACAGGTTTCAGAGTAACAGCCGTGTTAGTCTGTATTCGCAAAAAGAAAAGGAGTACTTGTGGCACCTTAGAGACTAACCAATTTATTTGAGCATAAGCTACAGCTCACTTCATCGGATGCATACTGTGGAAACTGCAGAAGACATTATATACACAGAGACCATGAAACAATACCTCCCCCCACCCCACTCTCCTGCTGGTAATAGCTTATCTAAAGTGATCACTCGCCTTACAATGTGTATGATAATCAAGTTGGGCCATTTGCAGCACAGATCCAGGTTTTCTCACCCTCCACCCCCCCCCCCAACACAAACTCACTCTCCTGCTGGTAATAGCCCATCCAAAGTGACCACTCAGCAGGAGAGTGAGTTTGTGTTGGGGGGGGGGGGTGGAGGGTGAGAAAACCTGGATCTGTGCTGCAAATGGCCCAACTTGATTATCATACACATTGTAAGGAGAGTGATCACTTTAGATAAGCTATTACCAGCAGGAGAGTGGGGTGGGGGGAGGTATTGTTTCATGGTCTCTGTGTATATAATGTCTTCTGCAGTTTCCACAGTATGCATCCGATGAAGTGAGCTATAGCTCACGAAAGCTTATGCTCAAATAAATTGGTTAGTCTCTAAGGTGCCACAAGTACTCCTTTTCTTTTTACAATAATGAGTGGTTACTTCAAAATAGCCTCATGAGGAATCCATTAACCTAACCTTGCCGAAATGCTAGGAAATATTATTAGCCCAGCCTCAAAATCTGCACACCAGCCCTTTACCAAAGGGATGAAAAAAGAAAATAAACATTTCAATCTCCAGTAAAAAAACAAAACCCTAAACCAATTACTCTTTCTTTGCCAGTGGGTGAGTAGAATTTTGCAAGGCTAAACTAGACTCTTGGGGGAATATTTTATACAACATACATTGTCACTGATTTTCTGAAGACACAGTAGCAAATGACATCCCCACAGCTGGGATCTGTATGTAGGTTCTGATTCAGCATGGGCTTAACTCCGAGAACTCACTTAAGTCTATCGGTACTCAGCAAAGCCTGTGAGCATGTGCTTAAGTCCCAGGTGAATGGAACTTCAGATATGCTTAAGGGCATTGCTGAACTGGGACCTAAGAGTTGGCAAATAAGCCAGCATGATCTATGAGCCACAGTATTGAGAGATCCCTCTTATGGATTCAAGTTAAATGTGGTATAGAAGATAGAATATGGGGAAATTAAGGGGCCAGCCCTGCTGTCTGGTGAAACATACTTCTAACAAAAGTACTTTAAAGTCTGACTAATGGAAGGTAAATGGCAGGAAAGGAAAGACAGACAATATTTAGGTCAATTATTAATTATTCGTTCTCTTTTCATGTGGACAGTATCACAGGTGGGGCCCCAAGGGCCCAAGCAGAATTTGACTGAAAGGGACAGGCTTAAAATGCATTATAAGTTAAAATACATGTTTAATGACTAGCAATTTATTTTTGTTGCATGGTGTTTGGCCTTATTTGCCACCTGAAGATCATGTTACATCTAATAGAAATACCAGTGAGCAGTGGAAGAAAGGCACTCACCTCCATATCTGTAAAACAGATGCCATTCGCATGTCTGCTCTGCAAACAGGAATAAATTCCTGACCCTGACCCCTCACAGGAGTGAAAACTGTGTAAAATGTAGCGTTCCATTTTTTGATTTTATCTTTAACTACATTTTATTTTTAGTGGGGGAAGTATGAGGCTTAATTTTTTATAAACCAATTGAAACATTCTAGTAAACTAAGGTGTAAAATGTATCTATAACTTGCTGTGCACAAATTTTCACTGTGTTCACACTTTCATCTGGAAATACTGTTCTCTTTCTTATTCTAGCTTTCAGATTTTTCTAAAATGTGTAATAGTAATACATCTGGTAATACATATGTACATTTTTCTACATTTTTCTAAAATGTGTAATAGTAATACATCAGTCTCCTTTTCCTATGCTCAAAAATGCAATTGGTTCTTCAGAAAACACATATCTTTTACTTACCTATAATTCTACAAAAGAATTAAAAACAAGGTGCATGAGAATAAGCACAGGATCACAGCAGACTTAATCCCGAGTTCTTCTAATACATCCAAAATAAGCAGGATATGGTCTAAGGGCAAGTGCAATTCAAAAAACGGAGATCTTAACATAGCAAAAAAAAGTTAAATGTATGTTTGTCTTGGTTTTTCCTCACTTAAAATACCTCCAAGCCCTGACCATTTTAATTAGCTCAACATCACTTATAACCTTTCACGTTTTAGATCTAAATGTTGGATTCCATTCCCCTAAACAGCAGTGATTGATGCTAGTTTGGAACACCAAAAGAAATACTCTTTGATACTTTATTTAGTTAGCAGAAATAGCCAAACAAAAACCCAGCAGTAATATAAAGCAGATATGTACTCTACCTTGGGTTAAACGGTAAAACTCTTTTGTGGTTCTTAGTACTCATAGGAACCTATTTCATATTGGTGTTGCAGGAATAACATTGTGTCGAGACCACACAGATGCTAAAATCGTTACTCAAGGCGCAATCCTACGATTCTTCTCTATGCATAACTTTCACTGAGTTACATGGGAGTTCTCTGGGTTGAAGGACTGCAGGATCAGGCTCTTATTAAAAGACCACCTACATCCTGTCAACTGTGTGCTAGATTTAGGTACAATAGCTTAGGGAGTCTTTTCAATCTGTACAAGTAGTTAGGCAAGATACCAAGAACAGGGCTGCTCTTGCAGTTCAGACACTGGGATTCTGGAGATATAGGGCACTACTGCGCTACATCAGTACAGCTGCACTGATGCAGCTGCGCTCCTGTATTATGTCTGGTGAGGATATGCTATGCTGACAGGAGAGTGCTCTTCTATCAGCATAATTACTCCACCTCCACGAGAGGCGGAGGCTATGTCGGTGGGGAGTGTCTCCTGCCGACATAGTGTGGCGTGGACAGCACTTAAGTCGATGTAACGTATGTCGCTCGGGGGGGTGTCTTTTTCACACCCATGAGCGATGTAAGTTACATCGACTTAAGCGGTCGTGCAGACCAGCCCCTAGGTTCAATTCCTAACTCTTCCACAGACTTCTTGTGTGTCATGTAGAGACACATTTTACAAAGAGCTCAGGAGCCAGGTTTTCAAGTTCTCTGCACTAAAATCTGGGCCCAGATTTTCAAAATTGCTCAGCACCCAGAAGCTCCCACTGTGACACTTAGGGCTGGACTTTCAAAAATTCTCATAACCCCAACTTGCTGAGCACTTGTGAAAATCTCACCATATATTTGGGTATTTAAGTGGGGGCTGAGCTCTTTGAGAATGTGGCTGCAACTGCACAGGCTGAGCTGTGTTATTTACTCATTCACTTAACACAAGAACCAGGGGCCACCAAATGAAATTAATAGGCAGCAGGTTTAAAACAAACAAAAGGAAGCATTTCTTCACATAACACAGTCAACCCGTGGAACTTGTTGCCATGGGATGTTGTGAAGGCCAAAACTATAAAGGGGTTCAAAAAAGAATTAGATAAGTTAATGGAGGATAGGTCCATCAATGGCTATTAGCTGAGATGGTCAGGGATGCAACTCCATGATCTGGGTCTCCCTAACCTCTCACTACCAGAAGCCAGGGGTGCTGGAACAATTTTTATAGTGGGGGTGCTGAGAGCCATTGAACCAAACTGTAAACCCTGTATATGATGAAAACCACTTCAAGCCAGGGGGTGCGGCAGCACCCCAAGCACCCCTAGTTCCAGAACCTATGCCAAAAGCTGGGAGTGGATGACAGAGGATAGATCACTTGATGATTGCCTGTTCCATTCATTCCCACTGAAGCACCTGACACTAGGCTAGATGGACCATTAGTGTGACCCAGTATGGTCTTTTTATGTGCTTATGTTCTTAGAAAATCCAACCTTTAAACTCTCTGCGCCTCACTTCCTCATCTGTAAAATGGGGATAATAATCCTTCTTGTCTGTTTAGCTTGTACACTCTTCGGGACAGGTACTGTTTTACTGTATTTTTGCACAGTGTCTAGCTCAACTGGGGACTCTATAAACTACTATAATGCTACCAATAACATCAGCATAGAAAGAAGTCATATGATAGAAAGTACCGTTGGCTAATGTGACAGCCCTTGCACTCCAAAATGGGTGTGGTCTTTGAGGTATCCCAAACTAGCTAGCATAAAATAAGCCTCAGCTCAGGTGATAAACCATTGTTATTTGTTAATACTGGCAACCAACAGCTGTCAATATATTTCAGCTGACTTGTGTCTTGCTCAACAATTCTTGGTACGTGTTTAATTTGTGTGATTCTAGGCAAATATACACAGCAGAAAGTTCACAGGCACACAAATAAAGTGAAAGAAAAGAAAAGAAAAAAGCTAACCAGACTTTTTGAACTGGAGAAGCACGGTTTGAGGGAGAGAATGGCTGACTGAGAAGCAGATGTTCTAGCTTTTAACTCTTCAGAAAAAAAGTATGGTTACCCTACAGAAGAAGAAACATTTGCTGTGTATGTGAAGCATGTGCTTCCCAGTCACCTATTTATTCTTAGTGTTCAGCAGCTGTTCTCTAACTGGACTCTGGATTTGCTTCTCTGTGTAAACACGGTGTTGACTTGGTTTGGAACCAATGTTCAGACTGAGAACAGGCTGCTGAGATAAGAGTATAGGTTACATCTGTTGGTGTTAAAATAAAGGTGCTTATTAAAAACGGGAATCGTTCTCAGATCATTAATCCATAACAGGAATATTTGCACTCAAATGCATTCAGAATCCAAATTTCACTAAGAAAAACAAGACAAATTCAGCTCCAGCAGAGAGAAGATGGGCCTCTCCATTCTGTAACCATGCATGAAACCATGTTTAAACAGGAGCAAGACCAAGGACAGGGTAGGCCCATTACTCAATGAGGGGGGAAAGACAATAACAGAAAATGTGGAAATGGCAGAAGTGCTAAACGCCTTTTTTGTTTCAGTTTTCTCCAAAAAGTTTAGTAACAATCGGATGTCTAGTGCAGTGAATGCCAGTGAAAATGAGGTAGGATCTGAAGCTAAAACAAGGAAAGAACACGTTAAAAATTACAAATTGGCAGGGCCAAATGAAATACATTCTAGAATACTCAAGGAGCTGACTGAGGAGATATATGAGCCATTAAAATTATCTTCAGAAACTCATGGAAGACATGAGATATTACAGACCAGCCAGCTTAACTTCACTATCTGGACAGATAATGGAGCAAAATTCAAGCAATCAATTTGCAAACACCTAGAAGATGATAAGGTGGTAAGTAACAGTCAGCATGGATTTGTCAAGAACAAATCATGTCAAACCAACCTAACAGCTTTCTTTGACAGTGTAACAAGTCTTGTGGATAGGGGGTAAGTGGTAGATATGGTATATCTGGACTATAGTAAGGCTTTTGAGACTGTCTCGCATGACCTTCTCATAAACAAACTAGAGAAACATAGCCTAGGTGGAGCTACTATAAGGTGGTGCATAACTGGTTGGAAAAATGTTGGGAAAACTGTTCTCAGAGAGTAGTTATCAGTGGTTCACAGAAGGGCATATCAAGTACAATTATAGAGAGTACAATTATAAAGTTTGTGGAGGATACCAAGCTGGAAGGGGTTGTAAATCCTTTGGAGGAGAGGATTAAAATTCAAAATGATCTCGACAGACTGGAGAAATGGTCTGAAATAAATAGGATGCAATTCAATCAGGAGAAATGCAAAGTGCTCCATTTAGGAAGGAACAATCAATTGCACACTTACTGAGTAAGGGGATCTGGGGGTGATAATGGATCACAAGCTAAATATGACTCAATGGTGTAACACTGTTGCAAAAAAAGCAAACTTCATTCTGAGATGTATCATCAGGAATGTTGTAAGCAAGACGCGCAAAGTAATTCTTCCGCTCTACTCTGCACTGATAAGGCCTCAGCTGGAGTATTGTTTCCAGTTTTGAGCACCACATTTCAGGAAAGATGTGGACAAATTGGAGAAAGTCCAGAGAAGAGCAACAACAATGATTAAATGTCTAGAAAACATAACCTATGAGGAAAGATTGAAAAAGTTTGTTTGGTCTGGAGAAGAGAAGACCGAGGGGGGACATGATAACAGTTTTCAAGTACATAAAAGGTTGTTAGAAGTAGGAGGGTGAAAAATTGTTCTTGTTGAGCTTTGAGGATAGGACAAGAAGCAATGGGCTTAAATTGCAGCAAGGGAGGCTTAGGTTGGACATTAGGAAAAACTTTCTGACAGAGTAATTAAGCACTGGAACAAATTGCCTACGGGGGGAATCTGGTCATTGGAGGTTTTTAAGAACAGGTTAGACAAACACCTGTCAGGAATGGTCTAGTTGTTAGCTAGTCCTCCTTGAGTGCAGGGGACTGGACTGGATGATCTCTTGAGGTCCCTTCCAGTCCTACTCTTCTATGATTCTGTGGTTATGGTCAAAGTAGGTCTCCATCCACACACAATACAGGTAGAGCCAGCTTATATTCAGCTGGGGTGGGGATGGTATGAAATCATAGTGGCTGTACCCAGTCCAGAGGGGATGAGAAGTGACAATGTGGAGTTGGGGCCATGGCCCCTCATACCAGCCAGCAGAGCTCTGGTAAAGGCAGGGGAGTATTTGCCACAATCCCCCAAGAGGTGGTGCAGTAGGTATACTCCCTTTGATTACTGGGAGGCACTGTACTTCCTGGTGTTTCCTCTGGGGCAGTGTGTCAGACTCTATGCTCCCCATCACTCAGGGTTGTGTCGATCAGACATATAGAGCCCTTAATGTTGCAGCTGTGTTTAGAAACCAGTCTGGACCTCTTCTACAGTGCAGGGAGGATGGGAGACATTTATAGCATAGTTTCTGCTATCATAGTCCAGCAGGGACACTGAAACCATGCCGAAACTGTTGGCTACAACCAGAGTCTAAAACAATTGTCAGTGAAGACAGCAAGATCCTCTTTCCCAATGGGTACAGGGCTGTAAAGAGAGGAAAAACCAAGTACCCATCTACACAACTGTAGTATTCTAGACTCTGATGTGGATCAGGGTTAGCAAAAGTTATACACTATCACATAGCAGGATTCAGTATCTACTGACTCCATTGCTTACTCTTATAACTGCCCGCCAGATTCCTGACTCCCTCATTTATCAGACTCCCAGTTGCTGTGATATTCTTTCACATCCTTTTCATTATTGCTAGACTCAGTATTGCAGCAAGTGGCGGGTAAAAGACTCTCAAGGATATAAAGGGTGTTGGTTCTTTGCTGAGAATAGAATGCAATTAAACATAAAATTGTCTGGTGATCCATTTATTACTAGTCTTCTGATGACTGCCTATACTTGGTGACACCAGACTTTCCGTGTCTTTATCTCCTTTTGGCATCATAGATACAATTTGTTGATTCCAGACTTGGCAAGTTTATTGCAATCTGTTTTTATGCTGTAACCATGACTAGGTAGCAAAATCTGCTCGGATAGTCACAGATCTGTATTGCTAGCAGAAGGCCCACCTGGGCACCTGCCCATATGCCTGCTTGCAACTTCGATTCCTTGCAAGCAGCTAGTACAAGAGTTCAGCTGTTCAACAGACATGGATAATGGCAACTGAGGTCAGTCCTGTGATTGGTTGCAGTTATGACCAGGCAATATAAATCAGCGAGGGGCTTCCTGATTACATAGGCAATAGGATGTCGGACACAGTGTCAGAGTAGTGGGAGTATCTGGATGCACAGCACTCTTGGTAACACATGGCGTAGTGCACACAGAGATGATTATTAGGAAGAGCAGCAGTGGTGACACAGTTGTTTGTTTCTGTTAATACACATGCTGCAGTATGGTTCCGGAACAATAACCGTATGACAGTTCTGGCCATGACCAGCTATCCTTATGGGCACTCTTTGGGACTCTGATGGAACCATGGTGTTTGTGGATACAAACTATTTACTATTTGTCCACTTGCTCTGAGTTGCTTACAAACACTGTTGGCACTGTGGTCCATTGGGTAGGATGCTGGACTGGGATTCAGGAGAGGCCGGTTCGGTTCCTGACTCTGCAACTGGCTTGCAGTATGACCTTGGACAGGTCACTTCACCTCTCTGGGCCTGTCAGGGAACCAGCTGAAGCAAGGTCAATCTCCTAGCAACACGCTGAGCATAACTGATCTTGGCAGGGACTGCCTGGTTGGCTGCACTTCCTGAATGTGGAGGGGAAGAACTAAGCCGCACTTGACCTAAAAGCAGCCAGTGCACACTGGTTCCTCAACAGGTTCCATACCATGGTGGTGCTTAATTCTGCACCCATCCAGCCTGTGCCTGTCCTGCCCAGCTTGTTCTTGTTCCTGCTTCTAGTGCCTGTTCCTGCCTTCCTTCTCCATCCTTGATACTCGTGGCTCCAGCCACATCTCTGGTTCAGCCATTAGCTCTGGCATTAAGCTTCTGATCCTCGGCTCTGACCTTCAGCTCTGCACTTGATTATGCCCCTGTTGTCCCATGGCTCTGATTCTCAACTCTGGCTCAGCTCAGCTGCTCTCTGACCTCCAAGTCTGGCAACCCCAATAGCTCTGAACGCTAGGACCAACTGCCCAAGTCCTGGTTGTGATCCTGACTGTGCCCCCATTCCCCCATCTTTTAAATAAGGATAATGATACTGACCTCCTTTGTAAAGTGCTTTGAGATCTATAGATTAAGAGCTAGGTATATATCATTCTACAAAGCTACCATATAGACAGGGCCTAGAAAAATTACAGAAGGTCACATATTATGTTCACGTGAAGAGGTGGGAGGAAAAAAAAACAAATATAAAGGCAGTTCAAGATTCTCTGTATAACTGAAAAATATGACAAAAACTCCATTTAGTTTTAAAGTTAAAAAAAAGCAAAAAAAGAAAATGAGTCATAACACCATGGATGCCACCACAGACGCTTTCAGAAACTCTACTATGAAAATGGACTTTATTTAAAATTGCAAGCCTCCTAGTGAACCAAAGGGACCAAATTAGTACAAAATGATTGACTTCTGCATCTCAAAAGCCTCTCCTCCAACGAAAGAAAAAAAAATCAATTTTTCATCTATTATTGAATCAGGCCCTGGGAGAGAAGTCAGGCGGAAAAAATGTAAAAATGAGATAAATGTTATAATATGCCATTACTTAATTTTAAAATTTTTCTTAAATACAAATCGCTCCATGAGGGTACTTTTGAATCTTCTACTTCACCCAGGTGTTTGAACCTCTGTGGACAAAACTATTTCATTCCGGCTTCCTTTACAAGGGGTCAAAGTATGTCATGTGACATGACATGACCATATATATACCTCTTATAACCTGATGTAATGCAAATTATAAAATGTGAGGCTTTCCATTCAGGGAATAATCCATGGGTAGCACTTGTGCTTGAATATTTGAGCCCTGGACAGCTTCTTCAGAACATCTTGTGACAAAGTTCCTGCTCTACCTTGGTGGGTCTTGTGCTTATTGGCGGATTTGCTCGCCTTGGAGCTTGACGGCAGCCCTCAGCTTGGCCGTTTTTCTGAACTCACAGTCCAGGTCGACTCCTCCTGTGTCTGACCAGGAGTTGGGAGGATTTGGGGGGAACCCAGGCCCGCCCTCTACTCTGGGTTCCAGGCCAGGGCCCTGTGGAATGCAGCTGTCTAGAGTACCTCCTGGAACAGCTGTGCGGCAGCTACAACTCCCTGGGCTACTTCCCCATGGCCTCCTCCCAGCACCTTCTTTATCCTCACCATAGGACCTTCCTCCTAGTGTCTGATAATACTTGTACACCTCAGTCCTCCAACAGTCCACATTCTCACTCTCAGCTCCTAGTGCCTCTTGCTCCCAGCTCCTCACACGCACACCACAAACTGAAGTGAGCTCCTCTTTAAAACCCAGGTGCCCTGATTAGCCTGCCTTAATTGATTCTAGCAGCTTCTTGATTGGCTGCAGGTGTTCTAATCAGTCTGTCTGTCTTAATTGTCTCCAGAAGGTTCCTGATTGTTCTGGAACCTTCCCTGTTACCTTACCCAGGGAAAAGGGATCTACTTAGCCTGGGGCTAATATATCTGCCTTCTATTACTCTCCTGTAGCCATCTGGCCCGACCCTGTCACAATCTCTAATAAGTACAGTTAGACATACAAAATATATTTTCAAACCAGATTGTCCATGGAGTTTTAAACACAGGGTTCCAAAAGTTACAATATTTTTGATGGAGAAGGACAAAGCCACGGTATCTCAGCAAAACATGTTCTTCCTTTCTATGTCAGAACTGTAGTCTGGCTAATTATCAGCACTAAGGCATTTATCTTGCAAAGACATACGCATGTACTTGACTTTAGACATGTGAGTAACCCCATTGCTTTTACCGGGATTATTCATGTGCAAAAAGTTAAGCACACGTGTAACGCTCCAGGCTCAGGGCCTGAATTTGGTTAGTTTAATTTTTCCCTCATCTTCCCTTGGCAAAGTAAAGGATATTGATCTCTCTGAATCTGCCACTGGTTAGTACTGACAAATTATTTAGCAAAAAAAAAACAGCATAAGGAAATCTTATGATTTATAAGGAATCATGAACCAAGGGCATTGTTAGAAATTTGGACTTGCCCGCCGTTTGGAATAATTAAATGATATTTTCTACCTGCTCCAGACTAGGTTTTCTTCAAATGTTTCTGTTGCAACCTCATACACGTTTTGGTGCCAAAGTCTCCAGGTGGAAAAATCAGGCTCATCTTCAGCCCCACACATTTGTTTTTGGAGGAATCCCTCCTCCTGCTCTTGCTTTGAATTTAATGATGGACTGTCACGTGAGAACAGACTTCACAAAAGAACATTTATGCAAAACGCAATGTACTTGGCTAGTAATTTGTTGAGTCTCCCCTGCTATGACTGCAGATGTTTTTTTGTTTAAATAAGTGCTCTCTCCATCACCAGCCAGCTTCTTCTTCTGCTTAATTCAACAGTCAACAGTTGATCCCATGTTTCTGATATCACAACTTGCTGCCATGGAAAAGAAAAATTCCACCAGAAGATTCAAGAGGGAAAGATGGGGTGTGACTCCATATTTAAATACTTCAAGTCAAAATTTCAAAGGTCCTCAGCCTGGTCTCCATTTGTAAATATACAATTTTGTTTGTCTAGATAACTTGCACATGCAATTTTTGTGCATTGGTGACAGAATCTACATGCATAAAATCAATTTGAGAGAGAGAGAGAGAGAGAGGATATATTCTTGTGTGATATACTTTGTTGTCGTGGATCTGGGTTGGTTGCATTACTTGCAAGTGACAAAGCCACGAATGACATCCCAAAGGAATCCCAATAAAACCTTCATACTACACCACACTACCATAAATTCTGTGTATGGCTTAGTTGTTACAGAAAGATTATTTTAGGAACACTTCAGAGAGTTTTAAACATTATTTCAAATCCATCTTTCGATGAAGCCAGGTACCTTAATTAATCAGAGTGGGAGGGAAGCACTGAAAGATTGGGCCTTTTCTGTCTGTTGAACTAAGATAAAAAGTGGAGGTATGTTCAAGATTTCCTCTATAGAACAGCCTCCGTGTCCTTGACAGCCAAGATAATTAATACAATATTTAGAATGCAGGGTGTAATAGTGCCAAATCTGGATCAGTCCCTTGGTCCTGGTCCGTAGCTCCTGATGTGGGGGACATATCAAAGGAGGGAGAGGGCATGTCAGGAGGCTGTCAGAAGAAGCATGGGTGGCAGAGTGGAGCTCCTTTAAGGTCCCTAAATCAATGGCCTTGCCTGGCAACAGCTGTAAGTGCTCTTGGGACTGGAGCCAACTCTGAAGATCAGGAAGCCACAACCAGTTACCTGACCCCCCCCACCCCCAACTATTCCCCCCCCCCCCCCGCACATGACTGCATTGAGCAGAACTCTGGCACACAAGAGCAATAGTAAATTATTAACATCACGCTCACTATAGTATCAAGGCATCATGGGTAAAATTTCCAGAAGCGCCAAAGTCAATGAGAAACGGGTGCCTAAGTCACATAGGAGATTTTGAAAATTGTACCCCATATACATAAGTGAGTCACCATGAATTCTTTCAGAAAAAACAACTTGGACTTTCTGTCTTGCCTTTCTTTTAGCCACTATCCTCGTAAGGTGGAATCATCTTGGTGGAGGACACAGGCATTTCTCATCTACCAACTAAAAATTATTAATTTTGCAGAGATTGTATAGCAATAATAAGATCAAACTAACAACAGTAATGTTACTACTACTGATCGCAATAATCTCTTGTCAAGTGCTTTTTATCCACAGATCTTGATGCTCTTTAGTAATATATGTGTGCAAGGTACTTGGATTGGACTCATACAAATAAAAAACAGCAGTTTGTATGACTAGAGACTTGATACCGTGCAGTTATCCTCAGCAGCAGGACAAAAGAGATGAGAAAGACAGTCAGAGGAGGCCAACTGGATGATAGGAGAAACTGAAATATGTGGCTAAACATGTGTGCCTTATAGTAATTTCGGAATGTGTATTTTCTGGTGCTAGTAAATTTCAGAGGCAGTGGTCTGAAATTGAGACCATCTTATCTCCAGCTCCCTCAAGCAGCAAACTTGGAATGTTTAGATTAAGTAATCCAGATGATCGCAGGCTGTGTGCTTGGTCAGAAAGGGGAGGCAATCCCACAAGTAAATGAACGTAAGGTAATCTAAATATGTGTAGATCGCAAGCAGCTCCTTGAATTCACCTAGTGTAATGCAAGAAAACACATAAAAGGAGATCATATAGAAATTCAAGTCACCCTCCTATTTAAACATGGGCTTCTTTCATTAAAATGACTCTCTCTCTAGATATAGAGATATAGATATAGTGGACATAGACACATCTATTCATCCTTCTGCCATTTATAAGAGCTGTTTAATTATGATATAGAGAAACTATGAGCAAAATTAGCGAAAGATTTCAAGCTGGAAAATCTGTGAAAAGAAATTCACTCCTCTTTCCAAGAATCCCAGCTTTCAAAAGTCTGTAAATATTGCTTAAAGTTTTTTTGGATTACTCTCCTGCACCTGCTTCATCAGAAAGGCATCACAGTATTTTCACTGGCAAACATCTAATTTACGAATAAATAAGTAGCTGGGGCCTGAGAAACTAGAATAATAAGGTTGTGCCTTGAAAGTTTGGTGAAAGGAGCTGCTCAAAGCCTGCCCAAACGTTGTGCAAATTAGTTTTCCATTGAGGAGAGCGCTTCAGAGACAACAGGGTGAGTGCAGAAAGGGGGCTGTTTTCACATTAGTCATTCTTTTTCTTCCTCGTCCTTTTTTTAAAAGGGATTCTTTTCTATTAATTGGTTAGACAACCTTCGAGGGCCCCAGAACTGTTCTTGCACAGATCAAATAATGTGCATGTGTGAGTGAATACCAAGCCACTGGAAGCCTACCCACCAAGCCTCAGTTAAACTGTTTCCTCCAGGATGAACAATCATGCACTGTAAAGTTTTCTGCAGGTGTCTAGGGGTGTCAGCTGGCGACTGTTTATTATTGGTTTTCTGTGTACAGGGAGGCAGGCCAGGCCATCAGTAACAACTCTGTGCAAATGGGTCAGGGAAATGAAAATAAAGCCTGTACAGCAGGAACTTTTAGGGTCTGGGGTTTTGCTGGCAAGGCCTGCCTTAGTTCCTCTTTAGGTGCTACTTAAAAATTGCTACTTGTTTGACTTGGAAGCAACTTCACATAACAGGGCCTGTGTGAGATACGTAGTAGGGAAACCAGATGTAGGCAGGTGTGCTGCTTTTTTATTTTAAGTTCTACCAAAAGAATGCTTCCTCTGCCTAGTTCTGAGGGGGTTTTCTTTTTAGAAGTCTGTTTATATAATTTGTTTTCCAGCAGGGGGAAATTACTGTAAAAATAGTAAAGGATTAATTTGCATGATTTTGCACTTTAGTTTTTTTGGGGAAAAAAATCTCTTACTTATAATTAGATGAAAAAAATTAGCAAACACCTGCTTAAATTTAAAATCTTTTTCTATTCAGCCCGATCTTCCAGTGACCCAAGAATAAACTCAGAATTTTCTTAGCAATATAATATTGATGTATATTACTGGATCCTTTGTGACTGTTTTGTTTGGATATTATAAAATGGAGTTAAGGGGCCCAAGCATGGTTTTGGGACTAGACAAATAATTCAAATTTAACAACCCAGATATCTCTAAAAGCTGCTCTTAAAAATCGTGGTCCATCTACTATGTAATAAAAGTGACTGAGATCACACCTCTGATCCTAGCCCTATCACACTCTGAGACAGCACCACTGCTTTGCTTTTCCGCTGTAGGAAAGGTCACTTTAAGATATTCCTGAAAAGGTATATTGGCCCTATGAATAGGGCACGTGGATGCAGTCACCATAGAATAAGGAAGGAGGTAAGCTGCAACTGACTGAAGATCAAATATGTGGGCTGACAGAAACTTCTTTGGAAATTAAATAAAGAAGACAGCTCTCTATGCTTACATTGCTTGATCTGTCAGTGGCCTTGGACACCACTGACCAGAGCTGTTGCGATTATGCATATAAGATCTAGCAGAAGAAGAACTATGAGGGATCCACTCATTCCTCTCAGACAAATCAAGATGGGCACCTCCTCCCCTTCACCAGGATACCTCATATGTAGAGTCCTGCAAGTTTGGATTCTCTTACCCCTTTAACAATACACAAGACCACTCACAATACATGAAATCCACTGTCACCACAATGCATACAAGACTCATTGGTATCTCATTCTCAGTAGATGTAACCTTTGCAGTCACGAAGATATTGCACAATGCCTAGAAGAACACCATGAGTTGACAACCTACAGCTCCAATTATTACAGTGGATCACAGCTCCTGGGTTATATTGGACTTTTCCCTTCCCTTGGATACAGAGATTATAACAGTGGTAAGAGCTGCATTCTTCCACCTCCAATTGGATAGGAGACTGCTCTTCTATAAAGAACCTTCCCACTGTGATCCATGCCTTCATTGCTTCAGATTACCCCAGGGGTCCCCAACATGGTGCCCGCGGGCGCATTTCGGCACCGAGGTGTCTGGTGCCCGCCACAGTCTTCTGGGAATAGGAATATGCTATTCCCACAGAAAGGTTGGGGACCACTGGATTAGACTATTCAATTTACTCTAGCTGGGGATGAAAGTGAGTGCCACAGAGAAACAATCTGTACTACATGCAGCAGCCTGCCTTTTAAGCAGCAAAGACAGATGTAAGCTTATCATTCTGGTGCTCACAGTGCTTCAGGGGTTCCCTGCTCCTTCTGGAAACAATTTCAGAAGCCTGGTCCTGATTTAGATGAGTTAAGATCTGCTTTTCTGCAACCCCATCACTAACCCTTGAAGGCAGCTACACTAGAGGTTTAGATTTTCAGGTGGAAGGTGCTCTCCATGGTGTGATGCAGGCTGTGGATCTCCTTATCAGAAGAGATCAGACTAAGCTCAGATCTGACCATGTCCAGCTCAAGATACAAGACCCCTTTTTACTACAAAATTCCAATATCAACTTGTCGTGAGCAGCTTCTGATGAAGTTAGAGACACATAAGAACAAAGTAATAAGGGAAAAGAGGAAAAGGAAGAGAAGACAAAGGTAAAACAATCTTGGTGCTGTGGAGAGATGAGATCAAGGGAGAGTACAAGACAAGCTGTTAGGTGTTGCGCTTGGATACCATGGCAAAAGACATCATCTGGGCACTGTGGGTCTCCTGGAGGTCATCCATACAAGCACGTACCCAACCCAACTCTGCTTAGATTGTGAGACCTGAGAGGATCACCGTGTAAGTCAGTAGCAGGTGGAAACAGGCAAACCTCAAATAGTTCCAAGTTAAGAGAAGGAAAAGCACCTACAACTGCAGTTCTTTACCCATACCCTTGGTTCTATTGGGGGGTGGGGGAAGAGCTTCACAAAAATAAAAAATAATAAGAAAAAGAGTTCATGAAAATTTCCAAACCTCAAAAAAGGTTTGGCTTGGTTTGAATTTTTGGGAGGTTTCAGGAGAGTTTTTACGTCATACAAACTGTTTCACCCTTTCTTGTTATTAAGCAAACAAGTCAACATGTTAGTTGATTTTGAAACCTTAACTAAAAAGCTGAGTTTAAGATACATCTATCGGATCAGATTTTCAAAGGTACTCAGTGTTGGGCCTAAATTTGCCCCCACTTAAGTCAATAGAAGCTGAATGAGATCAATGCTGAGGACTTTCAAAAATCCAATCCTACACATCCACCTGCAGTGGCCTTTCACAATCATGCAGCTTTTCAAAAGGGAATGAAAAGGTTTAAAAGCTTAGTGGCTCTTTCCCCTCTTTCTTTTATGACTGAACTTTCAAAACAACCCACCTCTCTAAAGAATATTCCTTCCTGGTACTTTGCAAAGTATATTTGAACAGATTTGACTGTATTGCACTTCATCCATTACCCATTTAACTAAGCTAGTAATGTCCATTCTTTTTTTATAATGTTTATTGAAGCAGTCACACATGTTGCTTGGCAACTTCAGAGCTTGACATTAAATACAGTACACAATGTATGTGTACTTAACATTAGGCTATGCTGTAGAATCCAGGAAGAATTTTCACATTTTCATATAATTTATTAACCAACTAGTAATACATTGTTCCATTTCAACAGGATTAGGAAAGGAGTGGGTCCATTTGGAGTCCAACATTTTGTGTGTCCATGCTGGAAGAAAGACAGGCGGCCATGGGTGTAGTTTAATTAGGCCATGCCTTTATTAACTTATAATACCTTGGTGTATCCATCAACAAACAGCTCAGAGAGAAGCAGTTGGCTCGCCACTGATCTGGACGTAGGAGCCCCCAAACCCCCTTCCTCAGCTCCCATAAGGGACGCTTTCCTACCAGTTTTTTTCCAGTTCATTTAATCCAATCACCATATTCCTTCCATAGCAAGTACCTGCGCTAGACATCCACCAAAAGTATTAAGTTGCAACATTATAACCTAACCCTCCTACTCTCCTCAACCAAGTCCCAGACCAACTGTGGGGAAGGCAAAGAAACCCACCCCACTGTGGCCAATCTGGTGGTGAGGAAAAAATTCCTTCCCGCCTCCCCCTCTCCACCCCAGGGAAAAGGGGCAACTACCACAATGCCCACCACAGGTCCAAAGGGAACCGGTCCTTTGGCCAAGTTCATGGGAGGGTGCTACCAGCCTGATCATGGTAAAGAGAGCCTCTTTGTGGCTGCCTGGGGTATAAATACCTCTCCCATACTCTTCTTGTCAGCAGGAAGGGCAATGCATTTATCTGGTCCAGGCCTGGCCCCAATTGCTTCCTGCCCTTCCTGTTCATCCCTGTAAACTTTCCCCCTTCTCCCCAGCTGCTGTCAGACAGCCCTTAAAGGGACGACACTCCTTTTCTTCCAGCTAGTCTGACAGGAAGCCACTTACATAAAGGTTGGAGTGGGAACATTAAACACACACATTTTCTTTTTAGCACATGAAGAAGTTCAGCTAAACTCCTGAATTTAAATTTTGAACCTGAGGGCTAGATTTTGATTTACACTCTGGCTCCTTTACATCACTCCAATAATGCTAAGGTACCTTAAAATGGGGATAAATTATAGTTACACTCACTTTAAGGCTCCTTTATGCTGCCTGAGTGGTATTAAAGGGCCTTAATGTAAATGAGAATTCAGGCCTGTGTTTTAAGTTGACTTGACTCACTGATGGTGGTTTATCTTTAGCTCGTACTTAGGATATAGTTTTAAACCAAATCGCCCCCTACCACTCAATTCTTCCAATAAAACTTCCTACCTTCTCCTTATTTCCAACCATCTCTCCACATTGTTCCTTTTCCCCAAAAAATGGTTACCTATTTTTGCGTAACTGTTCTTCAAGATGTGCTGCACCTGCTCATTGCACGGTCGGTGTCTGCGCACCCCAGGCACAGTAGAATAAAGTTAACTTTCAAACAAGTCTAGTCTCTTTAAATCTCTTCCTTTAGGCATTGATGCCTGGTCCCGTTTCTCCTGCTCATCAACTACTGCTACTACTATGTTGCCATGGGGAGGATGAGAATACAGATGCTCAAATCCTTTAGAAGGGACAGAGTACCTCCTCTCCTCCCAGTTTGCTGTGGGAGGGAGGGAAGAAGAGGTCTTCCAAAGTGCCTTAATTAGCTCCAGGATGGCTTTGTTAACTGGCAGAGCCACTTTGGAGGGAGCTGCCAAAGCCAGAATGTCTGCCAACTTATGAGATTTCTCATGGACCTCTTCCACTTGAATGTGCAGAACAGAGGCCACCCTTCTCAGAAGATCTTGGTGAGCCCTGTAGTCCTCTGGTGGCAGTGAATTGTTTATTGCCTCTACATACTCATCTGGTGATGAGGAAGAGGATGCACCAAGATGCTGAGGTATAGCCTGCTCTACATCTTGCAGTGGGGGAACTGCCCGAGTGACTTCTAGTTACCTGGCACTGATCCTGGCACTGGGCTCCAGAGTATGTTGCTTGTAGTGCCGATGCTCTTGCTGTGCCCTCGAAGAAACCAACTGAGGGAAGTTAAGGGAAGTCCTAGGAGGAGGAGAAACACCCCAGAGTGTCTAGAAAAGCCGTTGACATGGGCCTCGGACCCATCCTTGTCCAGACCATTGCCCCTTAAAAGGAGGCCATTGTTGTGAGTTATGGCCTTCAAGTCTCTGACAAAGGACACACACCCTGTCTAAGCTGGGACACAAAATACCACACCTGTTGATTGGAACCGGAGATAGGTAACCAGAGCCCAGGGATGGTGGTACTGGGGATATCATTGCGTCTTAATTGCACCAGCTTCTGAGGTACCAAAAGCATGGGAAGTAACGAGACCACATACTCATGATGAGGCAGAGTAGGAACCGCAGACATGGGTACCAACTGGAAACCTTCCTGCACCATTGGGCACACTGATACTGAGAGGTTAAGCAGTTCTCTTGCATCTGCATATGCCTCCAGTGTTGTCGGTACTGGTATAGATTCCTGACCCTGGTGACTTTGTAAGGACACTTCAGAGGTCAGCCTTGACAGATCTGGCACAGGCTCCACAGTTGATGATCCTTTCTTTTTAGATGAGGAATGCTCTATGGAGCGCCTCTCCTCAGAATCTGTCATAGAGTCCTTGCTTCTAGCTGACTTCTGTATCAATGATCTTGCCTTGAGTACCCAGTCTTTAGAAGGCCTGTCTCCCTTCTTCTTCAGCACCTTTGATGGAGGGTGAGGTGCCATAGACATCTCTGGTGGGGCGCTACATACCAAAGCTTCAGTAGTCAAAGTCTGTTCCAAATGCGTTGGCTCTGCTGGTGGGGGAAGTGCTGCCCCCATAAGTAGACACTTGAGCCTGTTTGCTCTATGCTTCTTAAGGTGAGGCTTGAATGCCTTGCAGCTGTGACACTTGTCACTAATGTGGAACTCCCTCAAGCATTATAGGCATCTGGGGTGTGCGTCGCTGACTGGTATCAGCTTACTACAAGACCAGCAGGACTTAAATCCCAGAGAGCAAGGCATGGCTTCAGTCCTGGTCCCAACATTTGAATTTGGTCAACTTTAAAGACCTAAAAACTGAAACTTAACATTAACACATATTTACACTTCACTTTAGCTAACTAACCACTAACTTATAAGAAAAATGGGCTATATGCAAGGAGGGAGGGAAGAACTTGCAACAAGTCTGGATGCTCTCCATGTTCTGTGTGTATATAAATCTCCCCACTGTATTTTCCACTGAATGCATCCGATGAAGAGAGCTGTAGCTCACGAAAGCTCATGCTCAAATAAATTGGTTAGTCTCTAAGGTGCCACAAGTCCTCCTGTTCTTTTTGTGAATACAGACTAACACGGCTGCTACTCTGAAACCTCTCCAACAACCGCTACTGATGGAAAGAAGGAACTGAGGGAGTCGGGGCAGTTCCCCCTGCTATACTGGCATGCAGTGGCATGCAATGGCAGAGAGTGCTCGAGCTGTCCCCAGGGGTACTGCTGAGAGAAAAACTTCTCTGACAACTATGCATGGGGTGCACATATGTGTACAATCACTCAGAGAAGAACTATTCTTTCTCTTGTCTTAACTGCTGTGCTGTCCTAGATCCTGGTCACCTATTATGAAGCACATGTGCAGAAGTCTGCACAATACAAGAATGGGTCCTTTAATTGTAAACTCTTTGGGCCAGTGAATTGTGGTACTATATATTTGTAAATTTACAGCTTCTTGTTAATAATAAATATAAATTATAACACCTAGAGGAATGATAATTGTGGGGTCCAGGACAAATCCTACACTAAGTAAATACACTCTACTACCTACATTTCTTCTGCCATTCAGCTGGCTACAGCACCCTGTTTAACTTTTTATCTTAAACTATTACTGCCAAAAATGGGCTGAAACAGTTTAATAAAGATTAGGTATGTCCAAACAAAGGCAGCTTGCAGGAAAGTGAACTTCTTTGTAGCTGTCACTGTTAATAATACCTTGAAATGTATGTTTATAGAATCTTTCATCCTAGAGCACTACAGAAATTTCTTACAGCCCCACTGAAATTCAGCCACCTCTGTGACGGGAAGACAGTAACCAAACAGTACACTGCATGCTATAGGGAATGGGAAAGAATCATGGACAACAATGTGGACACTCTTGCAGCAAGTGCAATGAGATTAATATCCAACGCAGAGGGTAGACAGAATCTTGGTTGTTAAGCTCTTATCCAAAAGACTCCCATAACATATTGCTTGGAACTCAGGAAAATGAAATGGTGAGTTAACCCTGCCTGCGTTTGAACCTGTGGCTGGCAGTGAGTCTACTTATTACATACTTCATGTTTAGAGCACAAAACCAACCAACCAAACTAACATCCCATTGTCTAAAGGTTTGATCCAAAGTCCATGTAAGTAAATAGAAAGACTCCTATTAACTTTAATGGATTTTGGATTAGGCCCAAAATAGAGATGCTAAGGGCACTTTCAAGTTAATGCATTATGAACACAGACACTGAACCTCACAGCAATATTCCATTTTCAAGTGCCTGTGGATTTTACACCTGTGGTTTTTATTGACAATGCACCTGTTTGCTGTGTGGGAAATTCCCAGGTTTAATGGCAGTCCTATATCTTCTTCCGCTCTGACCATTTCTGGCTAGCATAGCACAGTTAAATCTTAATTTAGATTGTAATTTGTTCAAGTCCTGCTCCCACTGTGACAGAACTGGGGTGAACACTTCTCCCTAAGGTTGAAAGGAGCCTTTGAAAGTGTCAACCATAAACTAGCATCAGAACATTGAACCAACAGCTAAGACACTGAGGGTTTTGTAAAAAGGGCTACATTAACTGCAGTAAGACTGGTAGTTCAATTGATGCAGCCTGCAGTAGCAATGCAGTAGGTTTAGGGCACAGGAGCTAGGAATAATTTATAAGTGTTTCTACAAACGAGGAATCTGAACTGTGTGGAAGGTTTCACAAATTCATCTATGAAGGATTCAAGGTAAGCAAAGAGCTATTAATTTAAACAATTTTTACAGTTCTGAAGTTTTTTCTTTTTCTTTTTTTTTTCAGTCTGTGGATTTGTTCTGTCAACCTCCCATCCAAACCTAGTGAAAACAATGCGTCCCTCCTAATCATGTTCAGAAGAATACCAGTCAAACACAACTATCAACAAAATCACAAGAGATAGATCCCTTCCCATATAATTACAGGGTGTGACACTGTGCAGATGTCTTCATGTAAAGTTTCAACAGCCCACAATTAACCAGAAGAATCCTGCAGCAAATGTGGTTGGAAGGGAAAAAAAGTTTATCCTAAATTTGACAGATCTGGCTATAAATAGTTATATGGCTTTGTCAAGCATATCTTTGCTGTAGCTAGGCAATTTCTGCTTAAATGTTGTTTCAATGTGATTTTGTCCCATGTGAATATTTTGTATTTGAAAATGGTCTCACTAATCCATTTTAAAGATGCCTCAGTGCATTTGCCTTGCATCTGGAAGGTATGCATGTGGATTTATCATGCTTATGTGAAGCATAAGTCAGTGGTTAATCCATTTGATTGTAAATCACAGGACTATGCACCATGACCACATTAAAACTTTGCCATGAATAAAAAAGGGAGAACTAGAACTAACCTATAATTTTGGTTCACTGAATCAAGTCTCTTCCATGGACTCACACACATTTGGTCCTAGATCTGTCACACAAAGAGGATATTTGAAATTCACATCTTTTATGACTTACATGTGCAGGACATGGGCTGACAGACTTAGCATGATTTACTTATTTATTTTTTTAAATGGCTAGTTACTTGATAAAGGAAAAACAGGAAAGAATTTAGGCTAGGATTCTCAAAGGGGCCTATCTGAGGAAAGAGCCTAAATCCCACTGACTTACAATGAGAGTTACATGTCTAACTCCCTTAGGCCAAATTAAAGGCATCCAACATAAAGGAAAAACTTAAAACCCCTTTTGGAGACTTTGACAAATGCATTCCACTGAAACAATTAGGGGGCCATGGTACTTCAGATCAATATTTTGAGTTAACACTTAAATTCAGTATATTTGCATTTACCGTACTCCTATTACCGTACTCCTATGCTATTATAGACTCATAGATTTTAAGGCCAGAAGGGACCATCATGATCATCTCGTCTGACCTCCCGCACACGTCAGGCCACAGAATTTTGCCCACCCACTCCTGTAATCGACCCCTAACCTCTGGCTTAGTTACTGAAGTCCTTAAATTTTGTCCTTTAAGTCCTTCAAGTTTACACTATTAGGGGGCTTATTCCTTCACCCACTTACTTCCCTGGTCCTTCTCGCATGAACAGAGAGCAACAATACCCGAAGTCCAAAGGTGCAAACAATTTGATGTTTATTGGGGTGAACTTCCAGCAAGCATGATTCCAGTTTCCTTCCTTAGTGTCCCCCTTCCCAGCTCTGACACCGCAGAGCCTTACCTGTGTCCCTGTTCCCATTCCCCTCCTTAGCAAAACATGATTCCAATTTCCCCACCCCCATTCCCTGTTCCCATTCTCCCCTTAGCAAAACATGATTCCAATTTCCCACCCCCATTCCCTGTTCCCATTTCCCCCCTTACTTCCTGATTGAATGCAGACTATATAGTAAAACTTGAGTTCTGCTTAGCTATACCATAACCTATCATTTTACTGAAATTTAACTAACCAATCCTAACATTTTGTAACATGATTATTTAACCAATTATATCCCACCACCTTAATTAGTTTACACCCAGCAAAATTAATTATACTGCAGACAGAACCAGACGGAATCAGAGAACCAAATAGAGATTATACAGACAAACAATAGGGAAATGGGGACTACAATGATAGAACAACACAGAAATGAGGATTTCACAATTACATCTATAAAGACATAGGGTTTCCCAGCTATGTCTATTGATAAGTGAGTTCTTACCAGACAGGATGCTATCAAACTAAGTTTCCTTTTACATTTTCTAGACACTTCCCTTTCTCTGGAGGTGATAGGCATTATCAGGACAGGACTGTATTCCTAACAGCCCAAGAGCAGCTTATTTCAATGAGACTAGTTTGGAATGTAAAGATGCGACCATTCGCTTTCCAGTTTATGGTTGCCTCTGCTGCTTAGCCAAAGATCTTAGCCTAAGAACAGGGCTTCAGACTATCACAGTGAGACAGTGATTTTGATTCTTTCTTTTATACCTCTATAACTAGCTAAGTGATAAAAATATGCCTAAATTCTTAGAGTGTAGGCCTTTACAGACAGGCCTGAATATCTATATCTTAACATACACTAGTTTAAATCTGCAAGAGACCTGTGCCCTACGCTGCAGAGCAAGGTGCAAAGCCCTTCAGGGTCTCTGCCAATCTAACCCAGGGGAAAATTCCTTCCTGACCCCAAATATGGAGATCAGATAGTCCCTGAGCATGTGGGCACGACCCAAGAGCCAGACACCTGGGAAAGAATTCTCTATAGTAACTCAGAGCCCTCCCCATCTAGTCTCCGATCACCAACCGCTGGAGATATTTGCTGCTAGCAGTCGCAGATTAGCTACATGCCATTGTAGGCAGTCTCATCATACCATCCCCTCCATAAACTTAGCAAGCTCCGTCTTGAAAGAAGTTAGGCTTTTTGCTCTCACTACTCCCCTTGGGAGGCGGTGCCAGAACTTCACTCCTCTGATGGTTAGAAACCTTTGACTAATTTCAAGCCTAAACTTGTTAATGGACAGTGTATATCCATTTGTTCTGGTGTCCACATTGGGGCTTAACTTAAATAACTCCTTTCCCTCCCTGGTATTTATCCCTCTGACGTATTTATAGAGAGCAATCATATCTCCTATTAGCCTTCTTTTGGTTAGGTTAAACAAGCCAAGCTCTTTGAGTCTCCTCTCATAAGGTAGGTTTTCCATTCCTCTCATCATCCTAGTAGCCCATCTCTGCACCTGTTCCAGTCTGAATTCATCTTTCTTAAACACAGAAGACCAGAATCGCACACAGTATTCCAGATGAGGTCTCACAGTGCCTTGTGTAATGGTACTAATTATTATGCCCCAAAATCCCAAATACACATAATACCAGTATGTTTTGTATTTCTGAAAAACATGTCAACTTTGGAGCATTTCCTGTGAAGACTTTTGATAAAGCGTTAAACTTCACAAAGCTAAGGAAATTTAACTAAACCTCCGTACTACACAAAGTAAGAGCCCAATTCTGCAGCCCTCATTCATGTCAATATTCCCTAAGATATCAACTACTCTCAGGAATCAAGGTAAAGGAACACATCTGTACAGTTGTATAGAATTCAGCATTTTGACCTTCCATATTTTCACAGCAATACCATGTTTACTCTCTAACAGTAACTTCATACCACATTTATTTAGTTTACAAGTAAGACAATGTATTTTTGTACATGTCAGTACTGCAAATGCATGCTGGGATCTGTAAGTCATGCTGGGTTCTTTCTGTTTCAGGCTTCATCACCCATTATAAAGATTTTGCAGCTGCATCTTAGATAATTCTATTAATGATGAATGAGCCTGTTTAGAACCCAACAAACTCTCCCATAGTGGTGTTGGTCCTGCAGAGCTAACAGAGATAAAAAGCATTATAACTCATCTCTATCAGGAAACACAGAGACTTATGTATGAAATACTGTAATATTTACATTCATATCCAAGTTTCCAAGAGGAGCGAGTTACTCTTTTACTTTAATTCTAAATAAATTATCATGGTCAATTTGCAGTTCTAAATTATGAATTTATTACAGTGGTAAAGCAATTTATGGATTTTTTTTGTACTTGGTGGTGGTTAGTTTCAAAATTAAAATATGGTGAGAAATGAAAATCCACAGACAGTTACAGTGTGTATTTATAATTGAATTTTCAGGCAGAATGAACCATTATAAAGTATTACAAGTTGGGGGTAACATTCTACCCCCTGGGTTTAATTCTGCCCTCAGTTACATAGGTGCAACTCCCATGTAACTAAGAGCAGATCTGGGCCCTATATGATTTTTTCTGTGTAATGGGTAGGAAACTCCAAAAGACAAAATTCCAGAAGAGGCCAAGTTTTGCAGTCCACGGAAGGGACATGGGGTTGGTGACTCCCTTTAACTAGCGGATCTGGGTGATCCATGCGGATCTCAGGTGATCTACAGAGGCCCAGATCTTCACATAGCCATCTTTGCTGGATTTCCTTACCCTTAGCAGAACGAACTCATTCAGAAACCATGCTGCCATTGATTGACAGCTCCCATCAGCTGCAAAGTAATAGCTGGAGAAGGGAATCCACAGGTGCTAACAGAGCAACATTAACACCCGATTGGATTTCTGACAGAAAAGCCGGGAGTGGATGGGAACACACCACAGAGAGTGGCTTGTTCCCTGATGCCACACAGTAATTAATTTGTGACTCTGTGATTTTCTTTGATGAAGTGGCTATCCAGCTCTTCAAGGGTGAGCAACCCTGCTCTATTTTGAAGCATACCAAGAGAGCCGAGAGCCAAGGCCCTCTGTACTGTTGTGTCACAGCCTATTAACATTCAGACCTGTTCCAGATTTCCAAATCCAAATTTCAGCACTTCGCAATCCAGAAACAGTTACCTCCACAGGCAACTAATGATCAAAACTGCCGTGCACTGTGTACCACCAAATGGTTTCACTGTGAAAATGGAGGGCGAACTCCCGTCTTGATGAGGACTGAGGAGGGGGATGGGAAGTCCCCTCAAGATCTGTAATGTTCTAAGGGTTTCCCCTTTGCATCTTGACTGTTTCCTTAGCGAATCTTCCAAAGATCGGCAGTATTCCAACATCAAAGAAAGAGAAAACCACAGTGCAGTGCTCCACTATGGGAGAGTTAAAACATTTCAGAACATTCAAAGACTAGCATTAATGAAACAAACATCAGTGTTATTTATACTGAAAACATTACAAACTTTATTTATGAAAAGTCCTGCATTTGTTACACTTTGGAAAAGAAATATGGTTGGGGGGAAGAGAGAAGAAAATGTGAACATTACCATACCCTGATCATACACAAATGCACTTGAAAACACCCACACAAATACTTCTGAAAATACATCAGGTGAACATAGACAAGCCTCATATGAGTCATGTTTTCAAACATGCAAAGGAGTGTGACCACATTTCCCCCATCTACAAACCTTGCCACTGGCTCCCTAACTCCTTTTAGGATCCAGATAAAAAAAAGTCCATGGTTCTGTTATTATCAATTATATTCATTTTGATGGCGCCTAAGGACTAACTGAGAACAAGGTCCCACTGTCCTAGCCATTGTACAAACTCAGAGTTATAAATAGTCCCTGCTTTTCAGTGATTTGTTCCAGACTAATTCACAGATCTGGTCTCTCTTAACTACCCTCTACCGTTCTTCCCATCATCCAGCACCAGCTTCATTCAATTACTTCCCACAATGTGGCCATTGTGAGCACGTCTACACTGCAAACCCTCCACCAAACAAATCAACCCACGGTAGTGAATCTCAGAGCCTGGGACTACAGACTCGGGCTTGCACTATGCTACTAAAAATAGCAGTGTAGATGTTCCTGCTCAGGATGGAGCACGGGCTCTGAGATCAAAATATTGATCTGAAGTACCATGGCCCCCTAATTGTTTCAGTAGAATGGCATTTGTCAAAGTCTCCTAAAGGGGTTTAAAGTTTTGCCTTTATGTTGGATGCCTTTAATTTGGCCTAAGATAGTTAGACATGTAACTCTCATTGTAAATCAGTGGGATTTAGGTTCTTTCCTCAGATAGGCCCCTTTGAAACTCCGAGCCTAAATTCTTTCCTGTTTTCCCTTTATCAAGTAAAAAAACCAATGTATTTACTGGTGACCATCATAAGTTATTTTGTGTGGTTTGTCCCTTATACAACATAAAGTATATGAAGGACAATAATCCAACTTGACAAAATCTATCAATCCGTCGGCATTTCCAGTAGAATCTAACTGGTTACTCTGCTTGATTTTCTCTGTCAGGTAGGTACACCAAACTACCCCCTTCTGGTTTATATCAGCAAAAACTCTTCAGTCAATAATTTTAGAATCAAATGTAGTTTAAAGCACAAACAGTACATTTTGAAAGACAAACAGACAAAAGATGGGATATTCCCCAGTTTAAAAAGTAGCTGATTTCACCAGAAATGTTTCCAAATATTCACTAGTATTTAGAAACAGTTCTCCAGACATGTACTTCATTTTTTGCATGTCCTTTCCCTTACTCCATGAAGATCATTTGTCCCTTAAGGATTAATATGCTTTTGCTTTTATCCCACATCTGAAATCATAACCCCTTCTTTAATTGCTGTGGATTTAGGATTTCAGGTGAGGAATATAGAGGCTTTATGACTTCATGTGAAGAATCAGCAGCAGAAATATGTGAACTGCTAAAAAGAAAAGACCCTGTTTTTATGTAAACATCCATACAGAACAAATGAAGGGACATAAAGGAACACAGAAGGAACAAAGGTGGATCCTGGACATCTAGGATATAAATTGCACTGTTCTGAAGTTTATCTCAGTGCCAACTCTTCTTTAAAAAACAAGGGCAAATCTTCATACTTCAAATTGTCCATTACTGAGTCATAAATAAAGACTCATTGGAATAGCTAAGAAGAACAAAAACTATTTCAGGCCCTATGATGCTGGCCCTGCAGAGATATGCTACAATTGGAGAGGTCTCCAGAAGCCTTCCGCACCCAGCACACCCACACAGGAGACAGCCAGTATTTTCAATGATTGTGCAATGAGGTAGGCTGGCTAGTATCTATGGCAGTGCTCTTGGACCTAAAAAAGCATGTCTGTGCAGGGACAGGGCATGCCACATTACTGCTCTCTGCATACTACCTTGCACTGCAGGCTACATTTGTATAACAGATGCAGTAATGTGGACAGTCAGAAATCCCTGGAAGTATAATGGCTAAAATTGTAAGATTTGGGTACCTAAATAAGTGGCCAGATTATCAGAGGTTCTGAGCTCATAGGGCCAGATTTTCCAAAGAGCTCATCACTTGCAATCAGAACTAGCAAGTGTAAAGAGTTCAGCTCCTTTTTAGGCAGCAAAACAAATCTGTAGACCTTCCAAAACAGTTCATCACATTGAGTCTGGCCATAAGTATCACAATGGGAGAGGCTGGATGCCAAGCAGTTTTGAACACTTGACCCTTATTTAGGTGCCAACCTGGGAGCTAAAATCTTTTGAAATTTTTGGTCCATATTTTGGGTGGTGATCACTTGAAAATCTGGCCGATAGAGATTCCAGTGAAGTTAGTTCAGTTTAACCCAGATGGAGTTCTACATGACCCTTTTGCACAATCCTAGTAAGCACCTTTATAACAAGAACCATAGCTCATTAGTTGGTGTACCTAGGCAGTTTACCTCATCCTAATAAACGGGGCCAATCTCTGTGGTATAGATCAGAACAGCAACTGTAAATGGCTAATGTGGACCTGTTGTATGCAGTGTAGTTGTAGCCATGTTGGTCCCAGGATATTAGAGAGACAAGGCTGGTGAGGTACTCAAACACATCCCCAAACTAATCCATTTCATCCTCACCATGACAATTTGACTTTAAAAAACAAACAGTTTGTCCAAACCATGGAATTAGGATGGCTCCCCAATATGCCAACCTCTTCATGGATTGCCTTGAAGAAGTTTTGGATAAATGCACCACGAAACCAATGATATACCTGAGTTACATTGATTATATGTTCGTCATCTGGACAGAGGGCTTAAACTTCCCCCTAGATTTCTACTACAACTTCAACAACCACCACCTGTCCATTAAACTCTCTCTGGAACACTCCCACACTAGCATCAACTTCCTGGACAGCACAATCAGTTTAAACAATGAAAACCTGCAGACAGCAATGTGCAAGAAATCCACAGATCACCATACCTACCTCCACCGATCCAGTAACCACCCCAAACACCCCAAGAAATCTGTTATCTACAGCCAGGCACTCAGATACCACAGAACATGCTTCAAGGAGAAAGTCCAGGGTATACATCTTAACACACCCAAAACCACCTTCACCAAACAAGGACACTCCACCAGAGAAGTAGATAGCATCATGGAATGGACCATCCAAATATCCTGAGAAAACACATTTCAATACAGAAATAAAACCCCCTCTGACTGAACAGCCCTAGTTGTCACCTACCACCTCACACTGGAACTCATACATGGTATCATCAAGCAGCTACAACCCATACTTGATGGGGACCCCATCCTGAAAGAAATCTTTCCTGAACGCCCATCTCTAGCCTTCAAACAATCTTCCAACCTCTCCAAGCAAATCATCAGAACCAAGCTTCCCACAGACCAGGCTACACCAACTCACAGTGGCGCCAGATTCTGCTAGAATAACAGACGCATAACCTGCAGACATATCTCCACTACTACAATGATCAACACCCACCACAACACACCTTTCAAGATCCCTGGATCCTACACATGCCTATCACAACATGTGGTGTACCTCATCTAGTGCACTAAATGCCTGGTGAAACCAGACAATCACCACATTCTCGAATAAACTCACACAGGAAAATGATAAAAGACAAAAATACCCTGTCACTTGTGGGTGAACACTTTTCATGAAGCGATCACTCTGTGTCTGACCTCTCAGTCTTCGTCCGCAAGGGAAACCCGTACAACACTTTCAAAAGACAAGCCTGGGAGCTTAAATTCATTATTGTGCTAGACACTAACAATCATGGACTGAACAGACACACTGGATTTATGGTTTATTATAACAATCTGTAACCCACTAACCCCACTTTTTTTTTTATGACTGCAGAGGTGTTAATGGGCCACTCTATCTTGAATGGTCCCTTAGACTATATGCTAACTGTTTATGCTAAACAATCTGTTCCATCTTACTTTAGCTGTGACACTCCGAGTACTTTTCCCAAACCTGAAGAAGAGCTCCCATGTGGTTTGAAAGCTTGTCTCTCTCACCAACAGAAGTTGGTCCGATAAAAGCTATTACCTCACCCACCTTGTCTCTCTAAATTGGAATTAAACATTAAGATGTTCTTCTATGGTACCATGGCATGCTTGAAGACAGGTTTTCAGTTACACACACGCTAGGAATATTTGCATATTTTACATACACAGTGCTTCCAAAAATAGTTGCCTAGCATCTAGTTTAGAAGCTTCATGCTTCTTGATATTACAAATCTACAATTTTATTAACAATAATAAATGTTTATATCCCATCACTTGCAACCTAACCTGGTTCCAAATTCAGAGTTCAAAACTGTACTCCCTGAGTCTAGTTAGAATCACCACCCCAGATCCAACGTAATGATCCAACCAGTCACATCATTACATATTTATAAAAGGTGAAAACTTCATATAGTTTTTTGCTTTTAACTTAGGCAATTCTGTAGATTGCAACTAATTTAAATGGTGCTAAATCAGGCACAGCTCAGATTCAAAGACTTTCTATTAAAATTGTAAGGGGAGACTGAACAAAATCTCTCCTTAAAATGTTGACGATATAGGCTACAGAGAAACATAGAAAATTCAAAGGGCATACAAGCTAACATTGAGTGACGTTTCACACCAATAGGCCAAATCATTTTAGAGAGAAACAGGAATGTATGCCCCATAGAATGTAAACCTAATATGGAGTCACAACCCAGTGCAGCCATAGTATAATGTGCATATTCCCATTAGATTAAATATGTTATTTTTGAAATAGGTAGCACAATAGCCAACCTTGGCACTGAATATAATAATGTTATTTTTCTCAAATTCATGAAAGAATAAACATCTACAGAGAGATGTCTTTATTTCCCTTATTATTTTACTTTGAAATTGAGTTAAGTGTGGCTCTTGATCAAGAATTTACTTGTGCACCTGAGCGTTCTTAAGTATAGGCCCACAGTAAACGTTACATGCAGTTCAAATATAAGCCTGGGGATTTCCTTCTAACTACCTATTATTAACCATGCATGAATTTTTCAAGAGCAATTTTCAAGAGAAATTGAAAAGATAAGGTTGACCATCAGCATCAAATCCATGGTTAGACAGACAAAATTTAAAGCAACATAACCTACAAAGAAATATTACACGTAGACTTTCTGTTGAAATACATTTTATAACAAAATGGAGAAACACAGACATAGACCATTAGAGAAAATAATAGTAGAATTGGCAGCTTGAGTCAAACAGGACTATTATACTTTTCTGGGTAACATCCGATGAAGAGAGCTGTAGCTCACGAAAGCTTATGCTCAAATAAATTGGTTAGTCTCTAAGGTGCCACAAGTTCTCCTCGTTCTTTTTACAGTTAACAAAGTGTCCTGTAAACCTAGTTGAAGAAATGATGCTTTGCTTCCTGTATAACTCAAATTATCATCACCCACTACCCCGTAAGTGTGGGAGAAATCAGGTCACTTTAGACAGAAGAAAGTTATTTTGTTCAGTACTGAAAATGGCAGAGAGAAGATCCAGGATTAAGGCCTATTCTAACCTAGTGTTATATACAAATACACAATCCCTTATGATTATAGCTCCATGGGTGGCAGCTGCATAATTAAAGTTGTGACCAGTTCTCCCATTCTAAGTCCTATTTTTGAAAATTCTCATGCTCAGTTTCAGACCAGAAGAGCAAGTTTTGGAAAGAGTGAAGAACACGGACTGTGTTGTTTTTGAATGATAGGCCTGTGAAAACGTTATAGATTTATTCCTGCTCTTTTACCTACTGAAGGGACAGGGAAACTAATATGTGTGCTGGTCTTATACTTGGTAGTCTCCTTGCACCTCAGGCAGTGCCCAACAACCAGCTCCTACCTGCCCCCCCTCCCTCATTCTACAAGTCACTTATCAAGTAACAAGTCAAGCCTTGCTATGCTGCTCACAAAGTGTGTGTCCATGTTGCACGAGCAGCAGGCAACTGACTATCAGCTGCTCACTCTGTGCTAACAAATGTGATGGTCTTTAACAACATAAGGCCCAGATCACAAAGACATAAGGATTTGCTCTTAATCCGAGTCAACACTATTTACATACATAACAGAAACCTTTGAGGATCTTATGTATAGCAGGCTAAAAGGGTGTGTGCAGGTTACATCATCATATAACTAATGATCATAGAAGCATGATAGACTATAGTCTAAAGGGCAGGCTTCAGTTTAGCTTGGCAACAGGTGAGGATCTCCAATTCGTAGGTGGAAGATGAGCAGGGATGCAGGAACAGAGTTGACTAGTACTGGAATCTTCCATGTGAAATTCTTGAGTTTCACATTTAAATATAATACAAGGATATAGGTGTATTTTATGTAGCTTTAAAGCGTGATACACAATCTTAACTCTATATCTTCATACCATCAACACCAGCAATGAATTACAACATCTCTCTTGTTGGCTCAGCTGCACTGGCCAACCAGATGGGGGTGCAGCCATTCTTCCTAGCCCTTCTCTATCTACTCCCCACCCACACTCTCCAGGGAGGGAGTTCACAGGCAAGTGCCCCAACCTACTCCTGTGTGCCAGGATGAAAGATCTGGGTAGTCTGAATAGGAGCAGAAGTATGGTTCTTACTGCTTGTTACTCCCTTGTACGGATGTGTAATCCAAATCACATGTTAAATCCTTTTGGGGTTTTAAGATTTTTTAGCAATGAGTAATGTACAAGTCAAATAATGGAGTTGGAGTCCAACTCTAAGGAAGTTGGAAGTTTGGTATTTTGCCTTTTCTTTGCGTGACTTCCCTTAGCTGAACTGTATCATTGTTCTTGGGTCATAACGGAAACAGTACCATCATTTCCACATGAAGATCGCAAGTGGGAATCTACTTTAAGTGCACAGGGCCTAAACTCAGCGCAAAGGTCTAACTATCTGATGAATGATTGAAGTACAGTTTGTAATGGACCAAAACAGAACTGTAAAATCAATGTCAAAATCATTATGGTGGAAAATGTTATCTCAGAGATTTATTTCACAGTAAGTTGAAACCAAATTGGTGACCTAAACAAGTAACTGTGCATGCCAGTATTTATACATTAAATATCTGGATATAGGGTAATGCTCAAAATGTAACCCAAACTGATCCATTCTTCCATGAAGATTTTCACTTACATGTTTTACAGATGGTTCTATCTATTTAAAATTTTGTTAAAATTCTATAGTTGGTTAAAAGTCCCTCCACATAACTAATTTCTCCTACTAATCCTACAAATACCATACCTGTCCCCTCAAAATACTGTCACAAATGTCAAGTAATTCAAGAAGTAAAAAGATATGCAAAGACAGCCCCATCTTCTTCTACATACTAAAAGAAAAGGAGTACTTGTGGCACCTTAGAGACTAACCAATTTATTTGAGCATAAGCTTTCATGAGCTACAGCTCACTTCATCGGATGCATACTGTGGAAAGTGTAGAAGATCTCTTATACACTCAAAGCATGAAGAAATACCTCCCCCCACCCCACTCTCCTGCTGGCAATAGCTTATCTAAAGTGATCACTCTCCTTACAATGTGTATGATAATCAAGCTGGGCCATTTCCAGCACAAATCCAGGTTTTCTCACTTCCCCCCCACACACACACACAAACCCACTCTCCTGCTGGTAATAGCTTATCTAAAGTGACCACTCTCCTTACAATGTGTATGATAATCAAGGTGGGCCATTTCCAGCACAAATCCAGGGTTTAACAAGAACGTCTGAGGAGGGGAGGGGGTAGGAAAAAACAAGGGGAAATAGGTTACCTTGCATAATGACTTAGCCACTCCCAGTCTCTATTCAAGCCTAAGTTAATTGTATCCAATTTGCAAATGAATTCCAATTCAACAGTTTCTCGCTGGAGTCTGGATTTGAAGTTTTTTTATTGAAGAATTGCAACTTTCATGTCTGTAATCGCGTGACCAGAGAGATTGAAGTGTTCTCCGACTGGGCTCAGGCATTGGCACCCTGACAGCAAGATTGTCTGGCTATGTAGACTCCCTCCTCAGGCCCTATGCTACCAGCACTCCCAGCTACCTTCGAGACACCACTGACTTCCTGAGGAAACTACAATCCATCGGTGATCTTCCTGATAACATCATCCTGGCCACTATGGATGTAGAAGTCTTCTACACCAACATTCCACACAAAGATGGACTACAAGCCGTCAAGAACACTATCCCCGATAATGTCACGGCTAACCTGGTGGCTGAACTTTGTGATTTTGTCCTTACCCATAACTATTTCACATTTGGGGACAATGTATACCTTCAGATCAGTGGCACTGCTATGAGTACCCGCATGGCCCCACAGTATGCCAACATTTTTATGGCTGACTTAGAACAACGCTTCCTCAGCTCTCGTCCCCTAACGCCCCTACTCTACTTGCGCTATATTGATGACATCTTCATCATCTGGACCCATGGAAAAGAAGCCCTTCAGGAATTCCACCATGATTTCAACAATTTCCATCCCACCATCAACCTCAGCCTGGTCCAGTCCACACAAGAGATCCACTTCCTGGACTCTACAGTGCTAATTAACGATGGTCACATAAACACCACCCTATACCGGAAACCTACTGACTGCTATTCCTACCTACATGCCTCCAGCTTTCACCCTGACCACACCACACGATCCATCGTCTACAGCCAAGCTCTGCGATACAACTGCATTTGCTCCAACCCCTCAGACAGAGACAAACACCTACAAGATCTCTATCAAGCATTCTTACAACTACAATACCCACCTGCGGAAGTGAAGAAACAGATTGATAGAGCCAGAAGAGTTCCCAGAAGTCACCTACTACAGGACAGGCCTAACAAAGAAAATAACAGAATGCCACTAGCCGTCACCTTCAGCCCCCAACTAAAACCCCTCCAACGCATTATTAAGGATCTACGACCTATCCTGAAGGATGACCCAACACTCTCACAAATCCTGGGAGACAGGCCAGTCCTTGCCTACAGACAGCCCCCCAACCTGAAGCAAATACTCACCAGCAACCACATACCACACAACAGAACCACTAACCCAGGAACCTATTCTTGCAACAAAGCCCATTGCCAGCTGTGCCCACATATCTATTCAGGGGACACCATCACAGGGCCTAATAACATCAGCCACACTATCAGAGGCTCGTTCACCTGCACATCCACCAATGTGATATATGCCATCATGTGCCAGCAATGCCCCTCTGCCATGTACACTGGTCAAACTGGACAGTCTCTACGTAAAAGAATAAATGGACACAGATCAGATGTCAAGAATTATAACATTCATAAACCAGTCGGAGAACACTTCAAACTCTCTGGTCACGCGATTACAGACATGAAAGTTGCGATATTACAACAAAAAAACTTCAAATCCAGACTCCAGCGAGAAACTGTTGAATTGGAATTCATTTGCAAATTGGATACAATTAACTTAGGCTTGAATAGAGACTGGGAGTGGCTAAGTCATTATGCAAGGTAACCTATTTCCCCTTGTTTTTTCCTACCCCCTCCCCTCCTCAGACGTTCTTGTTAAACCCTGGATTTGTGCTGGAAATGGCCCACCTTGATTATCATACACATTGTAAGGAGAGTGGTCATTTTAGATAAGCTATTACCAGCAGGAGAGTGGGTTTGTGTGTGTGTGGGGGGGGGAAGTGAGAAAACCTGGATTTGTGCTGGAAATGGCCCAACTTGATTATCATACACATTGTAAGGAGAGTGATCACTTTAGATAAGCTATTGCCAGCAGGAGAGTGGGGTGGGGGGAGGTATTTTTTCATGCTTTGTGTGTATAAAAGATCTTCTACACGTTCCACAATATGCATCCGATGAAGTGAGCTGTAGCTCACGAAAGCTTATGCTCAAATAAATTGGTTAGTCTCTAAGGTGCCACAAGTACTCCTTTTCTTTTTGCAAATACAGACTAACACGGCTGTTACTCTGAAACCTTCTATATACTGTAACTGTTCCAAGCATTTTGGGTAACATTTTCAAAAGCACCTAAGTGAATCAGGAGCCTATGTCCCATTTTCAAAAGAGACTTGGGCACTTAAGAGCCTAAGACTCATGGAGGGTCAATGGGACTAACTGCCTCAGTCACTTTTGAAAGTGGGACTTAGATTCCTAAATCATTTAAGTGCTTTTAAAATTTGCACCCACCATCAGCTCTTACTATATAACAGCAATTGCAATAATCATTATTAATTAAAAACACATGAAAAAACTTGGACTGTTTTTTCATATGTTTGTTGAAATTCAAATTAAATCCCATGCAATTGAAAATAGAGTGTGCTAAAAATGCTTCACAATGTACTTCACAATTCACATCTATCAAAGGAAATGTCCTGTTTCTTTTTTCCAAATGTGCCCATCTGTCTACTGTTTATCTGTTGCTGTCTTGAGTCAGCACATACCTGTGCTTTCCTATACAAAGACAGGTATTTGCCTTCCTAATAATACTTATAAAATTCAGCTTAAGGTTTCCTTATGAGGCTCTTGTAATATGCAGAAAATTCACCGGTACCTTTGGATATGTCTAAAGCTGTACATAGGATCCTGACAAGATGCCTCAGTTAGAATCTTTAAAATCATTTACTCACTGTGTATAGGCACCCAGACACAAAAGCATACAGATGATGAAGATTATTGCACAGACCTGCACTAAGATAATCGGCAGCCAGACATTTGTTCTTTAGGCCACGGGCCTGCTCCGCTTCTAAATATAGATGCATGCTAAATGGACACCTGCACTGGCAGCCTCTCCCCATAAGCAGCCATCAGTGAAATGTGTCTCGGGTGATTCACTGAAGAGATGATACTGTGACTCAACCCGGGAGTGAGTTTCATATCAGCTGACACCACCCCAGATGTAATTTGTCTGTTTCAGTCCTCTGCTCCTGCAGGATGCCAAAACAAAACACATAAGAATTGATAGGCCTGAGGTCCCACTCCACTATGCCCCACTCTCTGGACAGGCTCAGACCATCCCAGTGGTGCTCCTTGACTTCCAGGCCTGCTACCATCTGAGAAGATGCACCCATCACCTCTTCAAGACACCCCGCTTTATTAAGCATCCGGTCTATATGCCCTGTCTGACCTTCCAGTCCTGAGTGAGTGAGAAGCAGTGCTACTAGGAATAGAGGGGATGAGGAGGGAGGAAAGGGAGAGAAACATTTGTGTGAGATGGGAAGAAGACAAATTAATCTGCATATGAAATAGTGTGTGGGATTTGTGTGGGGAAGTCATCGAATAGAGGGAGTCAGTAAGTCACAGGTGTGTACAGAGGTGGGAAAGTGTGAAGAGCTTGGGAGAAATGGAAGGATGAAGGGATTTTCATTCACAAAACTTATATTTCAACAAATAGCCTGTTACCATGGAGGCAGAGCTGTGAAAACGCCCAACTTGTGTGCCTAACTGACTGCAGTGACTGCACGTGCAAATTACCCATGCAATCATGCTCACATTCTAAAATCAGATCCAGTAAGTTCCCCTTACTCCCTTGTCAGTCATTTTCCCATTCTGACTCACTTTTTCTTTTGTTCAGTTATGCATGTTGGTGTATGTAGTTTCTTTACTCTCTCATGAACACAGCATAATTGTAATAGTTCTCCTTATCCCCAAAGTTGTTACTGAAAAAGGAATTTGCAGATGATAGTAAGGCTGGTGGTAATATAGTATGAGGGAGGATGGAGTTAAAGCTGAATTTTATTCATTGTTCTAATTGCCCTGTCTATCAGCCTCTTGACCATAAGAAAAACAATGAACCTGGCATGCCGAATCCTTAAAATTAGAACCATCTGAAATGCCTTCCCTCTCACTCCCTTAGCATTGTCAAAGGATTTTTGTATGCTCCCCATAATAGTGCAACTTCATCTTTCACAAATTCAGTAAAGCCCTTGAAAATAGCTTAGAATCCAAAAGAGGACTAAGAATGTTCTATTAACCACTGACAAATCGGTGATGTAATATGCAGTTTAACCAAGCAACGGCTTCAGCATTAAAGAAGCCCTTTTGTCTTGGATGGCTGTAATACAGCTACAAATTTAACATGCACTCATTTTAAGCATTCCAAAATATTGTTTTGTGATGGTCCTGACAATGTTCCAGTAAAAAGCAGCTGTCAAAATAGATCATCCGTTATACCAGCAGACCTCCGCCACAAATGCTGTTGCTATAATTATGTTTTTGGGGTGTTTTTTTGTTTTTATTCAGCTTTAAAGTCATTCGCGGAAAACATAATTTTCAGTTTGGTTAAATGAAATGTTCAGAGCACATCGAGTCCATAATTATATTTCAATTTGAAAAGGACGCGTTCTGTTTGAAATAAAGCAAGCAGCAGTGTTGAGCTTTCTCATATGTAACCGCCTATCTTCCAAAGCAGCTTCCTCCTTTCACTTTCATGCAGTGCGGGCTTGATATTGAAATTTGTACACAGACCTCTACAGGGTCTGGCGCAGAGCTGCAAGAATCCATCCTCCCATTTCATAGCCCATGTAAGGATCAATCACAATACTAATCCCTGTGGTGGGGGCCTGGTCTACACTACAGAGTTAGGTTGATGCAAGGCAGCTTATGTTGACCTACTATGGAAGTGTCTACACTTAAATTTCACTCCTGACGATGTAACTGCTCTGCTACACTAACTTAGTAACTCCACCTCCATGAGTGGCATAGAGTCAAGGTCAATGTAGATAGGTTGATGCAGTGTCTGTGTAAACACTGCGTTGCTTATGTCAAGCGTGACTGGCTTTCAGGAGCTTCCCACAATGCTCCAGAATGACACAACACAAGGAGCAAGGTGTAGATGCACATGAGTGATGTAATTACTGTGGTAGCGAACTAAATTAGGTCAACTTAATTTTGTGGTGTAGACACGGTCTAGGACTGCTTGCCCCCTACTCCCTTGATGAGGCGGAGACTGAAGAATGGCCCGGTCCCCAGCCCCACTGCTCCAAACCTTCCTGTGGAGCAGAGTCAATGCAATGAGGAGAGCAATTTGCAAAGATGGTGTAGAGGGCACACACTGAATAATCCCATGAGAGACTTGCTCCCAGTCTAACTCGTAAGCTAAAATAGCTGTTAGGTAGGGCTGCACTGCAGCCTGCCCTCAGGTGCTTAGGAGGGTGAATTCTATTTCCACCATCAGCCCTGTGGAAGCTCTCTCACAAAGTCCAGTCACTCACACTTGAGACACGGATACATTTTGTCTCCCTGGAGAATCTGATGTACATATCAGGAAATAAGCCAGGCACATAAAGAGGAATTGAAAAATGAATGTCCAAAAAAGACTTGAGAAAGTAAATGAAAGGAAGCACACTCATCAAATTATGCATAGTGATTACAATTTTCAAATAAATTAAAAATAAGTGGAAGATACGTGTCTAAATTGCCTAGTGACTTTGAAAATATCAACCATCATTCCCTTCCAAAATAGGATAAACTGAATATGGAAATATTCAACCATATTAAACCACAACAGCAAACCATATACAGATTTAACTTGCACAGCCTGCACTTACTTTATACATCAGTACTCACTACTGTAGGGCCCCCTGATCTTGGCCAATTTACTGGGGTTGTATTTTCATTTTGATGAACTGTACTTTAACAATCTCTCCATTGTACTAGACATAAAGAGACTTTTCTCCCACATTTCTTCAACTTATTTTTCTACTTATTTTTCCTTTCAGCAAAACGTGATGCACAGAAGCCCTTCTCTAGTCATGCTTGAACTCCTCTGTGCTATTCTTACTGTTTCACCAGGCAGAAATGCAATGAAGTACCGGATAAAGTAAAGTCTTGTTCCGTGCTTTTTGCGGGGGAGGGAGGATTGGGGTGGTGGAATCCCTTTGCCAAGGATCCTTATATCTTTACTGTTCAGTCAAATGCAGTTCTGTTTTTCAGAGGTCGTGCAGATAGCGGAAGAGATGATCTTAGCCTTGGCATGCAGATTCATAATACACTCACTGCCACATCTCACCTGACTGTACAGTGGTACTAGCAGCAGAGCATGTGGAAGCAATAAATGTTCAAGAATCCTAAAAGGCAAAGCGTCAGCTTCTGATGCAGTGGGGGACTTAACTCGTTATTTCTTTCAGTTATTTATTTCAGTTGCCCTTTTAAAAGCAACTGGCTGGATATTTTTGTTTATCAATTTGATATTTTAAGTTATAAGACAGCAAAAGTGTCTGAAGAGTCCTGATATATTTAGTTAATGGCTCTGTAAATGACGTAATAAATTACTAAAAAAGGCAGGAGAGAATCAGGCTCATTGTCTTTACTCTTAGCCTAGTGTATGAACACACACAATAAATAAAACAAAAAGGCTTTATCACTGAGGCTGGGATTTTCAAAGGAGCCTAAAGGAGTTAGACACTCAACTAATTCAAAGGGAGTCAGCACTTAATCCCTTAGATAACTCTGAAAATCACTGCCTAAATATATATGTCTGACAGCTTCACAAATGGTACCATGGAGATGAGTGTTGTAGAAATGCCTGTAAATAAACCCAACATTCCAAACTGATCTAAAACAGGCCCAGGCTTATCTAATATAATACAAATCAATTCACATTTTTCATAACAGATGCATGACAACGGTTGAATAATGGTAGGCTCCTTATATAAGCCTTAAACTCCTATGAAGTACTGCATCATCAGTTAGACAGTTTGTTGAAGCTCAAGGCTGTGACATTATAAGCAGCTCTGGAGGCATGGATTGTACATCAAGAAAACATGACACACCTACAGTTACAGGAATTTTAATAAATATATTATTATTCTCCTTGCCTTCTGTGTGTGTTCCAAGCTCAAAAGCACATTTATCTCCTACGTATCAAGCTCTAGCCAAACATATTCACAACACACAAACACACTATGAATCACCACTGATCTTTTCGATAGTGTAGTTGCTTACACATGTCCCATAGAAAACGAAGCTGGAGAAAACATAACAGAAGAAGGTAAGAAAAAGAAGGACAAGAATCAACAAACCAGTTCACCAACTAAGACACCACTTCACTTCCACCATCTGAGTTATAGTCAATGGGGGACGGACTAACTGAAGTCAGGAACCCCTCCCTGTCTTCTCCAGGAATATCAAAAGAATTTATAAATCTTATAAGGATTAGTTTACTCTACGATTGTAAAGAACTTTGAGATGGATAAAAGGTGTAAGGTATTAATTATTATTTTTATAACAAAATATACACCTATGCTGGTGTGCAGACACACTTGTAATTCTCTTTCACTAGCTACTCAGAGTGTAGTCACATAGTTCCAGATCCTCAGATGGTGTCCGTTGGCATGGCTCTGCTGAAGTCAATGTAATTATACTAATTTACATCAGTTGAGGATTTTCCCCATTCTCCTCTTACAGGAAAGCAGTGCCCGCACACTGCATTGTTTTTCAGAAATTTGAAAAACAACAGAAAAGACCAACCGCTTTTGCACAATATTTTCTCATTGGAACAATATGTTCCCCACCATCAGGATATATACTTATGCTGAATAGATCATTTAAATGCTGCTGAGATTTAAACTGAATTGTGAATGTGCGCTAGGACACCTCGGTCTTTGGAGAGGAACTTTGTTTAGTTACTTTTTCTAAAGCTAATTAGATATATTACACATTAATATTGATTTTTATGAATGTAGGTGAGTTTTTTTCTTACAGTATGATAATTTCACAGCTTTCCTTTTTAATGGCTTCAGCTGATCGAGTAAAACACTGCCATTGTCTCCATCTTTATAAAAAGTAGGAAAGGAAAAGGAAAAAAGAGAGAGAATTTAATTGAGGCACCATAACAAACAAAACATTGTTGTTCTTGTACCCTACTAATTATGCTACATTTCTTTCATTACTCATATATTTTCCTTTTCAATTCTAAACTTTTGGGGGGAGTGGAAGGGTGGGGAGCGAGAGAACAGTAGAACTATTTGCTCGCTCATATCAGTATGGAGCTGGCTGTCTATGGAATGTTAACCCAATAGAAATATCTAGTAGATTGTCAAAAAATAATTAGGCTAGATTTACACCTTTACTGTGTTACTGAAAGGTATGATCAACAGACTGTAGATAAACTGAGTCTCAGTGGGAAGCCAACACAGCAGATTAACTAAAACTTCCACTATAATTACCTGCTGCTTTACTGGACCAACACTAGGGTTTAATATGCTTTTCTTCAGCCCTTTCAGTTAGTCCTATTCAAGACCATAGCCAAACTCGGCCAGGTGGTCTTGCACCAAAGAAGCAAAACAGGGAAGTATTTGATAGAGATCCATTCTAGTGTTTATAATATCAGATTTCTGTGACATGAACGACAGAAGCTAGCCATTGTTCTTAGGTCCCGAACGCAAACTTTGGTGCTTATCAGCCCTACAGATCTAGCATGTTAGTGTAACATGAATTTCTTGGTTTCTTTGAACAAGAAAGACACAAAGTTATCATGGGCCTTCATAAGCATTACCTTAAAGCTACTGGTGCTTATTATGACAACCCTGTAAAAATGTTAAAACACAAAATACAGTCATCACCCATGACCTAAAAATTCAACCGTATTTAATTTTGTTCATCAATGATTGGCTCTGGAGCAAAGATCTTCCTTGTTTCACTTAGTAAATATCCATTCTCTACTGTGTGCAAGATGTATGTAGAGGGGTAAAATTTTCAAAAGCACCTGTCTTAAGAGACTAAGTTGCATTTTCAAAAGTGGCCTAGACAGTTAAGAGCCTAAGCCTCAATGAAATTTAATGGGTTCATCTTTGAGTAACTGTGCCCCAACTTCTGGGTTGGCTTCAAAATCATGGAAATTTGTATTTTTTCATGTTTAAAGGGTGATATTAGGTAAAACTTAGGTGTTCTGTGTATCCCCCAATTTGGTATTTGAATGACACCAAAATGCAGTGTGAAATTTGGGGGATGGATGCAATCCCGCATTGATTGAAAAGGAAAACATTTTTTCATGAACTTCTGTGAAGAGAAACCACGAAGTTTTGCACATAAGTAGTAGTGGACATAAAGCTAAAGCTACAAGAACACCTCTTTGACACTGCAAGCATCTCAATCAGTACAAGAGATATACCTCATGTATAAAGCTACCAATAAAAATAATCATTTAAAATCCTTGTGAAAGTCTAGCCAAGTAATATATTTTGACTATTTCTAGGGCAGCTAGATTACAATAAGTAAATGTTTAAACTAAAAGCCCCATGATTCATCCCAGTGATGAATTTGGCACATGAAGCAGATCATGATTATCATGGATATCAAACAATATTGGACCCTGATCCTGCAATTCACAACATCACACAGGATCACACAGAGCAAAGTCAACAGAAGTCCACGGGGGCACAAATATCTACCAAGACTCATATACTGCAAGACTGATGTCCAACATTGTTTGACTGCTTTGCAATTATTACCAGGATCTACTTCATGAGCCAAATTTTCTCTAGGGTGAATTTGGCCTCATATATTTAACATTCAATCAATAAATATATTGACTTAGCTTCAACAATTTACAAGTGTGGAAGATTTACCTGCTTAAGAATTTCAAAACTGAGACCTGTAAGATTTAAAATGTGGATGTTTCACTATAAAAAGTTTCAGCTGTATGTACTGTCTCAATTCCTATGTATATATAATTGGTAGGCCCTTCAGCTTCATGCATTAGAAGTGATTCAGCATAACATTCAACCAGAGGACAGTAATAGAGAACAGTAATTTGAAGTGGTAGACGTGTTTAGTAAAAGTTTGGTCATACTCAAATTAGCTGTTGTTTTCCAAGATGTTTAGGGTTTAAATGACGGGAGAATTTGAAGCTAGTGAGTGTAAAATCAGATTTTTATACTCATGCTCTTACAAAGATTCTTCCAGGAAGTAAGTGCTGGAACTGCAAGATGGGTCATGATGATGTTCAAATACTGTATATTGGGCCAAATTCACCCCTAGTATCATTCCAGTAACTCCAGTCAAGTTACACCGGGGTGAATTTGGTCCACTAAATTAAGTACACATGTGGTATGAAGGATACCTTTTATTCAAAAATTAGGAATAAAATGTTATATACCATTGGCAATTGCCTCTTTTAACAATCAACTTGGCCACTTGATGAAAAAGCATGACAGACCGTCACTAAATATAAATCATAAAGAAAATGCAAAGTCTGTAACAAGTTTATTATACAGTAATAGTTACCCATGAGTAATACATTAATCAGAACACCTAACACATTACAATCTGCCCTGAACAGGGAGTGGCATGTAGCTTGACCTGCCCTGGGGGATACCAAAGAGACAACTATGATTGTCGGAGTCATAATTCCCTCCCGGGTTGCCACACTTGCTCCAGAGGGGAAGTAATTTGCTATTGATCTACACCAGTAGCAGATTACCTCTCACTCTGTGCCAACTCAGCTGCTACACTTGGTGCAAAGGAGGGTGGGGGCAAACCAAGGCTCTATCCAACCCCATCCAATACACTTGTGAGGGGCATGGGGAGTAGCGATCCTGTGGAAAATGGTCTCCCTGCTGTGCTGTGATCCCCTTGCATGCTGCTATAAGAACAGGTCACAAACAATCCTGCCACGAAGGTTATGATTTCAGTGGGGGGTGGTTTATTTTAGGGATCACTTAGTTATTTGGTACCAGAATAAATACAGATTGCACACATCCTTGACATAGGCGCAAACACATACATTTAGAGAGCTGGATAATACTGAGGCTGTATTCTGTGTGGGTGGGGCTGTTTACATCCGAGATCACTGGCAGAGTATTATCCAATGTACCAGACAGTTTTTATTGTATAGCTCTCATGTTGAGATTGAAAGGATACAAAGGCTGTATAGGCAGGCATGGGGTAGCTTCTCCCCACAAAATCTTTTCATAATATTTGGGGCCATGGAAATACCAGATAAGTAAATTAAATCAAAATACCTAACCAAAAAGTTAGGTCTTTTCTTGCTTTTTCATTAATTTTACTTCTTTAGCCCTTTCCTTTTTCTTCTGCTTCTTATTCACTATCTCCTTTCATCTCCATAGTGTTCTCTCACTTCTGCCTTTTGTCTTCTCTCATTTTTCCCTCTCCTTTACCTCTGCTTTTCCTTGTCCTTCTTTTAAAAGTAGCATCTCCTTTCCCCGCATTCTTTGTTCTTTTACATATTACTCATTCATTCTCTTTCATTAAATAATTCTCTTTCCTCCCTTCCCTCAATTCTCTCTGCATCTGTGCTCCCACCTTCTCTTTTACTAAATACTTGCTAAAGCCCTCTTTGCTCTGTGTTTCGGACAATGAGAGGGCCGAGTAGAGAGCTAGGAGCTGGCAGAGGGCTCAGTGAATGGGACAAAAAGACAAGCAGTCTTTTCTGCCTTTAAAGTGAACAAAACAGCAGCCCCCAGTAGTCAGAGAATATTATCCTCAAGAAACCCCCGCTTCCTTGACCCAGCCAGCAGCACAGCCCATCTTCTGTAACACCTTAGAAGCAGAATTTACTGCCATTTCTAAAAAAAGATCTGTGGAGGGAAAGATGTCCCTTTCCCCTTCCCTGGATGTTTGTGTATGAAATCCTTGTGGTTTTGTTTCAATTTGTCCCTCGCCCCCAACTGCAGCATCAATGGTAGGATGTTGCAATGTATCAAAACCACACAGACATTGTGGAAGATGGGACTAGAACTTCTGTCTTTCTATTACAAAAATATAACCCTGGGTGACTTGAGCTAAAGGATCTTTCCCCTCTTTGGCAGTAGTAGTGGGTCTCTTATCCTCTTTGTGGGCCAGTCATTAGATGACAGCATCACCCACTCATACACACAGCCACTATGCTTCCTTACTCAGAGCCAAACAGAGAAATCTGGGATTAAATACATGTGGCTTGATCGACACAACTATGTGTTACAGTAGTTTATTATTCAATTTTTTAAAATGCCTATCTAGGCACTGAACAAAACTTCAGTTACATCCCATTGAAAATGCACAGCCTGAATACATGATTATTCCTAAAGTATGATTTTGGAAATGCTAAAGCCTCAGGATACCTTAGAGCACTTCTTGTTAATTTCAATTTCAAATATATTGCCATGGTGTTACGGTTGGCAACAGTGCCTCGGAACTGGCAGCAATGGCCTTGTCTACAGCACTAAAAAAAAAAAAAAATTAAAAAAAAAAAATCATCCTCAGCCAGAACCATCATCTACTCTACAAGACACAAATTCTTTCATAGGGTGCCAATACCCTCAAACGGCACAAATTGTAGTATGTATTTTGTTGACTCAGTGTGTTTCTAAATTGCAACTCGGGTCACTTACTGGAATACTTTGGTGTATTAAAATAATATGAAAGCACACATGGGCCCTTTCTCACTCTATCTCATGGATTTGTTTACAAATGAGCTGGACAGACAAGCCTTTTTTTAAAAATAAGGGCAAGATTCAAGCTTGTCCCAAATTTACCCTCATTTTATGGCCCTGCTCAGGGGCCAACCATAATCCCAGTTCCAGAGTGCAATGCCAAAGTCATTAAAAGGGGCAGGGAAAGAGGAAACTGGATATGGTCCTGTTCCTTATCTACAGCAGCCCATGGAGCACAGATTGTGGGGTGTGGTTACACAAGGAGCAGTTTAAGTCTCTGATCCAAAAAACCACTTACTTGCATGGTGAACTTTTAGCATGGGACTAGTCCTATTAACTTAACTGGAACTATGCCGAAATATACCAATTTTAAAATAATTCCTCCTGTATTTCCTCTCTGGGTTTGGACTGTTGCACAAGGGGGATACATTTTAGTGGAAAATCTGTAGTTCTGAGATGGGAGAGATTATACCCGAAAATTTATAATCTTGATGGTGACCCTTAAAAATATGTAAAAGTATGTAAGACAGTGGTTAAACTTAAACCCATACTGTAAGCAAGGCTAGTGAGTACCCGTCGTTCTTAAATGCAGAAGGAGAGAAAGAGCAGTGATTTCCTGGAGGACAAAAAAGAAAGTCCACAGCATACTTGTGTCCTTTCCATCTGAGCAATCGTTATGAAGATTGTATTTTCTGTAGAATGGTTTAACTGTCTGAGCTTTAGATATGGCTTCAAAATTCTCCAATATTGGGAGTGTAGGGAAAGGATATACCATGGGTGAAATCTATGACCTCCTTGGTACTGCTGAATGGAATGTAAAGTTGGCTGCAAGATACTAAGGAGGATGGAAGTGGTGGACAGCTGAATAATCTTCATGGATGGAGTACTTCTTATGTGGCTTGATGGGAATGGAAAGGGCAAAAGACGGCTGGAGCAAAATGTTCTTGGCTGGCGGTTTCTTTATTGGCAAGAACCCAAATGATCCAGCTCAAACCTTCTCTGTTCATAATTATTGGATTTCAAATAATTTTTAAATATTTTAATATTCTGGGGATGCTATGAAAGACAGAGTCATAACACCCAAACGGATCAGAAACATTGCAACAAGTAGATCCTCTCCAAAAATCACAAAGCCATAACTGGGAAACACAAAACTCAGTAGCTAGAAAATAAAAAAATACCAGGAACTGACTGACACTCAGTTTTCTATCTGTACAAGAGAGAAAGCAGTTAGTTTTGACATATCAGTTAACATTTTTCAGGAATGAATTGCTACTGATATACCAAAATGTATCATCTTTTTATGGTATGGGAGTGGCAGCATATAGGTGGCTCAGATGTGGCATATTTTCCATATCTCGCCCTTCCAAAAAAACTAACTGACCGCTATCCACCATGAGTAACTAGTCATTAATGTGAAAGAACAAAACAATTCTGGGTTTTCTAAACAGATGATTTGTCTTTTTAAACATATAACCGGTATAGACCAGCTCTCCAACGGGTGTAAATCAGCGCACCTCCACTGATGTCAATGGAACGACACCGGATTACCTTAGGTGAAGATTTGGCTCTATTATTATTTTTTTAAAATCCTTTTTAAACTCATATTTTCTATTAAACTCACCCCAGACTCACTCATTGTTTCATTAAAAAAAGAAACAAAAGGTCACTCAAGTTATTGGGCTGGATGCAGGAATCACTGGGTGAAATTCTGTGGCCTGTGTTACGCAGAAGATAAGAGCAGATGATCACAATGGACCCATCTGGCTTTAAAATCTATGCATTTGTAAATGCCAAAAATATACCTGCCCCCAACATGCAAGTTTTTCATAAAGGCAAACTTGTTTTCCACAGAAATACCTCACTTATTCAAAGGCAAACATGTTTTAAAATAAAGTCACTTAAAAAAAAATCCCCAAAAACCAGCTCATCAAGGGTGAAATTCAGTGCAGAGAGCCCAAACAAAGTCCCATTATGCCTGTTAAATCTCAACCAGGACATTTCTCCATCTTTACATGCAGGAATTAAGTGAGGCCTAGTTATTGTAGAGGAACCTCTTTGCCCTAAGGCAATTTTTGCCCAATAAGAATATTTTTCTGTCCTAAAATCCACCCCTACCAAGGTGTGAAACTCATCGTTTACATCACTCCATCTTACAAAAGCTAAGAACAACACAAGAAAACCCCCAAAACATACTTTTCAGAAGAAGCAACTGTTTTTTCATACAGCCAGGTCTGTTTTTTTTTTTAATCTTAATCCATCAACATGGCCCTCTCTTTTAACAAAAGCAATTTACCATTCTACAGAGGGACAGCCCACTCCAGAGTCAAGGACCCTCATAATGATTAGGGGTCTGGAACATGTGACTTATGAGGAGAGGCTGAGGGAACTTGGATTGTTTAGTCTGCGGAAGAGAAGAATGAGGGGGGGATTTGATAGCTGCTTTCAACTACCTGAAAGGGGGTTCCAAAGAGGATGGATCTAGACTGTTCTCAGTGGTACCAGATGACAGAATGAGGAGTAATGGTCTCAAGTTACAGTGGGGGAGGTTTAGGTTGGATATTAGGAAAAACTTTTTCACTAGGTGGGTGGTGAAACACTGGAATGCGTTACCTAGGGTGTGGTGGAAACTCCTTCCTTAGAAGTTTTTAAAGTCAGGCTTGACAAAGCCCTGGCTGGGATTGGTCCTGCTTTGAGCAGGGGGTTGGACTAGATGACCTCCTGAGGTCCCTTCCAACCCTGATATTCTATGCTTCTAAGATTTTTTGATAAGGACTCTGCAAACATTTCAGTTCAATGGCACCTGATTGGCATGACAAGTAATAGAAGCATTACCAAAATGCTAAAAAGAGACAGATCCCTCCCATACATCAGAGGTAGGTAAGATTGACCCTCAATAGGTTGATTGTATTTGCGTGTCTCTCAGGTGACCAGATCCCACATCTCCAACTTCATTATACCTGGAAGCTAGTGAGCAGTCATTGCACATTACAAAGTACAATGGTGTGTTTTGTGGTGCTGGTGTGAAACTTTGCTTAACAAGTGATTATCCAATGATTATCTGCATTAATTTATGCTTCTGAATGCCCATGAATAGCACATTACAGTAGTCTACTCTTGAGGAGACAAAAGCATGAACAACTGTAGCAAAGGTTCACAACTAAAGGAAAAGGTCATAATCTTCTGGCCAACAGCAGATGGAATGAAATGCTTCCACAGGCACCTTCCATAAATAACCTTGTGTCTAACAAGATCCTAGGTTGTGCACCTGCATAAAAAATGGTAACATGCCCCCTCAAATCAAGGGTGCAGATTTAGTCCTTCCTGATTCTTCTCTCTGATCCCCCAGCCTATCCACATTGCCTCAATCCTGTCTGGGTTGAGCATCAGTCATCTAGCACTCATCCAAGCCTCAGTCTCATACACGGTCATGGGTTCTAAGGCACCACTCCAGCTAGAAAGGATGGAGATGCTGTGGTGGGTGTCATCAGCATTTAGTTTAAGGCCTTAGCTTCTCAGGAGATGAGAAAAAGTGAATTCAAAGACATGAAGTAAATTGAGGGGGGTCACAATTTATCAGACACATTAAGAACCACCAAACATACACAAAACTGAGCAGACCAAGATATTCCTGGGCTAGAAGATGCATACAGCATTTCAAGACTGTGCAATTAATTCCCTGGGCCCCACTAGATCACCAGGACCAAATGTGCCCAGTGGTAAAGAAGCATCTATTTAGAAATACATTTGTTATGAATAAATCCCAGTCTGAGGGTCAGAATCCATGAACCAAGTTGAGAGAAGAGAGGTGGGTCAGTATAGGGCTCTTAGGGAGGCTAGTAAAACAGGATCTGGTGGGACTGATTAACATTGCTGCTATTTTGAACCCAAACATAAAATGCCATTGTGGAATGTGGTTTGGCAGGCTCAAAGCCCCAGTATTTAGGCAGGTTTGGATTTTTATTAGAACCTTTCACCTGACTCCATGCCAAACCAACGTCTGTTTTTGGGGGGCATGGCAGTGGTGAATTCCCTCTTAAAATCTCTAGTAGCTTTAAAATAACTAGCAGAAAGCAGTGACTTTTGGAGTCAGTATTCTGATCTTTATGGGACTGAAACAGAGTTTCTTTACTTCAACATGTGAAAATTCACATTGTGGCACCTGGTCCATTTGCCTCCACATGTGCACATGTAGGTGAAACCAGCAAGGAAGGATGTGGAAGCAGCCGCTTTTATAACAACAAAATTAGCAGTTTCAGCGGTCTCAGTATACACATGACGTACTGATCATTCTTCCATAGCTTACTACAAAATCAACCCCATCTTACCTTATGCTCCAATGGAAGCAAAATCTTAGACAGAAATGAGATGTGAAGTGCACAATCCAACTTAAGACCTGCAGAATTCCCTTGCAGTGGTAAATAAGGGACTTTTTAATCTGTATTTACCATCTGTGCTCAAATTCACATCCAATGCACCTCACAAGCGGAAAGCTCCCTCCTCTCCTCAGAATGAATTTAATTTTTGTTTTAAGAAGAACCCTAAGTTATCATTGTAACAGGAAATTGATTATCCTAGTAGTGACCACAGGAAGTGATGGACAATTGTGGTATGATAACTTAAATACCTTAATTGTAAACAGAATTCCATTGTATTTTACTTTATATCTGAGGGACTTACTACATACCCCAATGTATAAAAACAGCCCGTGCTATGGTGACCACCCAGAAGTGAAGTACTGAATTCCAAAAGGTTCTGGGGGAACATACTGTTTAGTTACACACGTGTTCTTGTTTATATAATTCTTTAGAAAAAATTTAAATTGAGCTTTTTAAAGAAAATAACATACAGTGCGGTTGATGTCAATGATGCAAATTTCTAGAACATCTGTGTGGAGAAACTTAATCATGCTAATTAAAACACTGGAATAGTATTTAGCCATAGTACTCAGATTTCTATGAAAAGGGAAGGATTTTTTAAAATTGCAACCCTATAAGAAGGGTTCCAAAAAAGATATAAAGTGCAAGTTACGTAATTTTTTTTAAAGAAAACAAAAAATACAGAGGACCAAATTCTGACGTCATTGCATCAACATGGAATTGCTGCACTAACTCCCTTCAAGTCCACAGAGTTAAATGCCAACTTTACTCCAGTGTACCTGAGAGGAGAATGATTATTATTTATTGTCTGTGTTACCATACCACTAAGCGCAGGTCCCCATTATGCCACATGCTGTGCAGACATATAGGAGGAGAAAGTCTCTGCTTAGGAGAGTTTAGAGTCTAATAGACGGGGCAGACAAAATAAAGATCCCCATTTTAGAGGTGACCCACAGAGAGATTAAAGGTTAGAGCCTTAGTAAGTGTATACTGACAGAGGTCCATTGACTTCTTTGGAGCTATGCTGATTTCCACCACCTGAGAAAATGCCTCTAAGTGACTTGAAAAATGTCACACAGGAAGTGTGTCACGGATCTGGGCACTGAACCCAGATCCCTTTGGTTAGGCACCTCATGATTACCTTTTCACTCTCATGATTTGGCCCAGTATCTGTTACTCATAATTTAAATCAGAGGGTCAGTGAACCAGTCTGGATAAAATAAGAATGGAGCCAAATCTTTATTAAGGTTCAATACAATTTGTTAATCTTTCTTAGTACTGCCTGGTTTTGGCAGAAGTGGAAATACCTAAGTACCTCAAGAAAGCTCTTCTCATGGTGTTTCTCAGTCAGCAGAAACCAAGACGGTTTTCAAGATCCAACCTGTGGCTAAATCCTGATCATACTCAAACAAGTAGTCACAATGGCTTAAATGGGACTATTTGCATGAGATAGGATAACATAGACCCTAACATTTCCAGCATGATTTCTGAATCACAGATGTCTGGCTACATTTGGTCACTCCTCAGATAATCATTTGGGTGTCTCAAGGTTTAGCCAAACTACAGCTTTGAACTTTTGAGGTTTTCCCCCTGCTACAATGGGAGTCATTAAATTTTTTACAAAGCGATTCTGCCTTATTTTTGCCATATTGTAAGATTAGGGTCACTACTGAAATTCAGCAGAGATGCTAGGTGATGTTATTGTCATTTGTTACTTTCTAATCTTTTGGCCTTTTTCACTAGAAGACTGTAGTTTATACAGAGCAGTGCTGACAGAGATTTAACTGGTTCCAGGCATTATAATCAGAGTACCACAGTGTTAAAATTTCTTCAGGAGTTTTGTATGAGATTTTAACATTTAAAAGTTCTATATTATATTACACCTCCATTTATGTTCCTAATCTTTCTATCCAGCTAGTCCTCAGTTGAGATGAAATACTAGACATGGAGGAGATCAGTGCTTTTATAAGCCATGAAATGAAGAGGAAATGAAGTAATTACTGTATTTTTATGTTGAAAAGTACCATGCTCGACAGCAAGTTCCTGTGAATAAATACTGTATTCTCTTTACAGCACGAGTGTTATTTGAACTTCTAAAGACCGCAATAGAAGAGCAACGAACACAGGAGCAGGACTGCATTTTCCCAATGTGCCACAAGGTTTATAACACAGTAATTTTCATTCATTGTTTGTATGTTTATTCGGAACTATCTAAATCTATTGAGGCCTATATTGGCCTCATGAGCCTCCTTTTGCAGACAACTCCTCTCCCCATAACCGTCCCTGAGGCATTTCCTTCCTTTTATATTTCATTCTCTTCTTAATAGACAGGAGGACAAGGGTCTATTACTCCAGTCTAGTTTATCTTGCATATGACTAGTCTACTTCCATTCTAGAATCTTTATGGGATATTTCCTCTTCTTCCCAGCCACACAGGTCTATGTTTGTACAGTGCCTGACACAATAGGGTCCTGGTCCGTGATTTGGGCTCCTGCATGCTACCGCAATACAGTAAGTTTAAATGACTTCTGCTGAACTTCCTGAGCTCAAAAATCCAACCGAAGAAGCTACAATGACATTTGTGCTATCACTTCACTTTAAAACGTTCACTGACGTGAAATATTTCACCGGAAACTAAGCTCTGACACAAGTATTTTACATACCTCTAGGGTGTAACGGTTACAAAATTGCTGCAATGCAAATACTACTACAATGATAGCAGAACAGCCCCAGTTTTAATATTGTATAAGACCTACAACATTCAATATAAGTGTGTGCAATTTCTCACTGATGCTTAGAGGAAAAAGCAGAACTGTGGTTCCAATCCTACGTTCCTCATTCTGGCAACGGTCCCATTGACGTCAAACATAAATATTGGAGAGTTCAGCAACATAAGCCTTATGCAACACTGAAAACATGTATAATTTTCAGGACTGAAATACTTGGCAGGTTCCTAAAAAGAGCTCAGATGCAGTACATAGGTCTGCCCCATTCAAAGAAAGGGCCTGATGGTGCACTGTTCATTCAAGCAATGCACCTGCTTATGTCAAGTGACTAGAGAATCAATGGCAAAAGAGACAATCAAAAGAGAAACTGATTGATCATGTAACCTCTGTTTAGTTCCCCCTGTCATCAGCTATGCTATCTCAATGGTAACAGAAGCCTGTGCACAAACATGATTATATGAGAAACCACTGCAGATATAAGATGGCCCTGGGTATTATCTATAGTAGCCAATCCACATAGAGTAGTAGGCGTTCTTCACATATATTTTCCTCCATTGATTACATTCTTTTATTATATATTTTTAACTACCAAAGTATAAAATATAGCCAAGACCGAAAGAAAAATGTCTTGATTAAGCATTTGGCATTTTTCCCCCAGAAGCCAAAATGTTTCAGAAAGTTAGGATTGAGCAAGCTTCTCTTGTATTACAGAGAATGTACCTTCTTCAACCTTTCAAACTGTGTATGACAAGAGCAGCATATAAGCCAATACCTTCATATTTCTTATAAGTGAAGTGTGTTAACAATGCAAGGTTATCTGACCGGGTTTTTTTTATTTTTCCTGTTGATTCTCAGTTTTGTGGGGTTAAAGTCAGTGTCAGAGATCCAAAGTGCAGCCAGAGCCTGCATTTGAGAATGCTGAAGTAGAGCAAAACTGGTTAAAACTCTGACTGTTGCACTATAAGGATCAGTAGGATTGTACATGTCTGTTCTAGCCGGGGTAGTTTATATTTATTAGTGCGGAAGCGTAAAAATATTTGGTGGTAAAATGAACCCAATGGATGTTTTTGCTGGCAACAGACTCTTAATGGCAACTGTGAAAAGCGTTGTGAAAGCGTAAGAGCTGAGCATGTGCGTGTTTGAGTTGCTTTAGCATTGACAAAGAGGCATCCAATATTCTGTGATTAATTGAATTATGGTGGCTTTCCACTTCCCACCCAGATCAATTGGCACTTTAAGATACTCATTTATCACTCCAAAGCATGAAGGGTTGAAATTAATAATTTCAAAAATGCAATTTTTCCAAATATTTAATCTAGATTAAGACTTTTCTAATCTCATTCCTTTGGAACTTTACTGCATTTTTACTGTGATGTCACACAGCAAAAGAATCCTTTAGTATAAAACAAGTTAACAGTGGATATATACAACTCTTCAAAGTCAACTCAAGTAAAATACTGAAAAATAAATGGAAGTGCTTTTTGAAAAATAAGGTAAAACAAACGCTTTTAACTTTGTGTTTAATATGGAGTTAGAGGTAGCAATCCACACTAAACCAATTTCCATTGTAACCCTAATTCTAACCTTACCTATATCATGGAAAATAGTTCCTTCCATATGATATTTGCAGGGCCGTCCCTAGGGGGGTATGGGGCCTGGGACATAGGTGCCGAGTTTCTAATCTGCCTGGGGATGCTCCCTGCCAGCTCTGCCCAGGCCCCGCCCCCACTACACGCCACCCCTTCTCCAAGACCCCACCCCTGCCCTGCTTCTTCCCATCCCCACACCCCCCCACTTCTTCTTGCCCCTGCCCCGCCTCTTCCCCACCCAGTTCCGCCCCCCACCCCTGAGTGTGCTGCGCCCTCGCTCCTCTCCTCTTCCCCCAGCGCTTCCTGACACCATGAAACATCTGATCCGCAGCAGGCGGTAAGTGCTGAGAGGGCGGGGAGGTGCTGATTGGTGGGGACCACCGATGGGCAGGAGGTGCTGGGGGGAGGGGAAGGTTCTGGTAGGAGGGCTCCTCCTTGCAACCCCCGGCCCAACTCTCTGCCTGCTGCTCGCCTCCCCGTTTGCTTCCTCACCCTGCTCACCCGTCTGCCTCCCACCTCACCTCCCCACCCGCCTCTTCACAATTTTATCTAAGCACGGGGCTCCCCAAAGCATGGGGTGGTTACCCCAATTCATCGTACCCAAGGGATGGCTCTGGATAGTTGTTAGATGTGGTCTTCTAGACACAGATGTTTCTGTAGATTTTTGTGATTACTTGGGGGAGACAAGGTATGGGACTTTTAATTTTGGAAGAGTTTTATGATAGCATCAGGTAGAGACATTTCTGAATTACAGCTTCATTTAGAAATGACACACTTGCTTTATTCACTTATCCTCAAAGACTATACAACTATAGGTTGATTATAAACAGGGGTTCCCGGAAACCTAGAGATTCTTCTGGGGGGACAGAAATACTTAACTAAAGGAAAAGATCACAAGGCAGAAAAGACCAAGCTCTCTGCCTGTACGCTGCCTACACAGGAGTACGAGCAGCTTGTCAGCCTAGGAAAGTGAGGCACAGCCTAATCAAGAATTCCCAGAAGCTATAAAATACATTTTACATATTCTTTTTTATTTAATTGACATACATAGATTTAAGGGCAAAATTTGATTTAAATGTCAGTACTCACTCTCTCCAGTAGCGAAACACAATGCCAGAAAGGTCGAAGAATGTAGTGCTGCATGAGGCTCAAATCTTGGTATAGCCAATAATACCTCTCCAAACTGCCTTGTTACCATGGGAATTTTCCATGCCCAGGAGTCCCTTTGTAAGAGTGACCACTGCTTGATGAGGCCACAGCAGGATTGTAGCAGTTAAGCCTGGGCTGCAGGAGGTTTGAAGGGGGTTGGGATGCAAGAGCCTTGCCCCTCCCTGGTGCCCCTCCTGGTCCCTCCTGCATGGGGGCAGGCCGTGTGCATGTGTGCAAGAAGCCACTGCTGAGCCTCAGGTCTGCCTCCAGCTCCACCCCCAACGCTGGCCAAGGTAGCTGTGGTATCTCCAAGTCCCAGGTCCACCTGCTGCTTCTTCACTATAAATAAGGTAAGCTTTCAGTAGCTATATAATTATACATTGGGTAGGGGAAAAAACAGCTATTTTGTGATTTGAACCCCACCTGCCAAAAAAGTCACAAACTGCTACTGCACAGGATTGAATGGGACCTCCTGGGTCATCAAGTCCAGGCCCCATGGGCTTTTGGAATAAAGTGTAGGCATCACTGAAGCTCGAACGTGACACACATTTGTCATGCAGAGCTACAGTACCACCCATTTACAGGACTAACTCTTGAAATGTCTTCTTCTCTTTGGTAGTAAGTCAACAATAGGGCTCCGGCATGTTGAAATGTTACTGAAATAAATAAGAAACCACTATTTTTTTCCTTAAAAAATAATAGAAATAGAAATATGTCACTCCATTTTTTTTCTTGTAATGGGAAAAGAAACTAGGAGAAAGTGAGATAAAAATGACACAGATGAGATCCTCACTAACAAAGGAGTAAGGGAGTGTAGGGTACCCACGTATGCATCAGGAAGGAGGCCACTGATGTTCAACACATTTAGTAGCACACAGCTCACCTTCCTAAAATTCCAGAGATTCTAGAATCTTCAAGGCAGTTATTGTGAAAAGTCCAAGGAATACAGATTAGGACAATCTGAATTACCTTGCCATGTTGTTGTGAGGATTAATTAAAACTTGTACCACACTTTGAACTTACAATGTGCTATCTATATAAGTACTAACCGTTATAGCTACAACACAGTAAGCCAACCTGGAGAATCACTCTGTCCTTTTTTTTTTTTTTCCATAGAATATATTTAGTTTTTACATGGGCTATGCTGATAATCTGCTTTATGTTTTTTGTGTCAGAAACAAATATCTCCCCACAGTGATCAATGCTGCTTTTTATTTGCTTAATAAGTTTCTTGCATTTCCAGTGCACGGCTCTGTGTTGACGGTAACTGAAAGGAAGTTGCATCTATTGAAAGTTTAAGAATTGTACTTAACAGGTCATAGAGCTATTGCTTAGACTTCCTTAGTTTTTAACCTGCCTACCCCTAGTATGCTACTAGTAAGGAAATGTGCTTTTTTCCAGTTGGCTCCAACAAGTGATAAAACCACAGATTCTTGCCAATGTCATTCACAGACGAGCCTCAACTATTTAACATGACCAAACAAATCACAGGCAAAGAAGCACGTGAGTTGTATTAGGCTTAATAGTTCCAAACCTACAGAATAATAATAAAAAAAGAAAGGATATAATTAATATTTACTGGGTTTTTTAGTCTTAGAGGACAGGTGCTCCCTTACTGAATCCTAATAATTGTGGTTGAATTGCAAGAACACAAAGCACAAGTGGAATCCAATTAATCCAAGGTTTATGAAACTCAATAACTAAACCACTGTTGTCGCTAATGCCAGGAGACTGATGATGCCAATAATTATTATTCTCTAGTTGGGTTTTGTAGAGGTAATTAAACATGGCCACATGAAACAAAGGCCAAGCTAAAAACAAATAAATGTTCTTTTTCAGAAATCATCTAGAATCCTGAACTGGTTAAATTATAGCAGTGTGCAGACATTTGTGAGTAAAGCACAACCCAGTAACAGGAAATTGCAAATGGCAGGGACTAGTGAAGATGGAGATGGATATCTGGATTTTGGCCAACTGTCTGCAACTTTATTACACTGCAGCACCTTAGACAGGATACTTCCTCAAAGCAATTTGTCCTGGCAGTAATGAAAAGGCAAACACAACAGCATCTCCTTTTGATGCTCAAATCCAAAATATTTTATATGCTCTAGACTTCACCACCACTTAAGCACAATGCCCTGTTGGATCCTGCCTAATTCCAGGCCTAACCAAGGCCTGCAGCCTATGACGGCTACTGCACAAGGAAACCACGAGACCTCATAAAAGCTCATAACCTCTTCCTGTGTTGAACGTGAGGTGATGGATAATTTACAGGAAAGGTCATTATTCTCTGCTGCTAGTCTCTGTGGCACTGGGAGAAACCAACCACCTCCCAACAAATCTATCTCCATTAAGGAATGTAACTTCTACAGCCAGAGGCCTGATGCCCAAATTTACAATACTTCAATACAAACCATCAATTAACCATAAAACTAGTGCTTGTTTATATGCACCTGTGAGATGCACGCCCCCATCCCTTTATGAGGCCATTTAGTAAGAAATACAGGAGGCCCACAAGAAAAAAGATCTCTTTTGCTGCAATAAATGGCACCTTTTGCCAAACCTCTATGAACATTTGCCAAATGATCCTTGAATTAAAATGACCACATGGGAAATTTTAGCATGTGGAATTATTTAAACTTAGGCTGACATTTTCAAACTTGGGTGCTTGAAGTTAGGCTTAGAGTCTGTAGGCTCCTTCCCAAAAATGCACTGACGAGAGTGCTGAGTGCCCGGAACTCTCAGCTAAATCAGTCAGTCCTCTGAAGCTCAGCACCTCTGAACAACCAAGTCACTTTTATATTTAGGTGCCTAAACATGAATGTAGGCATTCAAGTTTGAAAATGTTGGGAACAGTGAATAACCAGTCTCAGTGATGACTCTGTCACCCTCTCTCTGCTCTGTAAGCAGCTGTACATTTAAACCCATTTTTAATAAAGAAGCCTTTGCCTCAGATTTCATGGATAATTTCCTTGAGAGTGTTATAAGGAACCTTATGAAAATCATTTTGAAAATCCAAATAAATTATGTCTTTCAGGTGAACTTTATCTACAATTCTATTTACTAAAAGGTTCATGAGGCATGATTTACCCTAACGGAAGCCATCCTGGTTTGATCCAGCTGGTACAACTTCTACAAATGTTATGCTATACTATTCTACACTTGGTTAGAGTTTTGTTTATTTCTTTCATGAGGGTTAATGGTCTGTAATTCCTAGAATTTCAAATAGGCTTTGGATAAGCATTTCTGCTAAGCTAAACCTATTCACCTTTATCCACTGTTTGTTTCTATCTATGGGTCTTTTAACATTCCTGTATGTGATACTGTCTACAGTGTCCTGAAACTGTTCAAACTTTCATACTAATAATTTTCATAAATGTAATCTATTCCAAAGAAACATGACTGTTCTGTTATGGGATTGATCCTGGACTGGTTATTCACGTCAACTCCCATTAACTTAGTTGGAAGCTCTGCCTAGGTAAGGAGCAAAGGATCAGTACCTAATTTCATTTATTGAACCTGGCTGACATCCTTGGATCATAATTGAGCTGGGTGGGTCTTTAATTAACTTAAGCTTTTTACAATCACAAGTTTGTACAAATCTTGTTGTGAATGGGCTGCCAAACATTGGAGCTGTAATTCTAGAAATCAGTTCCATTTGCTTGATCATCTGGGTGTCCCAGGATGTTGCCAAATGACAATTACATAAGTTAGGTACCACATGGGATAACTTTGAAATGCCAAATAAAAAAAATTATACAAAAGTTAATCTTTATGATGTGTTGCCAGTTAGGATTTGGAATCAATCTAAACACAACCCTGAACTCTCATCTCATGAAGGGAAGTTTTTAGAGCTACAGCTCCCTGAGGTTATCCTGTCTCTTTCACATAGCAGAGTGATATGTTTTACGTACAAAAAAAAATCCATTTAGAAGCAACCTTCTAAGTAAATTAATTATTACAGCATATGTATTATGATCATTCAGGTTTGTTTCCATTGAAGACAAATAGTAGTGTTCAGACATGTCCGTAGCATTTGGTTTAACCACCACATCAGCCTGTTAATGGTTTGTAAAAGTAAATTTTTTGCCTTAGGCATTTTGAACATGAATAGCTACCATATATATGTATTTATTTAGAAATTTGGTATTTTTTTTTCAAAAAGGCCAACCTGGAAATATAATTGTTTTAGATTATTTTAAAAATTATTATTGTAGGTTTCTTTCTTCATTTTTTTACTCTAATATAAATTATATGAATGGATTATATCCAAGATGTATATTGAAGGTTGTAATTGGTAAGAGAATTGGCTTTATATAACTGTATATAAACGTGGGTATAATCTAGACCATAAGCTCTTTTGAGAAGGGACCATTGTTTGCTCTATGTTTGTTCTGTGGCCTATTGCTACTGCACTAATTGCCATACTGGATCAGACTAACATCTAATCCAGTAACATGTACCAAAGGAGAGCAAAATCATAAGCCATGATCTGTATCATATAATGGCATTTTGTTTACAATTTACAAGGCTTATTCTATCCCATCTTTTGAGTCCATCTATGCTTGCAACCACCCATAGAGCATGTTGGTAGGTAAAGACATTTCAGAGGAAGAATGATCCTATAATTTAAATGATGTTAAAATGCTTCTGTTTCTTGAAGAGTAAAGTACCCCAAATTATAGTCTGCACAGATTTTAGGGCTCTCTCCTATAAAAATCAGAGCACCACCAGCAAGACGAGGAATGAGCATAACTTTGGGAGTTGAGGGTGCTCAACAGCTCATGGGCCAGTAGTAGAGTTAATTCCTAGGGTTAATTCAATGGTCATTGCTTTGTTGCTGGTGCAGTTTAAGGGGGAAGGATAGTTTAAGCGTGCAGTACATAGTGATTCTGTCCATTTTGGTCCTGTGTGATCTCACCTAAAAAAGGCAGTTTTCATTGGGCTATCAGCATTCCTTTGATTAGAAAACTATGTCATTTTGTTATGGAATCTAAGGGGCTGAAGCACTGAAATGGAAAGATCCCCATTGACTTCTATGAGCTGTAGATGAGGCCCTAGAAGAGTACTCACTGTCCACTAGAAGAGTGCAAGACCATCTAGAAGTCTAATTGCCAGAGCCTTTGGAAGATCTGGGTAATAATTTAAATAAAAAAACTTAAAAGACTATTTGCATTGTTTCAATTCCCCATTTATATGACTGAGACTTAGGATTTGGTGAGGCCTATGGCTGAGATTTTCATATCCAATTCAAGGATTTGGATGCCCAATTCCCCGCCTTCCCCCAAAAGATGAGTATCAAAATCCTCTAGGTGACTCTGAAAATTGCAAGCCTACATTGATAAATTCACTTGATTACTAGAACTGGGTGGGAAATGTTTTTCCCATCCTGTGAGAATTTGAGATTTTGAATTTTTTTCCCTGTCCTGAAATGTGACAAAAAGGTCAAACATTTTTTGTTTTCAAAATGGGACACTGACAATCTCAAACTTTTTTTCAAAATGGGAGATTTTTTGACACCAACCCTTTCCTGCAAACAGTTTTGGTTTCAACTAGTCAACATTTTCTGATGAAAAAACAACCACATTTTCTGATGAAAAAACAACCATCTCTACTGATTTCTTGCAACTTTGCATTTTCCATGAAGGGGAAAATTGCTGTTTTGTTATTGCTGTGCTCTTATCACAATTATAATATGTATAAAATGTTCAATGTTGTATATCAGCAATTCTTTTCTTAAAAAAAAATTGAAAATAAAAACAAGACACTAACATATCTTCCACTGAACAGAAGATTTCATAGAAGTTCTTTCATATCCATTTAATTTTTACATACAAAGGAATAAAAGGAGACATTACTTTTCATAATTTCAGTTCTACCACAGATTTGGACCCAGAGTCTAACTAATCTCTGAGGAAAGAGGAACACTATCTAGTAAAAAAAATCTGCTATTTTGCTACAGTTGATCAAATAACTTCTACATCTTCAATTACTGTATGTTTCTGTCTTCATTTCATAAATATTCTATGTGTCTATTGCTTGATAGATTGATGCTGGATATTTACAATTATGCTTTGAGCCCATCATTATATTTTAATGCAGAACTGCCCAGCAGAAAACTCATAGGCCAATCTCATACCCTGGAGTAATTAAATCCATCCTACCAACCATTAAGACATCTGTCTGTTAATCACAGCATCAGAGCTTTCCAGTGGAAGCAGTGGCTGCTGTGGGAGGAAATAACAATTTCAGTTGTGTGTATGAAGGGGAAAGGGTGTTTCACAGAGGGAATTGTTTAACAAGAGACTGACAGAAAATGTTTTGTAAGTATAGTTTCATTTAAAAGCTGGTTAGTGGAGTCTTCCTCTAATCTGGAACTCAAACAGCAGTGTTAGACTCCAATCCTGTAGTTGAATCTGTGCAGGCCAGCCCTGGTGCATGCATGGAGTCCCATTCTCTTCAACAGTATGATCAAGGCTTCTATTGCATTATGGTGAAAGTGCATTTGGAAGGACCTGGGAACTAGAACTGGGCTCTGAAGAGCCTGGGACAGCTGAGACTCCCACAGTGCCACTGGGAAGCCCAGAGTCACAGCCAGGGAGCACTATGGAGAGTAGGAGTCGCAGGAAGTACAGCCCAAGAGACACAGAGTGAGGGCACCCTGTGGCCCACCCCTCTGACTGGCCAAGCACCCTATTTAGCCCCAGGGGTTGCCCCAGGAAGTCGTCCTGGCAACCACACAGACTTTGGCCTGCTGCAATGCCAGACTTAGCTTGATCTCTGGTGTCCAGCTCCAGCCTGACTCTGACTTTGATTCCTGCTTCTTGACTCTAACCTGGTAGTATCTCTGATCTTCAGTCTCCAACCCCAGCCTGACTCTGACCCTGACTCTTGCTTATGGAATCTGGCTCGTGCGATTCTTCCAGTTCCTGCCTGGCGATGACCATCCTGGGTGGGCAGACCTCAGCCCAGCTGTTACCACTAGGCCAGCCACCTACACTTCAGTCTCTTACAGCACTTTAATGCAACTCACATCCACTCAAATTACAGCCTCAAACCCCTGTGCTGCAAGGCTTGATATCAATCATGCTAAACATTTGAGGTGAAATTAGAAAGGTGTGTAACCCTTAACAGTAGTTCCTCAGTCTCCCCTCAGTCTCCCAGCAAATCACTGTGAAATCATGCCAAAACATGTCACAGGGGGATTTCAGCTCTGACTTCAAGACATACTGAACTGTCTCAGAACTGAATTTAAAGTAATCGTCGAAGTGGAAGTGCCTCTGTCACTCAAACTGATAGTAAAAGTAAGGTTAAATGCTCTACTTTGTGTGACACCAGGAACTTCACTTTCTTACTGTCCTATTATAAGTTGTCATCTGCTGCAGTTAAAAAAAAAAACAATCTTGTATGAATAGGTCAAGTCTTGAGAGTTTACAAGGAAGTCCATTGCTCACAGCTAGGTAAATATTTCACCACTTGATTGAGTAGCTCTATCATTTACATAAAATCCTTCTTTGTTATATCATCAAAAGACTTCTACCTAGTGATTAGACAGCCATAAAAAAGATCCCAAAGATCATCCCCTATTCTCATAAATTATCCAATGTAAAAAAAAGGATTGATGTTTTGGTAGCATGTATTTTGTCAGCTCACTTTTATTAGCCCCTTTAAGGTTCACTGAATTAGGCCTGGCTGCATTCAATATACAGTATTCATCTTGTAGTAAGATTGCAGAGAATTTAATTACCCACTCAAGAGGACAGTTTTGACATTAAATTCTGTTCTTCGACTCCACAATTGGTGGAAAGTCCTGAAGCTGGTTCAAAGAGCTCAGGGAGGATAGTCCCCCTGTAAGGGTGACCCTGTGTAGGTGCAGAAGCAAATTAGGGTGTCCTAGGCTGCTCCCACTCCCTGTTGATCGAATAACAGAGGAAAAGGGGGCATATCTAGAGGAAAGGGTTGGAACACTCCTTGCTAATGCTGCTTGTCTCACTCAGTGCAGGATCTGCAGCCCTTCACAGAGCAACACCAGGAACAGGGCAATGCAAAGATAAGCTTCAACCCATGACCTGCCCTATATGTAGATCTCTGTTAATGCATACATCTCTGATGCATGATGGGAATCAATAACCCATCTGTTGTCTCAGATATTTTAGCTGTTAGATCACCAAGTATTCCTCCCCTCGGTATTCTAGCTTGAGGTAATTAAGATCAATAAACTTCTCCTCAGTACCTGAGCCTAACTCCATCCACACAATTGAAACTCACTCTCCATCCCCACTGCTGCTCCATCCCATTTCTTTCCCCTATCCAACACTGTGTAATCCTGCTCCCCTACTAAGCTCTGAAAAATGGCCTCTTGGGGAAGATGGTGAACTACCATTCTCCCGCCAACTTCAGACCCCTGTGCCCATACAGCCTCAAGACTGGGGCCTTGGTTTTTAAGGCACCTCCATATGCAGTTCTTCATGCAGATGCAATCTTAAGGGATGGAAATCTCTCAGTGAAGCAAAATGTTGGCAACCTTTATTCAATAGAACAAGAATGGACTGGAAAAGTAAATTGGATGAATTCTCTCAGAAACACTTTTAAACAAATTTGAAGTTTGCTATCTGTGCAAATATTCCTATCAAACCATAAACTTTATGGGATACAAAGTCCTTTTCTTTTATCAGTAGGCTGACAAGGTGCTACAATATATCACATTTTTGTTTACTGTAACAGAATTTGGCACACTGATAACATGTAACTTAAACAAGTTAGTTAAAAGCTTGATAAAGAAGGAATTACTCCTTTCCAGCAGGTATGTTTGCATCAGGTTGCTAACTGGAAGGCTGAAGTAAGGAATCTCAGGGCCAAATCCTGAACCCAGTGTGCAACCTGAGTAGACAGGCCACGCTCTGGTTGGATGTATTGGGAGCCAGGAGAGAGAGAAAAAATTTCCTCCCACAGGGCATGGAGCAGAGGTGGAACCACTCTACGGAGGCTACCAAATCCCATTGTCTGAAGTAAGCAGTGGACTACATCACCTTCTACTGAGCTCCTGGTAGAGCAACAACGGGAAGATTCATAGTACCCCTGGTGCCCCTCACCCCCCAGCTTGCTAATGCCCAACTAAAACTGTGCCAATAACTAGTTTTTTGGTTCACTGGCAGTTCAGAAAAATTGAAAAAAGAAAACAGTTTTGGATCGAACAGCAACTGAGTTTTTTCAGATTTTTCAGTGAATCAAAAAAGTTGGAAAACTTTCATAAGGGAAACATTTGGGGCATTTAACAATAGCAAAGGAAATGACAGGCTAGATTAACAAAAACTTAGGAGGAAGTGGGGATGCCCCACAGTGTAGCCCTGAGCCTAGGGCTGTCATTTGGGTTTGTGGTATTCTGGCATGGGTCTCTCAGTCTTTCCTGGTGAAGCTCTTCCACTTGATATAAATTACTTGAATAGATATTGGGCCAGAGAGTGTAGGATTGATTATTGCCCCATGGTTAGGGCACTCTCCTAGAAGGGAGGACAGTGGGGTTCCAGTCCCTACTCCAATGACTAATTATTTATATACAGTGGAACAACTTCAGCAGGAGAGACCGAGAAAGACCCATTCCAGAATGCCCTATAGCCTGTTGGTTAGAGCACTGACCTGGCATGTGGAAGGCCTGGGTTTCCTACATCACAAGTGAATGACCTAACCACTAGGCTAACGGTTATCAAATCCCTTTGTGAATCTAGTCTGAAAAATTGAAATGATTCATTTCATTTTTTTTCTTTTTGACTGAAACAATTCACCACAATCTACATAAATTTGTGAAATATTTTGGTTGACTTTAATCTACATTTTTCAGTGAAAAAAGTTTCAGCCAAGTTTCAAAAGTTTCACCCAACTCTATGCCCAGCCTACTTTGGTTGCTATGGAGCGAGCCCCAAAAGAGCAAGGTTGCAAGTAGAGGCGCATACCCTTATATGACTACCTAAAACTCTGCCTTCCCTTGTACATAAAAAAAACCCAAAACACTCTACGGGCTCAGTGCTGCCCCCACTAGAGTCAGTGGACATAAAAGTCCTGTGTGAGGAAAGTGAGTATTGTTATCCATTTTTCACAGGTTGGGAGATTGAGGCAGAGAGAAAGGCTATGACTTTATGAAGACCATTCAGAGAGAAAAGAATGGAAAAATATAACCATCTCACTTCCGCCCCGTATATTGACTATACAGAACCAAAAAGGTATCAGGATCTCTTTTCCATGTGGTATCTGAGCACTTCACAGTCTTTAATGTATCTTTCCTCACAATACCCCTGTGAAGGCGGGAAGTGCTATTGTCCCCATTTTACACATGGAGAAGTGAGGCTCAGAGAAACAAAGTGATTTAGAAGCAGGGAATTGAACCTGGGTCTTCCAAATCACTACCAGTGCACCATCTTTCCTTTCCCCAGATCTTGGTATCCCCAACTTTTTCAGTAAGGAGGGGCTCACTGTACCCTACTGCAACAAAGCTATACAAATAAAGGCCTTTGTTTCAGTACACTACTACCATGTCCTGCTAAAACATGAACCTGGTACAGTAGGGCTTGATTGTACCCTGGCCTGTACAGGTGCCAAAGAGGCTGGGGAACAGGTCACAAGGAGGAGATGCATATTCCCAATGTGGAGTGCGCACTGCCCCTCTAAAAGGGTTAGTGCCTACCTGAACCACACCACCTCCCAGAACGCCTGCTGCGGGAGGGGAGAAACATAGCTTGGCAATACAGAGCTGTGCCTTCTAGGCACCGCTGAGCTGTAGGATGGATTTGCAAAAGTGCCCAAGTGACTTAGGCCTTGTCTAGACCAGAAAGTTGTACCACTTTAACTATACCGGCACAGTTAAAGTAGCACCACCCCCCTATCATGGATGCAGTTAAATTAACAAAGGTGTTTTATGGCAGTATAGCTATTTGTGTATGGGAACTGGAATAAGCTATAAAGGCACCTTTATCCCAGTATAACTGTGCCGACACTAGTGTGTGTTCTGGTATATGTACGTTAATAAAAAAATCACGCTCATAAACTCACACAGTTCTACCAGTACAACTTTCAAGTGTAGACCAGGCCTAATGAGCCTAAGTCCCATTTTCAAAAGTTGAGTTGAATGGAGTTATGACAATTTACGCCAGCATGAGATTTCCCCTTAGGCTTTTTGTTCATGAATTGGGGTTCCTTGAAGAATTGTGCCAATGCCAGCTCTTTCATTACATGTATGCACCCACCTGGGTCAGGTGTGGGGTGTGTCATGGTTTATCTGCTCTGTAATCACTATTGCTGGAAACCAGTCCTGTTGAATTTTTACACTAAAACCGATGGTTAGAAAGGGAATGGCTCTATTTGTAAGCATTGTCAGTCCGTGAGAGGTAAGAACATACACCTGTGACTTGACAAGTCTTTGCACGCAAAAGGCCTGGGAAGCAAAGTCTGTTCCTAAACTTTGCTTTTCTCTGTGTTAATAAAAGCAGCTGTGCTGTTCGTCACTCTGCTTTGGAACGTCTATTTAAATGCAAGCAAAAACCTTGGCAATTCTTGTATACTTGGCATTCTGACGAGTAACTGGACAGTTTGCAGTTCTGGGGGAACAAATGGCAGGACATACTGTGCACCTGGAAAGGGAAAGTATATATAACTGAATAGTTCAAGGTGTGCAGAGCTTAAATCAAGCCTTCTGAGCACCTACGGCTGTTCTCCAAGTAAACAGTAAGATTTAGAAGGGGAAACCATAAAACTGAATAATTTCCTTCAAATCTTCCGCCTCCTTTGGCTCTTCTCCAGTTAGACTGGTCTCTTTCCCAACTTCCTGCTCCAAGTGTCTGTGTACCACACATCACACCACACACACAAACACACAACAGTAACGTTCTAATGCAGGGGCATTCTTGGATGATAAAATCATTTTTAACTAGTATGTCAAGACTGCAAGAAGGGAACATGATGTGGAGTCTCTTTATAATGAGTACAACAAGATGCTTACAAATCTTGGAGACGTTTACATTAAAAATGAGGAAAAATCAATGAGATGTTATCCATTTCACTGGCACATGGATCGTCACAAAGGATATTGCATACAAGAACATGTCTGACAGTGCTAAAAAAAATTATATGGTAATACAAGCCTGAGAAAACAAGGCACCTATCATTAACAGCTGGTAAAACTTTTGGTCAACTGAATCTTTCTGCAGTAGTAGGCACTTGAACCTAAAAATACAGGGTAACAACCTATTTACTTATGGCAAAAAAAAATTGCCTTGCTAATTAGTCTTATTACAGCAGCTGTTTAAAAAAAAGCATGGTGAAGTAGAGCAGATGGACCTGGCATCTGTAACACCTAGTGATAACAGCTTTAAGCCAAACAAAAACTTGCAATAAAATAACTTGCACCTGCAGCCATTAAAGTTTGATAATGGCTGTAGCACCCTGAAAGAAACCAGAAAGCTGGATTCCCTCTAACTGGAAAGTTATTTTGCAAGGCACTGTTGTAAACTCTGCCTTTTAGTATCAGTGTAGTCTTCAAGGGAAATCACCATGGAACATATTCAGGATGCAAATACACACAGGATGACTTGACATTGTTTATGTTTATTTATTGACCTGCACCTCATTAGCATTTGTTTTAGCGGCACTGTGCTATGGAACATTAGTTTTAACAACCAGCTCTTATTGGTCTTCCATGAGCAAAGTGTTTCAGTTCTTTCAGTAAATGCATGATTGCATAAATTCTCTTAAAGAAGCAAACACAGCTGGGGAGAAGGTGGTGGGTAGTTTGGTTGGGGTCTCAAACTTTGACTGAGTAATAAAAGAAAAGGGGAGGGGGGCAGTTGGAAAATGTGTTTTGAGTTGGTGGTTTGGTTGTTTGGAATATCTTACAATTAACCCCATAACAGATCCTTCAGGGCAGAGAATTTTGTACGTGTGTATGTGTAGTGTACATTGCTCATCACATTATTATTGTCAGCACTACAAAATATTATTATTAAGGTGGCACTATTTTATTAATGAATCCCTACTAACAATCTTTTATTGATCACTTCTAGGCAAAAGTATTCACTACCTCTCATGCAGGTGAAAAGGTCAGTAATATATGGCCCATATGTATAAACACAAGTGGGCATAGTTATCACTTCTTTGAGGAGCCAAAAGTATAGGATTTTCATAAGCACTCAAGAGTTCATCTAACTTTGGTCTCATTCAAGTCAATGGGAGTTTCATGACTGACTTCACTGGAGGCAGAGTTAGGCCAGTTTTGAGTGATTTTTGGAAATCCTACCCATTGACTAAGTATTGGGGCAAAATACTATTTATTACTAATGAGAAGACCCTTCATGGTTTAATTCAGTTACTGGATTCATTTTTCACTGATGCTTATAGCAGTACGTTGCTGTATAATAAATATCCACGTACTTTAGGGGAATTACTCTTAATTTACACAGGTGTAAATGTGGTAAGAATCAGGCCCAATGCTTTTGGAAAAACATTTAAGTTAAAGAGAACTTCAATCCATATAATGTCATTTTTATCCAAGATATTCATAGGTATATAAATAGTCAGGACAAAAGTTATAATGCGAGTTTGGTAATGAGAAAGTTTACGTGAAAACTATGAGCATGTTCTCATTAACAGCAATGAGTGACCTTGGGCAAGTCACTTCACTTCACCTCTGTTTCCCCATCCTATATCCTTTTGATGACATTCAAACAGGATATAAAACAAAGGATGCTCTCCAGAAAATAGGTGCCTTGTTTACTTATACCTACTCAGAGGGAAAAAGGCCTCACAGCCTCCTCTTGAAGATTTCTATAGCTGAAGCGATTGAATGAATCTTCAGAGGTGTCAGAGTAAATCAGGGCATCTAAAACTTTGGCATGTTTAAACTAAAGGCAACCTGTGAACACTTTGTGGTTCACTCATCGAGTAGGTATAATAAAAGTCAGTATTTTTCAGCAACCAAAATTGTATTCCCTTAGGACCTGATCCAAAACCTGGATAAATCAATTGGAGTCTTTCCACTGACTTAACTGAGCTTTGGCACTTATAGGGTGGTGTGGTATAAATTAAACATATCTATCTTTTAATACTTCATCCTGCCATGAGCGCAGGGAACTGGAGTAGATGACCTCTCGAGGTCCCTTCCAGTTCTATGATTCTATTGATCTTCTTTAATATGCCAAGTTTAAACCATTTTAGCTGATTGCTTTCCCTGTCTCCACCACTGATAAGTAATGGAGTCAGCCTTAAAAATATTTTAATTAATGAAGAAATGGAAATGCACAAAAGAGACTGTGTGGCAGCTCAGATCTGTAGAACATGCCGAATACCAACTGCTTGTCTCAGAAAGAAAAACTTCACAGCAAAGTTAAACCAGAGTTGTATTTTCTTCTCACTGTTCTCCTTAATCTGCCTCTCCTTCTACTGTTGCCGAATGTTCCTTCATCGTTTTGTGGCAATAGTACTGAACTTGAACACAGATGGGTTATTGTGGGCTTGTAGATGGTTCTTATTTTTCTAGAACTTATTAAGGCTCCTTCTCAGTACTTAAGCACATGCATAATTGTAAACACAGTTACGTCATTAGGCCTACTCACATGCTTATGGTACCTTGTTGAACCACAGCCTAGGCACAGAGAAGGCATTTCAGACAACTAAAAGCAACACAGGAGAAGGATCAATTACTACTCTGGAGAGAAAAGGAGAGAGAAAAAAGTCCAGTGTGTGAGGAGCATCTGGAACAGGAAGGAAACTAGTAAGACATGAGGTCTATGGGAGTGGAGGGTCCCTGCTCTGAAGACCCTGCAATCTCAGTTTAAGGTGTAACTTGACAAAAGCTCCCATCAAACACTGCAGGGGGTAGGGGTGGGGATGGGGCAAGGATTTCAACAACATCATGCTGCTGCTATAATTAGCAATGTGCACTCTTGAGAGTTTCACCACACACACAAAAATTAGATCCTGTTACTTTAAGGAGAAGGCTAGGTTTGTAGAGGCTTCAAGAGAGCAGTGTGTCTTGAGGTAAGAACTGAAGGAAGAGAAAGGGATTGTGGACATGGCCCATGGTTGCATCTTAGAAGGCACTGAGATGAGACTAACTTATTTTGAGGGAACAAAGGGAGAGGTGAGGCAAGTGCTGAGGGCCCTACTTGAGCGGTCTCCTCTCACAGCTATACACGCAAAAGGGTGCACATACAGACCTACACTTTTGCAGGATACTCAAGAAACAAGGCCATGCTACAGGAGAAAACTAATATTTATGACACCCTTCAGGAAATTAAAAAAGGTTGCTTTCTCTACATCAGAAATATGAGAAAAAACTATGTCACTCAGTCTGCTGTGGAGAGATTTCCCATTATCATAAAGTGAAAGCAAAAAAGCATCAAAACAAAACGTTTTGTAACCAACTTCTCAGCCATTAGCAGCAGCACACAGACAGGAGTTCTGTGTAGGTTTCCACTGAGATCAAGGTGATTGACAGAAGCCAGGCTGTAATTTTGTCCATGAAATAGAGTTGAAACAAGGTTGTTCATTAACAGGCAATGAAAAGTGTTGTGCTTCCTGGTACTGATTATCCACCCAATTCATACAGTACACGCAGCCAAGTCTCAGGGATGTCATATCTATACAGCAAAGTTTGAAACACCAATTTCCTAATTTAAGTTGATCAGGTCATCTTGAAAACATCTGCACAATTTGGTGCCGTGTCCAGGTATTACAATCATTTTGGGAAGGAGAAACTGAAATTTTTTAAGACCAGGCACTACCTGGGTAATTCTGAGTCTTAGGAAAGATATGCTCTTGCTAATAGTCCTTCAACACTTGCTGAGAGTCAGCACTGGGGAATGGAGAACTCTGAGGCATATTTTTAATTATGGTTTTGATTACACGCCATTTAAAAGAGTTAGCTGTCAACTCCGATCATTTCCTTTTGTATAATTCACGCAGCGGATAATTTCAGAAGCAAAAATATTATGGGTTTGAGTAATTTAGCTGCTGAAGTGCAGTTGGTACTAGCCTCTCACATCTGGTGGTCTGCGCTGGGTGCTTAAGCTGATTATATGTTCATCCAAAAATATAGGTGGTATGACAGGATGTTTTCTCATGTACACACATTTTGGACTAATGCAAAAAAAACCCTGCTCCCCCAATTAAACATAGGGACCTGAGAATAAATCCCTCTCACAGGATACACCAAGTGTGATTATCTTCTTGTTAATAGAGGTAGTAACTGGAGTCTGTATTAAGGCAGGGCCCATTTAGAGGACAAAGAGAATTCCAGTGTTTTCAATAATTCTTATTCTTCCCCCTCCCACCAAATGAAATAAAACACTATCAAGGGGTCGATTCACTATGGCATTAGTCCAGTTTTATACCAGTATAACTCTGCTGATTTCATTGAAATTATACCAGCATAAAACTGGAATGATGCAGTGGTGAATTACACCCATAGCGCTGAGCAGTTACAGCCAGAAAAGTGACTCGGTTTAAAATAAAAGGCACCTTTTAATGACATTCAGAAAACTGGAACATTGAGAGCAGTCTGACTGGCCAGCTACATTTCAAACTGTGAAATTAAGGGCTAAAAATCACATGGCTCAGAAGAAATTAACTTAGCTTTGCTATTTTTTCCATGAGAAAACCAATTACAACATTTCAAAGGGGTATAAAACATTTTGGGGGGTGTGGGTTTCCATGCCTTTGCAGCTGTCAGCCAGTCTGTTTACAACAGCCACACAAAGTCATGATTTTAATGGCTACTATGACAACCATGGGATTGCCCCAGAGGGTTGCTGACTGTCAGAAAACTGGGCACACTTTGAATTTGGTGTTTGGGTCAGCACTGGATATACTTGTACATACCACAAAATAAAATTAACCGAAGATAGAATTCAGGATCTTACCCTCCAAGAACAGACGTCTCAATAACTTGAGCCAAAGAAAATAATCATTGCTATAATACAAGGCCCTTTTGCCTTATTAGGTCCTATGGGTCAGTCACGAGAGAATGAGATGACCCCCGTTCCCATAAGTAGGTCCAACAATCTAGCCAGCAGAGGGCAGCAATACATATACACACTAGTCAGTCCCTGAGAGACTGTTGTGGGATAACTAATCTTTCTGGGTGTTTAAACCTCCTGGCCTTTGACCTTGTGCCTTGCTACATGCCCAAGCCATGTAGTTATCTCACAACCACATACCCTGCTGTATTTTATTAACTAAATATCATCTGCTTCCCTTATGCCCTCAAGTCATATTTAATACTGACAAAAACAAGCTTTGACTACTGCGTATATTGCAGTCAGTACATCTGTTAAAGAGCAAGCTGGATTCTGTTCTGTTTTATGCATAATTTGGAACTGTGTTCTGGTACAGGATTCTACAGGTGACAAGTTGTATTTGCTGTAAGAGCAGTTAGAAAGCCTTGTCTTAACTTGTAAACTGAACAAATACCCTATGGAAGTCAGAGAAAACAAATGAAACATGAAAGTATAATTTTTAAGGGTTGCTTTCACGTTTTCGCACTAAAACCACGTTTCAAATAGGCTCAAAAAAAGGGTGAATGTGGGAATCAGCAAATATTTTGTAAATTTTTTTCACAGACTTGGAGATTATCTGTTCAGTAATTAGTTCAATATTTTGTATTCACAATTACATTATAAATAATTTGTAACAGGATTTTTTGTTTTGTTTGCTTTTTTACTTTTACTCTACCATGAGCAAAAGAAAAAACAATAGAAGGAATCCTGAACACAAAAACTAACTAAAATTCATCCTCAGGAATTTTGTGTTCCTTTATTTTTTGAAGCAGATGGCTTGAAGACTTGGTATCATAGAATCATAGACTTTAAGGTCAGAAGGGACCATTATGATCATCCAGTCTGACGTCCTGCACAACACAGCCATAGACTCTCACCCACCCGCTCCTGTAACAAACCTATAACCTATGTCTGAGGTATTGAAGTCCTCAAATCATGGTTTAAAGACTTCAAGGTGCAGAGAATCCTCTAGCAAGTGACCCATGCCCCACGCTGCAGAGGAAGGCAAAAACCCCCCAGGGCCTCTGCCAAACTACCCTGGAGGAAAATTCCTTCCTGACCCCAAATATGGCAATCAGCTAAACCCTGAGCATGTGGGCAAGACTCACCAGCCAGACACCCAGGAAAGAATTCTCTGTAGTAACTCAGATCCCACCCCATCTAACATCACATCACAGCCCATTGGGCATATCTACTGCTAATAGACGAAGATCAATTAATTGCCAAAATTAGGCTATCCCATCATATCATCCCTTTCATAAACTTATCAAGCTTAGTCTTGAAGCCAGATATGTCTTTTGCCCTCACTGCTTCCCTTAGAAGGCTATTCCAAAACTTCACTCCTCTGATGGTTAGAAACCTTCATCTAATTTCAAGTCTAAAACTTCCTGATGGCCAGTTTATATCCATTTGTTCTTGTGTCCACATTGGTACTGAGCTTAAATAATTCTTCTCCCTCTCCGGTATTTATCCCTCTGATATATTTATAGAGAGCAATCATATCTTCTCTCAGCCGTCTTCTGGTTAGGCTAAACAAGCCAAGCTCTTTGAGTCTCCTTTCATAAGACAGGTTTTCCATTTCTCGGATCATCCTAGTAACCCTTCTCTGTACCTGTTCCAGTCTGAATTCATCTTTCTTAAACATGGGAGACCAGAACTGCACACAATATTCCAGGTGAGGTCTCACCAGTGCGTTGTATAATGGTACTAACACCTCCTTATCTCCACTGGAAATACCTTGCCTGATGCATCCCAAGACCGCATTAGCTTTTTTCACAGCCATATCACATTGGCGGCTCATAGTCATCCTGTGATCAACCAATATTCTGAGGTCCTTCTTCTCCTCTGTTACTTCCAAGTGATGCGTCCCCAGTTTATAACAAAAATTCTTGTTATTAATCCCTAAATGCATGACCTTGCACTTTTCACTATTAAATTTCATCCTATTACTATTACTCCAGTTTACAAGGTCATCCAGATCTTCCTGTATGATATCCCGGTCCTTCTCTGTATTGGCAATACCTCCCAGCTTTGTATCATCCGCAAACTTTATTAGCACATTCCCGCTTTTTGTGCCAAGATCACAAAAAGATTAAATAAGATTGGTCCCAAACCAAACCCTGAGGAACTCCACTAGTGTGACCCATTGTAGTTTCCCCTTTAACCAGTTCCTTGTCCACCTTTCAATTTTCATATTGATCCCCGAAGTGAGCGTGAGATGGGAGACGTGAATCTGCTGTTCCCTCAGTTGGTCTCAGTTCCTGCGTGCCTCTCATAGTGTGAGCATCTCTATGCGCTGTTCAAACCTCCCGTCGAAGAGCGACAGCCTTCTGATGAAAAGGAATTCAAAGCCAGCCAAGGTTGGCTTAACAGTTTTAGGAACCGCTTCAACCTCAAAAAGTGCAGACGACTGGTGAAGCTGCATCTGCCAATGAAGAGGCACCAAAAGCCTACCCCGAACAATTAAAGAAAATCATAGAAGAAAAGGGCTATCTTCCGAAATACATTTTTAATGCTGATGAGACTGGCCTCTTCTGGAAAAAAATGCCCAACCGCACTTACACTTCGAAATCAGAAAGACAAGCCCCTGGCTTCAAAGCAGCTAAAGACCATGTGACTGTGTTGTTTTGTGGCAATGCGGCTGTGCCTTTAATAAAGCCAGGCTTGCTCTACAGGGCTGCAAATCCCCATGCCCTAAAAGGCAAGAACAGAAATCTCCGGCCTGTGTTCTGGCAATCAAATAAAAAGGCTTGGGTGACGGCAGCATTATTTCTGGATTGGTTCCACAAGTGTTTCATTCAGGAGGTCAAGCAGTACCTCAAAGAGAAAGGACTTGACTTTAAAGTATTGCTGATTGAAGACAATGCTCCTCGCCACCCTGCAGCACTCCAGTTTGCGCATAACGATGTTGAAGTCGTCTTTCTCCCCCCCCAATACCACCTCCATCCTCCAACCTCTCGACCAAGGCGTGATTCGCTGTTTCAAGGCCACGCACACGAGGCTTACGTTCCCACGGATACGTAGCGCTATGGATGCTGAGCCCAGTCTTAATGTGATGGAGTGTTGGAAGTCCTTCAACATTGCCGACTGTATCACTTATATTAAACAGGCAATGGATGAAATCAAGCCTGAAACGGTCAATGCATGTTGGCGAAACCTATGGAAAAAAAGTGTGAATGATTTTAAGGGTTTCCCGACCATGGACAAAGAAACGAAACATGTTGTTCAGGTGGCCAGGCAAGGGGGTGGTGATGGCTTTGTCGACATCCTTGAGGAAGAAATTGAAGAATTACTTGAGAGCCACAGACACACACTGACTAATGAAGAGTTAGAGGAACTGGTAAAATTGTCTACAGAAGATGAAGATGATGACGACGAATAGGAAGAGCCAGCAAGTTGGAATCTTCATAAATTTGCTGACGTGTTCCAAGCAGTGAAACACTTGAATGATTTAATTTCTGAATACAATCCCACTATGGAACGAAGCCTCAAAATCACACATAGTATTATGGACGATTTGAGACTGTATCAAGAAATGTTTGAACAGCTCAAGAGACAACAGCTACAGTTGCCGATCACCATGTTTTTCAAGGAAAAACAACCAGCAGCAGATGAGCCTACGCAATCAACTTCTCGAGCTGAACCAGAGCCAGCCACTTCATCTACGACTCAGTCTCCGTCACCCAAGCTCTCCGTCACCTCCCTCTCCTGGATCGACATCAAACCCTGACAACCCCCTGTAACTACCCCCCTGTAATTAAAAATACAGTACTGTAAAATTATATTTTGCATATGTACTTTTTATTATATATTGTACATTACTGTATACATTATACATTTATACATATTACTGTACAGAGTTGTATACACAAAACCATGTACAGTATACTGTACTTTATGGGCGATTTAAAGGATTTTCAAGGGTAATTTTGACTATACGGGATTTTCGCCTTACGCGCTGACTTTAGAACCTATCCCCCGCATAGGATTCAACTCCACTGTACTAAATTTTTTGCTCGAGGGATCGGCCCCTTCTCCCAAAATCTCTTTTCCAACACTAGCAACTCACATGGGCAAAGGTTGGAAAGGAAGAGACATATTTGTCCATCAAATGTTTGATCTTTCTCCTTTAAAGTATGTTTCTGATCTCAAAAGTAACTCAAATATGGTATGAAGGGATTTCATGTTTATTATACCTCAGTTATTTCCAGATCAAATTTGCTCTATTTGCATGTAAAAGGATGCTTTTTCTGATTGCTACCCCTGCAAACTCAATCTGGGATCTGAAAGTCAAGCTGGATTTTTTCCTTCATTACCAGTAATAAAAATTTAGGCAGGCCAAATTCTCAGTTATAACTATGCATTCCCCACTGCTTTCAGTGGAGGGCTGAATTTGACCTTTCCAATGGAATTTAGTTAATTCTGTTGGAGATGTGGGAGAGTGAATATACTCCAGGTCACTACTTTCCCAAAGCTGTGGGATCTTTCAGAAGGAGAAGTGTTTAAAACTTGTTTTTTGTCATTATAATAAGCAGATATGACCCAGAATACACTCAAGAGGAGATCTGTTGAGAAAGTTACATTTTAAAATAGCTTCTTTTCAGAGCAGAACTTTATATTAAAGACTAAGTCCCTGCCCCTCATCTCAAAAAGTCTATTAAGGTACCTTTTTTTAGAATTTTTCAGGAACTCAAACTTCTCTATATATCTGAGTTGATCCTCGGATTAAATTGCAAAAAGGAAATGCAAAGATCTTTCCAAAGTCACTGACTTTGCCAGCAAGTTAAAAAAGTATGGATTGGATGAATGGACTATAAGTTGGATAGAAAACTAGCTAGATTGTTGGGCTCAACGGGTAGTGATCAATGGCTCGATGTCTAGTTGGCAGCCGGTATCAAGAGGAGTGTCCCAGGGGTCGGTCCTGGGGCCGGTTTTGTTCAGCATCTTCACTAATGATCTGGATGATGGGATTGATTGTACCCTCAGCAAGTTTGCAGATGACACTAAGCTGCGGGGAGAGGTAGATACACTGGAGGGTAGGGATAGGGTCCAGAATGACCTAGACAAATTGGAGGATTGGGCCAAAAGAAATCTGATGAGGTTCAACATGGACAAGTGCTGAGTCCTGCACTTAGGAAGGAAGAATCCCATGCACCGCTACAGGCTGGGGACTGACTGGCTAAGCAGCAGTTCTGCAGAAAAGGACCTGGGGATTACAGTGGACGAGAAGCTGGATATGAGTCAGCAATGTGCCCTTGTTGCCAAGAAGGCCAACAGCATATTGGGGTTTATTAGTAGGAGCATTGCCAGCAGGTCGAGGGAAGTGATTATTCCCCTCTATTCAGCACTGGTGAGGACACACCTGGAGTACTGTGTCCAGTTTTGGTTCCCCCACTACTGAAGGGATGTGGACAAATTGGAGAGAGTCCAGCGGAGGGAAACTAAAATGATTAGGGGGCTGGGGCACATGACTTACGAGGAGAGGCTGCGGGAACTGAGGTTATTTAGTCTACAAAAGAGTAGAGTGAGGGGAGATTTGATAGCAGCCTTCAACTACCTGAAGGGGGGGTTCCAAAGAGGATGGAGCTTGGCTGTTCTCAGTGGTGGCAGATGACAGAACAAGAAGCAATGGTCTCAAGTTGCAGTGGGGAGGTCTAGGTTGGATATCAGGAAACACTATTTCACTAGGAGGATGGTGAAGCACTGGACTGGGTTCCCTAGGGAGGTGGTGGAATCTCCATCCTTAGAGGTTTTTAAGGCCCGGCTTGACAAAGCCCTGGCTGTGATGATTTAATGGATGTTGGTCCTGCTTTGAGCAGGGGGTTGAACTAGATGACCTCCCGAGGTCTCTCCCAACCCTAATATTCTATGATTCTATGATAATAGACTTATAGTATCCTTAGTTTCCTACACTGCATTTAATTTTCAAAATGAACCATTCTACAAATATAGACCAAATTTCTCCTTTATCAGAAGCTTTCAGTGAGAATTATTAACAGGTACCGTTTTTGAACAGATGTCACTCATTTAAAGCCATTTTGAGTATCTTTGATATTCATTAATATCTGTTTCAGTCTCTTTCAAATAGAAGTTCATCAGAAACCTTTTATACCTAACCGTAAAGGCATTGGGGAATGTTTTGGGGCTGGTACAGGCCAAGTGGTGTTATTTTGGCACTTTCCCACTCACTAAGTGTTTGTGGAACTGTAACTATATTTCAACATCTATGCTATAGTCTTAAGGAACTAGCAAAACAAAATGATTCTTTTTTATCCTAATTGAGATAGGAAGCTGTTGAGGCAGGTCCCTTCTGAACTACCATATCTGTACTGGCAGAATCAGCACCTGTGTAGCGTATGCTACATGCATTCACTTGTCAGACATCTTTTGATGTAATTATTTTAATGCTACCGTTTGGCAGAACAAAATCTCAATGAAGCATGCCCAGTTAGAGAAAATAGGGTTTGTAATCATGATATTTAAAAAAGGCAACAAGTACAAAACAGCTGCATCTTTAAATGTATGGTTATACTAGTTATGATTGACTCAATTAAAATGTCTTCCCTGTGTACAGCAGCGCTTGAAGATGCAAATAGGTTGGTTATATTAAAGAGAGAAAATAACTTACAAAATTCAAGTGACATATCATACAATGATATCCTCTTATTGGTAGCTCTCTGGTGTGATTTGAAAAGAGGATGGATAATTTTATCACCACTAAAAACAGTTGTTAATATTAATAAAGGTAATCAAATTTCATGCTCAGTAAAAAGGCAAGTTAGAAAAAAATGCAATGAAATTTGGACCAGACACAGACACAGTTTTGGTTAAGACCATTGTCCAGACTGTGTAACATCACTTTTACAATTTGCATGTCATGAACAACAACCCGTAACTCAGTATTTTTTATTTTGCTTCTCTAATTTTTCTTGCCTCTACAGATTCCTTCAATATTGTCTCTAGACAGTTTTAGACATCATTAAATGGCTGTTTATTTTTATTCTACTCCACCTGTTCAATCTCTTTCCTACTATAGATTTCTTTCTTTGTCATTCTATTCCCCCTGCATTTGATCTTTTTTTTTCTTCCCTTCCTTTTGTTCCTGTCTATTCTGCTTGGAAGGTCAGTTCCTCCATTGCCCTGCACCTTGTACAGTCATTTATATCAGTTCAAAGGAATCCTTACCATAGTGATTTAGTAGTGCTTTACACCCAATTTCATAGATTCATAGATATTTAGGGCAGAAGGGACCATTATGATCATCTAGTCTGACCTCCTGCACAATGCAGGCCACAGAATTTCACCCACCACTCCTGCAAAAAACCTCACGCCTATATCTGTGCTACTGAAGTCCTCAAATCGTAGTTTAAAGACTTCAAGAAGCAAAGAATCCTCCAGCAAGTGACCCGTGCCCCATGCTACAGAGGAAGGCGAAAAACCTCCAGGGCCTCTTCCAATCTGCCCTGGAGGAAAATTCCTTCCTGACCCCAAATATGGCGATCAGCTAAACCCTGAGCATATGGGCAAGATTCATCAGCCAGATACTACAGAAAATTCTTTCCTGGGTAACTCAGATCCCACCCCATCTAATATCCCATCACAGGCCATTGGGCTTATTTACCATGAATATTTAATTACCAAAACCATGTTATCCCATCATACTATCTCCTCCATAAACTTATTGAGTTTAATCTTAAAGCCAGATAGATCTTTTGCCCCCACTACTTCCCTTGGAAGGCTATTCCAAAACTTCACTCCTCTGATGGTGAGAAACCTTCGTCTAATTTCTAGTCTAAATTTCCTGGTGGCCAGTTTATACCCATTTGTTCTTGTGTCCACATTGATACTGAACTTAAATAATTCCTCTCCCTCTCCGGTATTTATCCCTCTGATATATTTATAGAGAGCAATCATATCTCCCCTCAACCTTCTTTTAGTTAGGCTAAACAAGCCAAGCTCCTTGAGTCTGCATTCATAAGACAAGTTTTCCATTTCTCGGATCTTCCTAGTAGCCCTTCTCTGTACCTGTTCCAGTTTGAATTCATCCCTCTTAAACATGGGAGACCAGAACTGCACATAGTATTCTAGGTGAGGTCTCACCAATGCCTTGTATAACGGTACTAAAACCTCCTTATCCCTACTGGAAATACCTCTCCTGATGCATCCCAAGACCGCATTAGCTTTTTTCATGGCCATATCACATTGGTGGCTCATAGTCATCTTATAATCAACCAATACTCCAAGGTCCTTTTCCTCCTCCGTTACTTCTAATTGATGCGTCCCTAGCTTATAACTAAAATTCTTGTTATTAAACCCTAAATGCATGACCTTACACTTCTCACTGTTAAATTTCATCCTATTACTATTACTCCAGTTTACAAGGTCATCCAGATCCTCCTGTAGGATATCCCTGTCCTTCTCTAAATTGGCAATACTTCCCAGCTTTGTATCATCCGCAAACTTTATTAGCACACTCCCACTTTTTGTGCCAAGGTCAGTAATAAAAAGATTAAATAAGATTGGTCCTAAAACCGATCCTTGGGGAATTCCACCGGTAACCTCCCTCCAGCCTGACAGTTCACCTTTCAGTAGGACCCATTGTAGTCTCTCCCCTTTAACCAATTCCTTATCCATCTTTCAATTTTTCTATTGATCCCCATCTTATCCAATTTAACTAATAATTCCCCATGTGGCACGGTATCAAATGCCTTACTGAAATCTAGGTAAATTAGATCCACTGCGTTTCCTTTGTCTAAAAAATCTGTTACTTTCTCAAAGAAGGAGATCAGGTTGGTTTGGCACCATCTATCTTTTGTAAAACCATGTTGTATTTTGTCCCATTTACCATTGACTTCAATGTCCTTAACTACCTTCTCCTTCAAAATTTTTTCCAAGATCTTACATACTACAGATGTCAAACTAACAGGCCCATAATTCCCTGGATCACTTTTTTTCCCTTTCTTAAAAATAGGAATTGTGTTAGCAATTCTCCAATCATACGGTACAAACCCCGAGTTTACAGATTCATTAAAAATTCTTGCTAATGGGCTTACAATTTCATGTGCCAATTCCTTTAATATTTTTGGATGAAGAATATCTGGGCCCCCCGATTTAGTCCCATTAAGCTGTTTGAGTTTCACTTCTACCTCAGATATGGTAATGTCTACCTCCATATCCTCATTCCCATTTGTCATGCTACCATTATCCCTAAGATCCTCTTTAGTCTTATTAAAGACACAGGCAAAGTATCTACTGTACACAGAATTCAAGGAAATGGAATATCGAGCCGGCTGTGTTTTTATTTTTTATGGATAGTTGCTTTCTTCCCTTTATTTTACACTTCTTTTATTCCATTTTCTCAGGGAAACCTTTTCCAGGACTAACACGCTATCTCCAGCCCTTTCCCTCCTCATTCCTTTCCTCCCTGCTCCGGCTTCTAAACAACAATGTATATGTTAGGAAATCATCTACTTCTTTCTCTCTTTTACCAATGCCTTCTTTCCTCTGTTTCTTGACCTTTCCCTCCCCCTTCTTAATTTAATATGCTCCCCTCTTGCCTCCTGCAGGCCTCAGAAATACTACTTTGCTGCACTCCTCCTCTTAATCTGCCAGGTCCCTGAATTCCCTCTCTTCTCCCAGGTGACACCACTGGGAAAGGAGGGGGTGGGCAAGATTCCCCCCAACCACACACGTCTCTGTTGACTAGTCTCTTGATGTCCCACTCAATGCAGCTGCAGGACACCCACAGCTCTGTGTGCAGCACTATCTCCCAGTCACCATTTCCTAGCCCCTCTGTTCAGACTGCCCAGGACCTCCTTTGGAAGCTGGGCTTCTGTCATCGATGCCCCTGGCTACACTGCTGTCTCTGCTTCTCTTCCTATTGCAGTGGTTTACAGAGCTTTTTCTTACAGCATGGCCAGTCACCATGGGAAAAGCAAGCAGTGCCGCAGAGAGAAGCTATTTGTAGTACCAGCAGAATGAGGCATGGAGCACAGGCACTGGTGGCAAGAGCAGGGCAGCACATGCCTAGAGTTACTGCACTGTGCTATCTGAGATGACCACAGCTCTTCCCTAGACCTGGAACAGGAGATAATTTTTCTAATGGAACACTGTTGGTTGACTGATAAATGGCTTCTACTGTATACAGTGGCTGAGGATAAGGATGTCAGCTGATGGAGTTACAGACTGTGGTGCCAACAGTAGCTATGAATACAGTCTTACTAGACTAGATAGATTTAGCGTGGGTGGTACTGATCACCAGAGACAAATTAGGAGAATATTAAATAAAACATTAAACAAACAAACAACAAAAATTCCCACTTTAACTGGGACTTACTGGGTGCAAAGATCCAGACTGTTCATATGCATGTATAGTAAGTGTTCCGATGGTATATATATGGTATCAAGGGAGGAAATTATATATTGGGCATTTATGAATTGGTGCAGCTCCACTCACTACAACAGCTAAGTGTCTGGTCCACTATATTAAAAGGCCCAAATTATTGGCTCAGCCTTGAAGTTTTGAAAATGAAATCTGATATCTGGCTGCAGATTCAGGAGAAAGGGCACAACTTTCAACTCGTAATGGTCTAGGAATTGTTCACGTCCAGCTATTCAACCACTCAGAATTAGTATGTTGTATTTTTGACATTCACCCGACACAGGGCACTTTGCATATTTGGCCTCTCTGGAGAATATGGTTTGGGTAAAGTAACCATGCAGTGGGGTCTTCACACCTCCTATGAGCTGTATAGTCTCTGTGCTAGCTACAAACAAGCTGCCATTGTCAGAGGCGTGCAACCACCCCCGAATGCAAGACAACAAATAGGAGAGAATGATGGAAAGCCCAACAACCATCAAACGATAACAGCGGAAAACTCCAAGATTACCGCCACTAATGGACTAATGATTACAGGATGACATTGCAAAATGCATGGACTCAAATGGGAATTTACAAGTATAAAGCTGGGGTGTTTTGCCATGAAACTCTGGGTTCAGTCCTGCCAAAACCTCGGAGCATCGGATCACGACCGACAGAGCCCAGCTCCTCACTCGTGTTCAGTCTAACTGGCCACTAGATTGACTCGAGCTACAACAGACTGGTAACTATAAAAAACATCAACTGGCAGGACTGTGTGCATGATGTGTATGTGTGTGTGACAGAAAAGCATATGCTAACTGTTGTATTCTCAATAAATGCAGTGTGCTGCCTTCTCCCCTATAAAGATCCCGTGTGCTTTGTATAGCATTAAATAGGGTTCAGACCAAGGAGGGGCCGCCAGTTCTATTATTATACAGATCTTCTGTCCAAACCACCCACACATCAAGTCGTGTTGAGCGACTGTGGCTTTTATTCTACCTCACTGGCTGGATTAGACTCTTCCCAGGTGCAGTTCTGCACCCTTGCCTTGGGCCACGAGAGGATTTCACCAAACCACACAACCTTTGCCAAAATAAAGTTAGATTACTCTGCTTTGTGAGGAAGAAGTGTATTTCACCCCATAGCCCCAGTACTACAAGGAGCTCTAGATAGGCAAACACCTGCATTAAGACTTAGATTGTATTAGGCATGCACTATAACCATATAACAAACACATTAGCAATTACAGAGGCCTTTGATTGTAAAGAATTTGAATATGACAACTTCCAAGATCCTTTTTATTTAGTATTTTTGCTAAGCGTCACTATAAAACTGACATAGACATTAAGAAACTATTATGTGCCTGATAGGTGGCTTACAAATGCCTGTGGGTGATATTTAGATCATAATACAGTGAGATCAGATCATTTACTAGATAAAATCTTATTGTCACTGTAACAGGGTCCACGACCCGCCCCTCTTCCTGGGGCCCAATAAGGCTCAGAGAGGCTTCAGGGTTGTGCAACACCCGTGTCTTTATTTACCTGCAGTTATCCCACCACCAGTGTTTATCTATTTACAAGCTGTACAGGCAGTCAGCCTTCAGCTAGGAGGCCTCCAGTTGCCTGCCTGCCTGACTGACTTCTCTCTAGCTGCCCCCCATGACTTCTGGCTCCCTCCCAGCCTTTATAGCCCCTGGCTTGTCAGGCCAGCAGGTGCTGCCCATCCTCAGGCAAGCATCAGGCCTTTTCCATCAGCCCCAATTTGTTTCCCCTGATTGGAGCTGACTGGGCAGGGGCTAATTAGGTGCTTTTGCACCAGCACCCTGCTACAGTCACTTATGAAATATAGAAGTCTTAACACTCACAGTCTACAAGGGGTGATCACTTCCAGTTGATGCAACATGATCATTCGAAAGAAAACTCATCAACACTGAGGTACATAGCTGTATGGAAAAAAAGTATGCCAACATCTTAATAACAACATTAAACGGAGATAAATAACAGCCTCCAATAGGGATCACTGACGCTGGAAAATACTATCCAAAATATCTAGAGTTAGTAATACATTAAAATGTTTTGGTAACAAACAGGTACCTTTTTCCTGACAGTTAAAGGCGTGGGAAGAGGCTTGCAGCTTTCGCAATTTCAGGAATGTTTGATCTTTAGCCAACCAAAACACTGAGTTATATAACTCTGCTCATTAGTGGCTATATCAATCACAAATGACATCATACAGAGTAGGTTAGGCCTATATCTTTAGAAAATAATCTATTTATGTAAAATGGGAAATTATAAACTGAACAGGATAATCATATACAAATTGTACCTCTATAGCACCTTTATTCTGAGTGTCTTAAATCACTTTCCAAACAGCAATATATTAGTCCTCACACCACTCTTAGGTATTATAAATAGAGCTGTGTGAATAACTGATTTTTTTGGTTTTCTCGGGCAAATCCAATAAATCAAACAGTTTTGGATTAACCTGAAAATGATATTTTTCTAAATTTTCAGTACATCAAAAAGTAATAATAATAATAATAATTCAGGTTGAATGAACATTTCACTTGAACTGAAACGAAACATTTAATTTAGATTTCCAGCCTTTTTTAGGTTGTAAGTTTAATAACATTAAATTAAATTGAAGGAAATTGAAAAACAAAAGGTCATCTTGAGTCAGAAACTCAAAATTTTGTGACAAAAATGTCGAAATGAAATGTTTCATCTTCTTTGGATTTTTTCCCCTGAAGATAAACAATTTGGTGAAACCTGACACAAACTGAAAAATGTTTTGGTATTGCCAAATCTGCATTTCTGGCTGAAAAACTGTCACCTAGCTCTAATTATTACCCACTTTACAATGAGGAAAATGGAGCCATTGATAAGTTAAGGATTACATTTTCAAAGGTGTCCACTAATTTGGGTGTCTTAATTTTTGCGTGCTCAAGTTCAGTCACACCCGGTATGTTTTTCAGAGATGCTGAGCACCTTCATCTCTACTTGAAGTCAGCGGAAACTACTGGTGCTTAACACCTCTCAAATTCATGCCCTAAGTTTGGCACCCAAAAATTGAGGCACCGCAAATAAGTGGAGACTTTTGACAATGTGAGTCTAACTGACTTCCCAAGATTATATGCAATCTAGAGTTGTTTGTGGTGGAGAAATAGCAGAGGAGGAGAGTTGTTATAATAAAACATGTTGCGGTGATAAGGAGCTGGCAATGTGATTGGTGAGGTGATAAGAAGCTGAGTGGGTGTGCTCTGAATCTCTGATGGCTGTATATCCCTGTGATGGGTTTGTAAGTCCTATTTCTGCTCAGCTTTCATGTCTCTCTCCATTTCAATATGCCTGAAGAGCAGGAACAAATGTTAGCTAGCAAGCCAAAGCAGCATTTGTGACAGGAAACGGCAGGAAAGTGAAATGTGTGTAATCAAAAAGCATTTTAAAATATATATTTACAAGTTGTTCAAGTCTCCATTAAAAAAATGCAGTGCAAATATCATTCAACTACATCACTGCACCAGGTGAGCAGCATGATTCTTGGGCTTTTCAAGTACTGTGCTTATTTTTCTTGGGTCTTTGAAAATTTGAGATTTTTAATAGTTCAAGTCAACAACTGAACAGAATGAAACTGGAGGAAAAACAGACAGAAGTTATGCTGCATGCTACCTAGGCTGTAAATTACATCAAAAGTAAAACATCTGCCAGAAAGACTTTTTATGTGGGTAACCTGTGTGAGGGCAGGGGAAAGTGCCCAGAAAGAAATGTATTACCATACAAAACTGTTCTTTTTCCACAATGGCTCCCATAGGGATTTGTAAAGAAAGATGGTAAGATCCCGGAAACAGTGTAACTTTCAATAGGGCCCCAACCTTCTCTCAAAGATCATTTTATTAGGGCTGTCAATTAATTGTAGTTAACTCATGTGATTAACTTAAAAAAATTAATCGTGATTTAAAAAATTAATCATGATTAATTGCAGTTTTAATTGCACTGTTAAACAATAGAATACCAATTGAAATTTATTAAATATTTTGGATGTTTTTCTGCATATTCATATATATTGTAGTCTGTGTTGCAATTGAAATCAAAGTGTACATTATTTTTTATTACAAATATTTGCACTAAAAATGATAAACAAAAGAAATAGTATTTTTCAGTTCATCTCATTCAAGTACTGTAGTGCAACCTCTTTGTCATAAAAGTGCAACTTACAAATGTAGATTTTTTTTGTTACATAACTGCACTCAAAACCAAAACAATGTAAAACTTCAGAGCCTACAAGTCCACTCAGTCCTACTTCTTGTTCAGCCAACTGCTAAGACAAACAAGTTTGTTTACATTTACAAGAGATAATGCTGCCCTTTTCCTATTTACAATGTCACCAGAAAGTGAGAACAGGCATTTGCAGGGCACTTTTGTAGCTGGCATTGCAAGGTATTTACGTGCCAGATATGCTAAACATTCGTATGCCCCTTCATGCTTCGGCCACCATTCCAGAGGACATGCTTCCATGCTGATGACTCTCGTTAAAAAAATAATGTATTATTTAAATTTGTGACCGAACTCCTGGGGGAGAATTGTATGTCCCTTGCTGTTTTACCCACATTCTGCCATATATTTCATGTTATAGCAGTCTCGGATGATGACCCAGCATGTTGTTCATTTCACAAAACGCGAAGAAGGTACCAGTGTGAGATTTGTAAAGATAGCTACAGCACTCAACCCAAGGTTTAAGAATCTGAGAGGGACAAGGTGTGGCACATGCTTTCAGAAGTCTTAAAAGAGCAACACTCCAATGCGGAAACTGCAGAACCCGAACCACCAAAAAAGAAAATCAACCTTCTGCTGGTGGCCTCTGACTCAGATAATGAAAATGAACATGCGTCGGTCCACACTGCTTTGGATTGTTATTGAACAGAACCCATCATCAGCATGGACGCATGTCCCCTGGAATGGTGGTTGAAGCATGAAGGGACATGCAAATCTTTAGTGCATCTGGCACGTGAATATCTTGCGACAACAGCTACAACAGTGCCATGCAAATGCCTGTTCTCACTTTCAGGTGACACTGTAAACAAGAAGCAGGCAGCATTGTCTCCTGCAAATGTAAACAAACTTGTTTGTCTGAGCTATTGGCTGAACAAGAATTAGGACTGAGTGGATTTGCAGGCTGTACAATTTTACATTGTTTTATTTTTGAATGCAGTTTTTTGTACATAATTCTACATTTGTAAGTTCAACTTTCATGACAAAGAGATTGCACTACAGTACTTGTATTAGGTGAACTGAAAAATACTATTTCTTTTGTTTTTTTACAGTGCAAATACTTGTAATCAAAAATAAATATAAAGTGAGCACTGTACACTTTGTATTCTGTGTTGTAATTTAAATCAATATATTTGAAAATGTAGAAAATATCCAAACATATTTAAATAAATGGTATGCTATTATTGCTTAGTCATGCGATTAATCATGATTAATTTTTTTAATCACTTGACAGCCCTAAATTTTATCCTTGTCCTATATCTTGGTAAACTACTGAAGCCAGCTACATACTGGGATAGATCAGAACTTTTTGCAGGGGCAATTTTGCACCTACAAAATGGATTCCAGATGCAAAGCAGAGTTGTTGTCCATCTCCCCAATTTGAACCTGCAGTTAGATTGAGATTCAGTTACTCAGATTCCCACCTACACTTCAACTTCAGGTGCAAATTGGCAGGCCACCATTTTGAAAATATGGCCCAATCTGCCTTTGTTTCCCTCACCCCATATATTTGGCAATACATTGGGCAAGGAAAAAAACATCTAGCAAGGTCATATGTATACTTAAACACATGGCTTTTTGATAAGTTTATCAAGTCAGCCAGTATACCTAACTGTTTTAAGTTCCTGGCAAATCATATATAAATTTATTTTAATTTTTCTGTACACACAGTGTTGGAATCACAGGAAAACATAGTATACAGACTTTCATAAAATTAACCCAATGTCACAGCTGGCTAATCCTAGCAGAAACCAACTGTGGTAAGCAATTCAGGTTTCCTGTAAGGGATAATTTAAATGTGTTAACATTGCTGCTAAAAACCTAATATTATCATTCAGTATTATTTCTCCAGGTAAGGAGTCATCTCCCTGATCTCTCTTTAGAGATGTAACAAAATAAGCATGCTCCCCAGGGCAGATTTTAAAAAGGTCTGAGGGCCACATTTTCAAGTGCTCAGCACCCACAATTGAGGCCAGATTTTCAAAAGAGCTCAGCTCCCATTTAAATAGTGAAATAAATGTCAGATTTTCCAAAGTGCCCAGCACACAGTAGCCACCACTGTGATACTTATGGCCAGATTTTCTGAAGAGCTCAGTACCCAACAAGCTAAGCTCTTAATAAGAGCTTGCCCTTTCTATTTATAATTATTCATTAGAGGAGGTTGGAGGAGGAAGAGCTTGGAAGACAGGTTATTACTAACACTCATAACTGTGGACTGAATAAACCTGTCAGACGGTCTGTTTTATATAGAGAAAACTATGAAAAGTCACTCATTATATAAAACCCCATTATTTGTCCTTCTCTAGAACGAAACAACGCTTAGTAGCGAGAACTCCAACAGTCTCTTAAGCCACATTAAACGTATTTTCCAGTGTATCTGCACCAATTGATCTGGATAGCACAATCATCCTTGAGACTGCTTTGGTTGGCTGGTCTGTGTCCTTTTAGTGGTATCCCAGCAGGATTTCCACCAGCAAGGACATCAGACCTTCATTCCTAGAGGTTTCCTATGCAGTTCTGTCAGAACATCAAATTAGTTCCACAAGTTCTACACACTGTGTAACACAGTCTCCACTTGAAGCTTTATTTCTTAAAGCTGTGCTGTTAACTGTACGGAAACAAGCCAATTCTCAGGTGGATGCAATCTAGGGATTGGCTGATTTCCAGTATTTGGGCCAACGTATGAGGGGATGAATGTCAGGGAGGAGGGATTCTTTCTGTTGGAAGAAGACTCTTAATGAGAGTCTTTCTTCCCTGTCCTCCAACAACCTGGGAGCAGTAGGTGGAAGCAACATGTGCCTATAGAAGAAGGGCAGGAACTAACTGACCTGAAAGCCAGAGCAGCTCTGGGCTGAAAAGCAGGCCTTCTGCTGAAAACAAGTGGGTGGGGAGATGGGGAAAATGAGTCTGGCTGCCACCTGGCAAGAACCTCTTTAAACCAACCATAACCGAGGCTGGGAAATGCAAAACATGGCCAGGAAAGTGGGGAAGGGCTGATTTTGAAGACTGGAGTGACATGGAGAGAACTTTGCTGACATGGAGACAAGTAGGCAGATAGAGCTAGAAAAATCCAGAATGATTTAGCAGAATTTACGTGGATAAGCTTTATTTGTTATTAGCATCTTGTGGGTTAAGTACCACTCAGTCACTCGACCATATCTGTCTGTCTGTTTTCCTTCTTCTCCCACCTGTTTAGTGCGCTATGTGCTGGCAGCTCCTCTTGGGCTAACTCTCATTCCATCTACATTCTGGCTGTGTGACAGTAAATCTTTGGGGAATAGAATCTGACTATACGCAAAGAAGGTAAATAGTTCCTTTCCCAAATGGCAGGTATTTGGCACATTTCGTTTTTGGTCCTGTTTAAACAAGTTGATTTGTAGCATCACATTGGCAAGTTCATTGTTTAGCATCATTATATTTCATGTGCCTGAAAAATCTGCAGAACAAACTCAATGTGCTGGGAGCTCAGCATGAATCAGTATGTACTTCCCACCAAAACACTGCCTCGCCAAAATAAAGGGGGAAATGGATAGGAGTGTAATCTAAGTGCGGGGGCTTTAAAGCCCACCAACTCTGCTACAAGTAAAAGATTTCTGCTAATAATTATTCACTTCATTAACCATACTCTTTTTTTGTGTGTGTGTGGACAAAAGAAAACCAAACCAGCAAATCCCACAGTGTTTCCTGGCTTAACTCAATGTTGATTAAATGGGTTCACAGCTCACAGGATACCATTTCAGTGGAGTTCCTCATTCCTTAGCTGACAAAGGACTATGTTAGCTTACACTGTCACTTAGTGCCGATTGCAAAATATTTCTGTTTTCCCCAGATGATTAGATATTCCTCGGTGTAGGGACAGTGAGCTCTTAAATGACACCTTAGTCATGGAACTTTATTTGTATAGTGGTTACCATTAAAAACTCAAAGTATGCCACAGCTGTTTGTAATGGACATCAGTTATCAGATAGGCAATAACTGTTATCCTTGATACCACTGTGTTGAAACTGTTGGGAAACCTGACTTTTAAAACACTGGGAACATGCTGGAATTCCAAATGTTAATATCTGTGACAGAGTGCAGCAGCAGATTGTCCAAAAAGATCGGCAGAATGCAGTTCACAAACAATTGTACCACAATTTTATTTTAAATCAGGAAAAAAACAGCGAACAAAAACAACAAAGGATACCTTTCTGTAAGATACCATAGTCCATTTACCTATCCAAAGTACTCCATGTGTCTTATAACTGACCAAGTTACTTCAAATGATCCTTCCTCACCAGCATTGCAACTGTGACTCTCAGCTGTGAGAGAGCCAGAGGGTTTCCAGAGGTCTTCCCTTTGTCTACAAAGGTTTCTGGGTAGGAAGTGCCCGCTCTGTCTCACTGGGTGATTGATTCCCTAGTCAATCAGTTCTCTTTCTCTCAGTTCTTGTTCTATGAGGGCTTTCCCTCATCACTATATTATTACTACTACCACGGGTGGTGGGGTGAATGCACCGTTAGGGGAGGCTAGAATCCATCTCCTCCCTGCTCCTCCTCTTCTGCCCCCCTTCCCTGCCAGAGCCTGGAACACCGCCCCCCACCATGGCTGCTGGCTCCCCACGCTCCCCTGGAGCACTGGGAGGGCCGGAAGCATGGCTGGAGTGCCCGCAGCTCTGGGCAGGTGGGTGGCACGACCCCAGCACCCGGTGGACAGATGGGTGGCGTGGCGTGGCCTCAGTCCCAGCACCCCCAGCCCAGGCCTTGTGTGCACCAGCCCCAGACTGCCTGCCCCAGCCTCTCAGCCACAGAAGAGCGGGAAGGGAACTGAAACAGGAAGGAGGGAGCCTGGGGGCAGAGCGTGAGCGGGGCCATGCCAGGCTGTTTGGGGAGGCACAGACTTCCCCTGCCTATGCTACCCACCGCCCATGACTACTACTATTATTCTTACACCAAATGCCTAGAATCCCCAACCAAAATTCAGGTCATATTGCACTGGGAACTGTACTAGCATGCAGTAAGAGCTAGTCCTTGCCTCCAAGAGCTTACAGTCTAGATAGACAAGTAGGTCGCAGGATGGGATGGGAGGAAGAAGGCACAGAGGGGCGGGTTAACTTGCCCAAAATCACACAGCAGGTCTGCTGGTAAGCCAGTAATAACACCTTGGTCTCTTGACTCCCAGTCCAGTGCCCTATATACTAGACCATACTGTTTCCTATTGTTTGGGGAAAATATTTCTATCCATATCCACATTTGGTCAGTTACTGCCAAAAGAATGCACAATATCTGACACACCTTTTGATCTTATGTGTAAATGAGGGAGAATAAAAAAAATTTGAGGGCCTTTCTGACCTGTATTTTTGTTCCTTTCCCCTCTGGTCCTATCATAAGGCAGTGTTCTCTAATAGGCAATATACCTGGTTTATATTCCTCACCACTGATTTGCTGTGAGACTGTGAAATCACTGAAGCACTCTGTGCATCTGCTTGCCCATCAAGCAGAGATAATTCGGACATATCTAATTCACAGCAACACTCTAAGGGTAAATTAAATGATGTTTGTAAAGCACTTTGAAATCCATGTATGCAAGACTCTGCACATGTGCAAGAATTATTACTGAGGCAAACCTAGGTCAATGGATTAGTTTTTCTTTTGTGGAGGTAAATAAGGGTATGGTTTTTAAAATTTTAAAATCAGCTGCATGGAGAGGTCACCAGTTTATTCAATTAAATGATTTAGCAGACCTGGCCATGGTAATAGAAATAGGAAACCAACAACTGTTCCATAACTTGGAAAGTGATATGGAAAGAATCTGTTAGTGAAAATGTTCTGTTTTCAAGAAACACAGCACCCCATTACGTTTGTAAGGGTCCCTGGAAGCAGTAATTGACAAGAACATACTGTTTACAAGCAGTATGTCCCTTCAGTAACTATGCTTTCCTATTTGGAAGAATTTGTCAGTAAGAAAGTCGGTCAGAGAATATATTCCGCATTGGAATTTTTATTATTTTTATTTGTCTCCACCAGTTTCAAAGATAGAGAATTGCATGTACTTTTCAAAGGACAAATTAAAAAGCAATTTACCATTCACTTCCCTTGTAATATGCCTTTGGTCTGATCCAATGTCAAGAATTAAATATGTTCCAAATTCTGAAGTTTACTGTGATTTTATTGGGCTAACAGAGGTTCACAAAGAGAAGTTAGACACTTACTATTTTAAAGTCTTTTAATCTTCAAGTATTTACCCAATTGCCCCAAATTTTCCAGAATACATATTGGTTCCCAGTAAGACTTTTGAAGAACAAATAACATTTTGTTACATCACAACTTATATACCATATCTGCACAGCTGGGCCTAAAATCCTAGTCCCATAGCTCCAAACATTCAGGGCTCTGTTACTCAGGTAAAGGTAAAGGTAAAGGTCTATTAGCTTTCAGCTACAGAAGAAGCTACATTCTTTATAACCTGCAATCAGCCAACGGAAAGCAATTTACACAGAAATATAGTGCTTCATCCTCTTCTTACTGGATAGGCCTATACTATGAGGAAAACCCATGGCAAATCAATTGACTCGGGCTCAAAGGGCTCTGGCTGCAGGCTAAAACAGCAATGTAGATGTTCCCACTCAGGCTGGAGCCCAAGATATGAAACCCAGGTCTTGAAATTCGGGGTCAAGCCTGGGCAGGAAATCTACACTGCTATTTTTAGCCCTGCAGCCTAACATCTGAGAGCTCAAGTCAACTGACTCAGGTTCTGAGTCTCGGCACCACAGGTCTTTACTGAAGTGTAGACATACCCAGAGAGGCCAATGGTTAAAAAAGATCCAATCTCACATTGACATCAGTAGGATTCAGGACTGGTCAAAAAAAGTCACTGTAATCCATGGGAAAAGGCCCCAAGTATCCACAATAAAAAGAAAAAACAATAACTTTTATTAATTACAACCTGTTTTTCTCTGAATATAGCAGATTTAGGAGTTTTTAAGGACATAAAAAGTTTGAAGAGTAAATAAGCCATTTCTGAAGTAAGGGAGACAAAGAAGCATTGGATAGACATCAACATTTCAAATCAGGGTAATTATTTTGAATGATCTGTAACTCCAAAGCGATTTGACCACAGTTTCCTACTTTGTCTTCATAGTAAATGTGGCAATCTTCAGGCCAAACCCACTTTTCAAGCCAAGTTACAGAGGTGTCGAAATAGGGCTTTGTAATGTGATGTGGTTGCAATCTTCACTATGGAGAAGTTACTGCTCCCCATTATATATTTACTTGATTTCAGTAAAGCGGACCCTGGTCACTTTTTGGCATGGTCTTTGAGTCAAAACTAAAATCCCAACCCAGCTGTCCCAGCTTGTTGTTTAACTGCCCTCACTGCTGTTGGAACATGCATGTGTTCTGGCAATGGTTTCCTCGAGACATGCATTCAAATCAACATTGGCAGATGTCTCAGACAAAACCTGCCTAACAAAAATGAAGAAAACAGCCCTCAATTGCAGACTTTAACTGGCTGTTCGGTTCACTCATTAATTCTGATGGCAAACGATAGCTCTCAAAGCAAGTGCTATCCTTGGTTATCAGAGCGGGACTCTGACCCCAGGGATGTCCTGATCTGAACCAAGAAAATGCCTTGATGAACACTTCCTTGTTTCTATTTGTTTACAAATAGCCCAGATGTTTACATGTAATGCAGCATTAATAGCATGCCCGCCCCCAAAATAAGTGTGTGTGCTTGCTGGAAATGGTTTGATAGCATTAGCTGCTTTCGCCTAAATCAATTCAAATTAAAAGAATATTAGGACATTTCAAGGAGGGAAGAACGTTTGCCCCTCACACTGCATCATGTGCATTGCTCAGCTCTAAATCAACTAACACAGTTGACATTTACTGTAAGTGTTTTAAACTACTTAGGCCTATTATGCTGGCTAATATCGTCTCATCGTTTCCTTGTACTCTCCTGTCGGTCGTCTGTCCCCATCTGTTTTCTTTTGTCTTAGATTGTAAACTTTTGGGGGCAGGAACATCTTTTTGTCCTAGCACAATGGGGTCCTGGTCCATGACTAGGTTTCCTAGGTGATATGGTAATTATTATTACTATTAAATGCCTGCTGGGAAAGAGGGGAAGAAGCTGCAAGGCACTACTAAGCACACTTGGATTGTCCTTTGAAAAGGAACTATCTGTGCATCCAGATCATCCACTCTGCAAACTGCAACATCTAGGCCTATTAAGGGAGAGGCTAAGACCTGCTGGTAAGCCAAGGTCCTTTGTGATTAGGGTGAGCCAGCTGGACCCTACTCTTATTGCTCTCTTGAGTGCTAACAGAAATTCTGCACTACTGTCCTCCTTAGCGCTCCACACAAGCAGAAGCCAAGATCTAACCTTAAGGCTTGCAAAGACATATGGATGTGCTTAACTTTAAGTACATAAATAGTCTCATGGATTTAACTTGGACAACTTGGTGCTTAAAGATAAGCATGCACATGCCTTTGCAGAACTGGGGCCTGAATTTGTCAGCAGAAGAGCTATGAAATTTCTGGTTCCAAATGATAGTGTAGATGCCTGGGCAATATATACAAGCCCATGAAAAATCTCTAATTCCTCATTTTCAGCAGATTCTCTCCCCCTTGAAGGTTGCATAATTACTATGCTCTTTCCTCAGTCATCCTGCTCCTGTTGAGTAGCGTTTACTCTCATGAGCAGTCCCCAATGAAGCCAATGGGACTAGTAGCATGAGTCAGTATTAATGAAAAATCAATGGGATTTCTCATGTAAGTACTTCTCTTTAAGAGTATGGATAGCAGAATCTGGCTCTCAGTTATTACACAGTTGCTGAAGGACAGTCAGACTCTACGCCTGCCCCATTTGAACCTGGAACATTTACATTATATCTTTATACACACATACACACACACACACACACATATTTGTACTTGCACACCCTTTCATGATCTACACACACACACACACACACACAAACAGTTCACATATATCCACTGTGTTAAAACAGATGCCAGACATATCACAAAATAAAACATTGTTAGAAAAACTAAGGGCCAGGATACCTTTGTGAATAGAGTAAATCAAACACCCAATAAAAGTTTGGTATATTGGCTCTCTCTCAAGAACAGAGATACAGTAATTAATTCTCTGTAAACATTTAGGTGAAATCAGTCACTGTTTAAAATAACTGGCCAATCATTCATTAATTAGTTTTCTGTAGTTATTCCTGAGTCAGGAACTGTCTGTGTGGCGGACTGAATGCGATGGGTACTGTAATCACACAGAATTCCATTATAGTTTAGCAAATAAATTAGTAGTACTACAAAAAATGCGGATGTTATACCTGTGGTCTGTCTGCTACTTTATTTCACATAAATACTTTATGCACAAACATCTTAGTTGTTATTTATTTTCTTCCCCACAATAAACTCTGCTCATTTAAAAATAAGGTCGCTAAACTGCAGAGCCCAAAAATGCAAAAAGCAATGAGTTACAACTGTCTCTTCTTTCAGCCCATATATATACACTGACTAGCTCCCTGGATTGATGGGTGCTTCCCTCTACTCCCATTCCCTAACATCCATTCTGACTAGAAACTTATTTTTCTTATTATTGCCTTCATTTTAATGATTGTGTGTTGTCGTTATAGGTCACTTTTCCAGAGACAAATAAATGGTTACAGAAATGAAAAGACATTCACAAACATTTTCTATGTGGAAGATGGTTTAGGAGAAATAGGAATGCAGGGGAAGCTGGGTTGATCACTAGGGCCAAGGAGCTGGGCTCTGCAGCAAGGATTGGGATCAGCAGGCAACATGGAGCACAGAGTAAATCAGTACTTTTGCGGCTCACCTCTGCTGTCCAGATTATCCAGTCCCCCAAACATCTAGCTTCCTCCCTCAGAGCTGCTAAATCAGAGGTGGGCAAACTACGGCCCGTGGGACAGTCCTGCCTGGCCCCTGAGCCCCCGGCCCCTCCCCCGCAGCCATGCCGCTGCGCCGCCAGGGGCTGCGCGCTCCCGCAGGGCAGAGCAGCGGCATGTCTGGCTCTGGCCAGCTGGTGTGGCTGCCAGCCATGCTGCTCTCAGCAGTATGATAAGGGGGCCGGGGCCGGCCCGTGGATAAGGGACAGGAGGTCCCAGGGGGCAGTCAGGGGACAGGGAGTAGGGGGCGGTTGGATGGGGCAGAGATTCTGTGGGGGGGCAGGGGACAGGGAGTGGGGGGGGGTTAGATAGGAGTGGGGTCCTGGGGGGCAGTTAGGGGTGGGGGTCCCGGGAGGGGACAGTGAGAGGACAAGGAGCAGGGTGGGGGGGAGTTCTGAAGGGAGCAGTCAGGGGGCGGGAAGTGGGAGGGGGTGGATGGCGAGGGGTCAGGCTGTTTGGGGAGGCACAGCCTTCCCTACCCAGCCCTCCATACAGTTTCACACCCCAATGTGGCCCTCGGGCCAAAAATTTGCCACCCCTGTGCTAAATCCTACTGCTTAGCCATATAGCCCAATAGACTGCCACAGCTCTGTAAAAAGAGGCTGCCCTCTGACACAGTGGTTTTCAAAAAAAAATTTCTGGCGACACAGTTGAAGAAAACTGTTGATGCCTGTGACCCAACAGGGTTGGGATGAGGGGTTTGGGAAGGGCTCAGGCCTGGGGCAGAGGGTTGGGGTGCAGGGTTGAGGGCTGTGGGGTGGGGCCAGGAATGATGGGTTCAGTGTGTGGGAGGGGGCTCTGAGCTGGGGCAGGGGTGTGGGAGGGGGTCAGGGCTCTGGACTGGGGGTGCAGGCTCTGGGGTGGGGCCGGGGATAAGGGTTAGGGGTGCAGGAGGGGGCTCCGGGATTGAAGGGGGCTCAGGGCTGGGGCACGGGCTTACCTCAGGAGGCTCCCGGTCAGCGGCGCAGTGGGGGTGCTAAGGCAGGCTTCCTGCCTGTCCTGGCACCTTGCACCACTGGGAACCGGCCAATGGGAGTGCAGAGCCAGTGCTTGGGACGGGGGCAGCACGCGGAGCCCCGTGGCCCCCCATCCTAGGAGCCGGACCTGCTGCTGGCTGATTCCAGGGCACAGTGTGGTGTCAGAACAGGTAGGGACTAGCCGACGGGACTTTTAATGGCCCGGTCCATGGTGCTGACCAGAGCCGCCGCGACCCAGTGCCTTACATTCCGCGACCTGGTACTGGGTTGTGACCCGCAGTTTGAAAACCACTGCTCTGAGAAACCACTGGAAATGGGTAGGAGGGAGGGGGCAGCTGCTGCTCTTGTAGCCGAACTGGACACTGCAGGCCTCTGTTAAGTTGGGCTTCAACTCTGCTCTTCTCCCAGCCCCTTTTCTGACCTCTTGTTACTAAAAGGGGTTAAAACTGAGTGGGATGAGTTAAAAAAAAAAACAAGAGGAGAAGATTTACAGTACAAGTTGTCAGAGATCAAGAGCTTGCTGCTCCGCTACAAAGGAAGCTGTGCCCTGCATCATTAGAAAAGGGAAGTGGCTGATGGAGCTGAGTGATGTCAGCTCATTGTGATGTAGCTCCATTAGGTTAGCAGTGTGTGGCTGTGTGTGAAGTTTGTAGGGACTGTTGATATTTAACTAGAGGAATCTGAAAAAAACATGTACACAGGACAAACTTTCAAAGAAAGAGAGCAAATTTATTAAAGGTGTCCTTGTCTACACTACGAAATTAGGTCGATTTTATAGAAGTCGATTTTATACAGTTGATTGCGTATGTCCACACTAAGCACATTAAGTTGGTGGAGTGCATCCTCGATACTGCGGCTAGCATCGACTTACAGAGCAGTGCACTGTTGGTAGCTATCCCACAGTTCCCGAAGTCTCTGCTGCTCAATGGAATTCTGGATTAAGCTCCCAATGCCTGATGGGGCAAAAACATTGTTGCGAGTAGTTTTGGGTACGTCACCAGGCCCCCACTCCCTCCCTCCGTGAAAGCAATGGCAGACAATCGTTTTGAGCCTTTTTTCCTGGGTTACCCGTGCAGACGCCATACCACGGCAAGCATGGAGCCCGCTCAGCTCACCGTCACTGTGCGTCTCCTGGGTGCTGCCAGCAGACGCGGTAATGCATTGCTACACAGCAGCAGCTCCTTGCCTTAGCGGCAGATGGTGCAGTAGGACTGATAGCTGTCGTACGTCTCCTGGGTACTCCTGGCAGACCTCGGTGAGGTCAATCGGGGCGCCTGGACAGACATGGATATCCACCTCTTAGAGCACCGAATAGGAGCCAGAGACTCCAGGTCACTCTCTTCTTTAAATTTCGTCTCATGGAGATTCAGTCCTGCCTGGAATATCATGCAAGCTGGAGGCTTCTGCCTCAGTCTGCTCTCCCAGCCGGCAGCACCACGCGGTTGCACCAGCCTACCCCTTTCTCCCATGGCTCCTGAAGCCTGGACAGTAGTAAGGAGCAGTTCAACTATAGGCTGAGCAAGTGCAGAATGGTGGTAGAATGTGCCTTTGGACGTTTAAAAGCTTGCTGGCGCTGTTTGCTGACTAGGTCAGACTTCAGCACAACCAACATTCCCATTGTTATTGCTGCTTGCTGTGTGCTCTATAATATCTGTGAGAGTAAGGGGGAGATGTTTATGGTGGGGTGGGAGGTTGAGGCAAATCGCCTGGCATCCGATTTTGAGCAGCCAGACACCAGGGCGATTAGAAGAGCACAGCAAGGCGCACTGCGCATCAGAGAGGCTTTCAAAACCAGTTTCATGACTGGCCAGGCTTCAGTGTGACAGTTGTGTGTGTTTCTCCTTGATGCAAACCCGCCCCCTTTGTTGATTTTAATTCCCTGTAAGCCAATCACCCGCCCCCTCTTCGAAATAAAGTAACTATTGTTTTGAAACCATGCATTCTTTCTTTATTAATTAAAAAAAAGAGAGAGATAACGGACAAAGTAGCCCAGGTGGGGTCAGGGAGGAGGGAAGGACAAGGCCACATTGCTTATTGTAGCCACACTAAAAATCAAACTGTTTGAATGACAGCCTTCTGTTGCTTGGGCCATCCTCTGGAGTGGAGTGGCTGGGTGCCCGCAGCCTCACCCCCCATGTTCTTGGGCATCTGGGTGAGGAGGCTATTGAACATGGGGAGGAAGGTAGGCAGTTATACAGTGGATGCAGCGGGGGTCTGTGCTCTTGTTGGCTTTCCTGCAGCTCCAACAGATGCTTCATTATGTCCGTTTGCCCCCCCAACAGATGCTTCATCATGTCTGTTTGCTCCCCCATTAGCCTCAGCATCGCATCCTGCCTCCGCTCTTCGCGCTCACTTAATTCTTTCCTGGCCTCTGCCACTGAATGCCACCATGCATTAAGTTGTGCCCTATCAGTGCGGGAGGACTGCACAAGCTCGGAAAACAGGTCATCACGAGTGCGGTTTTTTCGCCTTCTAATCTGCGATAATGTCAGGGATGGAGATGATAGGAGGAGTAGGATAGTAGAAACATTCTATGCGCTACGATTCTAGGGGGACTGCATGGTCACCTGTGCTGCTGAGTTCACCATGCTGACCAAACAGGAAATTAAATTCGAAAGTTCCCAGGGCTTTTCCTGTGTACCTGGCTAGTGCATCGGAGTTCAAAGTGCTGTCCAGAGCGGTCACAATGGAGCACTCTGGAATAGCTCCTGGAGACCAATACCATCGATTTGCGTCTGCACTACCCCAAATTCGACCCAGCAAGGGCGATTTTAGCACTACTCCCCTCGTCGGGGAGGAGTACAGAAGTAGATTTTAAGAGCCCTTTAGATCGACGGAATGGGGTTGGTTGTGTGGACGCAGTCATTTTTAAATCGACTTAACACAGCTAAATTCAACCTAACCCCGTAGTATAGACCAGGCCTAAGATTTTACTGAAACATACATATAAAATTCAATGCTCCTGTAAAGAGTTTGTGTGCCAAATTTTGAGACTAAATTCAATTGATGAAAGGTGAAACAAAGTGTGGTCCTGATTTAAGTGCAAATCTCAGCTACGGTGTAACTAGCAATGCCGGCATTAGTTATAGGTTTTTCCATGGCACTCATTACAGTAGTGTTGGAATACCTCATAAACATTAATGGGTGAAGCCTCAGAGTACCCCTGTGAAGAAGAGAAATATCCCCTTTTACAGATGAGGAACTGAGGTATAGAGAGGATAAGTGGCTTGCCCAAGGTCACAGAGAAAGTCTGTGCAGAGCCAGAAAAATAATCTAGGTGTCCTGAGTCCCAGTTCTGTGCCTTAACCATAAACCCATCCTACCTTTCCTACCTACTCAAACTTTGCACAGCAACCAGGTGTTCAAACTACAATGGATTTTCCCGATATAAACGGAACTGGGATGAGTGCAACCCTACGACAAAACTTTGACTGATTTTATCTTGCATTTTGGACTAGAACAAGACCTGCATGTTGTACTGTGCTGTTTGTGTCCTCTATGGATGGCATGTAAACATAGTTCAGAATTTACCTTAACAGTCGGCAGATTTTCAAACAATTGTAGTAAGCTGTGTCTTTCAACCATCAGTAACTCTGAATGCACCTGTTTCTCTGAGAGAGAGAATTTAAATAGTTATTTGAAAGGAAAAACTCAAGCGGGAGATTTTTCAGTGACTTAAGGTAACCTACCAACTTATGTAGATACATCTGCACTTAAGAACGCTCCCATAGGAACGCGCATAAAACTTCAAAACCACATTTCTGCAGACAAACATTTCCAGTGAATGCTTTCAGTTTTCTTGAAAGTGCACACACTACATAATCAGATGGACACATCACACCAAATGCAGATCTAGATCATGTGGGGGGGAACCAAGTTTTCAATTGTGTGTATAGGTGTGGCCATTAGCTATACATTAGCGGAAGGCAACTTTCATCCCCTTTCCCTGGTCCTATGGCGAAATCTCAGTGGGGTCTAGAATTCATGCTTGGAGAGGAGGCAAAATATGGCAGGATATGGTCATGGGATGTCCGTCATTCACCTCCCCCCACCCAAAATTGCGGGTAATCTGGCAATATGTTAATACATTCCCATCCTGTGCTATAAAACTACTTCCTCCTTCCACATTTGAGGTCACTGTGCAGTGGTGGGCAGAGCATGGCTGGCAGTGAGGCTCCAGTGGAACACCACACAATCAAACAAGGAGATGCTTTAGACAGCAAGTTCCTTTCCAAAGCCAATGAATTTAATGTTACTAGTGGCTGCATGAGCCTTCCATGGTTTCCACTCACTTTGGAGGTAGAGTAAAGTGAAATTACATGGGAGGAGAAAGCCCAGGGACGATAGACAGCGATCCAGATTTCCTTGTGGATCACTGGACTTCACATAGATCAAAGACCTGACCCTCTACTTCCTCAGCAGAGCTGAAAAGTGAGAATACCTCAAAAACTCAGAGCTAATTCACTGAACTTTCAGAGTATTTCAAATTCACAGCTGAAGGCAGCCATCTTGCAGGAAATTAACCTCACTTGTGACCCCTCAGTTAGGGATTCCATCATAAGGAATTAGAAATCCTGTTGGTTTTATCCTTTTTAAATACTAGCTGAACATTAGATGAAACAATGTACTATGTAAACATTAAAGATTTTGCTTAAATATTAAACATGAAAGGGCTTTGTTTTGTTAAAGAAACATCAAAGCAGAATACTAAGTCCCTGCATGCGCTCGTTGCCAGAGTTTAAAGAGATTAACCTCCTTCTCAGTCTGTGCTGACCCCCAGAATGAATCAACCCTATCTTCTAGTAATGTTTCTTCAGATGTTCTGGTAATATTGTTTGTTCATTCTTATCCGAATGCATTATGTGCCATGTCTGTTCAATGAGAGGTTTATGCAGGAATTCCTGAGTTCTAATCCTAGCTCTGATACTGACACACTCTTTGACCTTGGAAAAGTCATTCACGTTTCTCTACATGGTTGAACATATATAGTATGGAGACAATAACACTTACTATAACTACCTTAACGAGGTTGTTTTCAACAGTATTTAGTGGAAAATCCTGGTCCTAGCTCAGGTAACTACCCACCCATTCTCAAATGTTACATATAAAATTGACTACTCAGGAAATCTGAAAGTGGCTTAAGAAATCAACCAAAATGGGAAGGCCTTTCCTGTGTATAAATACCGAGATGTATGTAACACAGGACAAAATCCTGGATTGCTCCTGTGGGTAAAGAACTGCTGAAAACTGTATAAACTCCATTCTTGAACAGTGAAACTAACACTCCACATCATTATATAGAGATGTCTTCAGGGGGAAAAATGGAATCTGAAATTCACACCCTGGCAAATATCAAAAGGGTATTTGGGGCCACATCCTCAGCTGGTATAATCAGAGTAGCTCCAGGTGCACAGTATTTGGGTTTAAAGTACGTTTGTAGACTTTAAACCTGATTTTCTTAACTGTGCATTTGCAAATGTGTTTGCACAACTGAATACAATTACCATGATTGGGGAATTGTCCTTACAAATGGCCAGCTACACATCCAAGTGGACATCTGCATCACAGAAATTGTATATGTGATGAGATATGCAATTATGCTTGTTTTGTGAGTTGCTCAGAAACCAGGACCTATGAATCTACACATATATTTAGTTACTAATGTAGAATCAGAGTTTTTGGCAATTAAAAAAAGAGAAATTGCAGTTTACCAGCAAAACAGAATTCAGCTTACCAGAGTTGATACTTAAGAACTGAAAGAATAAAACTTTACCTACACTAGAGATTAATTCTGCAATTGCCTCATGATAACAGGAAAGACCAATTTGCATTTCAGAATGAAGCAGCATTCAAACAAAATTGCAGAAAAAGAAATGACCCAGGGCCCAGTTGAATTCTTTACTCCAGCAAAATTTGCATTGACTTCCATGAGAATTTAGCCTGTGTTGAGGTGTTCAGAACTGATTTCAAAGTATGTACATTGTCTAGTATATCTTGCATTATAATAAAAACTTCACCTGTTACTGCAGAAACTCTTTGTACCATATCACCAGGAATGATTTCAAATCCAGCTTTCTAGGATACATTATGATGTTCCATATTAACACGATCATCACTCCAGACAATGGAAATCAATGTAGCAAGCAGCCACCACTGTACATCAATATCAGAAATACAAATCATTCTGTAGCCTTTCATAGAGCTGCAGCAAACATTTCACCAGAATTCCAAACTCTGCCAAAAACCTCGCAATGTTAATGAGCCTTCTGCTCTTTGCTCAGTGGCTACAAAATCTTCTGGTAACCTTACTGTGCCTATTAAACCTGTGATATTCAGCAAGTCTAAAAAACATGCTGAAAATCACATCACCAAGAATGGGGAAACAAGCAAGGAGATAAAGCATCAGTAACAAAAAGCATTAAGGGCCGTCTAAGTTCTCATATCATCATGCAACTTGGGCTTAGCATTTCCTGGGCACGACTTCCCTAGGCAGTTTGTTCGATTGTCCAGTTTGTCCTACTGTTCTCACAGCCAGGAAGTTTTTTCTGAGATTTAATCTAAATGTGCTCTGCCGTAGTTTGAACCCACTGCCTCTTATCTTGCCCTCTGTGGTGAGAGAGAACAATTTTTTTTCCATCTTTTTATGGCAGCCTTTCAAGTATTTGAAGACGGCTATCATGTTCCGCCTCAATCTCCTCTTTTCCAAACTAAATACACCCAGTTCCTTCAGCCTTTGTTCATATGGCTTGCATTCCATCCCCTTGGTTATATTTGTTGCTTGCCTCTGGATCCTTTCCAGTTTCTCTACATCCTTTCTATACAGTGGTGGCCAAAATTGGACACAGTATTCCACTTGAGGCCTAATCAATGCTGAGTTGAGTGGTATTATCACCTCCTATGACTTGCATGCTATACCTCTGTTAATGGAACCCAAAACTGCATTTGCTTTTTTTTTGCAACAGCATCACATTGTTGACTCATGTTGAGATTGTGATCCACCACAACTCCCAGATCCTTCTCTGCAGTGCTGCTGCCAAACCAGTTATCCCCCATTTTGTATTTGTACACTTGGTTTTTCTTCCCTAAGTGTATCACCTTACATTTGTCTTTGTTGAATTTCATTTTCTTGTCTATAGCCCAGTCCTCCAATTTATCAAGACACCTTTGAATTTTAGCTCTATCTGAGTAAAATATGACCATATAGATCATTGTTGCAACCACTGTTATATATTTGCAACAAATCTTGTACAAAGGTTGTCAAGTAAGGTGTCTATGGAAAGGTTATGATTTGCTGAATATAATTATGCTATTCAAATGCATGTATCATTTTTGTATTCAAAGTTATGAGTATTGGCTCTATATCTGGATTTCAAATGTTTGCTCCTGGGGTAACACCCACAAGATAGTTAGCCAGCACATCTTGGAGGGACTATTCAAATTAAGTGGCTCATCAAGGAACACTTAACCAACAATGGACCAGGGGAGATGGCTATCTACAAATAATGGGATTTCCTGCTATGACTAAGAGAAATTATGCAGGGACATGTGACTTGCCCATGTGACTCCAAACACTATCTTGTCACCTGTGATTTTCCACGAGCTGTTCTGAGGGCTTTGTTTGAAACAATGGGTTTCCCTCCACATGGTAGAAGCTATAAAAGGCCCTGGAAACACCTCTATTTTGCCTTTTTCCTGCTCAAGCCTCTGGACTTATACTAATGGGAGCATTCTAATCAAGGAACTGATGACCTGCCAATGATTTGGAAGCAACCAGAGACTTGACATAAGCCAGCAGTTTATTCCATCACTGCTACAAGCCTGAACCAAGAACTTTGCAATTATTGTATGTATTTGATTCCTTTAACCAATTTTAACTCTCACCTTCCTTTCTTTCTTTTTATAAATAAACCTTTAGATTTTAGATACTAAAGGATTGACAACAGGGTGATTTTTGGATAAGATCTGAGTTGTATATTGACCTGGGTGTATGGCTGGTCCTTTGGGATCAGAAAAATGTTTGTTATATTAAACTGGTTTTAAAGAACCATGCATCTTTAAGTCTAGTGTTTTTGGTGGTAACACAAGGACTGGAGTGCCTAAGGAAACTTTTTAGCCAGTGTGGTGAAACAGAAGTTTACTTTTGTTGCTGGTTTGGTATATCTCGTGGGAGAATAACCTCCAGTTTTGGGGTGTATCTGCCCTATTTCTCAGCAGTTTGTCCTGAATTTGGTATTCTCCGTTGTGACCCACAGAGGCATGGTTACAGCCCCGTTCTCCAATTTATCAGGATACCTTTGAATTTTTGCTCTATCCTCCAAAGTGTTTGCAACCCCTCCAGCTTTCTGCCATCTGCAAATTTGATCAGGATTCCTACATCTAGGTCATTAATAAAGATGTTAAATAAATATATATTTTATATTTTGGCTTAGTCTAACATTTTAATCCCCAAAAGGATTCTCTGTACTACACATCTTCATAAATTCAGCAACCACTTCAAATTGTAAGCCTAGAGGATTTAAAAAACTTTCTGTTCAAGGAGTCTTCTAAGGTGAGTTACCCATGCCCTTGCATTTAGCCATTTCATATATTTTATTTTCATTATTTGTAAATAGCCAGGGAAAAGATTTATGGAAGTTTTTACTGTAAAAAGTTTTACCTAGATTCTTCCCTCCAGGAGTCAAACTAGTAATAAACTATTAGGCTACATTATGGAAAGGGACAAGGATTATGTGGAAAGTTATAATGACATATAAAATGATGGTAATGCTCACTTTGGCCCTAATTCAGTAAACCACATCTATTCAGCAAAGTTCTTAACCACATGTTTAACGTTAAGCGAATGCTTAAGCACAACTGACTTCAGTGGGACTTAAGCACATGCTTAACATGAGACAAATCCTGGAGTCTGAACATAGCTTGAGCAACCAGAGTCAGGAAGGAATCCTCTCCTCCTTATACAGTCTTGGGGCTACAATTACTCCCACTGCAGCTGTGTCCCCTTCCAGTTGTGTACGGGTGTAGGGGATGAATCAACACATAGCTCCATTGGCACCTCCTGACCCAATCCACCAAACTCTGGGAGCTTGGAAGAGACACCACCCTATGCTATGCTCCGTTGAGGATAGGGTGGGGACTCAGACTCCTTAAGATCGTTTGATTAATAGAGCAAAGGAAGGCATGGGGCAAAATCCTAGTCCCATTGAAATCAATGGGAATTTTACTATTGACTACAATGTGGTCAGGATTTCATCCATGGCCTTCATGGGCACACAGACATCTAAGACTGTCACAGAGAATGTATGGGAAGAAGCTATTTAGCAGGGAACTCAGGATATCTGTAGTGAGGTTATACAATAGAAAATGAAAATATTCTTATAACAAATCTCCACAGCAAATAATTTGAAAGCAAAAAATTGCAACAGGAGGACATTGACAATTCTTTAATTGTAAGTTCTTTGGAGCAGGGTTTGTCATTGTGTTTGGAATTTGTATGGCATCTCGGACAATGGAGTCCTGATCCATGACTACAGCTCATAGGCACCCCAACAATATAAATGATAAATTATACATAAAATAAAATTCCAAGATTGTGAACATCTGTCTGTGAAACCTCTGAAACCTAGAATGTCTGATGAATCTGTGTGAAGCAATGGAAACAGCTACAAGCATGTCTGAGGGCTCTTTATGTTCAGAATATCATCAGGTTCTGTCATCACTAGGATTTGCAGTCTGTTACCATCCAATTTGTAAGTTCTCAGCCATTTTGACTTTACAAATTATACCCATGTGACAGAACAGGCTTTCAGTTGCAGTAAGCCATATATGTATGCCAGTCCTTGACCATGGTGATATCAGAGGTAACTCAACCAATCATCACCCTTTCTCTACAGCTAATATATATACAACTAGACCTAATTGGCAGACAAAGTAAGGAGAGGATGGGCTATTCTGCCCTCACTCTCCTTTTGGGGTCCTCAAAAAGAGACTTTAGGAGGAAAAGCTAGTTACCACAATGCTGGATGACTGAAAGGCAAGAGAAGGGGAAGGAGTGAGCTTCACCATCATGGCTGCCATCCCCACCATCTCCTGACCAGACAGAGAGAGGGAGCCAGATGCCATCACCACCTCTACTGACTCTAGTTAATTCCCAAATACCATGGGGGTGTGAGACTTTGTGTCCTCCTCGTTTCCTTTTCCATGCAATCTTTTCCTTCCCTAGCTTATTTCTTTTCTTTCCTATCATTCTCCTTTTGCCTCCTGTTTAATAAGAGTCTGGATTAGCTGGCCAAGACTATATTTTACAACACTGCTGTAAGCCTGTGATCGGAAAGAGACAGCTAAAGACAATGCCCTAAACAACCTGAAACTAGTTCAAGTTTGCAAAGTTTCAAAGTGGTTGATAAGACCGTGTGCTAGGCCTGTGCTTTTCCAACAACAAGATTTGCAAGTGAAAGTCAACAACAGAGACAGAAGCTGCATTTTCTATCCTTGCTATTCTTTTCTCTCCCCTTTTGTGTGTTTATCTTGTTCTGATTTTTTAGGAAACGAGATTGGAGTTAATAATGACAGCAATAACAGCAGTGTTAGCTGTTTTTCCTTCTTTTCTATACCTTTAATAAAAGGTTGAAAGGATTTGTAATTATGCATTGGCCATGGTACTAAGCAGGCTGAGGTCTCTGTATACCAGACCCTGAGCCTTGTTTAAAACTGTTTAATGTTGGACAGTGATTGGGTTATGCTAACTCCTTTAACTCTTTGGGCCCATACATTCCATCTAAATAAATACAACACACCCTGTAACCAGAACACACATAGTAAATGAGACCCACGTCTCTGGCACCCAGTAAATTCATTATTTAGGCCCAGTTATTCTTGATATAATTCTTGAAATCTACTTAGTGAATGAGATGACTATTGCAAGTAGCTAGAGCCCCTTGATGAGTGGAAATCTATCTGAAAGTCAAGGTGGAGTCACAGAGATAGGACCTAAACATGGCTGCTGTTCCATTGCCCCTTCTATCCAGTTTTTTTCTCCGAGGACCACAGGATTCGCCAGGTAAATACCAATGGAAATGAAAATTAAATTTGATTTTAGTTTAGAAAACAAAAACTCTTAACAGGGCTCTCAAGTCCTAGTGTCAGGACCCAAACAGGATAGGTGAATGTCAGAAAGGCTAAATGAACAAGCAAGGGGAAGAGAAAATAAGGGGAAGCAGTAAGGTGGATCATAGCACAAAAGTAATGCTTGACCCTGTATTAATCTGATAGAAAATGAGCCCCACCTGAGAATTGTGATACTGCCCATCAGGTAGGCTACCTTACATCTGTGCTCAATATGCCCCTAGCACATGCAGCCAACTCTCTCTCTGTTTCCCTTTTAGGTGGACTGGCTGAAGAAGTTGTCAGGTATGAGAACAGGTTCATATTAGAGTTTTGCCTAAGCATGAGCATCTGAGTCATTAGAACACAGTTATTGGAAGACACCGTACTTAGCGTGGGGGTGTGCGAGAGGTTTGATTTCATGTTTGGGCTTTGGCAACACACACTAACTAGCACAAATGTCTGGCCTCCATGGAAGCAATGTAGAAAAAATGTCTGGCTCTTAAATCAGACTTCAGCTAAGCAGTAGTCATACCATGTAAGCCCCAAAAGGTTCCTCTGCCAAGACCATGGAAATCAGGCTTTTGTGTTTGCTTCGAGTTCTAAAGAAAAGAATGCATTTTTTCTGCAGTCATGGTGGAACTGAATGATAGGGTTCCCCCCTCCCATAATATGACAGTCCCTAGAGAAGGGAACCAAGTCAAACAAGCAGCAGACAAGACAGCAAGAACAATGTGAAACACATATTCTGGGGGGAAAAAATCCACATTTCTGATCACTTTGAGCCGTTTATGAATAACTTATATGTAAGGTATTTTTCTCCCCCAAGGTAGTCATGTGGAAATGATAATAAGCAACAAATTTTCTTAAAAAGCTGAGGCTTGTGCATTTGGCCATGATCAGTTTCCATCCTAAAATATCAATTAAATCTCATTCTCTTTTGACAAATAATAATTCACTCCCCCAGCCAGCACACAGAAACTGGCAACTACACTGTACACCTGTTATTATGCATTACAATAAAATTAAAATATTTAAAGAATTTGGCAAGTCTATGCCTTTGAAACTATGCTGATAGTTGTAATTGTGAACTGCAGAGATGGACACTCTTCCTGCTTGCTAGAAAAATATTGCTGTGTATAAAACTACTGGTGGCCAGCAGCTGGCCTTTCAAGATAAGAATCAGAAACACGCACATCCAGTCAGATCGCATGGGTGCTGAACCTCTTGTTATTCAGTAGAAACAATCGGAAAAGAGCTGAAGAATGCCCCCCTTGCAAGACATATGCATTGACCTCAATGGGTGAAATACAGAGCACTATTTATTCAGGTGCAATAATACAAAACTTTGTGGGCTGTTCTGCAATGATAAAACAAAGAAGATTCCAAAGAATGCACTCCATCTGTAACTTCCAGAGCTCCACTGTAAGCACACTGTATTTGCAATATCAAGTGACAGCCAGAAGCAAAATTATTGTCGTTCGGGGCCGTTGAGTGTAGAATTGGAGCAGTGTTTCAAATTGGAGAAGTTTTATGGTGCTACAGAGTGTAATTGGGAGAGAGGGAATAACATAGGGATATAATGGAAGTAGGGTTATCTCCCCCAAGTACTTATTTCAGATGTCCTGGTCTTTTCATGTGAAAATAAATGGTACAAAGTGGTAATAAAGTGACCACTTATGTCATTTCTTCTGTCTTTATAAGCTGGTTGTATCATTACTGTATACATAAGCTATAAACTGTGGCCAATGGCTGAATCTTGTACTTAATTAACTTTTTTTTTTTCATTTAACGATCAGGCAATCATTTATTTTCACTGTGCAAATCTGATGGCGAATGTGTGAGGAAGAATTCAGAATGGATTGGAAAGTATTTCCAACCATCAACAATGGAATGCCATACAAACAAGTAGAGATGGCTCCTCTAAATATCAGTTCAAAGTTATTCTAAGGTCAAATCTTAGGCATGGAGGCTATTTTTCCACTAAGAAACTGATGCTAATTTTGAGTAATCAACCATTCTTGTCTGTTCTGATGTTGCCGAATTGCTGGTATTTATAACATTAGTATGGTTATTTTAAGCCCTTCCACATAATGAATAACAACCGTAAGGTTTGAAGAGAAAATACCTAAAGGATGGGTAGCTTCCAGATGAAACAGTAGTTGGTTGACAAGCATTACCCAAGTTGGATCCAATCTGATAAATTCCATAGGGAATTAAATTCAGTAATCTTAGTTCAGTTTTATTACAGATTGCATCTGTAGAAGAGCTAAGCTGCAATGGGCACAGTTCAGGGAGAGGGAAGGAGCAAAGGTGACTTCAAGCCATCCTCATGTATCCCTGACTTCTGGGACCATCCCATTACACAAACTGGCGCACTCCATGAGCCATTCTAAAATGCACTGACTCTTAATGGCCTCCAAGGGGCTACTGTGGAAGCCAGGGATCACTGAAGTGCAGAAGTACTCTATCCCTGTGCCTCTTTTACAAGCTACAATGCTGACATACACCTTTTAGCAGGCTCTCCATGTTGTTTCCCCAATAAAGTGTAAGCAGATTCTCATGGAACCTGCCTTTTAAGGTCTGTTTGGCCAAGAGACCAAAGACAGATTGTGAATAATTAATAGAAAACAGTACACACTGTGACCAAGCAATATAGTGGAGTATGCATACATGAGAAAAATACCCTAGGCTGGCAATAACATAACCCCAATAGTGAGTCTAGCCTGATAAATCAAGGGTCCATATAAGTTAGATGCCTACAATAAAGGACTCCATCCAGAAACACCTAGAGTTTCTGTAATCTCTGCAAACTTGTAACACACAGGATTAAATGGACTTTAAAATGTATATTAGACGCTCTCTATCCAAGATGGGTTTGGAGGCCATTTTGTAGCCAGGCACATGTTTTTCTTAAGGACTCAGTAAATCATTATCATGATGCACTGATGGCAACACCTGGATTGTTTAGCTCACAGCTGCTCCCAAGTGAGACAAGTGCTTCCATATGTGTGCTATTTTGCCTTTCACTCTGTCTCTCATGAGACACTCACCCCCCACCATATGAGGTTCCCACCCCCTAGCCACAACCTTCTATGTGCATTTTCTCCTTTGTGAGACAGCCCACTCCCCTGTTACACTCTTGTCCTTCACAGATGTGTCTTCCCCTTAAAAATTCCCTCACGTGCCTGCAGCCCTATGAGAGACACTGAGCCCCAATAAAAGCTACTCTGAATGTTAAGAAAGGAGCAGCCTTTCTCATCTTAAGTCCTTCCCCAATGGAGGAAAGAGAAAAAGGAGTAATGTCTCCATACTCTGGTGCTCTTCCCCTCCACCCCCACTGAATTGTGGGAAACCTCTAGTGACCCAGTTGCCCCATCCTATTGAAAGAGAAAACTGGCAGAGTATGCCCTCTGGTAGGCTGATTTCCTCCACACACACTAAAAATGATGGAGAGACAACTGACTATGACTTGATCCCTCCCTACCCCCAGCCAAAGAGAAGAAATAAAAACAAGGAAGCTGAACTGGGAGCCTTTTATGGCTCAAACCTCAATACCTAACTGAAGAACATAAGAACAGCCATACTGGGTCAGACCAAAGGTCCATCTAGGCCAGTATCCTGTCTTCCGACAGGGGCCGATGCCAGGTGCCCAGAGGGAATGAACAGAACAGGTAATCATCAAGTGATTCATCCCCTGTCACCCATTCCCAGCTTCTGGAGTAGAAGCAGATGCTCTTTTAAAACTTTCCCTTAAATATGAGAGGCGAAAAGATTATGGAATGAAGCAAGAACAAAACATGAAATACCCTCTGTGCTCCCCTTCTCTTTCTGGGGTGGGGGAGGTGGAAACTCAGGCCAAAAGGGGCTGTATCTGCTCCCTCCCTGCCCAGATCTTGGTCACCATCAAGCCCTCTATCATGAGAAACACCGTTCTCAAATATGGTGCATATACCTTTAGAGCAGTATTTGTTCCTTTTCAAGGGCCCAGAGTAGTCTCATCACCTCACTCATGGCTTTTCAGGGGGTGTGTTTGGCGGGGGAGAGGAAATGATCAAACTGTGAGAGGCCATTCCTTCTCTCCTGGCTTCTTCTTTTTAGGAATAAAGCTTGCCCCACCTCTCATTTCCCTTTCTCCAACTGAGGAGAAAGAAGAAACAGGAGGTCTCATCCTGTGATCCTCAAAGATCTGTCATCCTCATTTTGAATTGAGTCTAAGAGCTAAATTCAGTCCTGGAAAAAGTGAGCATGATTCCACTAAAAGCAATAATGTTGGAGGGAAAAATTTGGCCCCAAATAACCTGGAAAAAGGGTCAGCATATTTGATGTGAATAAATAAAAAAGGGAAAAATGTGATTTTTTTTATTAGCTGCTTTTCAGATTACCTTTTTAAATAGGTGGAAAACCAAAATAGAGAGTAATGCTCAATATTATGGGGCCAAATTGCCCTCTGAGTTACAGCTGTGCACCCTACTGAACTCAGTGGGGGTGCACGGGCGTAGCTGAGACAAGAATTTCACTTAATAGCTCTAGCTGAGTGCATAACTAAGGCATCAACAGTTTGATCTAAGATCCTTTTGTGAAAAATACTGTTTGGCCAACATCTGTTTTTCTAGAAATGTTAGAGCATAAGCTAGCAAGTTATGCATGTCTCTGTTCCACTATGTATTTACCCTGGACATTTCAACTCACTTTTGCAGATCTCATTTTTAGTGAGGTTCAGCTTTTCCATTTTTTTTTCTTTTGTGAGTGAATGTTATTCCTGGTAAAACTGCTGGATTAACAGCCTTGTGGACCAAACTCCTCCATCTGTACAACGCAATTCTCAAACCCGCCCCACCAACTTGCTTCAACCCTGACATGTAGGGACCACCAAAGCGAGTAAGGTAAGTGTTCAGTCTTCAGGTCCCTTTACTCCTTAGTTCTTTGCTGAGAATTCCAGCAAAGGTGACATTTAGTGTCAACTGTGATGTTTCCCTTTGTAGAATCTGTCAACCAGGGACTGGATTGAGATCACTAAACACATAGGCCACTGAGTTGGATAAGTAATTTATCAGAAATTGTAGTTCTTTGAGTAGTTACTTAAACAGTAGCTGGAAGCTCCTCAGGTATGCATGTACACTTGGCATGAAAACTGGTAGGATCTAGAAAGAAATTAGCATTATAGGGGTGCACATGCTACCTCATGGACTGGAATGTTATATAGTCTCAGACAAACAGGTTCTACAAAGGAAAACATATCACAGTTAACACTACATGTAATCTTTACTGGAATTCTCAGCAAAGTTTATTCTTATTTTGGCAACAGCTCAGAGCTCTTTTCACAAATAAGTTGTGTACTCTGGTTTCCCTTGGTGAACCGCAAAGTCTGAGGGAAAATATTGGCAGAAGAGGTCAGACATTAGCCCCCAAAGGCTCTCATGACTTCATGCCACCAGGTAAGAAGGTTTCAGAGACAGATAGTAGCATAATCATCCTCCCAAAGGATTAGACAGTGGTTCCATTAAGTTGGTAAGGACTAGATTCAAGTCCCATGAAAGTTATGGTCAAGCACTGGTGAGAAGGCGTGAATCAATCCTTTTAGAAATCTTTATAACAATGGGATGTCTGAATATAGAATTTCCTTCAACAGGGACATGACAAGCTGATATTAATATAATACGAACCTTGACTATACTGAATGCAGGCTAACTAGATAGCAATATGTCCAGGATGGGAGAGATGGTGGCAGAAGCTGAAGTAAAATCTTTGTGGACTACTCAAAGAAACTTTCCCACTTTGCTGCCTGGGTCTGTCTCATGAAAGGTTTGTGTCTCAGCAACAAAATTTGAAGTCCAAATATGTTAATTTATCATGATCAAGGCAGCACACTGAAGACATTTTAGATACAGAGGGACATTTTGACCCTGTTTTTGAGACATTGTAGGAAAGTTGGCATATGAACTGAGTGTTCCATTGTCAGCTAAGAGGTACGTGTACTGGAACAGGTGATCTCAGCTGAGAACTTTTGACAAAATTTGGGCCTTGTCCTGCCTTATCTTCTAGATCACTATGAGAAGTTAGGGTATTTGGAGAAAGCATACAGAAAACCCCACAATCAAATCCAGAAAAAGGAATGCGTCAAGGAACCAAAGTCTCTTTTGCCTCTGGAGCTAACCTTCTGACACTTGTGCTCTGATTCAGATTCCATTTACATTACTGTAAATCCAGATCAAATCCATAGATGTACTATTTTGGAGCAAACAGATCTGAGTTGTTCCTCATTTTCACAAAAGTAACTGGAATATTACATCTTTCATTAACAAGGCTGAATACTGTAATTCTGAGTTAAATCATACCCACAGACATTGTCTTTGCCCAGGTGATGAAAATGTACTGGGGCAGGATGCTGAAAACACGACTTCCAGAGTCAGGTTGCTTTCTAGAACAGAAGACTTGAATGTCTTCTTGAATTTGAACCCTGCTAATTGATAAATATGCTACAATAGTGTTATCACAATCTGAACCATTTCCGCTTTCATTTGAGGAAGAAATATACTGAAGAGTGGATTAATTGATTTTTGCTCTAGAACACCGATATGTAGTTTGGTTTCTGTATATTTCCAAAGTCCTTTCTTGGACAAATGACCAAGATGAATTCCCCCAACTGTTTCCAAGGCAACTCTCACAATTATAAGCCTGGAGAAATGAAAGGCATTTCCCTGATGTGTTCTCCTTTGTCCTAATGCCTCTAGGTATTGTGGAAGACCAGAGTTTTTAGTTATGAAAACTCTCATTGTCAAAGCACTGGCAATAGGGCTAGTGGCAGTGTCAAAGGCACTGTATGGCCCAAAAAGACATGCTTAAATAAATTCTGGTCTTCAAATGCAATCCCTCTTGGTTTCTTCCTGGCATCCTCAGGAAATTACTCCAAGAATTGCTGATGTGCTCATACCAGGGCAAGTTATAGCAGGCCAAATATACCCTGTATACTATAGCTGGCAATGATTATCTTCAGTGTGGCTGAAGAACAAGATTTCCTCCTGATGAAAGTGAAATGAGTGTGACAGGGCAAGTTCTGACCACATTGTGGTGGTAAGAGGGAAGTGAAATGAATTTGAACCACAGCTCCTTATTAACCTTGGACTGAATGACTGGATGCGTGAGGAACCACACGGACTGATCATATGGTTATCTAGAGGGTTCTGCCATTGATGCCTAAGGTGTATGCATGCACCCTGGAGAGTATGCATTTAGGCGGACAGCACTTAAAAAGAACTTGTTTTGAAAGCAAACACTGCACACACCTGTCTTTGTAAATCATATTGACTTTGGAAAAAGACTACCATAGTTATTTGCTGTGATGCCCAGATACAGACTTTTTAATAATGTGTTTCAGTGGGGATTCACCTGGCCAGGTATACAGGTGTTTAAACATTTTTTTACTCTTGTGTATTTATGAGAGAAAACATATTGATACTTAATATGCAGTACAGCTGGCAGATGTCAAAGTCTGGATATCATTGTTTCATACCATTGTTGGGCCATATGGAAGGGTGTTGCCTCTACATCTGGAGATATGAACAGAGGTAAATCACAAAAATAAAATGCCTTCCCTTGAATAAGTGCAACTAACGTCAAGCTGAACACATATTATATCTTCATTAGGTTTGTTGGTCTATGTATAAGCTACCAATTACAGTAAATTAAAAGCACTTGTATCACAGGCACTCACCTCATCATTCAGTTTTTAGTTCTTGTAATAAGCATGCTGAATGTGTCTAATAGGACTAACATTTGAGACTCCACCCTTTTAAAAATACTTATTTTAGCCCCCCCAAAATGACAATTGTAGCAAAGAATATCTCTTCACCAAAGGAAAACAGAAAGGATAGGAAAGTAGAATAATTTTTGCTGTTCTGATTAGCCCTTTCCTTCTGGTATTGTGATTCATGATGCCCCAGTGTTATTCCATTCAAGTGCAGAAGAACAGAACTTTGACATTGTAGCAGTTTCCAGTATTTTCATTGTTCAGATTTCAGATATAAGGTATTATGCATGTTACTGAGATCTTACAATTACTGGGTAAGTGACCAAAAAACCTCTTACACTATAATCATTCATATATCCGCTCATGTTACTTTAAGATACTAGTTGGGGACATGTCAATGTCCAAACAGCAGCCAGTAACCAACTCATATTTCTGTATGTCATTGTCCAGTGTTACAGAGTATTTCTGTATTTTCTTGTACCTTTTTACTTCCTCAGTTCCAATCTCAGAATGTTTTATTCTTGGCTCCTAAGACCTGTGTTGAAATCAAATTCTATCTGTTTCGGCCAAAAGGAAGAAAAGGAAAGGGGTGAAATGACAGAAAATTATATACTAACCACCACTTGCCTCTATGTATTTGCTAACTGGTGCTCAGAAGTGCTGTGTGACATAAACAAACTGTCTTGCAGAAAATAAATTAGTTCATAAGGGCCCTAGTCTGAGAATGGGATCCCACTGCGCTAGGCACTGTACAAACCAACCCAACCCCAAACCAGTCAAAGCAAACAGACCATGCCCCAGAGAGCATATTGTGACAGTGATCACTCATGGCCAGATTCTCAAAAATGATCAGAACCTAGTAGCTCCTATTATGCTCAATGGAAGCTGATCAGAACTGGGAGCTTTTGGCAATCTGATCTTTGACAATTGATTTTAAAATCCAAAGTCACTTTTGACATCTATTGACTCTGAACTTTTGATTGGCATATGGCATATCCACATGAATTCAATGGGAAAGAGTTTTTTGATGGATAACTAGATGGGTACCCATTGTTATTACTGTACTGAGAGTGATTGACATGTGACATTGCAATATACACTAATTTCTCACTGTGGTAGCAATGACAGTGAGAGCATCAAAATTAGTATACAGAGAGTAGACGCTCACACTGGACCATTGTATATCCTGCTCACAGGACATCCTGTTGAGCAGGACATCCAGGAAACTAAGAGTATACCCAAATAGTATGACATACTGGTTGGATTAGCCAAAAGTTACTGTATGCTTAGCCCAATTTCAGGAAGGAAGCTGAGGCATTTACGAGTGACTAACAGCCAACTGCTCAAACAGACAATAAAACAGTCCCTGTAAGACAAGAAGCAGCTTAAGCCCAGACATAGAAAAAGTGGGCATTCGAGGAAGGAAAACAAGTAGATGAATGTAGAAGAGACATGCCATCAGCTCTTAAAAGAATCCTTCCCATCCCCACAGCTATCCATGAGACTATGAGTACTGCTGCACTCACTTTAGATTACAGAGAACTGGTTTATTGTAGACATTTTTTCCAGGACAGATGGACCACTGAAAGTTGTAAGTCCATTTTGGATATAACATGCCTCCTTCCAGTCCCTTCACATCCCCTTTGGCTGAAATTCCCCCCCCCATACACACTTACAGGGCCAAATTTTGTTCTCTGTTACTCCTTTACAATCCATTTTGCTTCTTGTATCTAGCTGTGAATCCACAACTCACTCCCAGGAGAATCTCTGTGCCTACAGCACAAAATTCAAAAGCCACTTTTTTGAACTAGCCTTCTCTCAATAACACCACATTAAATAGTCCAAATCTAGCTTCTGCTGACTGAGAGGGGAGAGACAGAAGGTGAGAGAAATATATCTTGATGTAAACACCTTATAATTTTGGGAGGTTCTCAGATACTTTGGTGCTGAAGGCTTTATAAAGGACCTAGATTACATAGATAGGATATATTGCCTGTCTGTGTCAAAAGAAAAACTCCACTGATTTGAATGAGAGCAGGATCTGGGCCCAGTGAGAGGACCTGTTGCTATTTCGTTTTCAATTCAACCTCTCCCAGCAGATGTTTTTCAAATGAAATAGCACCAAGGGGGCTTCTGAGAAGTGGAGGGAAAACAGGAAAAATCCCTGCACTAAAATGTAATAAGCAATGATAACAGAATTCTGTGGGTTTCATAAACTACTGCTTATATACTTTGATAAATAAAAATAACTCTCTAAAATCCCCAACAAACACAGAGCAGTGATTTCACTCTGGTGTAATACACTTTGGCTTTGACCCTACATACATATGGTTCAAATTAGCACCTGCATACCTCAGTTATTAAATAAAAACAGCTCTCTTTACTTGACCTATGGAATTCTTGTATACAAGAACGTATCCAACAGCATTATGTCTTCCCTTATCAGATGTGTGTGGTATGACATAATGAATGTAACACTACAGTACAGTTGGCAATATTTCAATTCCCAAGTATTGGGTCACATTTCCCATCACGTTGTTTTCAAAGCAGACAGTAAGGGTTGGGTGGCTAATGGATGGAGCCTTGGAATTTTACTTCCGATAATTCAGATCTAACCTAAGTCTGATGAACTATATTAAATCCCCAGAGAAAAATGCATCTGTCAAAATCATCACTTACAGCATGTGGCTGAAACACTGAAAGGCATACACCAGCAATTTTTATCTTGATTTGTTGCACATAAGCTTAGGTGTCTTATGGGTGTAGGATTTCAGATGAAAAGCTGAAACTCTAAGGAGAAATATTTTCAAAACAGTGCATGGGGATTTAGATGTGTGGAAGAAGAACTGCCTTGTGGTTGGGCACATGTCTTGGTGTTAAGGAGGCCTCGGTTCCATTCCTGACTTTGCCACAGACTTCCTGTGTGACCTAGGCAATTGACTTGACCTGTCTAGCTGGTGTAAACCTCAGCTGGTGTAAATCAGCACAGCTCCACTGATCTACGCTGATTTCCACCAGCTCATGATCTAGCCCTCTAGTTCTTATTTTCCTTATCTGTAAAAGATAATTACCTCTCAGTGGTGTTGTGCAGATACATTCACTAATGTTCCTTAGCAACTCTGAGATCCTGGAAGGCGCTACAGAAATGCAAGTACAGCTTGACTCCTGCTTCTGCCACTGGGACCTAACGCCCTATGTAGTTCTTTAAGTTGCATTCAAAAGTTAATCACCAGGATATAGGGGAGGGCCCTTCATTGACAATGATGAGCAGTACTGAGGAAAAAAACAAAATGCACTACACCTCTTTGGCTATTTCTTTGAAGCCCAGTAGAGGTTTGTAGGATTGAATGAGAGCGATTAGGGTCTGCGTCTGCTCTTTCATACTTTTGTACTAAAATTGATATGAATTAATCCACTCAGCAACTGAACCTTCCAGTGTATTTTTTCAATGCTTCAAGATATTTCTCTAGAGGCTAGAAAGGTGTATACTGATCTTGAGGAGTGTTTAATAATACCATAATATGGCGAATTAAACATTTTTCTTCATGAAGAACATCTACCAATAGCCCTTGCCATTTTTCTTTCCCAGGAAATTCAGATTATTTCCAACATCTTTTAATATAACTTATGACTCTAGGTTATATTTTCTTTATAGCGGGCTTCATTTAACTCTGGGCTTTTCTGTGACAACGGGGCCTACAAATTTATCCAAATTATGAACTCAACTGCAAAAAGTATGTAAAAGTTTATGTTACAATAACCAATAATAACAAATGTTGATGGGAAAAGGTATGAAAGCGAGACAGAATAACTGAATTAGTCTCAACAAAAAGGCCAAGTTGATATGATTCAAAGATTGCACTGAAATTATGCTTGTTAAAAACAAGAGATGTGGATCCGGAAGTTAATAAGCCAAAATTGGTATGTCGGATATTAGGCCTAATTGGTGAACAAAATAGTGAGGGGATAGGATATTCTACCATTTTGTGTCCTTAAAAGAAAATGATTTTGTGCTGAAAGTATGAAAGAACAAAAAGAACAGACAGAAAAAACAGACTGAGATTATTGGAGTGAGCTTCATCATCAGGACTGCCACCCCACTGTTTCCTGGGACACCGGGCCTTCATCATCCTTATCCTGAGAAGTGTCCTGAACAGAACAGGCCAGAAAGAAAGGGATTCAGATGACATCGCTACCCCTACTGACTCCAAGTGAGTCCCAAACACCACAAGATATGACAATTATTGACATTTTTGATACCATCTAAGAGACTGTCAAACAAGGAGTTTTTCCCTTCTAAAACTTTCTCGAACTAAAGGAAAGGGAACAAAAAAAGTTGTTAAAATGAAAGCCTTATTTAATACTTTATATTGCAAATGTTTTAACTGTTTTTCCTTCTTTTCTCTATCTTCAATAAACCAGTACAAGATTTTTAATACTGTATTGGCCATTGTGCTAAGCAGGCTGAGATCTCTGAATACAAAGCCCTGGACCTTGTTTAACACTGTTTAATGTTGGACAATGACAGAGTTATGTTAGCCCATATATGACATCCAAATTAATGCAACATCCTCTAACACAATCATACCAGTTCCAGACATAGCTCCACTTTTGCAGACATCACTTACCGAATAGTAGGGGAAGTAGAGTTCCAAAATGGAGAAACCTTATCACAATGGCGTATTAATAAAGAACTTTGAACTTGAAACATATCAAGTACAAATGACTACAACAACAAACAAAGTAAGATCATCATTGAGAAGATCAAAAGAAGAAACAGGAATAGAAATCAAAGAATACATAGTGAACATGAGTGACAAGCTAACATATGACAATGTCTCTAATTGATCCATGCTGGAGTTGGGCTTCAGTGATGAGTTTTGATTTGATTTAAATCTGAATCAGGACTTCCCCTACTTTTGGGTATGGTTTTGTTCTACCATACATACAGGCCCAAACCAAGAAATGTGGATATAGTTCTCAACAGTTTAAAGAAGGCTGGATCTAAGAGTTAGAAACAACAAGAAGCATGAATAGAATTCTTAGACTATGTCCTTAAGTCCTTCCTCAGGCAAAACTATCATAGACTTCACTGGGTATAAAATGAATTCAGACAGCTCTAATTATGAAATATTTTTCCTAATGTTCTAGGCTGCTGATGATTCTGAAGGTAAAATATAAATTCTGAATACAGGCCTTTTCAAATTTACCATAGTCTATGGTTTAAGAAGTCCCATAGCAATAATAGTTCACGAAAGTTCAGCCAGTCTCAAACCGTAACAATAATTTGTTCTGTATTTGCTCAAAACCTGTATAAAAAACTTTCAAGTGCAAACACTGAGACATCCAGGAAGATTAGATTAAGTGTCTCCCTTTTCATCTCAGCTGAATACTGGCCAATATACACTCCAAATGGTGTTGTACAACTTTATGCAGCTGTTCATTATGGGGTGGACAAGAGGAAATCACTAAAGAAAAACTTCCAGACTTCCAGCCACTTGACTTCCACACCAAAACAGAAGAAACAAGTGGTACAGATCAGGAAGCTGATTTGCATGGTAGCAAGAGATTTGCCAAATGTAGCTTTCCTTGTAATGCTAGTGAGTGTTTCTCTATAATGCCGTTGACAGCTTTCCAGTTTTGTTCTCCTGGGCCCCCATGTTTACAATTCCAGTAGCTGGAATTTACATAATTGCAATTTCACTTTGAAAATATTATTGGGCTCTTTTTATGCTTGATTTTCTGAACAGCTGTTTCTTGGAGTTGAAGTCTCTTCTAATTATTGCAAACATTTAACGGGAAAATGCAAACCATATTTGATACAATTATTACATGAAAACTAAAAGAAAAATTTCTCATGGTTTTGGAAGATGATGGAACTGCTTCCCCCCCCCCCCCCTTGTTTGCTCTTCAAGAACGACACATGCAAAACATTTGTGAAGCCAGCACAGCTGCAGGGCCCACTCACCAGACCACTACTGTCTACTCAATATCCTTTCTAGCTTTTTATAGATACAAGTTAAAATCGCCATGAAATTTATTTCCTGGAAAAATGATCCCAAAATATTTGCTTTAAAAGTCATTTCAGCAAAACTCTCCCAAGAATGTGTGATATTCAGTTACATGATGTTATCTTAGTATTCCCCCCTCTACCTTGACTGATACCTTTTTAGACTATCCATGCACCCTTACACTTTCCCTTCATCAGTCTCTATGATGTAGGCATCTAGGCTGGCAAGCATGAAGTTATAATTGCCCAAGAGAACTGTCCATCACAAATTATAAAAGATCAAAACACAATATTGCCTATCGGTAAACACTTTTCAGAAAGCGATCACTCTATATCTGACCTATCAGTTCTCATCCTCAAAAGAAACCCACACAACACTTGCAAAAGATGAGCCTGGCAGCTTAAATTAATAATTGTGCTAGAAACTAAAAGTCACGGTCTTAATAAAGACAGTGGATTTATGGCTTAATACAACAATCTGTAACCCACTAACTCCCTTTTGTTCTATGACTACAGGGGTGTTAACAGGCCACTTCACCTTGAATGGTCCCTTAGTTTAGCCTAAGTAGTTAGCACATATGCTATCTGTTCAATCTTGTATTTAGCTGTGATACTTTCAGTACCTTTCCCAGACCTGAAGAAGAGCTCTATGTAGCTCGAAAGCTTGTCTCTAAACAACAGAAGTTGGTCCAATAAAAGATATTACCTCACCCACCTTGTCTCTCTAATATCTTGAGACCGACATAGCTGCATCAACACTGCATATATCACACATGTGAAAGGCAATGCGGCTCAATAGATAGGGCACTGGCCCAGGGCTTGGGAGTCCTGGGATCTGTTCCTGAGACGGCCACTGACCTGTTGTTTAACTGTGAGCAAATCACTTCACCCATCTCAGTTGGGACCTCTAAGTTCAAATTTAATATAAGCATTAATAATAAGGGGTGGCACATTCAGGTTCTCCCGCTCCATTTACCCAGTTCACCCTAAGACACCAGTGTAATTTTCTTACATCCCACTAATGTTAGGCTTGACAATGAACGTTTGGCATTGAACAAATGACTTGAAATTCCTTAATCATTGTGAATTAAGAACAGTAGTGACCCAATTCATAGGGTTTCTAATACTTACACAATACAGATTGCTACAGATTGTTTATTCATATGATTGATTGGTACTACTTGACGCTGCAATTAAATCTATGTATTGATACCCAAGAAGGATGGGCTCTAGAACTAGACAGGAAATGGATATGGCTGCAAATAATGTGAAATCCCCCCTCCTGCACAGAACTCAAGTAAATAAAGCTTTGAACAGGAATCTGTAGGGATGCTTGGGGAGAGAATTCAAGCAACCTTAATGAACAGGTCAGTCCCTCTACAACCGTTCTTCCATCCAATAGGCTGGTATAGTGGCCATAGGCCATTCTGCATCCCCTGGAAGCTGCCCAAGTCACTTGAAGTATTTAATTGCCAATCCATGGCCACAAACTCCCTTTAGGTACCAGCCTATTAAAGAAAGGAGGGCATACAGGCCTCTCCATGACGCAAAGGGGGCGCAGAGACTCCTTGCAGGACAATTCTGTTCATGATCACTGCACAGAGCAAAAACCTCCCTCTCTTGGTTCGGAGAATGTCAAGCACACCCGATTCATAGATTTCAAGGCCAGAAGGGACTACTGTGATTATCTAGCCTGACATCCTTTATAACACAGGCCATAGAGCTTCCCAAAATAATTCCTAGAGCAGATCTTTTAGACAAACATCCAATCTTGTTTTTCCCAAATACAGAACAGAAGTATGTATTGAACACTTCTGCATTTTGTGCATTATTACTGATAATTCTACCATTTCCATCTAGTATTGGACCAATACCATTGTTAGGATTCTTTTTGTTTTAAATATACTTTAAAAACTCCTTCTTGTTATCCTTAACTCTGCTGGCCATAGATTTTTCCCTGTGTCTTTTTCTTCCCTTATCAACGTTCTACAATTCCGAGCTTCTGATTTATATTCATTACCATCAACTTCCCCTTTCTTCCAATTGTTATATATAATATTTTTATTTTTATAGCTGCCTTCATTTCCCTTCTAAAGCAGGTCTGTTTTTTAACTATTATGGCCTTCCTCCTTGATTGTGGGATTGTGCCTTATTGTGCATCTAGTAAAGTGTTCTCAGACAATTCCCAACTGGCATTCACATTTTTCTGATAAAAATTCTTCCTCCCAGCTGATTTGGCTCATAATTGTTTTTAATGTTGTGAAATCATCCTTTTTTAAAGCACCAAGAATATATACCACTGGTCTGCACTTTACTGTTTGCACATTATAAATGTGATCAAGTCATGATCATGTGTATCTAAGTTACCATTAATTTTTAGTTCTGTGATCAGTTCCCTCTTCATCTGTCAAGATGAGGTCTAATACAGAATTCACCCATGTTGGATGCAACACTTTTTGAGTCAGGAAATTGTCATCTATAATATTTAGAAATCCCTAGGATGTTTTAGTAGTGGCAGCATGAGACCTCTAGTATATGTCACTCAAACTGAAGTCCCCCATGATTACACAGCTTTTTTTCCTATACATTATATAGGTGCATAAAAAGAGGGTTACCCTGTTCTCTAGTGTGATTTGTACCAGACTTCAATAATACCTCCTCTTGTGCTTTATTTATTTATTTATTTATAATCATAAGCATTCAATATCCTGTTTTTTTTCAAGTTATCAGTGACTCGGAAAAAGGTAATGCCATTTCTGACAGAGTGCTACACCCCCTCCCGTTTTGCCCATTCAATCCTTCCTAAATAGGTCATAACCATTGATTTTAACATTCCAATCATTGGAATCATCCCACCAGGTTTCAGTAATACAAACTGGATCAAATTTATGCTCATAAATGAGCAATTCCAATTCCTCTTGGTTGTTACCCAGGCTCTTACCATTGGTGTACAGGCAACTAAAGAATTTTTCTCCTCATCTCAATTGGTTCCTTGATTAATTTTGTTCTCAATTTCTTGATTTTGTGCTGAGTGCTCTATCCCTCTCTCTTTTAACCCTCTCCTTTTGTTATTAGTTTAATGCACTCCAGACTACTCTAGCCAGCCTGTACCTGAGAAAATTGGGCCACCATCTACTGAGGGAGAGGCCATCCAAACTATACAGCTCCTTCTCCACATAGAAGGTAAACCAATGTTCTACAAACCCCAAACTCTCCACCCTACACCACTTACCTAGCCAGTAGTCCACTTCCAGAATATTCTGCCTTTTATCTTTGCTCATTGAACAGGCAGAATCTCAGAGAAGATCGCTTGGACATTCTTCTTCTTCAGCCCACTTCCAAGTTCCCTGAAATCATTGATCTGCAAGTTATCCTACAATGCACTGCCGTTACTGTTGATATGAACTATCACCAATGGATCCTTTCCCACTGATTTCAAAAGCCTATCCAATTTTAGAGTGGTGTCTCAGGTCTTCGCTCTTGGAAGGCAAAACACTGTTCTGTTGCCTGCTTGTTCCTTGTAGAATGTTCTTTCAGTTCTTCTGACTATTGAATCCCCAACAAGGATTGTCTGTTTTCCTTGGATTGTTGGAAAACTCTTTGTGGGCAAGTTTGATTTTCTTACAAGTTGGGCCCAACTGCTATCCACAGCTGTGTCCTGCACATCTCTCCATTCCCTTGGACCAGCTGGATCTTGAGAAGTATCTTGCACAGTTTCCACGCAGAAATCTGGTATCAGCTGGAAACTTCTAGCTGTATGGAATTCTTTCTGGTCCTCTTCTCTCTGGTGACCACAGCCTGCCCATCCTTGTCATTCTGCAGCCATGAAGAATGCCACCATGACCTCTTGATTCTGGTGGTTATGAACTGCCAGGCTTCCTCTATGACGTGCTCTCTCTCCGACTCCTTGGTGGCCAGCTCCTTTCTTCCTTTAACCTGGGATACTGGTGTTTTCTGGCTGTCGATGAACTCCTCAGCTTCTCTGATTTTCAGTAGCATTTTTACTTGCCCCTTCAATTCAAGAATCTCCTCCTGCACAGTCATCCACTTAAGTCCCTTCTCATGGACGTTACAAGGCACTGACCAAGGCTCCAAAAGTTAGAGCCTCGCAGCCCTTACCAAGGCACCAAAAACCAGACCTGTCTCAGGAGCTTACTCGGGGGCCCATGTTACGCAGCACCTAACAAACAGTCAGACAAACAACATACAAACAGACCAAACACACCACTCACCAAGTCATGCTCCCTCTAAGCCCAATGTCTGCAACTCTCCTATTAGCTGCCTCTGTTTGCTGTTACACTAAATAGGCTAAAATAATCTTTTTACAAATAATAAAACCCCCTTGCTTCAGGATATAAGCCAAACACTCAATTATGGACGTTAGGAAGGAATTTCCCCTATGATCCAATTATTCCGTAACTGCCCAGCATCAGATTTTTTTGTCTCCTTCTCTGACGCATCTGGAACCTGTTCACTGTCAGAGGCAGGATACTCCATTAGATAAACAGTGCTCAGGTCCAGCATGGCAATCCCCATGTAATATTACTTTACAATTCCTGGTTTAGACATAATATTTTCTTCCATAAAAATGGGCTGGAATTTAAAAACAACGCATGTATTAAACAAAATGCAGACAGGCCTAGAGATTGGGGAGGAGGGAGGAAAGAAGGGCTTAGAGAATGAAACGATTACTTCTTTTTCTAGGATATGGAAAGAAAATCTTGGCAGAGGCAGGAGTCCTGGACAAAAACATATCATCATATAATTAAAGATTTTATCACGAGTTATATGCACATAAGTGGAATTGAGGGCTACCTTAATTCTAACTTTTTAGTACTTTGCTCTGCACCCTTAATAATGTTTTTTTAAGCATAGATTATTGTATGGCTTATATAGAGGCAAGAACACTGGTTCACAGGTACATGGCACAATAATGTTCTACAAAAATACACACAGGTTCTTGAGGCAGAATCATGAATCGTCACATAATTCTATGCACTATTGGCACAACATTATTATACAGAGAGGTCTAACATTTTGGGTTACAGTTTTATAAAACAGGTAACATGGGTATTTTGGGCAGAAGATTATTACTATTTGCATCGCGGTAGTGCCTAACAGCCCCAGCCGTGGATCAGAACCGCACTGTGCTGTGCGCTGTGCAAACACAGAACAAAAAGATAATCCCTGTCCCCAAAAAACTTTCAGTCTCAGGTAAGTCTGTAGGTATTATTCACAGAACACACGAGAGATTGCTCTAGTTCTAGATATAATGCAGTGCAGCTTCAGCTTGAGGTTATTTTTTTTTCTGTATTTCAAGTAGATCAGTGGCTAAGGCGCAACGCTCCTCAAAACAACATTGGCACGGTCTAATCTTAACTTTTTCAGCAAATGAGCAATGTTTAGTCACATTGTTATTGTCGGGTTTTTCCTTGTGAGCCATAGCATAGCAAAATCCTTCCTTGACATTATAGGCTTGCTAATAGCACCTTGTTATTTGGGGTGCTCCTTCTGTACTATAGGCTTTTTTGCTGTTCTTTTATGTGTTTTATCAAAATGTGTGTCAAAGGACTTCTGTAGCATCTACATATATATGACCAAAATACTGGACTTGTGGGAAGCCTGAAAAGAATGCATGATAACCTACTTGACCATATACTTTCCACCAAAATTGGAGGCTGTGTGAGTTCATTTTGTGAGTGAGTATTGGAGTAGACAAGTAATATGTGATTCCTTCTTTCTGGAATTCATTTCAGGAACAGGAGCGGGTGAGGTATGTTTGCTTTGGAGGATATCCTTCCACAAGTTGTGCTCTGAAATTCTCATACCAATTTTTCATTGTATCTGCTGTGATTTATCTATTTCAGTGCTATTTAGTATTACACAGAGAATGGCAATTTGTCATTGAGATCACCAGGTTTTCTAGGCGCCCCCCCCCCCCCCCGATTTAGTTTGAATTCTGGACATCGTTTGCTATAAAACTATTCAATCCATTCTCATGTGACAGTAACTTGTTGGTTGACACTTATAAAAATCTGGTCTTTGAAGGTTGCATTGTTGAATGAATTGTTCAAATGATTTCAGAGCTGGAATCTGAGAATATTCATTTAAATATGTCATCTTATTGTTCTCCAATCTGCTGGCTAATCTCCTGGGTCCTCATGGGAGAAGCCAGTGGCTATGCCCGGGATGCTGGAGACATTTGCTAAATGGAACAGGAAGTTTTATCACCCAGCTTCTTTATATGTTTCCAGAAAAACATTTTTGACCTTTATGTGAGCCTGTACTTGTGTTTTGAGCCTTATAGCATATACACAGGGTACTGATTTTCAGTAGAGCAGTGAAGGGCTGATTTTGCCACGTAAACCCAAGCTGTGTGTGTAGTCTCTTGATATCCAGACAATGGAGGCTGCCTTCTGTGTGGTGAAATTTGAGAGACTCAAATTTTGTATAATTGTTATCTGAAAAACAAACAGGCTGATCACTGATATTTGTTGCTCTCCTGCTGTGTGTGTTTACAACGCTGCTAGATATTAACTATTTCAATGAACTATTTCAATATTTAATATCATGATATTTTATTTAAAATATATTATATAAATTTATGAACTAAAATATGCTGGATATGAAGAAGGGAAAAAGAAGAGGCATAGTCCTGTAACAAACATATTTTAATGCAATAGACATTACTTGAAATGCTTTTACTTAAAGCACAGTCAATAAAATTTAAATTGGCAATATCTACTATTTGACTTGTAACTTTCTAGTGTTTTAACTATACCAGATCCAGACTGACAATCTGCAGTTCTGATTAAAATTGAATGTCCCAGAGCATTATTTTGAACATATTTATTCAATTTTATTGGTCACTTACAAGATAAGCATGTGGGATCAAATAAGCCTGATTTCATCATTACATCTCTGTCTCAACAATTTATTCAAATATAAAAAATAAAGTAGAAAAGCACATGGCCAGCAAGAATTTAAATAAAAACATTTTCATATTTATTGTTTGCAGGTGCCAGTTTAAAAAAATATAATTATTTTGGGTTCTTCTTTCAGTTTTTCAGTAACCATTAAAAATAAATAAAGGCAGGCCTGTCTGGGTACATAAGTTAATTTCTACTGATTTGAAAAAAACACAAAAGTCAGTGGCCAAGGTTTGCAAAAGTGACAAGTGATTCTGGGTACCAAAACTGAGACCCTTAAAGGAGTCTGATTTTCAGAAAGTGCTGAGCATCCATCCTCTAAAAATCCCTCTTGAGGAGACTCAAATTGGGCTTTGATTGGACTAAGGCTACTGCTTTTGGGGGAGATTTTCAAAGGCACAAATGAAAGGTAGCTGGCTACCCATCATTTGTACTTTTGAACATCACCCCCTTAGTCTTGTTCTGCACAGGAGACCCATAGTCATTGATGGGTGTGAGATTAGGAGTCATTAGTTTAAACTGAACACAGGTGTTCAGGTCAGGAACAGTTACTGAGTATTAAAATCATGGTGAAAACATTTCCAAGCTGACTAAATATCCCATCTGTATGAAGCATGTCCAATCGTTTCTTTTTCTTTTATTTCACAAATATTGCATGGGACGAAGGAATGTCAGGGCTGAACTCTCCAATACAGATGTAGAACACATGCATTTACATCAGCTCAAATCAAGATTACCAACACTGGAAAGCACTATTGTGGCTTGGCAGCTGAAATCTTCCATTTTAATTAAGTTAGGGTCCAAACAATTTTAGAAAGTCTCTATCATGTTGTACGAATTAGGCTGATTTTTCATGGCTGATTTATTGAACGGATTTCAATGATGTAAAACTATGAAAAAAAAACCCCTATAACACAGTTTTTACAGGATGAATATTCATGAAACTAGGGTACAAATTCACCCCGAGCAGAATTGGAGGTCACAGAGCTGCAGCCATTCTTGCCAGCAACAAATTCAGCGCTTAGACTGTAGTAATTGTAACCCATACACTGATTAATGACTTTGGTCCCCAGCTGAGGGTCAGATCCGGGTGTGCTGCAAGGGACCTTTCCTCATTTCTTTAGTTGCGTTCCCCACCTATTTTTCTCCGTTTGGTTTGATTTACTTATAATTAATTTCTTGCTCTTCCTAGTTCACCTTCAAAATGCTGGCTCTGAGGCAGGATCAGCTCAATGGCTTCAGACTACTTTTCTTCCCAGGCTGACTACCAATCAGCAAGAGAAGACTCCACTCAAAGATTAGGACACTGTGACTTCCCCGACACCCTGACTGAACCTCTTGGAAACAGGACCACACAGAATGTCCACTGAATTTGCTGTTCTGCAGCCAAAGGGATTGACTAGATGCCCTACCAAAGATCTGTGGATCAGCCTAGCATTGAATTTTGTCTAGAGCAGACCTTCAATATTCAGAAAATTAAAGAATCTGAAGCTCACAAATGTGCTATCACAAGTAAATACTCATACAAACCCCTGGTTTTCCACATCAAAATCAAATATGTACTTAAACATACCAACCTCATAAGCACTGACCCTTTGTTTAATAGGTAGAATTTAAAATGCCATAGAAGGTGAAATTTTACTGCATCCTGAAATAAAATTATAAAGTGGACACCAGGAAGTGCTGCAACCAAGGTGGAGGCAGGTTGCTTGGGCTCTGAAGCGGCCCATGAGGAATCTCCAAACATCGTCCCCTAAAATCCACTATGCAACCCCGAGAAATATTGTGCCCAGCTAGTGAAATCCCTTCTAGCTCTGCATATTCCTCTCCAAATCCAAAAGCACCAAAAAACCAGAGATCTGCCTTCCACACGCCTATAAACAAAATGGTGTCTGAGCCAGATGGAACACAGCTGATGGCTGTAGTACAACAGGTTGAAATTAAATCTACAGTTTCCACCCTACAAACCACTATGACTGAGATTCACAATGCACTCCAAACTATACAGATGGATGGGTGATGCAGAACCCAGAATTTCTGAAGTAGAAGATGATTTCAAAGAGAAAAAATTACAGGTTATCAAGAATAATAAGACCAAGGGAATTGATCTTGAAAACCACTCAAGACAATATAACATCAGAATTGTGGGAGTCTCTGAGGGAATAGAAAAAGGTAAGCTCTCTGAATTTGTCCCTAACCTGCCAACTAAGTTGTTGGATCTGCCAGTAGATTTTTGTTTTGACACAGAATGGGCACACCTGCCCATGGCCCCAAGGCAGCTCCAGGATGTTGGCCTAAAGCTTTGATTGTGACACTCTTGAAATTTACTGCTAAGGATCCATTGCAGGAATTCAGATGAAAAAAAGGGGCTGTGATGTGGAGAACCAGCAATTAACATATTGCTCTTTCAAGATTATGCCCATGACATGGTTGCAATAAGGACAGCTTTAACAAGCAAAACAATAGGCCAGGAAAATGCACTTGAAGTATTTTATTAAATACACAGCAATACTACATATTAAGAATGGTGAAAAGATAGTATTTGTGAGTTTTCCTCAGGAGTCAGAAAAATACCTCAGAAATCTGCAAACTCCTCCTTCACAAGAGGAGACATCTATGGAATGATCCCACTGTATGGAATTTATGTGTTGCATTCTGAGATCTGATATGGTTGCTCTAACCAAGTTAATGGGCACTATCTGATATTGATGTGTTAGTTCCTTTTCTTTTTTTCTCTCTCATAGGGGTGGAAGGGTTATTATCAATTTACTTCCTAGGGCCTTAACTCATAGGAAAGGCGCATCAATGTAAAATCTATCATTTGATTAATAATTATATATATTTTAACATTGCTTTATTACATCGTGCTTCCTTATGGACTAATGTACCAAGTTTTTATTGGTCATAGGTGATTACTTTCATTGTAATGTTTGTGGGCCCCGGGGCAGTGAGAATCTCCAAGTTTCACCTGATCCAGCCACCCACTGTCGAGATCAAGTGTGTATTTTTGGACTGTTTAAACAGATTCTTCTTTTTGATTGAATGGCATTAATGTGTATTTCTTTCTCCACTAACTTTTCACTTATTTAATTCCTCTTTTTGTCACCCTACTGGTACCCTTCCATACTGGGAGTTTCCTTCCCAGTCCTGTAGAATATGTATTGGGAAGTGACACCCTACCCTGAATTATAAAACATTTGCTGATTAGATATACAAGAACTGTATGCTGCTAAGGAAAATTTACAATTTCTCGTTTATTCACAAAGCGACTTTATATTTTACCTGGCATATTTTAACAATGATGGTGCTGATAATTAAATGTCTCACCTAGCATATCAATGGTTTTAATGAACCCATTAAAAGAAAAAAAAAGGCAATGCTTAAAAATAGAGAATGTTGACATGCCCATGATTCAGGAGACACATCTGACAGAACCTGAAGTTTGCTTCAACTGATTAGAGATTGGCGAGGTCTCTCAGTTTCTAGTTGCTCTAATTCTAAAGCAAGGTGTGTTGCTATACTAATAAATACAAAGTTGAACGTTAATATTATGAGCACAAGGTCTGACAGTGGGGCAGATTTGTTGTCCCCAAGACTGAAATTGGCAATTCTATAATCATCTTTGCCAATCTCTACGGGCCAAACCAGGATGATCCCAATTTTTTTCATATATTTTTATGAGTATAAATGACATGGACCATCATACTATTATTGTAGCTGGAGACTTTAAGAAACCTCTAGACCCAGTCCTTGATAAATCTTCTCCATCTCCATATAAAAATACTAATACTCATCAGGTACTTTGTTCATACCTACATGGCTGATTTAGGCTTATAAAACGTGTGGAGATTGGGTAAGCCTATGGCCAGAGACTATAGTGTTTTTTTATCCTGCAGCTTATTCAAGATTGGACTATTTCTTAGTGTCACAAGACTCGACCAATTCTGTTACTGATTCTAGAATTAGTACTATTGTTATATCTGACCATGCTCCTCTACATGTCTTTTAGGCTTCCAGGGTATGCACCCCCAACTAAAATGTGGAGATTAAATACCTCTGTGATGTTTAATACATCGTTAACTCTATCCAGCAGGAGTTAGACCTTTTTTAAAAAACAAAACAAATGCCCCCCACCACTTCTTCAGCAGCCACATTTTGGGAAACCTTTAAAGCCTTTATCAGAGGCTGTATCATCTCTTATGTCGCCTTTAAAAAGAAATGGAGAGAACGTAGAATTGATACCCTTGGGAAAGAAATTAAGGCTTTGGCTGTGGACTATGCTTCTGTCCCCTCCCCAGAGACTATCAGAACCCTCATCAATCTAAGCTATAAAATCAACAAATTTCTGTCCCAAAAGGCTGAGTTTGCTTTATTCTGTTTGAAGCAAAACTACTGGGAATCTGGCAAGAGAGCTGGCAAGCTGCTGGCATATAGACTTAAGCACAAGAAATAAGACAGCTCCTATTTGAGACAGTAGCGATAAATTATATAACAACACAGTCAGAAATGAATAAACAATTTCAACAGTTTTATTCAAAACGATATTTAGCTGAAGAGGGAATCAGTAAGATGCCTGAGATAACTTTTTTAGTGGATTGTGTCTGCCACAGATCTCTGACTCTCAGGAGGAACTTTCAGATGCCCCTCTAGAAATTGCAGAACTGACTCAGGCTATAAAAGAAATGAAGGTTGTAAAGACTTCTGGCACAGATGGGTCCCCAACTGAAGTCTACATAAAGTTCTCTGAAACTTTAACACTTAGACTATTGAACATGTTCAATGAGGCCAAGAATGAGCTAGCTCTCCCGCCTACTCCAAGAGAAGCTGTAATTTCACTTATTTCTAAACCTAGGAAAGACCTTGGACTCTACAGTAATTCCAGGACAATTTCTTTAATCAACTGTGACACTAAGATTTTAGCTAAAGCTCTTGCTATGCAATTGGACAAAGTTCTCTCACACATTATACAGATAAATCAGGTAGGTTTCAGAGTAACAGCCGTGTTAGTCTGTATTCACAAAAAGAAAAGGAGTACTTGTGGCACGTTAGAGACTAACCAATTTATTTGAGCATAAAGCTTTCGTGAGCTATAGCATCCGATGAAGTGAGCTGTAGCTCACGAAAGCTTTATGCTCAAATAAATTGGTTAGCCTCTAAGGTGCCACAAGTACTCCTTTTCTTTTTATAAATCAGGTAGGCTTCCTTTGTAGTAGACATGGCTCAGATGATATTATTATGCTTTGAGAGATACTAAACAACCTTTAGCTGCCACTTCCTCAGACGCCAAAAAGGCCTTTGACCGCATGGCCTGGGACTATCTTTTTCATGTGTTGGCAAAATTTGGATTTGGTAACCAATTTATTGCTTGGATTAAGCTTTTATACTCTCACCCAACTTCCAGGGTAGTTACCAATGGTATTATTTCTGCCCCATTTCCATTACAGAGCAGTACAAGGCAGGGCTGCCCCCTTTCTCCTCTTCTGTGCAATTTAGCTCTAGAACTTTTAGCTACTGCCATCCTAGCAAATCAACACATTCATGACATCAGGGTGGGCAAAACAGAGCACAAAATTACGCTCTGTATGGATAATGTTCTTATATGGGTATCTAAGATGGGGGTTACCATATCTAACCATCTATCCACTATTAATAAGTTTGAACTCCTCATGATATAAAATTAATTGGGGTAAATCCGAAGTCTTAGGCATTAATAAATATGCCCACAAAGGCTTTTTCTCAAATTGGGACTTTCAGTGGCAATCCGTTTATATGAAATATTTAGGAATACTGATTCCCAGAAATATTCAGGATGTCCCTAAGAATAATATACAACCAATTATTGTCAACTGGCTAATGATTGGGGGAGATGGAGCTTGTTAACTCCCAGTTTGTGGGATAAAATTAATATACAGAATTTTGTTTGTCCTGAGGGGTCTACCTATTTCTATTCCTCACACTTATTTTAAGAAATTCAGTATTTTCAGAAGGTTCTTTTAGGGTGCAGGTAAGAAACCTCGACTGGCTCTGAACAAATTACAGCTCCTCCTAACTCTGGGAGGATTTCGTTTTCCTGCCCCCTTTTGTTAGAGTTCCATTGCTACCACACTGTACTTTATTATTGAAAGCAACTTCACCTCTGATTGACAACCTGCCTCTATACATATTCCAAACAGGACTACGTCAACACGCACTAAGAAAAAGTTAGGGTGTGCCAGCAGGGTCCATATAGACAGACAGACAGAATTTACATCCCAACTGGGGTTCACCAATGCACCATGTAGACAGCCCCTAAGTGACTTGCCCAACATCACAAAGACTGTGGCAGAGCAGGGGCAAAAGCCAGATCTCCCAAGTCCCAGGCTAGTGTCCTAACCACTGGACTATCTACTATGCCATGTAACCTTGGTGTTAATCGCGACTCTGAACTCTCCTTCTCTTGCCACATCTCTTGTGCCTACCAATGTCTGTCACTGACTTCTCAGCTTTGCCCAGGCATACCATTGCCTCTATACCATTACTATTGAAAGGCTTATCCATACCTTCATTTCCATTCTCTATGGCCTCTCCAAAAGTCAGAGCTCCAGACTTCAGTAAGTGTGCAATGCCACTGTCCCCTTGTCACATGTAAATGAAGTGTAACAAAATGAATCCCAACCTCAAGCAACTCTACTGGATCCCTCTTCCTTTCAGGATCCAGTTTTAAAGCAGGCTCCCCCATGAACAAATCTCTTTCTCCACTATCTATACCAGCCTCGTCTCCATTTTCTGACATAATCTTTCCAATATTAGTGAAAAAGTATTCTCGGCTGCAGTTCCTGGTGTTCAGGACAGATTTCCTGCATCTCTCTACCTCCTCAGCTCTCCATTTCATTTCTGGTATCAGTTGAAATCATAACTTTTCTGCCTTCTTGTTACCTTCCAATTTTTCTCTTTCAGTTACTTATTCATTAACTTTAAATAAAGTATTTACGTACTTAACTCCATATAACAATTTGCAAGATGATAAACTTTGTTTGAAAGACCCTATACAAATAAAAGGCCAGATTCCACAAACACATACACATCTGAGTAACTGCACTCATAAGAGTAATCTCCGTGGAGTCAGTTACTAATGAGCATAAGTGTTTGCAGGATTGAGCTACACCTGCTGAAGACATTGACTGCAATGGGACTATTCCCATAAGTAGTAGTATTCACAAGTTTAAGTATGCAGCATTGTGCCCTTAAATTGAATTATGAAATGAATGTAACATTTTCTGTAGTCTTGGTGTGACTCAGTTAGTAGTAGATTCAACTCTAGGCCAGAACACTGATCACACAATTTCCAGATGATGACTTGGACACATTCAAAGCTCACTAAAGTCAGTCGAAAGATTTCAACTGACTTCAATGGCTTTGCATCAGGACCGCAATGCTGATACTTCAGTTCATTAGTAAGGGAGTGCTATGTTGTTAGAAGTGTCTTGTCTTCACATGAGATATTACAGCAAAATCCCCTACCACCATGGTAATCTTCATCCATTCCAGCTCTCAGTAAAATAGACAAAATATCCAGGATGGCATGCAAGCTACTGTTAAGTGCAGAAGGGAAGTGCAAATCAGATTTGTAACATCTATTTCATTGCTTGTACATTTCTGGAGCACTGCAATTCTACTGTCCTGTAAGGTAAACTCATTTGAATGACAATGACTGCCATAAAAAGACATCCTCTGCCTGCATAGATGGTGGAATTTTAAGGCTCCTGGACAAAGTATTGAAATTAGAGTGACAAGGAGTTATATATATTGAATTCTGGTCTAACACTGGAATAAAGCAATCCTTCAAAGTGGGATTGATCCTGCTCCTACTGAAGTCAATGATGGAACTCCCTTGTATCACAACGGTGCAGGATCAGACCCACCTAAAGTAAAGATTTTCTTTATTCCTGTAAGATAAAAAAAAATTACATTAAAATGTTGGCGAAAAACACACTAGAAGAAAAAAGTGGGGGCCGTATAAAAAAAAGCCAGGGGGCCGTATAAAAATAATTGATAATTATATTATAATGATATTTGTACCAACTTCAAAACACCGTTTCCTTCAGAAGCCAAAGTTAATATGCAATCTCATAACAGAGCTCAAATTTAGAATGGATTTTTTAAAAAAAGAAATGCTAGTGGGGTCATATCCTTCATTATTTTGCATTTACTATTCACTTAAGTCACCGGATAGACCTGTCCTAGTCTACTTATTTTCAAGGCTACCTTACCGAGTTTTCATACCTTTCAAGTCATCCTTGCCTTCTCCCTTTAGTGCCCATGACAAGGGCAAAGGGTTGGGCTGTGGAAGTCTTTACAGAAAGCTGAAATGCAATAGTGCTGGGAATTCCTCTTTAATTTTAACTTTAAACTTGATCTTTCGGTTGCATGACTGACCACCTTATTATTACCTCGGCTGAACAAGGTCCCATCGATACTGAATGTCCTGGGTCTGCAGCCCAAAGACAAACACTGCCATTGTGTAGTGTGTCAAGAAAATGCATAGGCATTGACAACCATTGCTTTCCAAAGCAGAGGAAAGAAAATGCTTGTCTATCAATTCTGCTCTTTACTGTACATTATATTGTCTCCATTACCAACTGCTGACAATGACATTTTTTCTCATTTTCAATCTGATTAGTTGGAAAAAAAAGCAGACAAGAGTCCTTTTTTTTTAATAAACTTTCAGTAGCTACTGGATTCTACAGTGTAGAATTTTTATTTTAAGGAATACGAGACTTCTTAGTATAATCATGTTTTACCGAAAGGCCATGCTCTTCTATCATCCACAGATGAAGAGTGGTCCCACTTCAAGGTTCCAACCTCAAACAAGTCCCTTCAAAGCTGCATAGCTCAACAGTGAGATACATTTAAATTCCTCTTTGCTTGTTTCCGCCCCTCTTGGCATTTCCCAATTTAATAATAAAGTCAGGCCATTCATTACTTACTGTCAGACTTTGTAAGGCTCCTGCTATCTGCTCAGGGTTTTATGGCTTTTGTTTTTTTTTTATTAAACAACGCATTAGCAAGGTAAACACATGCTAAAATGTGGCTTTACTTTTACATCTACAGAGAATGAAGTTGTATTCTTACTGTAATATAATTTTTAAAAAGCCTAATAAGTTACAGTGCCCAATTAAAAGGTTGAGAGTTGAAACAGAATTGATCCCTGCGGGACCCCACTCATTTTGACCTTCCAGCATGACTGTGAACCACTGATAACTACTCTCTAGGAATGGTTTTCCAACCAGTTTTGCACCCACCTTATAGTAGCTCCATCTAGGTTGCATTTCCCTAGTTTGTTTATGAGAAGGTCATGCGAGACAGTATCAAAAGCTTTACTAAAGTCAAGATACAGGGGCTAATACAAAGGCCCCGTGGAGTCAGTGGAGCTCTGTGCAAGTATAAATGCCCATTTATGTGGATCAGCTTGCAGGATTGAGACTTTTGTTTGAAAACTGGGCTATGATATTTTTATTAAATATATGTGATTCTTAAAAGCTACTTTCACAAAGCAGGATTTTCACAGTGTGGAAAATATTCAAATATATCCAATTTTATTACCTGACACATCTATAATTATCTTCTCTGCCATTTTTATGTAGCGTTATTTATTTAAAACAACTGTTGCCTCTCTTACAATTCAGCTATTCTTTCTGCGCCTCCTTAATGCTGTTCAGGTCATGATCCTGAACTTGTGACTTCATAATCATTTCCATAACAAAACACATATTTCCAACAAAGGATAATGATTTCACTGAAGAAGCAAGCAGTAGAAGAAGCCAAACATGTTTACTGAAAAAAACACGGACCATGTATCTGCACTGATAGCTCCAATCCACTCTACAGAGGTTTTGTTGCTCTGCTAGTGTAGAGCTTTGTGCTGCCCCATCTATCTGGATTCCCTCCCAGCAAACACATCTAACTTCTTCTGTGTGGTTTAGGTTTATATTTCATAGACTTTAAGGCAACAAGGGACCATCATGATCATGTAGTCTGACCTCCTACACATCGCAGGCCACAGAACCTTGCCCCACCCCTCCTGTAATAGACCCATAACCTCTGGCTGAGATGCTGGAATCCTCAAATCATGATTGAAAGACTTCAAGATACAGAGAATCCACCATTTACACTAGTTTAAACCTGCAAGCGACCCATGGTCCAAAGGAAGGTGAAAACCCTCCACGGTCTCTGCTAATCTGACCTGGGAGAAAATTCCTTTTCAATCCCATGTATGGCAATGAGTTAAATCCTGAGCATGTGGGCAAGATCCCATATCTAAATTAACATACAATGTCATTTGTATTTCTCCTCTCAAGAATGAGACAATGGGAGGTTTTCCTGTGTAAGGACTTCAAGACAGGTCCCTATTTATGGTCCGCGAGCAATTCTGCCAAACTGACATCTGGGGTTATTTCCCGTTCAGATTTTTCTCATGGAAAAAAAATCCAATATTTTTTTGAGCCAGATACAAACTTATTAACAGATAGCTCACTAAAAATAAAACTATGAACATCAAGATGCAGTTATTTTAATAACTTAATTTTATCGGACCTGAATATATATTACTACTTTGATATGAGAGGCCTCAATCCAGCAAAGCACTTAAACATATGCTTAACTTTAACACTACTGACATCATCAGATTATTAATATCCCCAAATCAGCAAGTTAATTAAGCACATGCCTAACTTTAAGCACATGAACAGTGCTCTTGATCTCAATGAGACTGCTCATATGCTTAAAAGTTAGGCATGTGCGTAAGTTCCTTGCTGAATAGGGCCTGAGTGCTTATAGTTAAGTACATGTTTAAGTGCTTTGCTTGTTTGAAGCTTGAGGTAATTGGGCATGGCTTAATTCATTTTGTTTTTATTCTTTTTAGGAATTCCAGTATTCACATTTAGTTTATTACTGTATCATACTTTTGCTGTTGCTAAGTTTCTCCACACAGAACAAGTTTTATCTTCCTGCAATCAAAGACTGACAGGAATCCTGAAAAGAACAAAAAAGACAAACAAAAATTACCTCCTTCAGAGTCACACCAAGCAAAGAGGAAATGTTTCTGTCACGTACTGTAAATTGGAATTCTGTATTAAGCCATAAAAGCTCCTCAATGAAGATACCTCTAGTGTTTCACTCTCTGATGTGGAAGGTTTTATTTGTAAAGTTAAAGTCTTGATTTTATTTTCAGTCGTTAAAAAGGCTTAGCCAATGGGTTTGGGTTAATAAGTAACATGTAGGTCACTTTTTTTGACTAAACAAAATTTGCAGTCATAAAAATAAGGCAAACTCTTCAGTTATTTATGCAGTGGTAACATTGGATTTGATCATTTTTACACAGTGTTAAGTGTTCTGTGAATCTGAGTATGCTGAGAAATATGGGATAGGAATCTAGACCATTTTCTCAATAGAAACCTCTTGTCTTATTCTAACATACTAACTAATCGAATATACTGAATGAAAAGAAGCATTGCCCTTATTTGTCTAAGGAAAGCTGTCAATAAAACTGGGATAACTGATTGTAAGTACATGCTGTAGATCAACTCCACGTGTTTTAAAACAGGTACAGAAATTCACACAATGGGACGTTATCAGAACTTATTCCTGATGCAAAACCCATAGAAGATGTTGGGGAAGGCTTTACTGCCTTTTCATCAGTGGTTCTCAAACTAGGGCCACCGCTTGTTCAGGGAAAGCCCCTGGCGGGCCGGGCAGGTTTGTTTACCTGCCGCATCCGCAGGTTCGGCCAATTGCGGCTGCCACTGGCTGCGGTTCGCCGCTCCAGGCCAATGCGGGCTGTGGGAAGGGCAGCCAGTACATCCCTCGGCCCGCGCTGCTTCCCGCAGCCCCCATTTGGCCTGGAGCAGCGAATCATGGCCAGTGGGAGCCGCTATCGGCCGAACCTCTGGACGTGGCAGGTAAACAAACCGGCCCGGCCCACCAGGGGCTTTCCCTGAACAAATGGCGGCCCTAGTTTGAGAACCACTGCTTTACATTACAGCAAACTCCTCTTCTCTGATCTTGACAAATGCAATTTTGCCCCATGTAATATACAAATTTAAAGTGTTTCTAATTTTTAGAAAGAAACCCTAGTGCTAAGACAAAAGGTCTAAAGAAGAACAGCAGCTCACACTTAAAAGAAATACACAGCAGTCTTCTTTACTCCATAGTAATAACTACTTATACAGCACAGAAACATGTAGTGGCTTTCTTTTGGGAGACACTGATCCTTTTAACAACCAGAACCCTCATTTAGTCAGTGTTTTGGAGGTAATCTAGGCTTCCAGTAAATTCCAGGTGCAAAGAGCGAGTGGTAGGCCGTTGGCATGCACTGGCATTTCTGATCATTAAGAGTGGAATGGAGATGGGAGAACAGCCAGAGTTGCCACTCAGGAATCTAAATTTTCTGGAGGGCTTAAATTCCAGGTGGGAGATAAAGGGAATATACAACAGCAACTATATTTTAAAACTAAATTAAATCTCAAAGCATTTTAATGTCAAAAAATAGCTCCCTTCCTTTTCGTTCTCTTCATCTTCTGCCTTTTCTCCTTCACACCCCACTTCTCATTCAGTTGTCTTACCTTTAATCAAGGCCCTTTCCACTTTTCTGATTACTCTGGACATTTCCCAGTTCCCACTGTTCATAACGTAGAAGGCTTGTTATTTCGGATGGTGTGATTTTCTTCATCTTTCTCATCTGTGTTTTCTTCCTATTTTTCATCTTTCCACTCACAGTTTCACCTACCCCATTTTTTCTCACTTCTTATCTTGCACCTTATTCTCTCGCATGCCTCTCCTTCTGCCACTCACAATGAAGTACTATTTTTAATGGACGCAAGTAGACAAAATGCCTCCATAAAAGATAAGCATTGCATCTGGACTGCATGGATCTGATTCTCCACTTAAAATTGGTGTATAGGGCTCAATAAGTGTTTGCTGACTTTGTTGACTCAAAGCGATGGCTTAGTATAGTATTTTTGCAGGAAAGACATGTGCAATGTTGATAAGTGTGACTTCCGGACAGTGGGAATGGTTTCTAGGCCCATTTTACAATGCAATGAAATGCATCAGTGGAACATACGGAAGACCTATGATTGGCCATGAGACCTATACATTCAGATAAGGAAAAATATCTCCGATTAATCTCTCACAATATTTTTGTTGATAAGTGTGTGAGAATTTAGCACTTGACACAGATGCTCTAGGCCTTAGAGAATGGAGGCCTTCTATTTATCCAGAAAAACAAGTACAGCAGTGGCAGTGTAGTCTGATTCATACCATCCGGTCAACCTGCTTGGGTTTGGCTTCAGACTTCACAGGTAATCTAGATGTGAAAGGCCCCAAAACTCAATGACCATCCCAAGAGCACTTCGGAGTTATTCAACTCAGAGAATCTTACTAGATGATTTCGCACACAGGAATTGCCATACTGGATCAGACCCAAAGTCCTCTACTCCAGTACCCCGACTTCAGCAAAGGCCAGTCCCAGGTACATCAGAGGAAGATGCAAAAACCTCACAATAGGCTGATGTGGGACAATCTACTATCCACTTTAAGTCCCTTCCTCAACTGTAATAGAGAGTAGATTAAACCCATAAGGTATGAGGTTTAAGATCCCTTTCAAAATTTTATTTTAAAATAACAACCCTGGATATTACTGATATCCATATAATGTCCAATCATTTTTATGTTGCTCAGTTATCAGCTTCAACAACTTCCTGTAGCAATGTGCTCTGCAGTCTAATTACACATTGTGTGAAAAAGTATTTCATTTTATCATTTTTTAATTTGACACCTTTTAATTTCATTCAATAGTCCCTTGCTCAAGTGATCTAAGACAGGGAGAACAGAAACTCTTGATCTACTTTCTCTAAACCATTCATTATTTTATATACTTGTATTTTGTCCCCTTTCATCTCCGTTCTGAGATAAACAACCCCAATCTTTTCAATTTCTCTTCAAATGAGAGTTTTTCCAAGACTTAATTGATTCACAACATTCCATTCTGTATGCCGTCTAATACTGAAATATCCTTTTTTGAGATGTGGTGAGTAGTATTGTGCACAGTATTCAAGATGAGGCTGTACCATTGATTTACATGAAGGCATAATACTCTCCATAGTATTACCCATCCCACTTCTTATGCATTGCAGCATCTTGTTTATGTTCTTGAACACAGCTGCACACTGAGCACAGAACTTCATTGAGCTGTCTACAGTGATGCCCAGGGTTAATTTTATGAGTTGAAATGGTTAATTTAGAACCACAAAGTGTTGAGTAGTTGACATTTTTCATTCCAACATTTATTAATTGACACTGAATTTCATTTGCCACCATATCAACCATTCACATAACTTTGTCAGGTCTCTCTGAAGTTCTTCTTAGTCCTCTATAGTCCTGAGCAACTCCAAACATTTTGTTATCTCACAGCTCAGCCCCTTTCCAGGTGATTAATAAATATATTGAACCTGGGATTCAATATGGAACCTTGAAGCACACCCTGCTATTAACCTTTAGTTATGTAGAAAATTGACCATTTAATCCTACTCCTTGCTCTCTGTCTCCTAGCCAGTTTTTAATCCATTTTTGCCACTCTCCACATTGCAATTTCACTTTAGTAGCCTCTTGTGAGGACCTTTCCAAAGGCCTTTTGGAAGTGCAAATAAATTAGGTCCTTTGATTCTCCTTCATCTACTACTTTATAGACAAGGTCAAAGAATTCTAAGATTAGCAAGATATGATTTTCCTTTGCAGTTTCCTTAGGTTACATCTTACATCATAATCTTCAAGGTGTTTCATTATTCTATTTTTAAGTATAGTTTGAACCAATTTCCCAGGTACAGATGCAAGGTTTACTGGTCTAGAATTCCCCAGATTACCCCAAAACTATTTTTAAAATATAGGTACAACATTTGTGACCCTCCTATCCTTTGTAACAGCGGCTGTTTTTAAATAAGAAACTGCATATTTTGTTAACCACTCAGCCACTTCATACTTAAGCTGCTTTTGAACTCTTGAGTGTGTGCTGTGAGTAAAATATTGCTTTTTAAGTTATCAGTTTGCTCCAGCACCTTTTCTTCTAACACCTCATGCTCTGATAGTGCCTCATCTTTATTACCAGTAAGGAGCCAGGTCTGGGGTAGGACTCTCCCCAACAACCTCTTTGATTGCTTTGCATCAGTCTTCACCATTTAGCTTGTCAGCAATGTCCTTATCTTCCTTAATTGCTCTCATTACCCCTAATTCTTTCATAGGCTTCCAGCTTCCGATATACTTGAAGAATCTTGTTTGTTTTTACACCTTTAGCTATTTGCTTTCAAATCTATCTTGCCCATTCTAATTTCCTTTTAATATACTACATGCTGCAATTTGTGCTCCTGTTGACCTGCTTCGCTACGGTCGGATTTCCAATTTTTTATCTTTGCTGAAAAATAAACAGAATAACTCAATGTATTTGTCTCAGAATATTATATACACTACAGTCAGTTTTGTCTTAATTGTGAAGTACATTCATGATTGTAAAACATAGTGAGTTCTGACATGAAACAATTGATTTCAGGTTTAGATTTTTCAGAATTTGCCGTTTGTGGATTTTTAATCGATATGAGCTAAATTTGTGATTTTCTTAGATTTACTTGTGTAATAAATACCATTAACTTTTCTTTCTTTCTGCTCTCAGTACAAAAGGGGAGTTTTGGAGAAATTCAAAGAATTTTGTGAATTCAAGAAATTTTCAAAGTTATACATCTTATTAAAAACCAAGGATATTATGACAAAAGTAAGTTGGGTATACAAATCTATTCAGTTACAATACTACATTGTTTCTACCTCTCAGGAGTGTTTTTGATGTTAGTTTTATAATTTTTTCGTAAATATGTCTTAAATTCCATTCCACTCAGATTTGTTATACTTTATTAGCTGTTGCTGCTGTGAGCTGCCTAGTACTGGATCAATGATATTTAAAATGGGTGGAGTCCTGTAGTCCAGTCCTACAGAAAACATATTCCATTCTGGCCTCTAGCCGACATAACATTTTACTTTTAGTGAACAAACTGAAAATAAGTAAACTTAGTCATTACACATCGTTTAGAAAGCAAAACCACATTGTATTGATCAACTTTTTATTCTAAATAATAATTTTCTATGTATAAAGGACAGCATACTTTAGACTGTCCTTTTGATTTAACTGGGCATAAAAGTGTAGCATAAATCCATGCATTCATGTGAAAAAGGTATGTCCTCCCTGCCTCGACTTTAAAGTCATAGTTCCCCAACCTGGTTTGGTGCTTTACTTCCTACTGCATGATTCAAGAGACTTATCTCTATTTCTTCCTGTGACAGTTGTATGGACACCACTCAGTAATCCTTTTGCTTCTGGTAGCATCACCACAACTGTAAAATGAGCATCTAGTAACAGGCACATCCAGTCCATAATCTGGTTTATGGTTGGAGAGTGCATGCCAGGAAAATTTATACTAACTTTTTCACTGCACTTTATATACAGGTACTGCAAATACCGGAGAAACAGAACAACTTGCTGAGCTGAAAGGTCTTTCAGATGAGGCAAGAGAAACGTTTCACTGTATGCTGAATGGAGAATGGCATTTAACAGTGCTGCCTTTTGTGGTCCAACACTCAGGAGCACTGACCTGCCCTGCCAGAAACAGCACCCTCTGTGAGTCAGCTGATTTAGAGATGCCTTACGGTGTGCTAATTTAGCACAGGCTCACTGGTAAAGCAGCAGCAGAGATAATGGATTTACTTGGTTTAATCAACAGAAAAGATACAAAACCACACATGGAGAACAAAGGAAATAGAGGGAAGAGGAAATAGGCAGGGTAAATAAAAAGAGAAGGGAACCCGAGGAAAAGGAGGTCGTTCTGTCTTTTTTCAGAAGAAGACTGTTCAACCTCCTTCCCTGTGTTCAACCTGTGTTTCAAATTAGCTCCTGAAAAGGTAATTCCAACAGAAATTAATTGTACACAAGCTCATGGGTGAAATCTTGGTCCCACTAATGTCAACAGGAGTTTTGCTCTTGACTTCAGTGGAGTTAGAATTTCACTCATGTCACCTAGGAGAGGACTATAGGGTTGGTGCTTTTTATTGATTTGTCTGTGTAGCATTCAAAGATCTCCATCTTCTCTCACTTCTCTTTTAAATCATTCTCCAGGTTTGGCATTACTCTGTAAATTGCATCATGTATTATATGATTATAGGTACTGGGCTAGACGGATCATCGGTCTGACCCAATATGGCCGTTCTTCTGTTCTAGAACATTTAACTGAGCGTTGTTGATTTGCTGATGTATTTCCCCCTACATCTCTGTTCCACTTAAATTACAATTTGTTCAGGCTCTGTTCTGTAGCGTGCATTTTCCTCTCATAAACAATGTATACAGATATGGAATGAGTTAGGCTTGCTGAGCCCCTATCATTGTCCACTGCTAAAGAAAAGGAGTACTTGTGGCACCTTAGAGACTAACCAATTTATTTGAGCATAAGCTTTCGTGAGCTACAGCTCACTTCATTGGATGAAGGTGCCACAAGTACTCCTTTTCTTTTAGCGAATACAGACTAACACGGCTGTTACTCTGCAACCTGTCACTTCTAAAGAGTTGCGTTGAAGCTGGTAGAGCTGGACTAGTCAGCGATTATTATTATTTATATTACAGTAGCATCTAGAAGCTGCAATGAGACTGGAGATCTCATTGTGCTACACACTATAGAAATACTTAGAGATATTTCCCCGAAAAGCTTCCAATGTAAACGAACAGAATAAAGAAAGAGTGGGAAGAGAACTGACTGCCTTCAAGTCACATAGCGCATCAATGGCTCAGCCAGGTATACAACTCATGTTTCCTGAGTCCAAGTCGAGTGCCCTACCCACTAGCCCACACTGCCTCCTGTTTACAAACTGACAAAGCATTGCTAGTGATCTGCACCCTGTGATTATTGCAATAAAAATGTCAGAAATTTGAAAAATTAAACCTCAAAACACTGACGTGACAAACCATCTTACATTTCTATCCTGGGCATAACAGCATGAAATATTTTCTTTGGGGGTGGAGGGTGGGCAATGAACTAGGTTTTCCTTTTCCACCATTATATACATTACAGCAGCCATCTTAAAAACAACAAGAAAACCAAACACTTCCCTTAAGGAAGGAAAAGAATGTTGGCAGCTGCTGAGCAAGAGCGTGTCAAATGAGAAGGGAAGAGCACCGAAGAGATTGGTACTTGGAAAACCTCCCTAGACATATGTCTGCCACCTTGTGGCGAATACATTTAATGGCATTTGTTTGTTTTAAGTCCACTTAGGCATTGTCACAGCCAAGCATTGTGAAGTCTCAGTAGCCTAGGAGGAAATGCCAGCTGCTCTAAAGATCAAAATTATTTTCACATTGCATTTTTCATTTTTGCACGTCCTCATGGTGAGTTATTCAAAACCTTAATAGTTTTATAATGACAACAAGTACAAAAGCAGTCACAAATAAACTTTAGTCAAGGTTTTTAAAAAGCACTTATTGTCATGAGCCAAATCCTGGCTCCCTCACTCCAAGAGCATGGTTTTCAGGCACAGCTCCATGGCCACGGAGGCAGCAGTCAGCCCTGAGCAGCCGCCATGCCTCCTCTTGGACACCTGTCCCTTCAGATTTCACCCCCTCTCCATTTCCTAGTCCTCACCAGTGATCCTCCCCCACCGCCAACAGTTGCAGCAGTCCAGCCTGAAGTAAGAAGCAGGTCATCTTCTATTTATTCAGCCTTAAAAATAATTTTAAACTGTGCTTTATATCTATGTGAAAACAGCTCTGTAGGGCTCAGCCGCAGGTAACCAGAAAAAGGGAAAACAAGCATCAAAGGGCACAAACTTCTCCTACTTAAAAAGCACAGGCCTGTCTGTGCAGAGCATTTCTCCACCCAAACCCACAGTAGGAGCAACAGAACCAGGGCTTTCTTCAGAAGGAAAAGCAAGCAAACGGTGGTTTACTTTAGCCGAACACAGCCTTCAGCTCCTAGATTTCCACAGTATACTACTTCTAGGTAAAGAATAATTGGTTTTTCCCTGCACCTGTTCCTGGGAAATGCTTCTTCTCTCATGGCCCTCTTTCACTATCTCCTCCTTACATTCCTGCTATAATGAACCTCTAGTTAACTCTTTGTTAACATGTGACATGATGATCAGGCAAATGTATGAGATAGGCACTTGAGCCAGAAATGCTGCAGAAATAGCTTGGGCTCTGATCGAATGCCCCAATACTCTATCTGGTGGCCTCACGCTATCCAGCTGGTAACACAGGCAAATACAACCAGATACCCATGACAAAATCCTTTGCACCCTTTTCAGAGTGCCCTTCATTCTGTCTGCAAAAGCCATGAACAATTGAGACGAAGACCTGAAAGGTTTACTCCATTCCAGACAAAACGCTAAAGTGTGCAGTCTCTCCTCCCCCCTTATTACCATGAGGCTCTGGGAAGAAGGTTAGTAAGCAAATTGCTTGGTCCATATGAAAAGTGGAGACCACTTTAGTAAAAAAGCTTGGCTGGGAAGAAGATAGACTTTACTTGCATAAAAAAACCATATGTAGGATAGGATACTAGCGCCCTCAATTCCCCCCCACCCTCACATGGGTGATATAATGACTACTGAAAATGCTACCTTCACTGAAAGGTGCAACAGAAAGCAGGTCGCTACAGGCTTGAAGCAGGGACCCATCAGCTTTGTTAATACTAGATTAACTCATTGGGCTGGGAAAAAAGGGAGCAGTTATCAACAGGTTGGTGGGATGCTGATATAGCCGCTTGGTTTACCCTGATTGAGCTAACCACCAATCCCTGATGTTTCAGATACAAAAGGTAGTCCAGCATGTGCTGAATAAAAGCAAGGATAGGGGAGACCCCTTTCCGACTCAACTAGACAGAAAACCTCTTTCATTTAGCAAGGTAAGTTGTCCTAGCTGACGGTTTTCTAATATTCAGCAGTACCTCCTGCACCTTTCCAGAGCAAGACTCCTCCAGCGAAGTTAACCATGAAGCCTCTAAGACTGTCAGGTGAAAGACCTGAAGATCGGGGTGGAGGAGACAGGCATGATTCTGAGAGATTAGGCCTGAGTGAAGCAGGAGTGACAGTGGGGGCTGACTGAGAGGTCCAAGAGCTGTAAAAACCAGAGTCGATGGGGCCGTGCTGGGGCGATCAGTATGAGACAGGCCTGGTCCTGCTTGACTTTGCACAGAACTTTGAGCAGAAGAGGGATGAAGGGAAATGCGTTCAGCAGACCCTCTGACCATGGCAGTAGAAAAGCATCCATCCATGAATCTGGGTTGTATCCTGCTCTGGAGCAGAACTAGAGATATTTTGTGTTGTTGTTTGTTGCAAACAAATCCACTTGGGGAGTCCCTCAGAGCTGGAAAGTGGACCTTGCTATGTCTTGGTAAAGAGACTACTCTCGGTGATTGATGAACAACTTGCACAGGCAATCTGCTGGCAGATTCTGAACCATGGGATGTAGGCTGCTTTCAGAAATATAGAACTGTCGTTGCAGAAGTCCCAGAGTAATATTGCTTCCTGACAAATTAGTCAGGACTAGACTCCCTGCTACTTGTTTACATTAACCATGGTGGTAGTATTGTAGGGCAGCACCAATATGCCCCTTCTCTTGACATGAGGAAGGAACACCATGCAAGCCAATCAGATAGCTTGCAACTCCTTGATGTTTATGTGTAGACTGAGATCTTGGGGATACCAGAGACCTTGCATCTGCAGGGGTCCCTGGTGAGCCCCCCAACCCAGGTCCAAGGCATCTGTGACTAGGGTAAGAGATTGTTGAGTGGAATGAAAGGAGCTGCCTTGCAGACACTGGTCAGGTCTACCCACCAATCTAAGGAAGATAAGATGTGACTTAGTATGTGTACTAACGTGTATGGGGTGATTTTTTTGGCGAATACATGGCTGCCACCCAGCCTTGAAGGAGTCTGAGAAGCAGCTTGGTGTACTGGACCATGTGCCCCAGCAGCCTTAAACAGTTTCTCACCATGGTGAAAGGATAAGTCTTTGAGTCCAGAATGAGGCTTTGCATTGTCTGAAATCTTGCCTTTGGTAGTATGGCCCTGGATATCGTCGAGTCCAGGACCACTCCAATGAATTTTGTTTTCTGCACTGGAGACAGGAATGACTTGTCTGAGTTGATCAGCAGGCCAAGCACCTTGAAAGTGGATCAAATTATGCTTATGCTGGACACCACCTGTGAGTTGGATCGACCTCTTACCAGCCAGTTGTCCAGGAAAGGGAATACATGGACCCTGGAGGAAAGCTGTTATCACTGCCATGTAAAAACACATGGGGCAGCCGAAAGACCAAACTGATCATGGCGACTGCTGACTGTGAACCTCAGAAATTTTCTGTGGCTCTGATGAATCGCCACATGAAAGTAGGAGTCCTCGAAGTTGAAAACAGCATATCAGTCCCCTGGCTCCAGGGAAGGGATGATGGAAGCTAGAGTAGCCATCTGGAATTTCAATTTTTTCAGGAACTTGTTTAACTGCTTTAGACCTAAAATAGGCCTGAGACCTCCTTTTGCCTTCAGGATCAGGAAGTATCATGAGTACATCCCTTTTCCCCTGAAAAAAGGAGGGACCTCCTGTATAGCTCTTACAAGGAGGAGCAATTGTATTTCTTGCAGTAACACTGCCTCGTGAGAGGGGTCCGCCAAGAGGCCTGGGGAAGAGTGATAGAAGCAGGGATTAGATATAAATTGGAGCTTCCATCATGCTTAGAACCCACCAGTCTGTTGTGATATGGGCCCAAGCATGATGGAAGTGAGACAGGCAATTTGCAAAAACTGAAAAGAAAAAGATGGGACTCTTAGAACTGGTAAACTGCTCTCAACTTGTCCATCAAAATGAGCTCTTGGAAGATGACGACTGACTTGATGAATGGGTGGCTGCTGAAGCAGAGGGCAGTGGTGAGCATCTTTTGTAACCTCTGCTTCTTTTCCTTTGCAGGTCTTGTGCTCCAAGGGCAAACCCCTGAAAATGATGGCAAGCATGACGATGGAAGGTTCAGATTCTAAAGAAAGGGGAGCCAGGGAGATGATCTGTGGCTTTCTCCTAGATGGTATCACTTTAACTGGTACCCTGATGGCCAAATCCGATGGAACTTCCCTGTGCAGAAGCGAAGGTGCTCACAGCCTGGGAGGCTGGTGATGGCATAGCAACATTCTCACAGCCTCAAATGCCTCAGGAGTAGATGGCACCATGAAGACTCTCTGCAGTACGGTGTCATGAGGGGATGTTGAAAAATGAGACCAGCTCCCAAAGCACAACAGGCCTGTACTGGGCTCTGGTGTCAGATTAACTCCCCTGTTTAGGGATGTGGTCTGGGGAGTGTTTCCTGCCAGAACGCACTCCCGAGTCTTTAGACAAGCTCAACCTCTTCACCTCTTTCGATGATCTCAGGACCTAGTCCAATTTCTGATGCCTCTTCCTTGGTACCGACTCTGCCGATCTGACTCCCTGTTCCGGTAGTACTAGAGGTGTGCTAGTAGTCGATGCCAAGGTGTTTGGTATCCGGACCAAGGTAGAGGGCTCAGATGGAAGATGTAGTACTGATTTGAGAACCAAATATTTCAGTCTGGCTACCCTGTCTTTTTTAGAAGAAGGCATAAAGCCCTCACAAATGGCACACTTGTCACTCATATGAGCTTTCCCCAACCAATTACGGCAGCTGGGGTAAGGGTCACTATTAGGCATTGCCTTACCACAAGAGTGGCAGAACTTGAAACCTGGAGAGCATGGTACATCTTCGGTATTGAGGCCAATACCCAGACTGGGTGCCAGAATCACACAAAACAACATTTTCTTTTAAATTAACAACTAAATAACTAACTACTAAAGTACACTAACTATACAACGGGTACTATTTCCAGGATTTGCCTAAAGACTCACAGCAGCAAAGACAGGGAGCTCCAACAACCATCATGGGCAACAGGAAGGAACTGAAGGGGGGTCAGCGTGGCTTGGCCCTTTATGCCTGAGTGTGGTGTGTGAGGACGCAGAGGGCACTTGTGACAGGTACTGCGAAGGGAAAAACTGTGCACTCGAGCACACAAACACCTATAGTGGAATAGACCTGTGCACATCACTTGAAGAACAGCTTGGCCCTTCAGTGTGTTCAAAATGCAGCTGGTCATTTCCTCATTCTATCCATAGCTACTACACATGGCCTGTGTGACAACCTCTCTATGGGTTTTATGGGAAGCCAGGGTAGGAGCAGAAAAAGTTTCACCAGTTCCCCCTGCTGTTTTCCCATAGATTCCTTACCACAATTCTCTACAAATGTGTGATCTGCTTTATTTTACCAATGGGCTAAGAAACAGTGGTGGAACATGCTAGAAATGTTGTTCCAATTTGGCCAATCTCATACCAATGCATTCTAAGAATGGGATTTGCTATAGTCAAACTGATTTACTGCAAATCTGATTTATGGAGAATGAAGCAATTACATTCCATTGTTAAATTTTCAGATGTGATAATTGCACTAGTGATTGTGAACTCTGGGTTTTTTTGCATGCACCCAAATAACTGTATACGACTGGATATCTTTCAGATTACTTTTCATTGCCTTTGGAGAGATGTGCTTGAGTTCCAACATTCAGATTCTCAAAATTTAGCTGCATTCAATGTGAAAACCTGTGACAAATATACACATCCCGCATAGCTAATGATCTGTGAGGACTGGAAAATGTGTGCTTGTTGTTTAAACTGATATGTGCTCTGTACTCTTCTTTGTCGTGAAGGCTCAGGTTATCAGGATGAACACTCAGAATAAGATTTATACTTCAGACACAATGGTGTGACACTGGACATTACATTATTTCACCTCAGCAACATAAGACTATCTCGGATAGCCTCTTTGCCTGATGTGCTTCACATTTAGAGTGATGGTGACTTAAAGGATTCTTGGGAGTTACCCGCATTCCTTTTCACCCTGACTTTAAAGAGTGAACGGCAGTGAGTCTGCAAGCTTTTCCAAGACAGCCTTGGAGGGTTTGTTCAGCAGTTTGTGTCTCAGACAAACACCATCATGCAGCTCTAATCTGAACCTTGACCTCCTCCCAGTGTCCCAACACATGTGTGACCTGCACTGGGTAAAACATTAACTTTGTTCTCCGTGTTAACAAAGTGGAAGCTGCTTCGGTGCACCTGTTTGTTTGGAGTTACTGGCAACCACAAGGCTATCAGAGCCTAACTTTAAAAAAACAACCCCTGTGCTAAGGGGCAAATTCTAGACTGGTGTTGTAGTTCAGTGAAACAATAAATTGAATCCAATTTTCTCATCTCAATTTAGTCTTTATGTTCAAGTACAGGCAGATGGAAGAGATATTACTTTGCACCTAATTACAAAGGCATGTGGTCCCCATTCTTGCCTGGCTTTCCAATTCAGATGAAGTTTCACCCTTTTTTTTCCCCCTCCAGGATAACAAACAGGAAGATAGTTAACACAGCTCGAAAGGAAATGCGGCTGCTCATTAGCATCTATGGAGGAACATGTCTCTTGTAATGCCTTTTGTAAAATGACAGAATGATGGAGTAATGAGAACATATATTACTGACAGGTGTAATTTCACCCCTGCTTGAAAGGCTAGGACTTAAAAAGGAGATGAAAGCCTCAAAATGATGAATGGGGATGGAAAAAACCTGACAGGAATAACATTCCCTATCTCAAGGGAATTAAGTCATGTGATAATGCGGTTTTCCATTTGGCTGAAGGGTCGTAAAGATTTACAATGTGTTCTGAAGGGATTTGCTAGAAGTTTATTTGATGGCTGCTAGAACACGTCACTGCACTTGTAAACAATATGAGAAGCATAGCTTCAGAGGGAAATATCAAGAAAATGGCTATAAACTACTTCTTGCAGTGGTTTTTATTCAACAGCACTAATCTACCAGCTAGTTTACAAGAGGATGTCTCCCTCATCATGAATGATATTGGGTTAAGTCCTGTTAACTCCAATTTACCATGTAAAACAGTGTGCCTCTCCCCTCGCCCCTTGTGCGTTTATATATTTTATACTTTGGTCATAAAATGTTTTACATCTTTGGCTGAGATGATACATGGCTGAGATTACACACACACAATCTCAGACAATGGCTGAAATAAAATGTATGATCAAAGTATTAGAGATACATGGGCATACATAGGCACCCAAGTACTGGATTTTCAAAGGCGCCTATGTTTAGGCACCTAAATTAAAATCCTCTGATTTTCAGAGGTCTGACCTGCAACTCCCACTTACCTTTCCTCGTTGAGGCAACATAAGAACCAATTCCAAACCCAAATCTTTTTTCAGGTGCAGAATGATTCAATTGGTGCTCAAAAGGAGTTTAACTTACACACAAAGGGCATGGATGGGAGGTTGATGTGGCATGAAAATCAACCAAAGGAGAGTGTAAGACAGGTAGGGAGACATCATTTTATCTTACACTCTCCTGTTAATTTGTTTCTTGTTATATACACTTCCACTCCCTGAATGTGTAGGTTACACTTTTCACTAAAACGTAAACTGACATAAATTATATTGTTTTCTCAACTTTAAGAATTTACATCCAACGTGTAATTTACACCAAGATCTGGACCACTGGAGAATGGTCTGGTTCTTGTGTTCAGTTACCATGGAAATGGACAATGACATTACTGTTGAGGACCCTGATTTAACATCTTAAATGTGTAATTACTCTAAAAAGGCCCTTTAGTGCTTCTGATAATATTTACATTCTTTAAACGGAGGCATCAATTGGAATTTTAATTCTGTAATACCTTTGATGAATCCATAACAGCCATTGGCTTGTTTCAAAAGTTTGGAAAACCAAGATAGAAGGCCACTTACCCAAATATCACAGGCAAAAGCTCTTGCTTGGTTGAAAATACTGCATTTCAAAGAAACTTCACGATTTACAACAATTAAATGTTACCTGAGGCTTAATTTAACATCAGTAGGTCGTCTTAACAAACCTCATCAAAGAACATGATATAAACTAATAAACAGACTTTTCTAAAATTAGAGCTACTAATTGTCTTGTACTTCTGAATAAAAATAAATAGCAAAATATGTCCATAATTATAAATGGATGAAAAAATATTTTCTGTAAGGGTTGTTCTTTGACAGGAAATAGAAACACACTCCTCATTCAATGCTGTTTGCATATGCATTAATCCAAGTATCTTCTGCTCAAACTTTTGAGCTATTAAAATACTTTCCTCCCCACTAAGGTGCACCTTCCTGCTCTTCTCCCATTACTCCCTCTTGTTCTCATTTCTCACAGATCTTCATCTCATGCTTCAAATCTTCCTTGGTTGAGGTAAGCCCCAGCCTAAACCTTCCTTAAACTCCTACCCTCTACTCTCACAGGGTCAGCTCCTGCCAACCTTAGTCTAATTCCCATGTTCCTTCTCCTGTCCCATACCAAAGAAGCCTGTCTCAATCCATGATCTGTATCTCCAACTCTCCATTGGAAGAAATCTGGCTCTTATTCTTCACTTCTTCCCACTCCTTCAGAGATCTTCCCTTTTTCCACATCTCCTAGCCTTGAATGCTCTGGGTGGTGACAGCAGATTCCTCTTCTAGTTACTTTGAGTCTGCCCCTTCCTTCCCCCTTCCTTTGATATCCTTTCTGTGTGGTTTCTTCCCCTATCCCTCCATGTGACTGCCAATGAATACCTCTAGCTCCTCCTCATCCTTCCTCTTTAACTTCAATAGCTGATTCTGCTTTTCCTTATCTCAGTTCACTTCCCTGTTCCAGAATAACTTTAACTTCCATAGTGACAACCTAACCAGTCTCCGCTTTCCTCCTTTGTTCTGCAGCTCTGCACCAGCATGTCTACTCAATCCCTTGCTCATACTCTCCTCTAGATCTTCATTATCTGTTCCTCTAGTCTTGGAATCTGAGTGCTTCCTCTCTGATAGCCACTTCATCTCCTTTAATAATACTCACTCACTCATCCCTTTCATAATCTCAATTCCATTAACTTTTCTGACTTCTCTGAAATTTTTTTTTGCCTTCCTCTTACTATTTTATCATTCCCTTTTCCCACAAGTGGTCCATAGCAGTGTTGGATAAATTTGCTCTACCCTCACATCTTCCTCTTCCACTCCTCCGCTGAACACCACGAAGAAAGGTTTCCTCTATTAATTCTTGCTCTCTGCTTCACAGTGCTTGTGACCTTCTTGTTAAACATCTCCACTTCATACTTCTTGACTCCTTTGCCTTCAAACCCAGTTCCCTTCTGTTAGCTGTAGGGATATTGCAAGGACCCCACTTCCAATTTCAAATGTATTTTGTTAGGAAATTCAGCAAACACATATTTCCAAATATGCCAAAGCCACATGTCTCCATAACACAAAACGCACAAGTTTGTTTCTAACTACGTTTAGAGGAGCTTGCAATATCTTTCAACATTTAAAAATATGTTTTGGTTAACCATTCAGTGTCTTCGATTATCATTAATAGAGACAGATAAAGGATGTGCTTGATGCTACAAAAGCAGAAAGATTTCTTCAATTAGTTTGCTTCATTTGTAGATCTTTTTGGAGCTAGAAGGAAATACCATGGACAAAAGTTTTATGCGTTATGCACATTTTTTTACATGTCTCCTTCTGTCTTGACATCTGTCTCCCTATACGCAGCAATAATGTCATTCCATAGTGGCAGAGGAATGTAGTATTTCCACTTGATAGCATACATTTGAATGCAGCTTTTTATTCATAACTTCCGTTTTACAGAAAATCATTTTAAAGATTTTGCTATTTTTCTCTCACTCCATTGCTGTTTACAATAAATTCACAGAGACAAGGTGGGTGAGATAATATCATTTATTAGACCAACATTACCTCACCCACTTTGTCTCTTTAATATCTTGGGACCAACACAGCTACAGCCCTGTAAGCAATAAATTCACAGATAGTCTTATTTTGGGGGGAGGAATATATCAGGTGATATAAACTCCTCGGGGCAGGGACTCTGTCATATTATGTTTTTTTACAGTACATAGCACAATCTGTACTGGAGATTTGCAGTTTTACTATAATATAAATATTTAAAATAAATAATTGTTATTCAAAATACAATTTACCAGAGCAGAAGCAGACCCCATGTTAATTTTTAAAATTCAAAACAGTAAAATATCTTGACTAGTTACTGTAAATATTTTTCATTTTACAAAGTTACTACTTGAAAACAAAAATTTTCTTGTATATAGTTAAGTAGTATCATCAATCACAATTACACTCATGAAATGATTGTAAGTCCTGTAAGTGCTTTGGTGTCGTGAAAAGTATAGATTTCCCCCAGAGATGTAGTTAACCAAGATTTTAGGCTGGAGTGAGTGAAACCTGTCTGCTGTTTAGTGAGCATTGCAGCTGAGGTGCAGTAACTATAATTTGATTGCACACATGTGCAATACAAGTGATATGTTTTATAACCTGTGTCACATTTGTGATGTCCACCCACTAACCCAATATAACATCATATAACTATATAAAGCTTAACATTTGTTTATTTTATTGCAGGCCAATGAGTGAAAATATATTTTAAAAATACCCATGATTGCAATGCCTTCCATGAGATAAATACTTTGTATTCTCCAGTATCATTTAAAGGGAAAGGTTTTCGTTTTCATAAATCATGATCCTACCTCGGGGGAGGAGGAGGTCAGCTCCTAAATGTTGCATCCCTTCACAGGGGTTTCCAGTTTCACAATCTTAATATATATTTTCCCTTTCTCTTCAAAGGTTGTGCATGTTCTTGGCCTTCACCCATGATGTTGTTACTGATCTTGAGTTGCCTCTGAGTCTGCCCAGTGGACTACAACTTTTTCACAGAAGGAGCTTAGGAACTCCTCCTGCTTCCCAGAAGCAGAACTGATTGATCTGATGCGAATAAAGGAGTGCCAACTAGCTGTAAAATCCCACTCTTTATGTCCGGAAAAGTATCTGCAAATTGCAGAGCTTTCACAGGCAACAGATTTCTTGCTATAAATGTTGCTCTCAACCACTTGGGAACTCTGTCAAGAGTTCACTGCAAGAAAGAAACATTCAGATTTTGACTGTCTAGTAAGTTGTACTGTGCTCACTAAATCCAAACGAGTCCCCTTACAGGCTTAGCACATTGTAGAGATAGAATACATGGGATCAATTAACCAATTCATTTAGTTAAGTCTTTATTTTACATATTTTACAGATTCTCTGTGCAACAGAACTGATGCCCTACCATGGCATTTGGTTGAAGTCTGTCTAACTTTTATGGTCAGTGCTTGTTTCAAATTTCCGTAATTGCTCAACTCCTGAGGAAGACTCTTTACTTGAAATTGCATTCATTTAAGTGACTTGTTTAAAATCATACAGATCCAGACTTACAGTTTCGTCTGCTTTACTCAACAACGCTCCCTTCACATGTATTTAGAATAAAATTCTGAACCTCCATCAGTACCCTGGAACACTGATTCAGCAAGAGATTTATACCTAAGGTTCTTATATGGCCCCCATCACCATAGCATTAGAGTTCCTCAAAACCCTCAGCATATTTATCCTACTAACACCCCTGTGAGGTAAAGAGGTACTATTATCTCCACTTTATAGATGAAGAACTAGGGCATAGAGAGACTAAGTGACTTACTGAAGATCAAAGAGGCCATCTGTGGGAGAGCAGGGAATTGAACCTGGGTCTACAAAAGGATGACCATGCCAGACCAACTTGATCTCTTTCTTTGAGAAGATAACTGATTTTCTAAACAAAGGAAATACAGTAGATCGAATCTATCCTGGATTTCAGTAAAGCATCTGATACAGTTCCACATGGGAAACTGTTAATTAAATTGGAGAAGATGGGGATTGATATGAGAATTTGAAGCTGGGAAAGGAATTGGCTAAAGGGGAAACTACAACAGGTCATGCTGAAAGGTGAACTGTCAGGCTGGAGCGAGTTTACGAGTGGAATCTTATTTAGCAGTTTCATTAATGATCTTAGCACAAAAAATGAGAGGGTGCTCATAAAATTTGCGGATGCACAAAGTTGGGAGGTATTGCCAATATGGAGGAGGACTGGAATATCATACAGGAAGATTTGGACGACATTGAAAACTGGAGTAATAGAAATGGAATGAAATTTAATAGTGCACTCTGGCAATTTATCACTTGGAAGAGACAAAGGAGGAGAAAGACCTGAGCATATTGGTCAATCACAGGATGACTATGAGCCACCAAAAAGGCTAATGCTATCTTAGGATGCATCAAGAGAGGTATTTCCAATAGAGAGTGGGAAGTATTACTGCCATTGTACAAGGCACTGGTGAGACCTCATCTGCAATACTGTGCAATTCTGATCTCCCATGTTTAGGAAAGATGAATTCAAACTGGAACAAGTGCAGAGAAGGGCTGCTAAGATGATCAGAGGAATGGAGAACCTTACGAGAGGAGACTTAAGGAGCTTGGCTTATTTAACCTAAAAAAATGGAAGGCTGCAGGGAGACATGACTTCTCTCTATAAATACATCAGAAGGATAAACACCAGGGAAGGAGAGGAGTTATTTAAGTCAAGGGCCAAAGTTGGCACAAGAACAAATGGACATAAACTGGCCAAAATAAGTTTAGGCTTGAAATTAGATGAAGATATCTAACCATCAGAGGAGTTAAATTCTGGAACAGCCTTCCAAGGGGAGTAGTGGGGGAAAAAAGGACACTTAGTTACTTACCTGTGTCACAACTGTTGTGCTTCGAGATGTGGCTGCAGATATGTATTCCACTTAGTTGTGCATGTGCCCGGTGCACCAAAGCCAAAGAAATTTACCTAGTGGTATCTGTAGGGGTGGCGCTCATGCCTTTGTCTCATAGCAACTCCCTGACTATATAAAAGTGGGGCCACCTCAGCCACCTTCAGTTCCTCTGAACTGAACCTCAGGCTGAAGGCTCTGTTGCAAAGGGGACAGAGGGTGGGTTGTGGAATATATGTCTGCATCCACATCTTGAAGAACAACAGTTACTACGTAGGTAAGTAATTGTCTTGTCTTCTTTGAGTGGTTGCAGACATGTATTCCATTCAGGGTGACTCACAAGACATTCAATGAGGAGGTGGGGCTCAGAGTCTATTTAAACAGTAGCTGCAGAATTGCCTTCCCAAAGTTTGCATCAGGCCTTGATGCCATGGTGATCACGTAATGTCTACCAATTAAGCTTTGTCACTGGTCCTTGATGTGGTCTTTCAGGAGGTCTCTACTGCCCCATGACTGGCTTTCTTTGGTTAGCCCCTGGTCAGGACAGTTCTTGGCTTCTGGCCTCTAGTCAGGCCTACGGGTCCACTTCAGTCCCTTTGGGCTGTGTTTCTTGAGGTGTCCAGGTGCAGGGGCTTTGCTCCTTTGCTGTCCCAGGCCCTTCTGCCTCCCTTCCTTCTCTGAGCTTTCTCCTTTTATAGCAGGCCTTGTTTCCCCTATTGATTTCATCTGTGGGTGTTTCCATGACTGGCAGTGGTGGCAGCCGCTTGGGGTCAGGCTGCTTGCCAATAGGCAGGAGAGGTTACCCTCTCTGCCTCTGCTCAGTATGGGGTTTGTAGACTCCATTACAGGCTAGTAATTCACTGACTCATCTAGCAGATGTTTTAGCTACCAGGAAGATCATCTTCTGGGAGAGGAGAGCCAATGAGCACATTCCTATCGGCTTGAACAGTAGATCTATCAGTGCGGCCAGCACCATATTAAGGTCACACAATGGCTCCATTTTTGTCACCAGTGGAATGAGATGGTCAATGCCTTTCAGAAATCTCCCTGCCATAGGATTTGAAAATACTGACTTTCCCCAGGGTGGAAAGCTGAAATCATGGCCAAATGAACTTTCAAGGAGCTAAGAGCCAGGCCCAAAGATTTCAACTGCAACCAATAGTCCAAAATGTTCTGAATTCAGGCTGACATAGGATGAGTTCCCTTAGAGGTCGCCCAAATAAAAAACAACTTCAACAAATAGGTGGCCCTCAAGGATGATTTTCTACTACTAAGCAGAACTTCCTAACCGCTTCCAAACACTGCGTCTCTTCCTTATCTAGCCATGCAGCCGTGCAGTAAGGTGTAGACTGTCCAGTGCCGGATGAACAACCTGGCCGTGATGTTGAATCTAAAAGCTGGGGGAGAAGAAGGAGAGACCTGGAAGGATGAACTGGTAGGATACAAAGATCAGAGAACAAACATGTCTTGGCTATGCTGGTGCAATCAGAATCAGTTTGGCGTGGACTAATTTGAGTTTGAGGATAACTTGAGGGATCAGAGGGCAGGGTGGTAGGCGAACATCAGAGTCAGACCCCAATAAACATAAAATGCATTGGTGAGGGACCTCAGACTGAGCCCTGTTCAGGAACAGAACTGACAACGTTTCCTTTTGTCCTTTGTCATGAATAAGTTGATGAATGGAGTGAAGCTGGCAAACCATGTGCCAACTCTTGCCAAGGCTTTAGGCCTCAGCCAAGCACTGACAAATTCACTGGTGGAAACCACTTAATTTCATCTGTGTGTTAGTATGGATAAGATGGGTATTGAACTTATAACAATGTGTTTATATTTTACAAAATGCTTGTAAGTTGCTGCATGCATTACTGTCACATATCTTTATCAGGTAATATTTAAGGTAATCTTTATCAGGTAATATTTAAGGCCACTGTGGGACATCACAATACAAAGACTTTGTTAATTGCCCTTTCACACCCATGAAGAGGCTATGTGCAAAAGGGTTCATACCATCAGCTTGAATTCTGGAAGAAGGAAATAAAGATAGCTGACAAGAAAATTTTTCATCTCTCTTTGGCTGTTTGGACACTCACAGGGCTGGCACTATGAAACAGAAGCAGAGATCCCCAGGGTCAACATGGCTTAGCCCTGAAAGACATTTAGAGCTGACAGATTACTACAACTCTGTCACCTTTTAAAACCATAGACTGTAACACATTTGTGTATATATGCTTGCTTACTTCAAACCTTGTAATAACTCTCTCATTTCTTTTTCCTAGTTAATAAATCACTAGTTTATCACAGGATTGGCTACAAGCATTGTCTTTGGTGAGGGATCTAAGGTACAATTAACCTGGAGTAAGTGACTGGTCTCGTGGGACTGGAAGCAACCTGAATATTTTGTGATATTTGGTGTACATCAACCAACTATCACTAAGTCCAGAGTTGGAGAAGTGCTGCGGTGGGCTAAGAAGACCAAGACCCTAGGTAAAGGGACACCTGGTTTGTGCAGAGGGAGGGCAGGAAGCCCCACAAGCTGAAGAGCAGGAGAGGGAAGTAGCCCAAGGGAAGGAACCTCTAGTTCTAGTGGTTTACCGTTATCCCTGGGGCCCCTGGGCTGGGACCCAGAGTAGAGGGTGGGCCCGGGTCCCTCCCTCTCTACTCCCCTCCTCTAGGACACTAGTGGGACAGTTAACACCCCAGTTCAGGGGCAAGAAACAGTACCCTGAACTCTCCCCCGCCCCAAGAAGAGAAAGCGCGAGATCCATCATAGTAGTGCCGGCAATTTGCCACAATAGATATATGCAGCCATATGGCTTAATAGTTTCAGGCACACATTGGGTATTGTACAGGATGAGACCAGAGGCCTTACACAGGCACTGAATTGTCTGGAATCATTCACACAGGAGAAAGGCCCTCAAATTATAGAGTCTAGTGAACTCAATTTTTTTGGGTAGGCTTCAGTGTTAATTTATCATCATTAAGGATCAGGCATAGCCAATGAAAAAGATCCAGCATGACCTGGACATGACTGAACACTTGCTTCTCAGACTTGCCTCTTACTAGCCAGTCATCCAAGTATGCGAAGACATGAATTCTACTCCTCCAGAAATGGGCAACTGCAACCAACATACATTTGGTAAAGACGTGTGGAACTGAGGACAAACTAAAGGGGAGAACTGTGTACTTGTAATGTTGACAGCTGACTAGGAAACTCAAGAACTTCCTATGGCCCTGGAAGATAGACACATGAAAATAAACATGTTGGAGATCGAGAACAGCACACTGGTCATTGTAATTCAGACCAAGAAGAACAGTGGCCAGAGTAACCATGCAGAATCTTATATATTTGATGCATCTGTTGAGAGTGCAGAGACCGAGAATAGGTCTCATTCCTCCCTTGAACGTGGGGATTTGGAAGTATTGGGAATAGACTCCTTTTCTGGCAGGCTGATGAAGGACCTCCTCTATGGCTCCCAGGGCGCACACAGGCTGAACAAGCAGTTAGTTCTGAAAGGGGTCCCTGAAAAGGGATGGGGGTGCGGAGTTGAATCTACTTGACATGTATTATGTTAAAAAAGAAAGACAAAGTGAATACTGTTTTCCATTCCCCCTAGACTCTTTCTGTTAAATAACAGGAATAATAACAGATCCGGTAATGCTTTCAAAAGCTATCGATTGAAAATGCTATGCGCAACACATTTTTATTATTATAAATGCTTTTTTTTTCTTTTCTTTTTTTTATCAGAAAAAGTGGCAATAGAGTTAGTTGCCATGACCATTATACAGTACAAATACTGGTGGCCAAATTCTTTGCCCTCATCTGCGTGCAATCCCCTTTGGGTTTAATGGGAATTGTCTAGGAAACAGCGCAGAATTTGAACCTGAAAGGTTAAGGAGATAAATTATTCAAGGAAAGTTATATGGTTATCGGCAATACCTCACTGGCTCTTTTGTCAAGCAATATTAACATGGATGATCAAGAATAACAATTACACACGTTTCAAATAAAATCACATAACACTCAGAAAATATGAGAGTCTTACAACCAAATGATTGTCACACATGCTTATGTTCTGTGAACAAATACAGAAAGTATGTGTGAAGAAAAGACTAATAAGTCAGTTCAACCAGGGAGTAAAAAGAAAACGCCCTTTAGATAAGTTTTTCCTTTAAATAACTCCTTTGCCTACAAGTACAGCTGCTCTTTTTAAACACACTTAAGAGAACCACCAAAATGCCACATTTATTTGACTATTCTGTTTTTTCTAATTTTGTGTGATTTGACTTCACTTGGACAAAAAGCCCTGATGGGTTAGGATATATTAACTCACCTTTGCAAACAGAACTGTTACTATATCTGTTCTGTAGCAAGCTGCACTGTATTTGTAAGTGACTGCGTATGGCATCTGTGGCCCAGATCTTGCATCTTAACACATGCTTAACTTGATTCCTATGAGTAAGTCCTACTGAAAGCAATGGCTCCATTGAAACCAGTGGCAAGACTCCCATGTAAATCCATGGAACTAGCTCATGGTAGAAAAGTAAAGTACTAGCACAAGTGTTAGTGGAATCTGGGTCTAAGTCACGTTCTGTTTTGTTTTAAGGTTCCAGCATTAAACAAGTAGAAATTGATTTTGATTCCTAGCTCTAAAAACCACACAGATCTACTCAGGACATAACAATAACATGAATTTTTAATATACAGGGTACATTTGGTGAGGAACAACTAGAGAAAGAGAATGAATCATTTATGGGATATTGGTGTCTTTCAATGGCAGTTGGGAATCTAACTCCGTTAGGCCCAAAAGATTTATCTATAGCACTGGTGCATACATTGTATATGTGTCTCTGCCTTTAGCATAAGACTGAACTGATACGTTTTTCATATATCCGGCTAAACTCTTTAGTTAAAAAAGAGAAAAAAATAAAGTGATTAACAAGAGATTCTAATGCCCTGTTAATATCAAACCCAAACATTTAAAAGGTGTTCTAGCTTTATGTTGTATCAGCATAAATTCCACATAAAATGGAAGGTTTTTCCTGTATGATAGCCTAAGTTTCAGGGGTTATAATCTTTTTGTCATATTAAACAAACTATCATGCACCATCTTTGTCAAAAGATAGGGTAAGTATTTTTCAAATTTATGTATATGATTGAACTGAACTGTTTCTAGGTCTAATAGTTCATTTAGATTTAGTTGTATGCTGTGATGAAGTGGAAATTTTCTGTCATATTTTAATGAATCCTATGTGTGCCTCAGTTTCTCCTATATTTTGTATTGTTACCCAGTGAGGGGAGGGAAGGATTGTTTGCTCCCAGGGCAGGCTGACAGAGATAGATATGAATAATGCCTAGCTGCCCGAGCCGGAATTAGTCATTGAAAAGAACCTGCCGAGCCCGACCCCATGCCAATGGAGAATCTGAGAAGACAATGGCAAATCCAATCACCAGGAAATTGACACTTAGCAACCAACAACGCAGAAGGAGATGGATTTCTCTGCCTCTCAACGGGGAAGCTAAGCAACATCTCCCAGCTCAAGAATAAAGGACTGGGAGGTGTAAGGTGGGGCCATAAAAGTTGGGTGATGGAAAGAGTCAGGGCTCTGATCTGAGAAGTGACCAAGGAGATTAGATTGGGAGAGAGAGACAGACTTTGAACAGTGGGGTTCACGACAGCTCGGCTGGGCTCACCTCTGGACTGACCAGAAGGGACCTGGACTATGCTTTAACTTTCTTTTCCTTCTGCTAACCTAAGGACTTCCTATGCTGGGACTAATAAACCCAACTGTTTTGACAACACTGTATGAGTGTCACTGCAAAGACTTGGTGAGGTGCTTTAATCCCTGAAGAATATTCAAGTCTCTGCCAGTCTCTCAGATGGACCTGCTGAGTAAAACTCATTGTGTGAAGTGGGAGTGTTGAAGCCACAGAGGTTCAGTCACGGAGGTGGTGAGGCTGCTGGGCTTACCCTGCAGGAAGAGTGACGTGCCTTGGGGTCTGGCACACTGAAGGGGTTCCTCCTACAGACTGTTCCAAAGCTGGGAGTGTGTAGCACTGATCCTCTGGGTCTGTGACATATGCTTCCTATGCAAGGACTTTTATTTAGTATTCTACGATAAAAAAAAAATCATGAAGAAAACATAGGCTGTATTGACTCATCATGTGATGGTTTAAATTACTTTTTTTTTAATCTAGTGACAGTGTGATGACTTGATTCAAAATAGTTACACCATCAAGTGTTTCCAGCTGTAAATATTCAATCACAATGATAAGTAATTGCTACACTCCTAATTAGTTCTGAAAACATATGAGTGTATGCAACGTACGGCTATAAATTTGTACAAATTAACAGACTGGGTGGCCAAAAACATTACTCAAATTTTAAAAAGTGGAAAATTAAGAATGCTGAAATGATTATTTATAAAAAGACATCAAAATTATTTGTTACACCTCACTTCTCACTCCAGCTATTATATTACTGTTATTAATTATTGTTATTATTATGGTAATGTTTTGAACATCCTTTCTTAGAGATGGTTTTTACAAGAGTGTCACTTATCAAACTATTAGTTAATTTCAGCAAATGAAATGTTCTGTTAAGGGAGTAGCTGTTTATTTAATTCATTTCGTCCATTAAAAGATTTCATACATCAACTCTTTCTGCCTTTCCTCATTGTTTGCTTTGGAGGTAATCATTTATAATGTGAAAGTCATTGTGTTTGGTGACATTAGGCAGCTAGATGGCTGGTTTTTATTCCCTATATTTATGGATCTGAAGAAAGAAATATCAGTATTGTACAGGATCAAGGGCTCAATCTACTAATGAATATACATGAGTACCATTGCTTCTGAAAAGTCTATGTCCAAAAAAAGGTCATCTTTTAAGAGTGCAAATGTTGCCTTTGTTTTATTAGTACCAACTTGTTTCTTTTTTACTTACGCAGTTAAGAAAACAATTGATGATCGGAATCTGAACTTGCACCACCCAGATTATTTGTTTTCTACTATTAATATCAAAAAACAAACAAAGGTAGAAAATGCCCCGCCTTTGAAGAGTATTTGAATGCAAGAAGTGAAAGCTTCTTAAAAATGCCCAGAAAGTATTTCAGAAAACATTTTTCCAATTAAATTATTATTTATATATTATTTGCTGAGTGCTGACAAACTGCTCAGGGCCAGGTTTACAAAGATATTTAAGTGCCTAAAGATGCATTAGGTGCCTAATGGGTTTTACAAAAGTAGCTCTGTGAGTTAGGTGCCTAACTCCAAATTGACTTTCAACTCTACTTAGGTGCTTTTGTAAATTCCACTAGGCACCTATCTGCATCTTTAGGCACCTAAATATCTTTGTAAACCCTGGCCCTGAGCACTTTGTCAGTGCTCAGCAAATCATAAATCTGACCATAAATAATAAATTTGAAAATCTGTCCCTCGGTGTTTAATACAACATGAAATAGACAAAGAGCTGAATTCCACTTTCAATTACTTGATGTATTTCCAGAGTAACTCAATTTACAGTAGTGGTGGTTATTCTGGATTTACACTGTCATAACAGGGAGCAGGACTGGGCCCAAGATCCTTACCCATCTTAAATTGTCCTTTCCCATTCTCATGCCCATTATTGGAGGAACCAGACTAGGTGGCATAGAGCCAGCTATTTTGTTTCTTCACTAGACAACCTGTTTCTGTGTTGAGTTTCCCTCACCCCAAAAGCTGCTATGAAATTCTGACAGGTACTTCTCAGCTTACAAGTATATTAGTGTACATATGGGGTAAAATTCTGGCTCCATTGAAGTCAATGGCAAAACTCCCACTGACATGAATGGGCCAGGATTTCACCTGTACTTGAGAGCAGAAGCAGCTGGTGAGCCGCCAGCCAGTAAGGAATTTAGCATCCTACTCTGTAGTGTAATGATTCCAAATAAAAATAATACAGAAAAAAGAGGTATATCACTAAAACACCTTGCCAGCTTTATAAATTGTATTAGAAGATTCACAACTGATCTTTCCTTACTTTTAACTTGATATGCTTTTGTGATACTAGAATAACAGATACAAAGGAAAACAACATCCTTTTGCCTAGATGTGATGGCTCTACAAAGTGTGTGACGCAAAATGCACTATGCTCACTTTAAAAGTTTGACAAACTTACAGCTCTCAAAGAAACCCTGCATTACAAGAGACAGAAAATTCCATTTGACCAGTGTGGAGCTGCCATCTTGGAATTCCTCCTTTTGAGAACAAGATTCAGTTAGCCGGTTCTAAAGCTTTGTTTCCTGTTACATAAGGATTTGCCCCCATGTTGATCATTCTCATAGGAATCTTTCCCCCATATTGTTTAAATATGCCCCCATGGTTCAACTCAGCATTTACCACATACTCTTGAATCACCAAAATGCTGCTTGAACTTTCAGAGTGATTCAATACACTTTAGGGAGTACAAATTGGGAAAGACCTAGAGTACTGGCCAATAGGAAAAAGAGTACCACCAACAGTATCCACTGGAAAGGTTCTATCTCCCAACTGCTGCTGCTTTCCCCAGTAATGGGAAGAAGTCCTCTTGGCCACCCGATCTGTCAAATGACTAGCATCAGAAGTGGGGAGTAGATACTCCCCCTGACACAAACCAGCAATGGACATGTCAGATGGACTCCCTGATCAATTCTACAGACTATCTTGCACAAGATGAAGTGATCAGTCAGCCTGGTTGCCCCCTAAAGACTGATTTTTGTATGTATAACAGGTGTGCAGATAATTTGGCAGCAGCAAGTGGAGGTGAATCTTCTCAGGACCTCAGAATGAATGAGCAAATATTCAAGTTGGTTCTAGTTCTTGCTCAGCTTGAGCTAGTTCCATAGTGTCACAGGATATACACACCTTTTGGGGTGGGGTAGGGTTGTGATACCGCCACCGTCACAGCCTCCCTGACAGACCTTAGGCCAAAAGCAGCGTGGCCCAGAGGATGGAGACAGTATAGTGGCCCTTGGGGTCAGGGAGTCAAGTGTAGTAGACCTGGCCTTTCAGGATAGCTCAGCCTAGCGGCCAGAGTCGATTCCAGCAGCCCTCATGTTCAGTGCAGTGCGGCCTAGTGGCCAGAGTCAATTACGGCAGCCCTCGCATTCAGGGTAGCGCGGCCTAGTTGCCAGAGTCAATATAACCACCCTCAGGAGCAGGGCAATATGGCCTAATGGCCACAGTCCATATAACAGCCCTCTGGTGTGAGGTAGTGTGGCCTGATGGCTAGAGTCAATATCGCGGTCACTATGTGTGGGGCAGTGAGGCCCAAGGGCCAGTGTCAATATAACAGCCTTTGGGTACAGGGCAGTGTGACTTAATGGCCAGAGTCAATATCGCAGCCCCTAGGCGTGGGGCAATGTGGCTCAATGACCAGTACCTGGGGAGGAGGAAGGGGCCGCCACCAGGGGGACAGCAGCCCAGGTAGGGAGGCCCGGGCCCACCCAACTCCACCAGGCCTCAACCCAAGGCCCTGACAGTGGTGGAGTGGTACGCCACTGGGTCAGCGGGGACTCCCACCGAAACACGCTGATCTCACATGCGTGGGAGATATCACTCACGCACCCTCCCTGGGTCACTTCCTATTGCACTTCCAGACGCTGTAGTCCATTAAGCATCGAGGTTTCCGGGCTCCTCAGCATGGGTGATTCCCTGCGGCTCTGTCGGCCGCAGCCCTTCAGTCTGGCTCTCAGGGTCTCCAGTTCCCACAGGCAAAGGCTGTGATGACTCTTCAGTTGGAGCCTCCGCCCAAGGTCCTTCCCCTCCTGCAGTCAGCCCAGAATGAGCTGAGCTGCTTGGTTTTGTACTGAGGCAGTAGCTGGAGCACGCCCAGCAGGGTCTGAGGGGCGCGACTTCCACCACTCTCTTGTGCAGTGCGGGGTATACACACCCCGTCACACACAGTTAATGCTGTGCACTATCTGCAGGTCACTTTTCTTCCTTGTCATAGCCACAGAATTATTAATATGGAATTCTTCCATTACTCCGCCTCTCAACACCATCATGACATTCCATACTGGAGCACTGAGGATGTTCTTTAAGCTTCTCTATTCTTAAGACCCTTTGCCATTGTAACCATGCTTTGCACCATGGAGGACTTGGGCTGGGACCCTGATCAGAACTTGCCAATGCCCCTTCTTAATCATCTAAAAAGGTACTTTAATGTTGTGAGACACTCCTTCAAGACTGAGAATCAAACCAAGTTCTCACATTAGGCAGGACAGTCCATTAGCACTTTCAGCCATTCACTTCCATTGAATTTTCCATATAAATATCTGAATGTTATAAAGGTAAACATTTTCTCGCTGCCAAATTCAGGCTCATTGCTGCATAGCAAAGATTTCCCCCCTTATCTTACTGAGTTTGTTTTTCAAGACACAAGGTAAGAAGAATGTGACTGTGTTTACATTAAATACTTTTATCAGCAAGTTACATTTTTGGCTCCCTTCACATTATTTAAAAGCTGAAGTGAAAACTAAATATTTTAATCATTTACAATACAAATGATTAAAGTGCAGTTATGTACGCTTCCTGTTGATCAGGATCAGTCTTCTTAAACAACACAAATCCCTAGAATTTTAAAAAAATTGAGAGATTATAGACATTCTATAAGAATGAAAAGGCTGGATTTGATTTTTTTGTTTTGTTTGTTATAATACCTAATCTTCAATTTTTTCTTGGGAGATGAGATTTTAAGACTCTACAAAGTGTTAATCATTCCAGGAGTTTTTGTCGTTTTGAGAATATTATTTCTTCAAAAGCCAATGAGTCTGAGTGGAATTTTCTCACTTCATGTGCTCGCCATGAAATATGTCCCAATCTTATTTTACAAATCAATATACATTTTTTGAATCTGTAGTCACATCTCTGGTATTATCTTTTGAAAATAAGGTATTTGTAAACTAATCTCTTTGGGCTCTATTCAGCGGAAGTCTTATATGGACCTCCGACATACATGTGGAACCATTTCCTGCCAGCTATTCAGTTGCCTTCATAGGGACCAAATAACTCTCACTGAAGCCAATAAAAATATTCGCATTGACTTCCATGGAAGTTGAATTCAACTCATAGATAACTACAACGATTATTAATAATAGTGGTTGTACAATATCCATTTCTGATTCAATTTGTATATGAATCTAGCCCATGCGAAGATATTCAGAATGATTCAGATAATGGGTCAAATTCAGACCAACAATTTTGCAGATATTACCCCTGCTTTCACCAAATCAGAACTGCGAACAATATTTTTTAAAAAAAAATGTATGGATAACATTCTGTCATGTATCTGTTGTGTCAGCTAAGTACTAGTGTAGTGATCCAATTTGTCAGTTATTCAAAATTCATTCAGCCAGGCTGTTTTTGGTTCAAGGCCTCTATTTTTGATCTTGTATGAAAAAAGAATGAGTGAGGAAAAGAGACACAATGCTCAGAGATTTCTTTCATTTTGAAATATTGATCCAGTTAAAGAAAGTGTACGTTTCGCAGATTTCTTATGAAATGCATGGTTTTTGTAATCATGTGATTTGTAATTGTTTTTATTAACCTACAATGCACATGTTTATTAACATTAATTTAGGATTTTTTCATAGCAAGCTCATAGCAATTGACAAATATGGACCATTTTAAAAAATATATGAAATAGTTACCAAAAGCTGAAATATAGAAATATAATGTAATTGTAGTCCTGTCTTGTCATGTCAATAACAGTTTAAAAATATTAAATACAGGATATTGTTTGTAAAGCAGATTGTATAAAAATACAAAAATAATTTTAGAGAATAATATAAGAGCAGTTTTAATTCATTGTTTATTGTTTTTAAATAGCATTTCTTTCTTTCATCGTTATCTTATTTTTATAGCCAATAGTTGCTAACACTAAGGGGAAAATATTGGAAACAAGAGCACAACATGAATAAACGGCTACTTGCCCAACAGGATCAGTATGGGTCAGTGGATTCATGGATTCTCTGGCCATACTCCCTGTCCCACTCTCTGCCTCCAACCATGCTCTAATGAACTGGGCTAACATGGATGAGGACTTTGTAGTGCATGGGGATTGATGTATCTCTCTGCACAGACATCACGAGAGGTGCTGTAGAACTACAGTGGTTTTTACTTTATTATGGGCCTTCTATTACTCAAGGGTCCACCAGGAGATAGAGTTTGCTAAGAATTCCACACACGGCCACAAACAGTGCCTAGATATCATGTGCCTTTACATTTGATTACACCTACTGCCAATTATGTGACAAAACAGAATGTATGAACAGTAAAGAAAAAAAGAACTCATGGTTTCTGAAGAGAGCTTACATAAAAAAAAAGTTAGGATTTAAACTAAGGAAGGAACTTCTGACAAGGACTATGTATCTACACCCTAAAAGGCCAGCCTCAGGAAATAACATAATTTTTTTTTCTTTAAATGTGAAGAAAATCAGGATTGTGGATCCTTGTACAGCAAGAAGACACAGATTTAATCAACTTCCAGGAAAAAAAAAACTGTTTATTACTTTTCTGTAACTTGTGCAATGCATCTTGAAGAACATGTCCATTCCACTTCAGCTATGTGTGGCCCAATGTGCCAAAACCAGAGATGTTTTCCTCAGAGTGGTACCCATCGGGGTGGTGCTTACTGAGGAGATGGATCTGTCCAAGTAAAAAGCTAGCACCCTCCTGACTTCCAAAGTATGCAATGGCTCTTTATCCTTATGAGAGTGAGGATTTGGGAAAAGGTTGGTAAGTAGATAGTTTGACTGAGGTGAAAATCTGAAAATACTTTAGTCAGGAAATTAGGTTGGGGACATAAAGAGACTTTGTCTTTAAAAAAAAACGGTATATAGAGGTTCATCAGTCAACACTTGCAACTTTGCTGTCCTCCTGGCTGAAGTAATAGCTGTGAAGAATGCTACATTCATGAAGAGGTATAATAAAGAACATGGAGCCCAGGTGTCAAAGGGTGGCCCCATTAAAACTGTTCACACCAAATTTAAATCCCTGTGATGGGAGGAAATAGCCTGTCCAAACCATTCAAAAATTGCACCATCATAGGGTTAGGAAAGGTGGATTGCCCCTCTACAGGAAGATAGAAAGCCTGAATAGCCACCAAGAGAGCTCTCAGTGAACTGACAGACAGCCCTTTTCCTTTCAAGTAAAGCAAATAATCCAGAATAAACTGAAGGGAAGACTGTGAAGGAGAAATACCTTTCTGTTCAGACCCCACAGAGAAATGCTTCTATGATCTCTGGTGGACAATTTTCTGCTATAGAGGAGGATGTTCTGAACTTCTAAAGAATATTCAGCCTTCTGAGGTTTTAACCACTGAGCAGCCACACTATTAGGTTCAGAATGGATGGGCTGGGATATAACATCGGACGGTGATTCTAAGAGATTAAATTGGATTCTTGAGGTAGGGTTATGTGAGCCCAAAAAGAGAGATTCAGGAGGTCCAAGAACCAGTGTTGACAAGGATAGATTGGTGCTGTTAGAATCACAACAGCACGATCCTTCCTGAGTTTGTGACACCTTCAGAATTAGAGGGATAGGAGGGTAGATATGCAGGAGCTGTCTCTCCCACAACAGCAGGAAAATATCTGTCAAAGAATCCAGGCTATGCCTGGCCAGTAAACAAAACAGATGGTATTTCCTGTTCAGCTGAGTAGCAAAGAGATCTCTGTCTGGTACTCCCCAAGTCTGAAAGATGAATTTTACTTCACCTGGTCTGAGATATCATTTGTAATTCCTGATGAATGATCGACTGAAATGATCCACCAGGCAGTTCTGAATGGTTGGAAAGTGTGAAGCTTTGAGTGCGATTGCATTTTCGATGTAAAAATCCCATAGATTTATAGCTTCCTGGCAGGAGGCAATTTGACCTGGTTCCTTTCCCCCTCCCACCTGTTCAAGCCGAACCTGCAACATATTGTCCTTGAGGAGTTGGATTGTACAACCCTTGATGTGCGAGACGAAAGCCCAACATGCCAGGTGAATTGCTCACAGCTCCTGAACATTTATGTGGAGAACAAGATCTTGGTCTGACCACAATCCTTGAGCCTGGCAATCCCCTAGGTGAGCCCACCCAACAGAGATAAAACATCCGTGACCAGAGTCATCAAGGACAGAGATGGGGAGAAGGGAACCCCCTTGCACACTTTGGATCCATCTACCAATCTAGAGCGCACATTTTCTAGCACGAGTCAGCATGTCCAGCAGATTGAGAGTAAACAGACTTCATCCACCTCTGCATTCTCCTGAGGTGAAGTCTGTCATGCTGAGTCATGTACATACAAGTTGCCATGTGTCCCAGAAATCTGAGGAAATTCCCTGCCTTTGTGCAACAATGGGCTTTGACGTCTGAGCAGAGATCCAAAATTGCTTGGAATCTGGCTTCAGGTGAGAATGCCCTCACCAGAGTCGAGATCTGCTCCTATAAACCGTATTCTCTGCACTGGGACAAAAACTGACTTGTCCGTGTTGATTAACAGGCTCAGAGAACAAAAGAGGGACTTGATCTTGCATACCTGCATGTCTGCTTTTCTGAGATAAGCTGCTGCCTCCATCATGCACTTTGTGAAGACTCGTGGGGCTGAACAAAGACTAAAGGGCAGGACAGCAAACTGATAATGAACATTGCCCACAACAAATCTTAGAAACTTCCTGTGGCTCTGGTGGATGGCCACACGGAAGTAGGCATCCTACAAGTCAAGGGCAGTGTACCAGTCTTCAGGATCCAGAGAAGGGATAAAGGAGGCTTTGGTAACCATGTGAAATGTCATCTTCTTTATGTACCTATTTAGATTTTGCTGGTCCAAAATAGGTCTGAGACCCCATTTTGGATTTTGGAATGAGAAATCCGCTGCAGGGAAAGGTTCCAGTTGTGGGGAGATACCACAGCCTTCCCCTGATGCCTCCCCCCAGCCAGAGCCTCTCTTTGCTGCTGGAGGCTTTTCACTGTGGTGTAGGGAAATAGCAGTGTAGAGATGGGAAGCCTGGCTTGGGCATGCAGAGAGCTCTGTAGGGTATCTACTCTAAGGTTCTGGTGCGTCTTCACTCACGTAAGCAATGCCTCTCTGTCTACACAGATATTTATACCAGTGCTAGTGGAGCATGCAGTATATATACTCTACGCCCCCCACCCCATAAATGTAGACATAGCCTCTGATTGATCAGGGTGTCTTGGAGGGTAAAAAGGATGCCTCTGGACTACTAGAGGATGCAATTGCTTCCTTTTGGGGCATGGGGTATAAACACCCAGTGATCGAAGGGTTGCCTTAGAGTCTTTCAGGATATGCAGAGCTTCATCTATTTTCCCTAAAACAAATTAAGACCCTCATACTGAAGATCTTCTATTGTCTCCAGAAGAAAGCCTAATGACTATAGCCCAGGGAACTGGAGCAGAGCAACTGCAGATGCCATCACCATAGCCACAGAATTGACCCTATCTAGGGCTGCTTGAAGGGAGGTCCTGGAAACCAGTCTACCTTCAGGAATCACGGCTTGGAATTCCTGCCTAGCATCCTCTGGTAATTTGTCAGATGATTTTGACAGATTATCCCAGATGGAATAATCGCATCTGGCCAAGAAAGCCTATTTGTTCATGATCCTGAACCGTAATCCAGATGTTCTCTTGGCTGCAGAGAAGCTGGTGTCTCCCATAAGACCCTTGTAGGCTCCGAGATGGCTTCATTAATAGGTAAAGCCACTCTACTAGGCTCTGGGGTCTACAAGATTTCTGCTAATTCTCCTATTCAATTTGTATACCAAGAGAGCTAGCCAGTATGCCAAGAGAGCTAGCCAATTGTATGTCTTATAATCATCCTGGACAGGTAATGATGCCTCTAACACTGTCACTCATCACTCATCTGTCATGTCAACACTAACACTCATCTGGAGAGGAGGATGACTTATTCAGGAAAGGCTTAATAGGAACATCCTGAACTGAAGGATGCTGTCAGGCTGAGCCAGCAGGGCTAGGTTCCAGCTGAGAGGACTCAGAAACCTGAGAGGCATCAGCTGAGATTAGTAGTGGGACCAGCGTCCAAAATCAGACATTGCCTCTGAGGTGACCTAGATAAACAAAAACCTGGAGATAAATGTGAGGGCAGAGGCATACCCCATGGATTCCAGTGGGGCCACTGATAAGGCAAAAGGGCCCCAATTAAAAGTGTCCCATGGCTCCCTGTCTCAAGACTGACATCCATGGGAATGTCAGTGCTGAGCTCTTAATCCTCCACAGGCAGGTGGAGAAATCTGTGATAAGATTGGGATACATCTGATTCCACCTCTCACTCTGAAGAAGAGTTGGAATATTCAGACGGCTGTAGTGGTGCGGTATCATGCAGCATAGGTGCCTGGGATCTATGAACAGATGTGTTAGGTACTGGGGAGAGCATCCATAGCTTACCCCAAGAAGGTACCAGATAGGTAGGCTATGATTGCTCACCATCAGTACTGAGGTCTGATGCACGGAAGCCGAGAGGAATACCACCACTGATACAGATGGTACCAGAGTTTGCGAAGTAGTTGGCACTGATAATTCTACGTTCTGAACAACTGGAGACTCTGGTATTGAGAGGCAAAGCACGTCTCCAGCTGCTGCCTATGCCTCTGGCATTGTCGGTATTGAGAGGCTCATACGTTCAGACGTCTGCTGCATAGACAAATAGAACGTGCAGTCAACTGATTCAATCTCAACAGCACCGGGGTCTGTTCCAGAGTCAATGACCCTATCTGATGGGTCAAGGGAGCATGCAGTACCAGTGAGTGCCTAGACAGAGCTTGTGCTCTACCTCCAGTATCTGCATTCCTGCTTGAGGATCTTGCCAGAGACCTCAATCTTCTAGAAGAGGAAAATCTTCTAGTTTTAGAGACACGTGCATCATTTGACTTCTTCAGCCTCGTGTATGGTACCAGGGAAGAGGAATGGCCCTTCCCTTCTGAAAATCTCCTACTGGAAAAACTGCAATGCACAGAGGAGTGCTCCTGGACGGCGTGGAGTGCCTCTGAGTACATACAGAGCAGCGTGGTTCCGAGGACCGACTTAAGGCAGCTTCTATTAGAATAAATAGAATAGAATAAAGGAGAACCACTAACAAAACTGACTCTAAACAACTATTACAAGTTTTAATAAAGAGAAAAGATTGTACAGACAACACTGACATTCCAACTACCGACCACAGGTGGTGAGGTGGAGCAGAGAGAGGGCGAAGGCAGCTCCACCCCTTTATTCCATCGCCTAGCAGAGTAAGTGCATGGAGGGCGTATGCACAGCCCCGATAGGTACAGCTACGGGAGAAACATCTCTGACTTGGGTGCACTGTGCACGCACACACCCCTGAAGTAGAATGGACACGTGCAATCACTTGAAGAATAAAAAGTTTAACCTTTTATAATGTACTTCTTCCAGTGAAACGGAATTTGATATGTATTTTATATTTCAAGCACAGAAGTGATTTGTTTGAAATGAAGTTATGATTACTTGCATGACTCATACAATTTCCATAGGGGTTTATTAATTGGACAAACATGAGTTCAATTAAAAGGGAAATAAACATTTGCACAATACCCTCTTTTTCTTGAGAAGGGAGCACTTTATAGACGTTGGAAAATAGTAAAGGGGGAAAAGATCATGTCAGCACAATATTGTTGGTCACATACAACGCAATCTTATGTTTCATAGAGTTTTCAACACAGGAAATGGGTATATTAGAAACTGCCTGATTCACAGGTTTTTCTGAGTCAGCTACAGTGGTTTCTTTGAATGGCTCTGAAGGAACAAGCTGTAACCAGTGCTTTTATACCAGCTTCAATAATACACATTTCAAAGCCAAAACGGCCCAGTCATGTAACTGTTTACACAGTCAACATTCAATGGGAAAATTAGCATCAACAAGTTCTACTCTACCAAGCCTGAATTGCATCTGATCTCTTGATTACAGTTCTGAGGATTGTAAGGACAGAAAGGACAGATTTTATTTTTGTTTTTCTAATCAGTAAAACCGGGGCTTACTACTGTAGCTTACTACTGTTTTCATGAAAACTGGAAAGATTCCATCTACCCACTGAAAACATCAAAGTTTGCTGATGCTCAGATTGGTTGGCCCAAAGTCCACAAGGTCATCTATCGTAGTAGAAAAGTGTTCAAATACAATTCCATTACCACGTCTATCCAGGTACTTATCTAGCCAGGTGCCTCATCACTGTTATATCAGTGAAAAAGAAGATAAGATAAGTCAATTTAAACAAAAAGAAAAGGAGTACTTGTGGCACCTTAGAGACTAACCAATTTATTTGAGCATAAGCTTTCATGAGCTACAGCTCACTTCATTGGGTGCATACTGTGGAAAGTTTAGAAGATCTTATTATATACACACAAAGCATGAAAAAATACCTCCTCTCACCCCACTCTCCTGCTGGTAATAGCTTATCTAAAGTGACCACTCACCTTACAATGTGTATGATAATCAAGGTGGGCCATTTCCAACACAAATCCACGTTTTCTCACTCCCCCCCCCCCCCCCTACAAACTCACTCTCCTGCTGGTAATAGCTTATCCAAAGTGACCACTCTCCTTACATTGTGTATGATAATTAAGGTGGGCCATTTCCAGCACAAATCCAGGGTTTAACAAGAACGTCTGGGGGGGGGAGGCAAACAAGGGGAAATAGGCTACCTTGCATAATGACTAAGCCACTCCCAGTCTCTATTAAAGCCTAAGTTAATTGTATCCAATTTGCAAATGAATTCCAATTCAGCAGTTTCTCGCTGGAGTCTGGATTTGAAGTTTTTTTGTTGTAAAATAGCGACTTTCATGTCTGTAATCGCGTGACCAGAGAGATTGAAGTGTTCTCCGACTGGTTTATGAATGTTATAATTCTTGACATCTGATTTGTGTCCATTTACTCTTTTACATAGAGACTGTCCAGTTTGACCAATGTACATGGCAGAGGGGCATTGCTGGCACATGATGGCATATATCACATTGGTGGATGTGCAGGTGAACGAGCCTCTGACAGTGTGGCTGAGGTTATTAGGCCCTGTGATGGTGTCCCCTGAATAGATATGTGGGCACAGTTAGCAACGGGCTTTGTTGCAAGGATAGGTTCCTGGGTTAGTGGTTCTGTTGTGTGGTATGTGGTTGCTGGTGAGTATTTGCTTCAGGTTGGGGGGCTGTCTGTAGGCAAGGACTGGCCTGTCTCCCAAGATTTGTGAGGGCGGGGGGGGGTGAGAAAACATGGATTTGTGTTGGAAATGGCCCACCTTGATTATCATACACATTGTAAGGTGAGTGGTCACTTTAGATAAGCTATTACCAGCAGGAGAGTGAGTTTGTGTGTGTGTGTGTGTGGGGGGGGGGTGAGAAAACCTGGATTTGTGCTGGAAGTGGCCCAACTTGATTATCATACACATTGTAAGGAGAGTGATCACTTTAGATAAGCTATTACCAGCAGGAGAGTGGGGTGGGAGGAGGTATTTTTTCATGCTTTGTATGTATATAATAAGATCTTCTAAACTTTCCACAGTATGCATCCGATGAAGTGAGCTGTAGCTCACGAAAGCTTATGCTCAAATAAATTGGTTAGTCTCTAAGGTGCCACAAGTACTCCTTTTCTTTTTGCGAATACAGACTAACACGGCTGTTACTCTGAAACCTGTCAATTTAAACAGTATCCCAAGATATATACAGTAATTATGGGGCTTACTTTGACACATAAAAATAGGTCTGTAGGTATTACACAATTCTTATAGGCTTTCTAATACCACAGATGACGTGTGTTTTGAACAGTTTATCACCCTGACTCAACAAAAAATATGTTATGCATACCAGCATATGGGTGAGGTCTAGGTACAGAAAACATACAGCTTTGTGAAGAAATGAAGAACTTTCTGCCTTCAGAATGAGTTTGATCATATAACTGAATACTGGAATTTAAGTGAATTCTTATTCATGAAAGTAAGAGACGCTTTAGCTGCACATTCAAAACAGGGACGAATTGCCACCTAGCACCCACTCCACTCATTCTTTGAATCCACTTTCTACTGATCACTTCTTATTTTTCCTTCTAATCTTTTCTGGATCTCATTTTTGAATGGGGTGGTAATTGAGGGAATGCACAGAACACCTTTGTCATGACCACCTCATTTTTGTAAACACCATTCTCATAGACCAATTTGATATACAGATAACCTGTGCAAACTAAAATTCATAGGGAGAAAGATACAGTTTGAGATTAACCTACTACAGCACAGAGAGGTTTTGAAATCACAGTCCAGAGCTATTGTGGCAGTAAACACATTTTCTTTCCTGCCACTCCTGAAAGAGCTTGTTTAATCTGCACTGGCTCCCCTCAGAAAAATAAACTGATACTTTACTTTGTGAAGCATTTTTTGTTATTCTTTGCACATTTGATAGCTCGGATAGGGATGGAGTTTGCCACTGCAGTGAGGTAGGTCCACAAATCAAAAATTACCCAGATCAAAAATTGAAGTGCTGGGTCCACTGTTGCTTGAGTTTGACAATACCACCCCACAATAATACAGAGTGCTGTGAACATCTGGGCCATGCTCTAGACTATGACAACCTCTTCAATTATAGCCCTTTTCTAATTTTATTCTTGTGAGGAAAGTACTGAGGCTTCCATGACAGGACAGCTCTGATGTGGAGACTTTCAGGACAAATCTGATATTGTTCAGAGCCTTCACATTTCCTTGGCTCCTTTCAGTGTGATGTTTGGCTCAGGTATGGTACAACAAATGGATTAATCACTGTAAAAGGGAAGGTTTCAACAACAATAAAACAGCAGTAATCAGGAGGAATTTTCAGCAGTAGCAAAGGGTTGATAGCATTAATCAAAGCAAAATAAACATAAGTAAAAGATTCCGCAAGCTGGTGTTCACTTAGCACCTATGGGATCCTCCCTTTACACAGGCATTTTCCCACTTTTGCTTTCCACCAGCCCTTCTCAAAGCCCTGCCACAAAGGAAGTGACAGTAAAGCTAGAATCAACCTTTGTATACTGAGGGGCAGGTAAATGAGCCTGCACCATACCACAGTTTCTTTGGTAGACAATCTCCATCTAGCAACATAGAATGGTTACATGGCCATGCTGATATGTTTAAGTATGTCGCAATTCTTTACCACCACTGACCATCACTTGCAGACCCTAGATGGAATGAGAGGTATTAGTCTCAAGCAGTTCTGCTCTCTTCTACCTGCTTGGTTGCAAAGGGTGGTTTGGGGCAATTGCTCACTGGCTCAGAGAGATATGAAAGTTTCCACTTTGTCATCTCCTGGTCAAAATGCATGAGGCCACTAAGGACTTGTGTGAAGTGACTTGGGCTTTGTGACACTCAGCTGTATGTTTCCTTATCATCGGAGCCAGGTCGTGCAGTGACTGCACTCCCCCAGTGCTTAGCTGGAGCTGTCATAATTCCCATGGCCTGGACAGCTCCTGCATGAAGAAGAGAAGTGGACCTTAGACAAATAGCATATGCTGAGAAGATGAGGCAGGGAACTCATTTACGTAAGTTTCTCATCCACAGAGCACCTCCAGAAATCCTGGCATGTAACTGATCTTTGGGAGCTGTTTTAGCCTTTCAAAATAAGCAGTCATTTCTCTGGATAGGTTGGTGTGCTCAGCAGCCAGCCTACTTGGTTTTGCAGACCCAGTATAACCCAAAAGACCATATATAATTTCAGCTGTATAGAGCCTATTAACAATACCAGTGGCATGTGTAAGATCAATAGTTACATAGCTTCATAAAGAAATTCTTAACGGCTAACCAAGTATTTGATAGAAAAAATGATAATGTCTTCTCTGTACATTTATGACCGCAGCCAACAAGTTTATGTTCTATACCAACATTTCTGAGGTATGCTTAAACAAAGGTGTATTAGGGAAACATTATGGATCTGATTTAAACCAACAAAATTCAGGCGATACAGAGTTAAGGCTGAAACAGCATATTTAATTTACTCTGTTATATGTAGTCACACACTGGATAGTTTGAATAGTATTCACAGTTCCAGAAACTCCCGATATATAACCAAAGGCCATTTTAAGGGTCCACAAATCATATAATTGCAGGGGGTCTCTGAAACTGAGTCTAGATGTCTCGATTTTGGTGGGACGCTTTTTTTTTTAGGGGCTGGATCACATTCTAGCTATCTTTATTTAACATATTTAAGCATATCATCTCATTATCTAGAACGGTAATACCAGGGGTGTGCTTAAGGCCTATCTCACACTGCTGTGATGCTCCTGCTCTTCTCTCCAGTCCATTGTTGTGTGTGTAGTGTATATGGTAAACTGTCTACAGAGCAGATGAGCAGAGAATGAAACCAAGTCAGCACAGAGGAGGCAGGATGGGCCCTGCAATACTGGAAAGATCCTTTAGTGTTGTTATCATAAGGACTGGGCAAACCCAGGGCTTGAAAAGTTTACTTAATATTTAAGACTGCTCACCAGGCCAAAATACACCAGTTCCCTGAACTACACCTCCTCCTGACTAGTCTCCTGATGGTTGAGTTCCACCTTCTGCTTGAGCCAGGAGACCCCAGTCTCGCTTTGGCTCTTGAATTAATGCTATGCTCCACCCAACACTAAATCAATCACTAAATCAACAATGCTCTCCCCCAGTGAATAAATACCAGGAACCCTCTCACAATAAACCAATTTATACTGTTGCCCTCTACACAGACTACAAAGAGTCCTCTGCCGTAGCAGGAGTCCTCTTGCTACTCCCTTTGCCCTCAAAAGTCTGGCTAGAGTAATAGGGGGATAAGGTTTCCCTCTTCCTAGGCTAGATCCTAGGCCTCCCAAAAAATGAGGAATAAGGAGGCCACAGACATTCTGAGGATCAGTGGTAGTGGATCCCATGCCCCCTACCCTTACAGAGGACTCCTGTATTGGGGAGAGGGAGTCTCCCCACTATGACCAGCTGCCCAAGCAGAGAACAATGTCCAGGGAGAAGGTTTCTGCCACCCCAGCAGAAGATTATGTGGGAGAGAGGCCCACAATCTTTCCACCCCCACCTTGACAAAATTCTCTGCTTGGCTAGGGCAACTGGGGTCCCCAGAGTAACCACTGTTCCAAGGGGTGGGAGTGGCAGCTTCTCACATCAATGGTCAGCCCTTCCTCCATCAGCTATCTCACATGGGGCAATTACCAGATCCCTTCTTTTTCCTAACACTAGCAGCCATCCTTCATCCCTACCCACAGTTAAGTGAGCTGCAGCTCACGAAAGCTTATGCTCAAATAAATTGGTTAGTCTCTAAGGTGCCACAAGTACTCCTTTTCTTTTAGTGCTGGAGTTGTCTTTCTGAGGACTTAGGCTATGTTTTCATGGCAAAAAAAACCTGTATATGGTTCAACCCTATAACTCCCAATTGGGGTTCAACACAACGAGCCACCTCACGGTAAAACTACAGTGCCTTGCCTCCACAAGCATTTTACATAGAGATAGGTATTTCTAGTTAGCTAACTCAGTGTAAACACATGCATCTTTTTGCATCGAAGACTTGGCTTTAGGAAGAATCAGTAAATCACCCACATTCGGTTCATGTCTGGAAGGTTTGTTCACAATCATAATTGCTCAAATTTGTTTTCTTTAGATGAAAGTTTAGATTCCTGAGAAGGCGATGGCATGTTCCTGGGAAAGCTTCCTACTCGCTCTGGGGAAGTGGACTTTCCAAACTCTGGGCAAACTGGTTTGGCTCAAACATAAGTTCAACTTTTGATCCCATCGCAGAATGAACTAAAAAAAACCTTTCTGCAAGTTTGAAAACATTTGGGTAATGTTTTGCAGCTCAGTGAAGAATTGTGTACCTCTGCACTAATTGTTTTAATAGAAACATAGGGGCAGATACTTCTGCCAGTGTAAACGGGCACTGCATTGTAGACATCAGTGCAACGGACTTCCATGCCCATTCACCCATAGTAATGGCACATAGTAATTTCCAGACTGGTTCAAGTCATTTGTTTATTAAGTGAAACAGCCAATACCAAAAACTTCAGAGAAAGACCAAAAAAAAAAAAATCTCCATAATTTATCTAGTCGATTATTCAGTGCTATACAGAAGGGAAAATTCTTTCCTGATCATCCTCACATGAGTCAGCTTACACACATAAGATTCAACACTATTAGCAAGTCTAACTACAATGTTATGTTCAGTCAGGAATTTATTCAGTCCTTTTCAAATCCAATTATAGTTTAAGTCTATACCCTCCTGTGGTAATTAATTCTCAGAAGCTGTCTATATTTATTTGCAGCTTTAAATTTACTATGCCTGTCATTCATTTTGTCTAGTGACCCTTTTCCTTGTATCGTAGGTTAGATTTTGAACAAAGACTTTCACATGAGCTTGCAAAACTGCCTCTTTATTACTGTTTTTATAAAAAGAAGATTCCAAGATGGGCACTTATCCTGTAACTTCTGAAGCACATTTTTAAGGTAGATGTTTCTTCCAGTGGACAAAAAGATATTGGGGCCACTGGTCTGCTGGATGATCTCAAGAAAGTCATGCTGCTCTGTGCCTCAGTTCCCCCATCTATAAAATGGGAGTGATGATATTGACCATCTTTATAAAAAATTTTGATGAAAAAGCACTACAGATGAAAAGAGGTAGGAACTATTATTAACAACTGAATTCCTTTTATAATATTCAATACCTCAAACAAATCTCTTAATTCTTTCAGAGTAACAGCCGTGTTAGTCTGTATTCGCAAAAAGAAAAGGAGTACATGTGGCACCTTAGAGATTAACCAATTTATTTGAGCATAAGCTTTACGAAAGCTTATGCTCAAATAAATTGGCTAGTCTCTAAGGTGCCACAAGTACTCCTCTTAATTCTTCTCTTTTTCACACTAAATCATCCTATTTTTTCCAATCTTTCATCATATGTAAATTGAGCCACACAGCTAACCATTTTTGTTGCCTTTTTCTGGACCTTTTCTGGTAGGAAATCCCTAACTACCACAAGAAACACTTTTCCCATGGTACTTCTCAACCAGCTGAAACCACAAGGCGTTTGAAGCCTCAGGAGAAAGCTTGCTCACGTAGGTTTTAGAACCACATTTTCGGCAACATTTCCTCTGAAAATTCTAGTGGCTAATTAGCTAGCCATAAAAAAGCAGATATGGATCCCAGAACTGCATAGGAGAAAAAAAACGCTTTTACTTTAATTGTGAGAAAAAACGGGGGAGGAGGGAGAGAAAATACTGTATATATTTACCATTTATCTGATCAGCTTCAAAAGCAACCAGAGTCAGGGAAGATCAAAATCATTGCAACCTCCCATAAAGCCAATGTTATTTTTGCAGTATTATTTTAACACAAGGAGAGGGAATCTAGTGTCCCTGTGAGCACAGAATCAAATAACTCTCAATGTCCCACACAGGAGGGATGAAAAAGCATAATTTCAGTCTATATGCAGCAGCAAAACCACTGTAGTCTTTATTGTCTTATCAGTCCAGTTGTGCCATGAATAGTCAAGTGAAGTGGACCCATTACAAGCAGATCTTACTCTCTATATAACAAAGCTAGCAAACATGAATCAAGCCAAGTATGAAGAATCTTCTTCTCCTCAACTATATTCATATAGAATAGTATGTATCAGTATTCAGGTCTAACAGATATTCCTACATGGTGACTATTGATAACTCATTACTTTACAATACTAACTCTGACAAGAGGCCTGAACGAATTGAGACAAAAACTGATAGTGTGACAAATCCAGCCCTGCTGTTACTCAGTTTGGTCCAATTTGCTGCAGCACAATGGATCCCAAACTTTATTTGTTTAAGCACCGTCTTCTTAAAAAATTGTTGTGAGATAAACGCTCATGTACCATAGTCTGAGGATCCTTGCTGTGGTGAAAATCTCCAACGGCCTGTAAACTGAACTAAGACCCATAAGGTCTAGAGAATCTAGACAAGTTTCCAAATTTGGGGGTAGGGGGAGGTGTCTCTCCTGTTACCAAAACTTTGCCAATTCCTACTTATCTCTCTGCTGAACAATATTTTATTAGTGCCAACGTAACTACATATTGCATTTGTTTGCATTTTTATAGATAAGGCTTGAGAGAGTGGAGGAAAAGAAAAAAAGGAAATATATTGGCATCTTCTCTAACTTTTGTTTTCTCTTTTACAAAGGGAAAAAGATGGGAACGAGGGCCAGCAAAAAAATATAGGGGTAGAATAGAATTTAGATACAGAAAAGTCCGACTCAATTTTCCAATCTGTCCTCTAACATTACAAGATTGTTCCCCTGACAATATTCCAGAGTGCTCTATCCCATCTAAGTCTAGTGAAAAGAGTTCCACCAGTTCCCACAGTCTAACGAAATTACGGTTAGGAAATCTTTTGTGATATCTAGCATAAATTTTCCCTTGCTCAGTTTCATTCCATTATTTCTCATTGTTCCTCCCGGAAACATTCTAATCAAGTCTTACATGCCTCTTTTAGCTCAACCATTAATCTCAGATGTATAATTTTATCAAGAGCTTTTGGAAAATCAAAATATACTATCATTTCCCTGATCTGCGAAGGCAATCGAATTTTCAAAGAATTCCAATGGGTAAGTTAAGCATGACCTAAGTTAAGCCCCAGTTCTGCAAACCTGTGCATTTTACGTGAGTCAATGAGACTATTTATTTATTTTGATTTCAAAATATAAAAAGATGCCTATCCAAGGCTCTAGGCATCTTAACATCATTAATAATACAATAAAATCCCAACAGTATTAGAGAAATAATTTCACGGGAACTCAGCCAGCCAACCACCTACAAAAACTCCATTCTACTTCTTCAGTGTTATGGGAAGCATACCCTCAGCCTTCTCCAAAATTCCTATCAAACAGATGTCTTTTGCAGCATGCCTGGAAGGCCACCAAATTCAGTTTTTCTGAACCAAAGGGAGAGTCATATTCCAGAGTCCTGGAGCCCCTACAAAAAATGCCCTGCCAGTCACTTCCTCTCTTTTATGAGTGAGACCCGGTTTGGGCACTTAATCTGACTACAACTGCGGCAATATGGCCCGTGTTGAGAGGCAATCCTTCAGGTACGCTGGTCCCATGTCATATAGGGCTTTATAGGTCATAACCAACCCTAAAGTCTCTTGGAGGCCAACGGGCAGTAGATTCCACAGCACTGGTGTAATGTCATCACAGAGAGATGCCCCGCTCAATAAGGAAGCTGCAGCATTCACATGGGTGTAATGTTATATGTGTGCTTAAGCAGCCACAAGATTAGTGCCTAAATCGTTAACAGGGATAACAAAATCAAAATGTACTTCTTTAGGTGGTCTCCTATTACATCCTTTTGTATGGTTTCCAAGATGCTCTCCACCAATACCGTTAAATGTACCTGTCTCTAGATTCCTGGTTTGTCTTTTTGTGCATTTTGTCAAAAAACAGACCAACGGTATCATTTGTCACTTTCCAATCCTCAGGGAATCTCACCCAAATAGAACTTTTAAATGCATGACTCGAGGAGAAAAAGAGTTTTGCTATAAATTACACTAATAGATGTTTTCATGGAAAATGCAATATGTGCTACAAGGTAAAGATGGTAGCTTTAAATGTAATTTTTCAAACTATTTATTACTATAGGATTTCAATCTAAAATGTACTCACTGCCATTTTCCCATTGCGGTTGGCTTCCTCCCTTTCTGCCAATGCCTTCAGAAAATTATCCTTCAGTTCTTTTCCTGCACTTGATAACATTCTAGAAAAACATGGGAACACGTATTAATTATTATTATTATTACAGTAGTAATCAGTGGTCCGGACCCCATTCTTCTTGGTGCTGTCCAGATATATATTAAAGTAACAGTCCTGTTGTATTAATATTTATGGTATAAATGGGCCCAGAGAGTCAAAGGTGTTTACATGACCCTGTCACTGGTATAACACTAAACTGCCAAACAGGGTTCAGGATTTTGAGTACAGAGACCTCAGCCTGCTTAGTCCCATGGCAAAGACAGGATTAAAATATTTTAAAACTTTTCTTAAAGGTACAGAAAAGAAGGGAAAACAGTTAAAGTAAAGTATTAAGTAACGCTTTAATTTTAACAATATCCCTTTTCCTCTTTTGCTTTAGCTGCAGGGAGTTTTTATAATGAAAAAGACAACAGACAGTGCCCTAAAGAGCTTAATTTTTTTGATTAAACCACTCTAAGTACCTTACATTCCTTACACAATAATTGTACATGTCATACCATTTTAAAAAATAATAATTTTTCATTAGCCAAGGTATGCTGTGTAGAAAACCTTGATTAATGATACTTTTATTTGTGTGATTCCTAGTACATCAGGATTAATGAAAACAAATATGTTACACCTAGGGAAGGTGTGGCTAATGCCATACTTACATAAGCATACCAATTGTCGTTAGCCTGTAGGTGCAAATTTAAACTTGGACTACTCTACACTTCACCTTTCAGTCAGCAACCTATCACAAAGGGTACTGATCTGGTGCTCACTGAAGTCACCGGAAAGGCATTGGATTAGGATTATAGGGCACAGAAACACGTTATTTTATAAAGTGGAGAAAATAACAGCATTAGCACATTTTATTCAGGTTCTTGATGCTTCTGCTGGTTTTTCTACTTCTGTGCTATCAGGAGCAGAAGCAGATGGATACATGGAATTGGTTGTGTAAAATCATGCATTATCCCCATTCTGAATCTTGAAATGCTAACAGGAACAATGTCTCTTTTTGCTCCATAAAAAAATGAAACAAACGGTGCAGAAAAGTTATTAAATCCTAAAAATTACTTACTGGCCTTTTGAGTCCTGAAGAGGTACCCCAGAAATTAGACAATAATTAGGAATGAGAGCCTGACACCAGATAAAATAGAAACCCACACTGAACCTTTGACAAAACCTTCAACAAACAATTGCTGTTTTTAAACAGGTTATACAACTTTTATGGGTCTAATCCAAATCCACATGAAATCAATGGAATTTCTTCCACTGACTTAAATTTGCTTTGGATGAGGCCTTATAGAAGAGAAGAACATGTCTGAATCATAACAGACTCTTAGGCCCACGCTCTCACACCCAACTGATGTAGGAACTAATGAGATTTGTTCCCCTTTTCAATATTAAAACCTGTGATTGCTTATTGGACTCTTCTCTGTTAGGTTGCCAAAGGTCAAACAGTGCCTCCTAGTTCAGTGTAAGTCTGTAAACAAGACAATATTACAACTTTCTCCCACTGAAAATACTATCAGTGTGAATGTTTTAATAAAAGCAACTATATCTCTCAGACTCAAGTACACAGTGTACCATGTCAGGAAGGATCTCTTGTGTCAACTGCCTATTCCACAATGTTTCAAATAGAACAGTGTAATGAAAACTCAAGAAGGAAAAATAAATGGGGCATCAAAACATCCTTGTCCTATCTAGTTATTATTTCTAGCTTCCCAGACACTTCTATAGAATCCATGAGAAAAGTAAAGTTATCAACAGTACATCAACATTTTAGATTTCAAATCATTTGAACCACTTTTCCAACAATTAAACCTTCAGAACTTTTTATAACTATTTCTAAGTATGATATTATCTCTACACCAGAACATACTAGCATATAGCAAGCCATGTCTATTTCTGAAATCAAAATTGCAAAATAATCAGAAAAACAGTTAGATAAAAAGGACAAATTATCATAATCCTTCTAAACCTAACTCATTTGAAAAAGTAGGAAGCAGAATACCAAGGTACCTCCAAAATGCACAGATCCCCACTGTCTTCCCACCATTATGAACATAAATCCAATAGACAGTTATTGCATCACCCTTTTAAGCACCCAAAATCATTAATATAATTATCTCAAATAGGCCCAACCTCTGATGTGGTCAAATAGCAATTTCACATGCATATTCTGGGACTGCCCATAATTTCAAACATGTGGGTCACAATTCGATGAAAACCTAGCCTACTCTATCTGGAGACACATATTCCCATCTACACAATTGGAAAAAAAGAAGAAGACATTTATTCATATTTTTAACAAGATCAGCAACCACCACCAGAGAACCAGAAAAATGTAGGGCTGGAAGAGACTTTGAGAGATCACCTAGTTCTTCCCCCTACGCTGGAGCAGGACCAAGTATGCATAAACCATTTTTGAGAGGTGTTTGTCTAACCTATTTATAAAAACCTCTAATGATGGAGATTCCACAACCTCCCTTGGCAACCTATGTGAGTAGCCAACTACCCTTACAGTTAGAAAGCTTTCCCTAATATTTAAGTGAAATCATCCTTGCTGCAGATTAAGACCATTACTTCTTGTCCTACCTTCAATGAACATAGAGAACAATTGATCACTGTTCTCTTTATGACAGTCCATAACATATTTGAAGACTTATCAGGTCCCTCTCACCTCAGTCTTCTCTTCTCAAGTCTAAACATATTCAATTTTTTTTACCTTTCCTCACAGGTCAGATTTCTAAACCTTTTATCATTTTTGTTGCTCGCCTCTGGACTGTCTCCAATTTGTCTATATCTTAAAATATGGCATCAAGAACTAGAGACAATACTCCAGCTGAGGACTCACCAATGCCAAGCAGAGTGGAACATCTATCTCCCATGTCTTATGTATGACACTCCTGTTAATACACCCCAGAATAATATTAGCCTTTTTTTTTTGCAACTGCACTATATTGTTGGTTCATATTTGTGATCCACTATAACCCCCAGATCCTTTTCAGCAGTACTGCCACCGAGCCTGTTATTCCTGCATCGCATTTGATTGCATTCCCCCATTGCATTTGATGTGTCTTTCCTAAGTGTAGTACTTTGCCTTTATTGAATGTCATCCTGTTGATTTCAGACCAATTCTCCAATTTCTCAAGGTAATTTTGAATTCTAATCCTGTCCACCAAAGTGCTGGCAATCCCTCCATCTTGTTGTCAACCACAGATCTTATAAACACAGTCTCCACTCCATTATCCAAGTCATTAATGAAAATATAGAATAGCACCAGACCCAGGACCGACCCCGAGGGTCCCCACTAGGTATATCTCCACGTTTAATAGTGAATCATTGATGATTACTCTTTGGGAATGGTTTTTCAACCAGTAGTGCAGACACCTTACAGTAGTTTCATCTAGATCACATTTCCCTAGTTTGCTTATGAGAATGTCATGTTGGACTGTGTCAAAAGCTTCACTAAAAATGAAAAGTCTGCAGCTTTGCCCCTATCTACTACAGTGAACCTGTCAAAGAAGGAAATTAGGTTTGCTCTGCAAGACTTGTTCCTGTCAAATCCATGTTGGCTATTACTTATCACCATTAAACTCTAGGTGCTTACAAATTGATTGTTTAATAATTCATTCCAATATCTTTCCAGCTATCAAAGTTAGCCTGACTGGTCTATAATTTCCCAGGTCCTCTTTGTTCCCCTTTTTAAAGACAGATACTATATTTGCCCTTCTCCAGTTTTCTGGGACCTCACTTATCCTCCATGAGTTCTCAAAGAAAATCACTCATGTTCTGAGCTTAGCTAATTCCTTGTGTACCCTAGGGTGAATTTTGTCAGGCACTGACAAAACATCTAACTTGTCTGAACATTCTTTAACCTGTTCTTTCTTTATTCTGGTGTGTGTTCCTTCCTGCTTGTTGTTGATATTAATTGTGTAAAGCATCTGATCACAATTATTTTTTTTAAGTGAAAACTGAAGCAAGATAGGCATTAAACACCTCAGCCTTCTTGGCGTCGTCCATTATTAGCTCTCATTCCCTGATAAGTAATAGACCTACGCTTTTCTTCCCCTTCCTCTTACTGCATCTTCTTATTGCTTTTTATGTCCCTTGCTAGGTATAACTCATTATGTTCCTTAGCCTTTCTGATTTTGTCCCTACATGCTTGTGCTATTCTTTTTCATCCTTACCATCTTATTCATCCATAGCAATTTATTCATGTTCCCACTTTTTGTAGGATACCTTTTTGATTTTCAAGTAATTAAAGAGCTCCTAATGTAGCCATGCTGGCTTCTTACTATTACTATACTATTATTACTCTTACTGTCTTACTTCCACATCAGGATAATTTGCTGTAGTGCCTTTAATATTGTCTCTTTGAAAAACTGCCAGCTGTCCTGAACTCCTTTTTCCCTTAGGATTTTCTAACCATGGGACCTTAGTCACGAGTTCTAGGAGTTTGTTAAAATCTACTGTCCTTATATTGCCATTCTCGCTCCTTCCTTTTCTGAGAATCATGAAGACTAAAATTTCATGATAACTTTCATCCAAGTTGCCTTCAACCTTCAGATCCACAACCAATTCCTCCCTATTAGTCAGAATCAAGTCTAAAATGTCTGCCCTCCTGGTTACTTCCTCCACCTTCTGAAACAAGTTGTTGTTCCCAACACATTTGAAGAACTTATTGGACATTTTGTGTTTTGCCATATGACTTTTCCAACAGATATCAGGGTATTAAGCCTCTCATTACTACCAGGTCTTGTGTTTTGGATATTTCTGTTATTTCTCTAGAAATGGCTCGAGCATCACCTTCTCCTGCTTTGGTGGTCTACAGTAGACCCCCCCACCTTATTTCCCCACATTTATCTTTACCCAGAGAATAAGACCCACAAGAAATAAAATCAACAATTACAACGTGGGCAAACAAAATATGAGAAATGTAACACATCACACTCCAGATTAGATAGACCTAAGACCCTTCGGAGGAGTGCTTGGTATTAGCTAATTAATTCCAGTAACACAAGAGAAAAGGTAAACAATGACTTTAAACTGAAATTACATTTCTCCTATATCTCGGAATGTGCCAAACACTCATTTGGGGCCAAATCTGTAAAGGTCACCCAGCTTAGTCAATCAAATATCACAATGAACTTTGGGAAAGTCAGATTTGGGTATCCATATACCTATTGGCAAATAAGGGAAACAAGTAGCATCTATTTGACTGTGTGTATATAACAATTCTGCATGAAATACCCATGTGTTTGTCGCACTGTCAGCTGAGTGCTGATATGATACTGATATATTTGCCACATCTTTTACTGACACTGAAGCATGGTTAACTTACGAGTATGAATATTACAGAATGCATTATTTGTATAAAGTGATGTCTGATTTTGTTACTGCTCTTTGTTACATATTGCAGCTTAGCCTTATGCTTAGGACTGCAATGGTTCTCACTTCAGGCAGAAAGTACGCTGTTTCTAGAATTCTGCATTTGCTTTTGGACTGAGCTCCAGGCAGCAGGAACAATATGTTACTGCCAAATAGAGCCCTGGCTTTGCTGTGTACAAGGCCTGTGCTGGATCAAACAGACATCAGCATCCATGAGGAACGGGGCAGCCCATACTAATCTGCACCTTAATAAAATAGAAGCAGCTTCCAGACACTGAGCAGCAAAGTTTTAGCAGAACTGCTACTAGGAAATCTGGTAGGAAAAGGCTGCATTGGGGGAATTTGCCACCTTAAAATGTTATTACAAGGGTGTGTCATTGTCAGTTGATATCCATCTGGACTATCAAGGCCACTGTGTCATAATATGAGCAATAAAAGTTGTAAGTTACGTAAGTTACATAAGTGTAAAGTTACAATAAGTTACTAAGGTTCAGGCTCAGTGTTCATGCCAAGAAGAGGAGAGATTCACTCTAAGAAGAGGGTCCTTGGGCAGACTAGCATACCCATAATGACTAGAACCCATCCGACTGTAAAGCCTATTTCAAATCAATGGATACATTTTTTTAAAATAAATTAAGAATCTGTGTCACTTTACCCTGAATAACAATCTCATAGTACCCACACCGATGCAAAAACTGTAAAATAACTATTCATGGACCTATAAGCATATAGAAATACTGCACCAAATTCCTTAGAGACTAACCAATTTATTTGAGCATAAGCTTTCGTGAGCTACAGCTCACTTCATAGGATGCATACTGTGGAAAGTATAGAAGATCTTTTTATACACACAAAGCATGAAAAAATGGATGTTTACCACTACAAAAGGTTTTCTCTCCCCCCACCCCACTCTCCTGCTGGTAATAGCTTATCTAAAGTGATCACTCTCCTTACAATGTGTATGATAATCAAGGTGGGCCATTTCCAGCACAACCCTGGATTTGTGCTGGAAATGGCCCACCTTGATTATCATACACATTGTAAGGAGAGTGATCACTTTAGATAAGCTATTACCAACAGGAGAGTGGGTTTGTGGGAGGCGGGGGAGAAAAAACCTGTATTTGTGCTGGAAATGGCCCAACTTGATTATCATACACATTGTAAGGAGAGTGATCACTTTAGATAAGCTATTACCAGCAGGAGAGTGGGGTGGGGGGAGAGAAAACCTTTTGTAGTGGTAAACACCCATTTTTTCATGCTTTGTGTGTATAAAAAGATCTTCTATACTTTCCACAGTATGCATCCGATGAAGTGAGCTGTAGCTCACGAAAGCTTATGCTCAAATAAATTGGTTAGTCTCTAAGGTGCCACAAGTACTCCTTTTCTTTTTGCAAATACAGACTAACACGGCTGTTACTCTGAAACCTGCACCAAATTCCTGCATGTAATCTTACGCAGAACACCATTGACCCAAGTACCTCTACTCATTTGCTTAGTTTGAGCTAAACAAAATAAGCCAGTCACATAGACCAAATTAAGGGTGCCCAAGCTGGGGTTTGCACTGATTTAATTAAATTGGTTTAGAAATTGGGTTAAATTAAAATGGTGCAATTTTCTCATGTAGATAAGGCCTTGCATGCATTATGATTATTTTGCACACTCTTGAGAGTCATTTGGTATTAGCCACTGCTAAAGACAGGACTAAGTAGGTTTTTTTCCCCCTGGCATAGCAACTTTTACATTCTTAGAGTTGTGTTACTATTGTTTCAGAGAAAAGATCAAACACATTCCACTCTGAAAAAACTGCCTCACAGATAAACAGGCTGAAGATTTGGCATGTGACTAGCTTGGAATTCAGCAAGGCTACATAAATGTTCGTGCCATCTTCCTGCTGGGCTACACAAGCAAGTTCCCAAGGATGGGAGGGATGAAGGAAGGGAAAAGAGCTTGTGGTGAGGAATTCTGCAGCCCCCACCGTGCACTGATCCTATTTAACTAGGTTTATTTAACACTCGGTGACCTGAAAAACCTTGTTTAAATAAATAGCCCCCAAAAAAATATTTCCTCAAAAAGCTGGAGTAAGTTCCTTAAAAAGTTGCAGGGTAAAAAATTTGTATACCTGTGTGTAAATACTTCACTGCACGGAATCATGCAGTTTACCGCTGCCCTTGAAAAATAGGGTAGAAGCAACATCAATAAGCTAAAAATCAAAAATTGTGTTTAATTATTAGCCTGCAAGCTAGGTGTGTAATTATAGCATCACACAATAACCCTAACATGCAATGTGCTTATCACTCACCACTTCAAACCACTCCTGCCATTCATTTCATGCCTCAATATACTTGTTGAAGGGAGTTTTACAATGCAGCCACTTTTTATGAGCCGGCATTATCATTGTGAAAGGCAGCCTCTGAAGGTAATTACCAAGTGCGCACATGGCTAAGTGTCAAATGAGTGGCAATTTGTTTTTTAGCTAAATACAGCATTGTTTGTTTGCTTTTTAAAAAAAAATCTTCACAGATATTGATCCCTGTGTTGCAAAGGAAGGATAAAGAACTGACAACACTTTCAGGAAAGTCTGTCAGGAGATAATGTGGTTTCCTTAGGTTTCTTCACACTTGGCCTGATTCAGTACCCACTGAAATCAACATAAAGGTTCCCATTGACTGCAGAGGTACCAGATCAACCTTATTGTGCCTGATCCCAATTCTCCCCTTGGGCCCTTTCATTCCTCCTTGTGCACCTGTGCAAGGAGAGACATAATCTTGCCATGACTATATTTAGTCTTCCTTCAATTTTCAAGGTATTTAGAGCCTGCCCATAGTCACTCCAGAACTACATTTAAACACAGTTCATGTAAGCAGGGTTCTGAGTATGATTATTTCTATTACAGGGGCAGAGTCAGGAATCGAACTCCATCCTCTTCAGTTCTAGCTCACTGCCTTAAACACAAGACCAACCTTCCTCTCAACTTGAATAATATTGTTTCCTTGAACAGCACAGAGAAAGCGATGAACTGTGATATAAATTATTTAACCATGCTGTGCTATAGGACCCCTGTGGTTTATACCATACTTTGGTTGAACGGCTTATAAAATGATACTTTTTAGCAACCTTCTAGCAAATGCTCTTCAATGATAGTTCTTTAATTAACATTGCCCTATTTATTTCTTCTTCTATCATGAACACATATGAAAGGTTTTTCCTGTGCAAACAGAAATGAGAGAGGGGAAAGCATTAGCCTCCCCGCTGCAAAGCCCTTCACTGTGCACAGTGCTTAAATGAAATAATGCAGCTCTGAGAAAATTACAGGCATACTTTTCAGCAGGAGCTGAATTGGGAAAGTAGAACCCTACGGGGGGGGGGGGGGAGGCAGAAGTCCTGCCTCTTCCTTCCTCTCCTTTCTTCTGGTCAGCAAATTTTTCCCTTTCTATTTTCGTTTTCTTTTAACCATCCATCCCCTTTAGCTGGCACAATGTACATTAGAAGACAGGAAAGTAAGAGCTGCATTCAGGGCCAATGGTCTGTGAAGACAGGAAATTCCCTGAGTTTAGGAGGTGGCTCTTCCTGAGACTCAAGGTGCTGACATTCAGAGATGTTAACAACAAATTTGGGGGATTTGTCTTTATTTCCATAAATACATTTCTTGTTTGACAATACTTCATGTTGCTATTATGACACCATCTTTTCTCATGCAAACTCACTCTTAGTGTAAGACTGTGTCTATACTTCTTTTTCATCCTTATTGGGGGTGGGGTGGGGGATAAACCCAAATCTTTTCAGGTTTCCAGTTTAGAAGTCTTTTCCTGTACCTCCTGATGGGTGCTCATTCAGTCTTCAACTACTGGGATGTTTATATATAAAGAGAAGAAAGAGTTCTTTTTGAACTAGGTTAGTATTCCTTGATTATTTTGATTGGGCCAAGTTGCCTTTTTCATTTTGTTATCGTTCCCTTGGGTTTCATTTACTTGATTTTCTTACCTCTTACACCATGTGGTTTTTTTTAAAAAACAGCAGTAGAGTCACAGTTGGAAATGGAGCAACTCAATTTCGGTTTTAGAAAGCCTGTGGACCTAGAGAATATTTTTTTATCAAATTGAGATAATCAGACGAGAATCTAACAGTCCCACTGTTGTTTTTAAAAGTAGACAATATCTTCCAACTCAGCAGAAAGTCTGGCTAGTGTGCCCATTCTCATATAAGATGTTAGAAAGCAGCTGTGACTTATTTACAAACACCTGCCCCATAACTAACACACTCGCATGCATATGTTTGGAACTGTATTTTTATCTGTAATTCTCCCCCATCCTAAATCACAGACCGGAAGAAGAGGTCTGTGAAGCTTGAAAGCTCATCCCTTCCACCCACAGAGGTTGGCCCAATAAAATGTTCACTTACTTTGTCTAATTTTTATTTTAAAATATTGAAAGTTTAAACCTCCTAACACTGAGCATTTCAAATGGTGAGTTCAAAGGCTGAATCACGACTTCAGCACTGATTGTACACAAAGTGCACTATCCTACAGAGGAAGTACAGTCCAGTGGTTAGGGTACTAGCCTGGGAGTTGGCAGATTTGACTTTAACTCCCTTCTCTGCTGCAGATTGTGTTTGTGACCGTAGGCAAATCAATGGAAGTTAGGAGCCTAAATACCTTTGCGGAGCTGGACACCTTAGTCTCTTCTGCTTCAGAACCCTAACTTTAAAATAGTAATAGTACTTCACGAGCTCAAAAGGGGTGGTATAAGGAGGATAAATAGATTTAAAAGATTGTGAGATGCTCAGGTCCTATGGTAAAGGGGGCCATACAAAAAGGAGTGATCCTCTGGTTCGTGTTCCATTATTTGAATTGTGAGTTTGAAAAAATCTATTTCTCAGTGAAGTGTAACGTCTTCTGCAGCTCCACAAAAAGCTGCTTATCTCCACAGCAAATTATGTCACGTGTGGCTCTGCAGCCACATGTAGTTTAGTCAGAATCTCCAAGTGGTTCTTGAAATGTATGAGTTTGAGCAGTACTGCTCATGCTATACCTGGTCTCTGGCAGAAGAAAGAGTCTAAGTTTGCCTGACACGTGTGACACATGCATGGGGCTGCTGAAACTTAGACCGGGATTGCCACTAACCATCCCAGCACCCAGAAAAAGGGGAAAAAGAAGAAAGTCTCCTCCATCTGACCAGCCACAAGTGGACGGGTTGAGGTGGGGAGAAAATGGAGAAGGTATGTTGGTGGGCAGAGACACAGGAAATAATCCTGATGCCATGACTGGACACCACTGCATTTGTGCTATTTTTTGTCATGATGCTGTAACAATAGACCATGACATTAAGTTGACACGATGCCTTGAGATTACATTGTGAGTACGGAGTACTTGTGGCACCTTAGAGACTAACCAATTTATTTGAGCATGAGCTTTCGTGAGCTACAGCTCACTTCATCAGATGCATACCGTGGAAACTGCAGCAGACTTTATATATACACAGAGAATATGAAACAATACCTCCTCCCACCCCACTGTCCTGCTGGTAATAGCTTATCTAAAGTAATCTTCAGGTTAGGCCATTTCCAGCACAAATCCAGGTTTTCTCACCCTCCACCCCCTCACACAAATTCACTCTCCTGCTGGTGATAGCCCATCCAAAGTGACAACTCTTTACACAATGTGCATGATAATCAAGTTATCATTGTGTAAAGAGTTGTCACTTTGGATGGGCTATCACCAGCAGGAGAGTGAATTTGTGTGGGGGGGTGGAGGGTGAGAAAACCTGGATTTGTGCTGGAAATGGCCTAACCTGAAGATTACTTTAGATAAGCTATTACCAGCAGGACAGTGGGGTGGGAGGAGGTATTGTTTCATATTCTCTGTGTATATATAAAGTCTGCCGCAGTTTCCACGGTATGCATCTGATGAAGTGAGCTGTAGCTCACGAAAGCTCATGCTCAAATAAATTGGTTAGTCTCTAAGGTGCCACAAGGACTCCTTTTCTTTTTGCGAATACAGACTAACACGGCTGTTACTCTGAAACCTGTCATTGTGAGTACGTTAGTTGATAAAACATTGAAGTTAAGAATCTCTCATCTAAATCAATCAGGTCTAGTGAATTAAACAGAATGATGAACAGGAGGGAAAATGTTAATGTCCTGGAAATATTGGGCCAAATCCTTTCCTCGGAGACCCAATCCTGCTCTCCATACTCAAACAAAACTCCCACTGAAATTAGATTATGGAGGGCAAGACTGGAGCCCAGATATGCATACGAGGACCTCACGAAATCTACGCGTAAATCCAGAGGCAGAGTTGGACCATTATGTAAAAAATATTACTGCTGCATTTGAAAGAAAAGTGCTTTGTTCTCAAATAAGCATTGTGAGGGGCAGACTGAAGGGAATTTCTAGCTTCCAACACCTTCTTTGTTTCAGATTTGTCAAATACAGGACTTCTGCTGTATCATCCACTCTAGTATGTCACAATAAGCCGCAATGGAATGGACTGGAGCCTAAAATCAGTCTTTTTTAAATATATTTTCTCTGTATAGAGTATTCTTTAAAAGGTTTTATTTAATATTCTTTTAACTTAAAAAAATGCTGGGGGGGGGGGGTGGGGGGGAAGGGAGAGTACTTTTCTCCCTAGAAAGACCACATTCCCCAGGTCTTTCAAAGCTATTGTGAAGACATCAGCAAAGTACATGCTGTCATGCTGAGAAGGACTGCATGGACTGTGAGAGATAGGCTATTTGCAGATAAGAAACAAAACCAGCATTCAAAGTGTACTGAAATGTCCCCTTTCAGTATCTTGTTTATTCGGGGCATCCAGGTCTTGATCCTAAACCCACTAAAATGAATGAAAAGGCTCAATGATTTCAATCAGGCTCTCAAGACATAGCTTTAAGTTTACAGTAAGGAGTAACAGTAATACCCATCTTTATAATGGAAGAAATGGGCCCAATATTTGCTGGTCACTGTCTGAAATTTTTGGAGCTGAATCCTACCCCCATTAAAGCCCACTGCAACCCCACCCCCGACTGAACTCCTACCTGCAAGATTCTGCTCATGGTGTGTGGTTCTGCACATAGGAATGTGTAGAAGAGCTGTATGCATATACAGTATATTTCTATTTTGCTAAATGTACCATTTGAAATACATTTACATTATGTGACTCTGTTACAAATGACCTATCCTTTATCAGAAGTAATTGGATTAGGAAGTTATTTTTTTAAAAAGTTTAAAACTCTTAGCCATTTTGACATTTTTGGCATGTATTCAGCTGAGAAATCTGCTGTAAAATATTTGATTGCTACTTACATAATCCAATGTACAGGAAATATCTTTGTAAGGGCCTTAATACCACACATTTTATTGTTTAATGAAATGAACAAGTAATTCTAAAAACTACACTTACTACATGATATTCGAAACTCCATGGAGTAAATGATTTTTTAAAAAATATTATGGTTGCTTATACCCTTCACTTGAACAGTTTCCATGGTTATCCCAGCTTTGGCTTGCACTGAGAAGCCCACACCTGACAAAACATTGGCACCGTTATTTCGAACAGTTAACAGAGAGCTACCAGCAACATGGCCCTGTCACTTATCCAACATTCACAACCTTTAAAAAAAGAAAGTTCCTTTATCAGCTCAGGGCTAAGTTCATAAAAACCACTGTTGCCAACTTTAAAAAAAAAAGTATTTGAGAGTGTTGCCTAATGTGGTTAACATAGTTTACAATATATCAAGAGATGACTTTGTCCTGAATATTATACTTTTTAGATTAAAAGTAAAGAACACTATTAGCAGTCCTTACTCAAGCAAAACTCCTATTGACTCCAGTGGGAGATATATGTTGAGAAAAGATTGTGAAGGGATACAGTGTTATTTTCACCTAGGACAATTTCATATTTTTTAGCAATGCCAACTATTAGGGAATAGATCTAGCTTTATAGAAACACTCCTGATGAAAAGGGCCACATATGAGCTAAGCATTAATATTGTTATAAGTTTTTTAATGATAATAATTTTATTATTATTTATTTGTGTTGCAGTAGCACCTAAGAGCCCCAGTCACAGACCAGGAGCCCAGTGTGCTAGGCGCTGTACAACCAAGCCCACCCATACCCCAAAGAGCTCACAATCTGAAAGGCAGATGTTGATATTGCACAAAGATAACATGAAGATGTCTTGATCCAAGTGGTCAGCTTTAACGATTGACTAACTATTATGGTTCAGTTAAAAACAGAATAACTGTGAAAACAAAGTTTTAAGAACACAGGCCCCGATCCTGCAACATGTCACGCACGGCATTGGGTCTACAGTAGGCAGCAGGCTGACTGTGCACTGCAAGGGACCATAAATATTAATTTCTGGGTATAGTTACAGTATAGTACAGTAGTTGTTTTCAAGATGCAATTCAAAATATTGAGTTTCACATACTGGATTCTCTGAAGTTGCTTATACTTTATTTGTCATGAAACACACCTTTTGCAGGGAAAAATTTAATCCAGCACTTCAATTTATAGACTTTGTTTCTGACACATTAACAGTAACCCAGATCCTTAGCACAGCTGGGCAGCAGAGTGCAACTCAAAAGCATGGAAGGGTATTTCAAAATTGGCTGTAAACCACTTTGTGCTCTCCCAATCCTGGACTGACTCTGCACTAAGCCAGTGCCATGGCATAAGTTAGAGCAGACTTCAGACCTAGAGTTGGCTTCCAACTGTCCCAAAGGGAGGAATGTGTAGGAGCCCGCTCTGTGCCATCGAAGGAGGTTCTCTTCTATTTGGGTGATCTATACCAGCTTTAGGGCCACTTTGCACTGGCAATGCATTGTAAAAAAGCCACAACAGAATGTGAGCCACCATTTCTTCAGTGGAGAAGATCAACTTGCAACTAGGTGTGTTTGGGTGTCTTCTCCACATTCACGTATCAGGCTGTCCTTCATTTTCCATTTGTGTACTAGGTAACTACAATTGCCCACATGAAGTTCGCTGTGATCCATATCTTAGCGGGCATGGTGAAGCCAGGTGGTTAGTCTGTATGATCCATGATGAGGTCTCGATTCTTGACCCAACTATTTTTCTCACACCCACTGAAACTTGTCTTTTAGTGACAGTCCCAAGGTTTTGAGAGTTTTGGCCACTAACAAGGAGTTCCTAGACTTAAGGTGGCATCTTGGGATGGAGGTCTTCGTAGATGGGCAAGTCTGCATTTGTTATCCTACAGTTGTATTCTCACATTGTTGCTGCTTCTCTTTGGAGGGATGGCGGTAAGATACATGCGAGGACTGGGAGCCAGACTGTCAGTATTCACTTCACCACTCCTGTGACAATTCTCAAAGCAGCATTCTGTTGCATGTCCAAGGCCAGGTAGGGTAACCTTAGGGCTAATTTGAGCCACCAGAGCAACACAGGGCAGGCTTAATTGCAGGGCAGGATCTGGCACCATAATCATTGCTGATAATTGCAAAAGTGATACTAAAAGGTATGTAGATGGCGGTTAACGATTGTAGCAAAAGTATCTCTGCATTCACTTGTGAAGTTTTCAAGACATTTTGGACTCTAAGGTTTTCTAACTGCAGCCACTCTTTTATAAAGATATATGTGTGGATGTGGTTGTGGGAGCCTCTAATCTTGTTACAAATATTTTTTCACAAGTGGTTTGGGGGAAAGAACCGTAAATCAAAACGAAGCAACTCAGACATCAAACCTATGAAAATTACATGAATCTTTGGATTGTACTGTACAAGACGCTTACTATAAATTTTACCTTTTTAAGAACAAATAAGAACATTAATCCATTTTAAAGAAAAATAAAGTACCTATAACTATTATGCATTTTAACAGCATGAGACAACAGTTTTGGCAACATATTAGAACTTGGGTTTGGGATATTATTAGTAATGGAGAAACTTATCCATGAAAATAAAGTTACTTATCAAGATCTGGATTCCACTTGTTGAATATTCACAACAGAATAGATCAGCAAGAAACCTCAGTACACTTGCCACCTTTCCCCCACAAAGTCCAATGTTTTAACTAGCCATGCAAACAGAGGCCCTGATCTTCCTTCAAGTCCTTACTCAAACCAAACTCACACTGATTTCAAAAGGAGTTTGGACTGACAAAGAACTACCAACTCTTAGCCTTTAAATAGAACTTTCCATCCCTAGATTGTAAAACACTTTACAAAGTAGATATCATTAACACAATTGTATAGATGGGGAAACTGAGGCACAGAACGGTTACATCATTAGTCCAAGGTCATACCACCGTGCTTCCAAATGCATTGACGGCTAGGGGACTTAAGCATATGCTTAAGTGGATCAGGGTCAAAGTGCTCATTCTTTACAGGATTAAGTCCTTGATATACAGTTGGCCAAGAATGGCTATATGCAAGGACACTGTTAAGACAAATAATACGCTATGATAACTTATTACTGAATTGCAATTTTCATTCATGCTATATTTTCAAAATTCTTCACTATGATAGCATGGTAAGCTATTGTAGTGATATTTTCAGTTATCTATTAGCAAAAATACTTTAAAGTTTTATACAGCTTTCTATCTGAGAAACTCCAAGTACATAATACAAATAAACATTAATAGGTTTCGCCTCAAAACATGCCATATAGGGTAGAAATGTATTTTTATCACACATTACAGATGAGAAAACTGAGCCATGGAGATTCAGGAACTTCCCCATGGTCACACAGAGAGCCCCACCTGAGAGGGAAACAGCACACAGGAATCCAGACTCCCAGTACGCCGCTGTGATCACACAACCATCTTTCTTCCCCATACACAGATGCAGGACTCTTAAGCTACATCTGCTCTGTGAAGCAGGAGCACGATTCCCTTGCTTGTGTTCACATACCTGTGATAACGCTCATCGAGCTAGTGACAGTACAAATAGCAGTGTAGCTGCAACAGGTTGGGTAGTGGCAGCCAAGGCAAGGCTTAGCCGTGCCGAGAACAAACCCACCTGAAACCAGTGGGCGTGGGCTCGGCTTGGCTAAGCTGTGCCTCCCCTGCAACTACCCTTTCAACCACAGTGACGCTGCTACTTATACCTGCGTTAGCCCAATGAAAGTACGTGTATGCGTAGGCTAACAGAGGGACCACACCCCTGGCCTTAGAATCATGGACACGTCCACAGTCGGGGGGGGGGGGGGCGTGTGCGTACACAAACACAGAGGCACTTTTTTTGATTTCATGCAAGTGTCTTAAAAACAAAATTTCTCTGTAGGAGCCAGCATTACATTTGACAGTCAGATAACCTCAGTTTTCAACACAACACAGAATTTAGCATAACTATCAACTCAAAAATCTACTTTGCTGCATGAACTCCAATAGATAAAATACTCTTTAGAGAAGCTGCCCTCGGTCTCATTCCAACCTTTACTCCCTGTTATTGTCACATTGCTGTTATAGACACACTGGGGACAGATTCTGATCTCATTTACACTGGTGTAAATCATTTACACTGATTTCAGTGGAGTTACTCCTCATTTATACTGGGAGGAACTGAGATCAAAATATGGATCATTGAATGTTTTCACAGGATAAACTGGAGTCCTCTGAATGCAGAGGGGGAAAAAAACCTTGTTAGCAGAGAAGCTATACAAAATATTTTTTCATCCGCCAATACAAAATGTATTTAGCACTCCTCATTCCTCCTCTTATTTTCACAGTCCAGCGCCCAAAAGAGAGATCATGTGAGAGAAAGCGATTTCCTTTTAAGGGGAAGGGAGGCCAAGGGCCAAAATCTGCTCTGTTACGCTTGATGTATCTGAGAGCAGAATGTGACTCATTGTTGGAAATAAGATTTAAACAAAGTACTCCAGTAAAATACATTTAAATTAATTGTGGGAAAATACACACCTGTGCCCTCTGCCTAGTAAATGCTGGGTTAGCAACTTCCACTTTGAAACAATACACTTCCAAAGAAGAAAGATTTAAGGAAACATACTTAAATGTGGTGCTGTTTTCTTTTTGTGCTTGGCTGACTAACCAGTCTACACTTCAATTACCTGGCTGCTATTATGCAAATGAGATGGATGCAAGAAGTCATGCACCTGTGTTTGCCTCTTTATTTAATATTCTTAATAAGTCCTTAAACCCCATTCTGTGGTAGAGGATTGCTCAACTCAGGTTACATTAAGGCAGGTGAAGAGCTTTTCAAACTGTGACAATGGTTACAAGGAATTCAAAATGACAGAATGTGTACACTTGGTCTCATGGATGAGAAGAACAAAAGCACTGTATGTTACTGAAAGGTTTGCATTTAATATGGTTGATAATTTTTACCCAGTTACATTAGAGCAACAAAAAACAAGATAGACCCTGAGCCTGCCAAGACTGATGCACATGATTAAGTTCATGGGTAGTGGGTAGTGAGACATTGACTTAGACATAGAACTAAGCATGTACTCAAGTCGTTGCAGGATCTGTGATAGACACTTTCTTGTTAACTTTTGAGTGAAGAGAGAAGTATTTTGTACTTCCTGCCACTCTTTTTAAGAGTTGGATTTGTAGTTATTGTTGTGTGTTTCTTTTTTGTTTTTGCTAATTTACCTTTCAATTGCACTCTCAACCTTCACCTTAACAAAAAATAATTATCTGCAAATCTAAAACCATTGAGGTTTCCTCAAGCCTGAAGATTGACAGAAATCGCTGGAGAGGGATGGTTAGCCCAAAATTCAGGAAAAGCTTTGTGAACAAAGGCCAATCTCTCACACCCAACCTGGGCTGAATGTCAAATATTAGTTGTGAACATTTCACACAGCACTGTCTATTTACAGACGCCAACTTCCATTGTTATGAAAAAATGTATTGCTTGAATGCTCCTTGATGCAATTTTAGCAGGGCAGCGAGATGTGTTTTGCTTAGCTGGTTCCCAACACAGATGTTTAAGAACAGGTTAATACCATATAAACTGCTGCACTGATTTAATAAGTTTATATTTTTAATTATTTGTTCTATGAAGAAAGAGAAAATACAGAAAACATGAAAATTGATAGCACTGATGTGTCATGAAGGATAAACACCACATCAGTGAAACATTCCTGTGTACTGAAAATCAAAAACCAAAACCTTTCAGAGAAAGTCTCCCTCTCCTTTTTGCCAAGGAAAGCAAACAGTTTCTAGACTCCGAGAACTCACTGATTGGAATCCAGCTATGGTCCTTGATGCATAAAAACTACCTCACCCATTCCCAGGGATTTATAAATTTGATTTAGAATGTATTAGCAGAGCTGGTATGAAGTTTATTGTCTGGAGAATAGGGAGCCATCCCTCAGCCTGGTCTTCTGCTCTTTTTCACAAAATGAATTTTTCACGTTCTTGGCAAAAAGTATTTCATACAACTTCTACTAAAATGCATATCAGGTGGGGAGAAGATGAGGGAAATCACTATATGATACATTTTTATGGTAGAACAATAAATGAAAAGCTCAAATCTGTCATAATATGTTTTACCTTTCCCTCCTTCCTCCCCCCAACTACTAAAAATGTTAGAGGTAATTTGACAGTCATTGTGAGGAGCTAATAGCTCTGGCCTGAAACAAATACATTATAGATAGGTACTGCACAGAGCTTCCCAACCTAGATCTGCTGTCCCTCTCACTGAGCATCCCTAGCACTCCTGCTGTTACAGTCCTGGGCCTCTCTTGCCCAGAGGTTACCAATCATGCCAAAACAGGTCAAATTGCACAATAATACAGGTTTTCAATTACTCCGTTTTCTACACCACTCATTCAGAACACAGTGAATATGGTAAAAATGAAGACGCAGCGTTCAGATTACCCTTTTTCCTTTGACAATAAAGTGCTACATTCCCTCACCCCCCATTTTATGTTGGTTTCTGCCAGTGTGAAGCAGGCACATTGGAGGGCAAATGCAATGCAGCTCAAGAAGTGGGAGGTGCTGACCAGGGTGCTGGCTTGCTCCCTTTTCCAAGCGAACTAATTGAAAAGGTAGGTTTCAGAGTAGCAGCCGTGTTAGTCTGTATTCGCAAAAAGAAAAGGAGTACTTGTGACACCTTAGAGACTAACAAATTTGTTAGTCTCTAAGGTGTCACAAGTACTCCTTTTCTTTTTTTGGAAAGGTAGGGAAAAACAGTCTGCCATGGTGCCTGTCAGTACCAGCATCCTGGATTGAATCATAGAATATCAGGGTTGGAAGGGACCTCAGGAGGTCATCTAGTCCAACCCCCTGCTCAAAGCAGGACCAATCCCCAACTAAATCATCCCAACCAGGGCTTTGTCAAGCCTGACTTTAAAAATATTTAAGGAAGGAGATTCCACCACCACCCTAGGTAACGCATTCCAGTGTTTCACCATCCTCCTAGTGAAAAAGTTTTTCCTAATATCCAACCTAAACTTCCCCCACTGCAACTTGAGACCATTACTCCTTGTTCTGTCATCTGCTAACACTGAGAACAGTCTAGATCCATCCTCTTTGGAACCCCCTTTCAGGTAGTTGAAAGCAGCTATCAAATCCCCCCTCATTCTTCTCTTCCGCAGACTAAACAATCCCAGTTCCCTCAGCCTCTCCTCATAAGTCATGTGTTCCAGACCCCTAATCATTTTTGTTGCCCTCTGCTGGATGTTTTCCAATTTTTACACATCCTTTTTGTAGTATGGGGCCCAAAACTGGACACAGTACTCCAGATGAGGCCTCACCAATGTGGAATAGAGGGGAACGATCACGTCCCTCGATGTGCTGGCAATGCCCCTACTTATACATCCCAAAATGCCATTGGCCTTCTTGGCAACAAGGGCACACTGTTGACTCATATCCAGCTTCTCGTCCACTGTAACCCCTAGGTCCTTTTCTGCAGATTGCTCCCAGTCTGGCTTTACACTATGCCATGGCACTGGGAAAACATTTGTTGCTCTGGTGGATGATGGCCTGCCCACTGAAAGGTGATTTACCTCCATGTTCATCTGCTTGCAATCTCTGCAACATCTGAGGCCATTACTAAACAAATTCTGAAGTCCTGTCTTCAGCTGGGTGATTGCAAAATTACACAAAATTGCTCAAAACTTTCCTCTTAGACCAAAACCAGATGGTCATAATGGGCTGCTCCTCCACCTCCAGAGCCTTCACATGTGGAGTCTCACAAGGCTCAGTTCTCTCCTGAAACTTATCAATATCTACATAAAAAGCCACACAGCAGTTTGGAGGGTGTTGGTGAGACTACCTAGGCAGCACACAGAATACGCTTAGCTCTATATCGCTTAACATCCTATCACCATCTTAGCTGAAATCAACATCAGGGTGGAGAGCACCCAGCTACCCCTAAGCCCAGGCAAGACTGCGGTGAAATTGGCAAGGGAAGAGCTTATTATTGATTGGCAGAACCATCCATCATAGGGGTCTCGGAAGTATCTACCACAAGGATGGCCTCTGCCCGAAGTTATTCAAAGTCTAACGATGGACAGACAGGAAGACAAGTGGGGACATATCAGGGAAGGGTAAAAATAAAGGGATTTTATACACAAATCAACAAAATTCACTAGAGGCAGAGAGCTGTTAAGAAGTATTTAAAAGCAGACAGAGGATATTTGTGTACTTCTGGATAAGTTCAAGGAAATTAAACCACGTAAGAAGCTGCATGGAAGGAGGTGTAGAGATGACTGTTTGAGAAACTAACCAGTAGGCAGACAAAGGAGGGAATGCTAATGCTAACCTACCTCCTCTATAATGTCCTTTCTATTAACAGCATATAGTTTCAGATTGGTATGTTGATCTGCAGCCATGGAGTCCTTGTGGAGCCTTGGAGTCTGAATAAACACACCAGCAAAGACATGCCCTCTTTCATCTCTGACTGGCCAGAAGACTGCTCTCCATCCTACTGGGAAAAGATCTGACTATGGTGATCCACACATTCATGATCTCCAATCTTGATTATTGCAACTGGTCTCTAAGACTGAAGACAAAACTTCATACCCTGAAAAAGCTTCATCAATACAAAACAAAACAGTCTGTCTGCCAAGCCACACAGGCCACCATGAGCACATCATACAGATGCTCCCCCCTATGCACTGTCCTGATCCAAAGTCCTCTATGGGATTAGCTCTAACTACCTGCAAGACTGATTGATGTTCCTCAATCATAACAACTGTGTTCCCTGAAACCCTGCAACTGCCAGCTAGCAGGGGAAGATGTGTGAGCACAGGAGACAGAACTGTCAGAGGACCAAGGCAGCAACTTCCAGTGTCACCACAGAGCAAACTGACCACAGGACAGAACTAAATGCGCACCTCACCTCTGATGCAGATTTTCCTCAATGACTTCTCATACAGACAAACATTTAAATCTAAACACATAAAATACAGTTAAAAACAAGGGCTCAGTCATAAAGCTTGGGCAGCTGAGATGGGGGAGACAAACATGGCTGTGTTGTGTGCATTTAACATGGGTGAGACTATGGATAGCTTTGAATGAATAGCTATTGTTTGTCTACTTTAAACAATAACTATGTGACGAATTAGATTCACCATCATGGGCCCGCATTGAGGAGCCTTAGGATACTTGTAACCTGATCGTCTGACATCGGGTTCAGACTGGCTCTGCAGCGTTTCTTTAGTGAGCAACAATCTTTATATTATTATTTCTCATCGTATTAGAGAATTAGGTTAATTAGAAACCGTCCTGAACCTTGTTTATTGTTATCCTTTTTTGGTTATTGCCAAGCCTAGAATGATGTAATACCTTTATTTAATTTAAGGGAACTTAAAATTTGGCATTTTGTGTATTTACACGGACACGCTTCTTCTGACAGAATGCCATAAAAGTAGTGGAAGGCAATACTGGATATTTAATGGTAAATTCACCCCTTTTATACATATAAATTCAGAATGATTTCAGCGGGAGCAGGATCAGGCCTTAAGAGTGACTATATAAGCAATTTTGAAGTCCCTCTGTGTGCAATGCAGAGAATAGTATATGGTCACTTTTAAGGCCTGCTCCCGCTCCCACTGAAATCAATCTGAATGTTGCTATTGACTTCAAGTGGTATAGGCTTGGTCTCTAAGTGATTAATAGATTTTAACTCCAGAATGGACAATTAAAATCTCTACTCCAACCTCCTGTATAACACAGGACATAGATTTTACCCAGTAATTCCTGCATTTTGATCAACAACTTGTTGTGGAATAGCAGAACCCCGTTTATCCAATCTAATTGGGACTGTGGCCAGATTGGATAAAAAATTTAGACAATCCAGAGAATGGGAAAGTACAAGGCTATAGCACAGTCTAGTGGCCACAGGAGAGATCGCCTGCTTCTGGAACTGTGAGCGCGAATTGCTCGGGGAGGATCGGATAAACGGGGTTGTACTGTATATCTTTTAGAAAGCCATTCCATCTTTATTTTAAAAGTGCTCTGTAACAGAATGTGTAATAAAATAATTAATAGTAATACATAACACTGTTGTCCAAAGGCTCTCCCAGCACTTACAGGCATTCACTTAAGTCTTACAATACCTTTGTCAGGAAGGTAAGTGAGGAAGCAGATTACCTGTAAGGATTTCAGTACAGTACATAAAACCACAGTCTCTTCGTACTTAGGTCTTTTTACTGAGATGTATTATTTAAATTACAATAATTTTGCATATATGGAAACGTGGAGCTCTACACAAACTACATCAAGAGAATGTTAAAATTGCTTAAGTATGCACTCAAAAATCAGGTAATGAGAAACATACACACCTCCACACCGCACCATATGCATATTGCAGAGCTCTGCTTTGCAGGGGAGAATTAAGGCAATCTGGGATTGTAACTACACCCCATCTAACACACACACATGCACCATGGTCCTTCTCCTCCATGCAATGGCTTCAGATTTCAGAGTTAAGATGAATGGAGCTGTTAACACCTCTTGGGACCAATTGTTTCAGACTGTCTGCAAACTCAGACTGGCATTAGTTACTGTAGCAGGGTGGTCACCTGCTCCTGCCTTAAAAGGCTCCTGCCTAAAGGCTCCTGGGGAGAGTGCTGTGGCAGGGAAGCAAAAGCGGGGCTGATTGGGAGAAGCTGAGGGCCAGGCCCCAATCAGATTGCAGCTGGCTTAATCAGGGCCCAGCTGGCCCTTATAAGAGGACCGTAGGCCAAGAGCAGACAGAGTCTCCTCTAGCTGTGGATGGAGATGGGCCTGGCTGTTGGGGAGCATACTAGGGTACCTGAGGTGAAGCAGGGCTGGGGAAGGCCAGAGGAGCTGGGAGGCTCCAGACTGGAAAAGCCCCAGGCTGCAGGCCTGGCAGATGGCCTAAGACAGGGTACTGGGGTTGCAACAAGGCAGCCCAAGGGTAGGCAGAGGCAGCAGGTCCAAACCCCCACCTTGCCTATGATGACTGGCTTATACAGACTGCAGTCAGCCCCAGTGAAAGAGGGCTAGATGGTGACTGGCAGTAGCCCATAGGCTGAGGCAAGGTGGGGATAGAGGGTAGGGGGTTCCCCAAGGAGGGGAGACCCAGATCTGTGGGGTATTGCCTGGAGGGTCAGCACCCCAGGTAAAAGGGCATCGGTGTCCGGGAGGGACACGTGGGCCAGCGACAGTGAGACACCGGCAGAGGGCGCTCTGGAGCTGGTAAAAAGAGCTAATTCCCACACAGCCAGCAGGAGGCACCACTGGGTGAGTCTGTGCCCCATTACAGTTACACTTAGGTCAGGTCTACACTACAGACCTATGTCAGTAAAACTATGTCACTGAGGGGTATGAAAAATCCACACTCCTAAGTGACCCAGTTATACTGGCTTCAAACCCCCACATAGACAGCACTGTGTCAATGGAAGAGCTTCTCCTATTGACATAGCTACCGCCTCTCAGGGAGGTGGCTTAACTACACTGACAGGAGATCCTATTCCATCGGCATAGGAGCATCTTCACTTAAGCACTGCACCTGTGCCAATGCAGCGATTTAAGTGTAAACTTGCCCTTAGTTCACATTTTCAAACATTTCACTTCATCCATGAAGGCTAGAAACATTTGGTTTTTTAATGAAAGCTGAGATTCTGATATCATCATGAGACTCTAGCAGTCAAGACCCTAGACATGGGCATATAGTACCAGTGCCTTATGCAACCATGCTGCTCTGTGGCACATCTCTGCATTGCACACCTTTTAAGCAGACCAAGGGAGGGGGAAAGGGCTTGGTCTTTTTGTCCACAACAGAATGGATCTTCTCCCCCAGCAATGAAAGAAGCAGCCATATTCTGCAGACTTGAGACTGAGTAACCTCATCAGCATACCTGTGGATGGGGGAGCATGTCGTGCCACATGGCAAACCTCATGTGCTCAGGTTTTGCGTAGGGTTGAAATATTGTGTTATATATTGTATGACGTATATACACATATACCCTCTCTCCCTCTTCCAGCCCACATCCCCAAGATAATAGACAAAATTGAAAATAATATCAATCAAATAATTTTTTTTCCTATGTCACTGACTTGCAGCACATTTTGCTCAGGATTTTCAATTATTATGTGTGTGGGTGTGTTTTCTTGGGAGTAAAATCATCTTGAAAGGAAAAGTCACTTTTGAGGTGGGGATAACAGCTGGGTTAGAATTTACTCTTGAGAAAAAAGAATTTAAAAGATGTTATAGTTTCCATTTGAGAGACTGATTTTTATTCTATTTTTTCATTTATTTAAGTTCAACAAAAACATCCATACTTTTTAGTACGTTGCAGGTTTTTATTCCTTAGGAATAGGAAATGCTGGAAATTAAAATATATAATGAATGAAGAAACAACTCTTAGGTCCTACAAAATTTAATTCTTGTAAGTATGAATAGCAAAACCCAAATCTTTTGAGGTGGAAGAAGCCATAATATAGTTTTTGTTACATGTTGTTGATACATGTTGCCCCTTGAAGAAATTCAAGAAACCTTAACAAATATTTTATTCAAAAAAGAAAGAAACTTAACAAAAGTTCTGGGTAAAACATTCTATGCATTACATTTTCTAAAATGATAACTGACAAAGTTAGTCCACACGCCGAGAGAGAGGGAGAAGGGGAAAAAAGCACACAGTTGAGTTACTCCTGTGTCTATATAAGTGAAAGATAAAGGCTTTGCTTTGTTACAAATCCACTTTTTTACTGTTACAGTGTATAAATATCAGCATAAGTAGTTCATAGCTCAAGAGTGCACTCTTTCTTATGTTATTACTAGGAAAAATTTGTATACTTGATTAATACAACTCTAACCTGGATATATTCTGTGATTCTTAAAGTGACTGATTACCTTCTATAAAAATGACCACAGGAACTGTAGCAGTTTATTAGTAAGCTAACTTCCACATTCTGTTCAAAACTACCCACTATTCTTTAAGTTAAAAATAAACTTTCTTAAAGGCTACAGGAAGAAAGAGGCACTTTACAATGTACGTTTTGGACCTAACAACGGGAACCAAAATGAAAGTGAGTGTAGCAATCTCACTTTAAGACACCAGCAGTCAAGGGCTTATATCCCTCAAGCAAAATACATTATTGTGCTTTGGATAATCTGGCCTTTGTTTCATAGCCATGCAACTCAACTATGACTCAAATACCCAATTACAGGAAGTCCCTCCGGGCTAGCAAAGAGATGTTTCTGATAACAGCAGTTTAGCAAAATGGAGAGCACTGTGTGAGATGTTTTCATACACTAGATCTGCATTGTAGCAGACCAACGAACATGAACAAATGCTAATGATACTGTCACAAAAACTGACTTTAAGAACCTAAATGACATTGTGCTCATATAACTGTTCCAAACCTATCTTTGGGTAACATGATATAACTTAAAGCTACAAAAGAAAAGACAACGCCCTACATGTTTTCAATACTGAATCGAGATTTTGGATGCTCAGCCTGAGAACTTTAAAGGTGGCTGGTTTTCAGGAAGTGTTGAGCACCCGGCCTCTGAAAATCACATCTTTATGGTGTTTCAAGTTGGACATCTAAAAACTGTACTCTGGTCAGAAAATCGATTTACTGCCTCAGTCTTTGGGGCCTTTAAAGGTCAATAGTCATAAGATTTATCTTAAATAGCCAGGAAGATAACACTTACAGCCATTATATTTCTACAACTGACATAAAACAAAGCACCCTATTAATTGGCAAAATCTGGATTTAGGATGGGTTTAAAGAAGGTTATCTGTGGCCCTGCTGCTAACAAGTTTTCTGTCCCAGTTCACATCCTCTTACTTCATTGTTGAACCACACCACAGGAAATCTAGCTCATAAGCCTGAAATGATCAGTAGAGTGACAAAAAGATCAACTTCCTCTGAACCACGGTGAAAAAGATCTAACGTATGAAGAGGTGAAAGTAAGCCGGTCTGGTCTGGTACGGCATACCAGCAGAAGCCGGTACACAGCGGATTGTACCGGCAGCGGGCAGCTTCCCCAAGCTGGCAATTTAAAAGGGCCCTGGGATCCCAGCAGCGGCCGGAGCCCCTGGCCCTCTAAATCACTGCCAGAGCCCTGGGGTTCCTGGCTGCTGCCGCTACAATGGGGCTCCGGTGGTGATTTAAAGGGCCCAGGACTCCTGGTCGCCACTACTGCAGCCCCAGGCCCTTTAAATCGCTGCTGGAGCCCTGGGGTAAAGGTGGTAATTTAAAGGGCAGTGGGATTTAAAGGCCCCGCCCCTTGCTCAGGACCCCGGCCCTGCGTACCAGTAAGTCCCTTAAGTTACTTTCACCCCTGGTAGTATGAGACAGTTAACTTTCACTGTGGCTCACAGAAAATCAATCTTTTTGACTCTTTTTCTGATCAGGAAACTGCAGATCGTTTTTTTAGGGAATACCCCTTCTGTCTGTTGAGGAGGTAGGCCCTGGAGGTTTTTCGCCTTCCTCTGTAGCATGGGGCACGGGTCACTTGCTGGAGGATTCTCTGCTCCTTGAGGTCTTTAAACTACAATTTGAGGACTTCAATAGCACAGATATAGGTGTGAGGTTTTTTTTTGTAGGAGTGGTGGGTGAAATTCTGTGGCCTGCGTTGTGCAGGAGGTCAGACTAGATGATCATAATGGTCCCTTCTGACCTAAATATCTATGAATCTATGAATCCTATAGGTCTACTGTCCAGCATCAGTATGTTGCCTTGTCTACAACAACAAAATTGTTGATTGATCACAACAGGGGTCAGCAATAGATGTAGCTAAAACAGTGCTGAGTGTAATTTAACTGCATGTAGGAGTATATGCAGGACTCTTTCCGAAACAGTGGTGGCAACTGGTAGAATAATTTTTACTGCAAACATTCAGAGATCTTTTGCCATGCTTTAGTATACATCAACTGAGTCTGTGCCACTTCTGAGGGACTGAAGTGCCAATGTTCACCCAAGCACCCAAAAATCACTCAGCACCCAAAAGTAGTAGTCAGGGCTATTCTGGTAAAAGCCCCTGAGTTTGGCTAAAAATGCCAAAACCACTATGAAGGGCAGGAGATGTCTTTGAAGAGCAGCCGGTAGAAAAAGTCCCCTGCCGTTCAGGATCTACCATACGGTGAATACCACAGGGACCCCTCAGGCAAGAGGGTGTGTGTTGAGGGGTGGGGGGAGGAAATGGGAAGGAACTGACAGTTGTGTGCTCCGACGTGCTATAACTACCACCTCTACTGGAGGTGCATGCAACTGCTGCCTAAAAAGCGTTCCAGAAATTTCTGAAAGCTTAGAGACCACTGCCAAAGCAAATGCTATACACTGCAAGACCTGAGAGCGGATTTCTGTGAAGGATAGTTATCATTAGGAAGAAATTCTGAGCAGCCTGAGACTTTTATTTTTAGTTGAACTTTTTGTTTAGATCTGGATTCCAGAGTACAAAAGCACCGGGTATTAATGTTTTTTTTTTTCCTACGCTTTTGGCACAAAGCCAAGGGATATGATAGTCTAATCTCAGTGTCAACATATTTGCATTCATAATGCTCTAGGAATCATAATATATATATTTTACATATCAGCCAAGGGATATGATGTGATAGTGTCCAAAACAATCCAAGAAAATTACTTAGGGCTGAGGTAAAAAGCCATTTGAAAATGGAGTGGATCAAAGCACAGAGTTCAGCTTGCCATGCATTAACTATTCATCAAGACAAACCATTAGCTAAAATACAGTACTAAAGTTGACAGTAGCAACACTTGGACAACTTTGACTGATGGCTAGTAATGGCATCAAATCGTTTCTTTTTAGAATGAGGGATTCAGGTGACTTCCTTTGCTATAGTTTTGCCCAAGTTATAGTTTTCTTCTTGTCACCCTGTGATGAAGGTGTGACATGCAGGAATGCTGGTATGAGACTGAACTTCATTTCCTGGCCCTGGTCACATGTCATGGCTCAAGATGACAGAAGGTCATAAGTCTGTCTAACAAATTTATTTGAGCATAAGCTTTCGTGAGCTATAGCTCACTTCATCGGTGAGCTGTAGCTCACGAAAGCTTATGCTCAAATAAATTTGTTAGTCTGTAAGGTGCCACAAGTACTCCTTTTCTTTTTGCGAATACAGACTAACACGGCTGCTACTCTGAAATAAGTCTGTCTGACTGCCACGATCACTATCCAGGAGACAGCAACCCGGCAGTCAGCCTTGGTGCTGGTCTGACAGCTTAGAATGGCTGACTTCTTTCTTTTGATCTTTTTACCTGCATGTTGTTCAAGCAGCATGTTTTTACTCCTGCAGAGAATAGTAGTGACAATAAAAGATAAACATATGTAAGAACAGAAACATATGATGAGTCCCAAATTATAAATCCTCCTTTTTTTGTTCTTTTGCAAATGCAAGGAATGAAGTTCGGCATAAGGCGCAAGGAGATGAAAATAAGAAAAGGGAAAATAATGCTGAATATCTAGGGAAACTGTCCCCAGAATGAGATCTAATAGACTGTGAAATAGTGTCATCAAGGGAAGTGGTAAAAGCCTCTTTGCTAAAGGCGTTTACAACTACACTGAACAAAAGCACTTGAAAATAGAGTAGGGAATAAGCTTGCATTATCAGGGGAGAAGGACTAGATGACCTAATAAGTCTTTTCTATCTCCAACTTCTATGATTCTGTGCCAAGCTGTTTCCATTGCTCACAAACATTCCCTGCTGACTCCTTTTCAAATAACTTAAAACTAGCAATTCTATTTATTACAGCATGACATCTGGAGCAGGCACCAGTGCATCTTACAAAATGTGCAGAGAACTGGTTAACAATAGATTCATTTTTCTTTACTTTTGTGAAAGAGGAAAACAAAGTCAGTGTATACATGTTGCCCTAAACTGATTATTTTAGAAATGGACTGAGCTACAACATTTGGCTGTAGATCCAAACTTTTCCAAACTTGGGGCCTGACATTATGTTTGGGGGGTCATCCCTGTTATCTCTGAAGATCAATGCAATAAACCACATAAATAAAGGAAGCAATTCCAAAATATCAAACTATATAATTTAACAATCCTTCTGTTATATAATTAAGTGTTCTTTGCACTTACTAAACTAAAAAAAATCAGTCACTGAATTTTTTATTTTGTTCTTGACTTCTTTATTTCATCAACCCTAGTGAGAAACCGAAGTATTTTCAACACTGCAATTTAATTCTGTTAAAGTTTCCCTTTGAACAACCTTCTAAAAAGCCCCCTTATTAGCCTATACTACTTGCTGAAAAGTGTTGGTAAATTTGTTGCTTGTTGTTAAGTACTTTAAAGGGAGTTTGAGTTGAGAGTGAGGCATTCAATTTGAAGAGTTATTGAAGTCCATGATACACAGATTGAACAGATAAAGACCTATATCACAGTGGAATAATTATAGCCATTGTGTTTTCTATTGCAAATGCTAAGCTTGTAAACACAATTCCCTTACTGTATACTAGTGAAGTGAGATCAAAATAAAGGCAACAGAGATTTTTAGCTCTTTTATTTATAAAATGTGTTGCATAACTAAAAGTGTATTATTATAAAGGGTTTGCATTTCAATTGGAGTTGCTTACTTAATTTCATTTATGAACCCTGACCCTTGAGTGTGAGTATTGGTTCTGCATGTAGCATGTTCTAAAAAAGTTGCTTATTTTTGAAACAGGGTAACTAGCAACACAGTTCATCAGGTCATAAATAATTGGAGGAACATTACTCCTCCAAGGAATGTAATTAATACTACTCCACATAGAATTAACTGTTGCAGATGTTATTAGCAAATCAGCTTCATTTTTGGAGGAAAGAAAAAAAACTCCTGCCAGACCAAGAGTATGCACTTGTTTTATAATTAGAGATGGGCTTGAACTCAGAAATAGATTTCATACTCCACAAAGTTCAGCAATGTCTGGGCCCAAAGTTTTGGCTGTCTGTGAAATTCAGATCCAGATGAAAGTTGGAATTCCAAACTGCTACCATGCCCAAGTTTAGGAGTGATAGTATCTGAGATTTTGGCTAAAGCCTATCTCTAGCTATTATACGTAGGCTTGGCAGAATTAGATTTTTTTTTAATATACCTAATTTTGATGGATACTATTGATTATTTTTAGCATTTTTTCTATTTTTATCAATTGAAATTTTCACATTTCAATTGTGGGACATGGGGGGGGGAGACAATTATTTATTGACAATAGACACTGAGATTCAAAAAGTTAAAGCTTTATAACCTTTAAAACACAAATTGTCAACATCATATGTCAAAACATACCAGAAAAAATCCTTAAATCAAACTCTTAAGTTCCTGAGCAGCATTTTTCTTCCATTGCCTATCTGTACATTTTGATCATCATCTATGGCAATATATTTTCATCTGTTTGTGCGTGTACAGTGAAATCGACATTTATCAATAAAAATCTAATCCTGCCAAGCCTAATTACATGCAGTACTCTGATTTAACAGATGTACAGTTTGCCAAAGGAGACTGACACTTTCATGCTCCAGTACCATTTGTTTTCCAGCATATATAACCTGTTTTATTACACATGGCTTGCGTTACGTCTTGTACAGTTACAAATTTTGACTTAATTCTGCTTTCTTCTCTTGTACAACCCCATTGGACTCATACCTTTACTTACTTTATTTAGCATGGTGAACAATAAAAGAGTACCTATCTCGTGTTCAAATAGCTCCTCTATGTAAAAATATTCCAAGCGCTGCAGTTCTGATGTACAGACGACACAGCTGCCTAAGACTTTCCATTATAACCCTCTCTTCTCAGGTGCTATTTATATATGTTACAAATACTGAGCTTGTGAGTCAAAATTTTCCTGTTTTAGTTCTATCTCAAGTTGATTTTTGGGTGGGGGATGGGGAGTTTGATTCAAAGGGAATCAGCTGTTTTTGAGAGTAAGGTCAATGAAAAAAAGTAAGTTTTAAAAAGAGCTTTTGGCTTTTTTTATCCTAAATACTTTCAGTATAATTGCAATGTCAATGAAATAAGTTAATCAGTTTTCAGAAAATTATTTAGAATTTTATTGCGCCTAAAGGTGTGCTCAGTGTTTCACAGAAGTCATTGAAAGATATGGTCCGTGCCTAAAAGCTTTACAATCTTTCATTTTACCTTGCAATCTAAATTAGTTTTTACACACACTAATCTTAAATGCAGAACTGCTGCACCACTAAAAGGGATTACTTTGTATGTTATACATGTGCATGTAGGTTTGAAGATCTGGAGGATTAGTCTTCTTTCCATACAAGTGCCTAATTCCTGTCTTGAATGGACAACATAGGAACCAGTCCAGAAGAAAATAGTGTGTGTGCAGAATACCCAGAAGGTCATGGACACTACAGTGGGGAAGAGCGAAGGGGAAATGGTCAGAATGCTGTGGAAGGGCCAAAAGAAAATAAAGTTCTTTGGTATTTAGTTTTGAAGCTGCCCAGGAATTTAAAATATGAGCTTCCTTTCTGTCAGTCTCCAGAGTTTTAAACTTCTGGGTCATTCATCCCCCTTTCACTGCTCCGTGGAGCCACACAACTGTTGGGAGTTAAGTACCCCTGCACAGCCTCAAATAGGGAGCTGGGCTAGAAGCTGAGTTTGAAGTGTTTCTACATTATGCACATACATGCATTCTTGTGCAAGTAGAAACAACTCCCTCCTTCCAATCCCCATTGTGGTATTAGGATGATCCCTCAGCATTAGTGTGCAAGGAGGGAGAAAGGGGCCTCAACACAGTACCACTGCTGAATGTCTAATCTGCTAGTTTGTGGTCACTAGCAAAGTGGTCTTTCTTTTACGGGTGGGCAAATTGAATGCAACATTTCCTGAATATGATGACTATTGACCATGTTTGTGCTGCTGAACACAGTTGAGCAATCTCAGCTGATACTTGAGTATCTGGTTTGAGCCATGGGAAGGGAAACCCAGCAGTTTCCGGGCTTGGGGGCTGGAGGAGTGGAACATCCTATTCACCCCCTCTGACAAGTGAGCAAAGTTGCCTGGCTACTTTGGGGAACTCATATTTCACCTGCCTAAAGAGCAGCAGGCGTGCTCCCCCTGCATCCTTGGAACTCAGCATCCCCACTGATGGAGCACAGTTCTGCTTCATCCCTAATATGGGACAGTAAATAACACTCATAGTCTGGCCACTGAAGTGTAGTTCTACTCTCAATATTCATTATGTAAGAATGAAATGTTAATACTAAACAGATCTGGTCCCTGTGTGTATTCAGAGCTATATCTGCCTGCTTTATTGACAAAATTAAGGTTTCACTCCAGAGCTAAAAGAGCTTCTCTGCATCATATTAGGACTGGACAAATGGTTGGGTGGAAGATGAAAGACACTATATTGAAATCTCTATTGGTTCAAACCCAAACTTAATTTGCGGTTTACTAGATAGGAATTCTGTCATACCCAATCACAAGAAAAAGCCTGTGTTCCAGAAGCCCATATCTGAAACACAAGCAGAATGGAGGCAGCCATGTTTGGGTTCTGCAAGCTTGGATTTTTGCTGAAATCTGGTCAACAGCAGAACCAGAACTTGAACTAGTCTGGAATCTGGCCCCACTCCAGCACACCACCACTAATGTTTATCAAATGCAATAAAACAAGACTTATGGGGCATTTCCTGGCATATTTTCTCATTTCTTTCAATCTCTTTGATTTTGTCAATTTGGTAACCACTTCTTGGTGTGACATTTTACAAGGAGAAGTGCGAAATTGACTGCTAGAGCCAGGGTGATTGAGAGGAATTTTTAAAGTTGTATTACAACATGCTGTAACTATAGCACAGATAGACGTAATGTAAACTGATCCAGTTTGTGCCACCAATGACCTCAACCCTAATCTGGAAAAAATCACTCTACCTAGGGGTGAAAACCAGTTCATCTCACTGGACAGCTTCATTAAGTGTCTTTATTGAACAGAGATTGCCAGTTGTACAAAACTCTGCCAAACCACGTGTGATGGTTTTCAGACAACTACTAGAGACAGCTAAAGAACAAGTTCAGGCAACCAAACTCTACTTATAGTGGAATTGCAGTCATTTTGCTCAGTGTCATATTCTGAAATTTCATATAATGAGAAGTATATATAAAATAGAAAACCATAAAATAAACCATTTCATTGTTATTGCTATTTCTGAACCTCCTGTCAATAGGCCCAGATTCAAGAAAGCACATGCCTAAATGCTTTCGTGAAGTGAAGCCACATTTCTGAAAAATGCCATAATCTAAAACGCTGCAGCTTGCACCCTCAATGTGAAAAATTACAAACCAATTTCCTTCAATATCAATTGACCAAAAAGAAACAGTTTGGGCCCAGAATCTGCCACACTGTAAGCCCTCAGGGGTCTAGCAACCAGGCCTGCAGAGCAATCCAGGCAGATAACATCTCCAGGCTGCCATCCAGCACCAGCTGTAACCAACCTGCACACCATGACCTGCTGTGGACACAGACTTGGGAAGTTCCTCCTCAAGGGTCTGACAGGCAGCAGCCCTGTGGCTCCTTGATTGGCTCTCTGCTCGATATAAACCCAAGAGGCATTCCAGGAAGTGTCCAGGCAACAGCACAGATCTTCTATAGCTGCTACGACTGTTCCTGGTCTATGCTCTTAAACTCCTGGCTTGACCTTGGCCTGTTTTGGACTTCGCCTCCTGACTCGGACACTGAAGCCTAACTTGGACTCCGACCCTCGGTATCTACCCTGGCCTGGATTTGACTATGAAACTCCTCGGCTACTCCTAGCCTCAGGTTTACCATGCTTTGACTCTTGGCCCGGACTGCTCTTGTTGGGCCTCTGACACCCCCTGTAGTCAGATGGTGTTATTTAAATAGTCATCAATTCACTGACTGACTTCTTAAACAAGTAGCACTATGACAATTTGAGTGACAGAGGTTAGTTAGTTAGGTTGCTTCATGTGCTACTGGAAGGAACTCAGACACTATGGTAATGACTGCAGTACAAGAAACTAGATAGAACAGAACTCACAAATACCCAATACTATCATCTATGAATCACGGTGAATTAGATACAGTCATTTCTACTTGGAGTATATATTGCCAGTTTTAAACTAATATGTATGAATGAATTTTACTTGTATTTGGATGCATGATATGGCAAAAATCTACATTCAATAAAGGTGGATGTTTAATGACAAAATATTGTACGAAAAAACAATTCACGTTCGTGAAAATTGAAAGAAAAAAAACTCACCTCTGAATCTTCCCCCTACCTGACTAGAGTTACCAAGTGTCCCTGAAAACTGGATGTGTCACTGTTTTCAGGTTTGTCCTGGTGTTGGTTTTACAAAAAATGATGAGTTTTGTCCCATTTTTAACCCCTCCTGCAGATTGGCCAAAAGAAGAAGCCACCAGCTATCTAAGCCAGTGAAACTGAGAGAAAGAGAGTGAGTGGGCGGGGCAGGGAGAGTTGGGGAGGTTGGGTTGGGGGGACAGGAAAAGAGGAGCATATTGAAGGATTAGGAGAGAGAAGAAACAGCAGAAAAGAAACTGTGGAAATGGAAATAAAGAAGACAAAAGCATTAAAAATATAGAAACAGAAAACTCAAGAGGAGGTGGTGAGCAAAAGAGGGCAGAGAAAAATGGACAAGGCAAGAAATAAAGTAAGATTCAAACAAGGGAGATAATTTTTAATACACAGCTGGACAAGATAGAAAACATAAAGCGGATGCAGTGAGATAAACCATTTTTTCATAACCCTCCCTTTATGGTAGCATGACCATTTATTATTTTGAGAGGCAAGAAATTGGTGGAAAAGGACAGAGAAGTTAATTTGCTTGGTTGACAGGGAGAAAGCAAACCTTTATATGCACACCTCCCTGTCCCCCCAACCTAAACCATCCTCTTCATTAACCCCCTCTACTCCATCCCACATTATGAACCATGTCCTAGATTTTTAGTTTGAAAACCAACCACCTGACTTAAAAATTTTACACAAGGTCCTGGCCTAACTTTCTAGATTACAGAGACCCTCTTTCCAAGCCTTCCATAAACTCTGAGCAACAAAAAAAGCAGATTTCAGAGTAGCAGCCGTGTTAGTCTGTATCCGCAAAAAGAACAGGAGTACTTGTGGCACCTTAGGGTATGTCTATACTGCGAAATTAGGTTGAATTTATAGAAGTCAGTTTTTTAGAAATAGTTTTTAAATAGTAGATTGTGTGTGTCTGCACACAAAATGCTCTAAGTGCATTAAGTGCATTAACTCGGCGGAGTGCTTCCACAGTACCAAGGCTAGCGTCGACTTCCAGAGTGTTGCACTGTGGGTAGCTATCCCACAGTTCCCACAGTCTCCGCTGCCCATTGGAATTCTGGGTTGAGATCCCAATGCCTGATGGGGCAAAAAACATTGTCGCGGGTGGTTCTGGGTACGTCATCAGGTCCTCCTTCCCTCCCTCCCTCCCTCTGTGAAAGCAACGGCAGACAATCGTTCCGTGCCTTTTTTCTGTGCAGACGCCATACCACGGCAAGCATGGAGCCCACTCAGATCACTTTGGCAATTAGGAGCACATTAAACACCACATACATTATCCAACAGTATATGCAGCACCAGAACCTGGCAAAGCGAAACCGGGCAAGTAGGTGACGTCAGCGCGGTGACGAGAGTGATGAGGACATGGACACAGACTGCTCTCAAAGCATGGGCCCTGGCAATGCAGGCATCATGGTGCTAATGTGGCAAGTTCATGCCGTGGAACGCCGATTCTGGGAACAGGAAACAAGCACAGACTGGTGGGACCGCATAGTGTTGCAAGTCTGGGACAATTCCCAGTGGCTGCGAAACTTTCGCATGTGTAAGGGCACTTTCATGGAACTTCGTGACTTGCTTTCCCCTGCTCTGAAGCGCATGAATACCAAGATGAGAGCAGCCCTCACAGTTGAGAAACGAGTGGCAATAGCCCTGTGGAAGCTTGCAATGCCAGCAGCTACCGGTCAGTCGGGAATCAATTTGGAGTGGGCAAATCTACTGTGGGGGCTGCTGTGATGCAAGTAGCCAACGCAATCAAAGATCTGCTGATATCAAGGGTAGTGACCCTGGGAAATGTGCAGGTCATAGTAGATGGCTTTGCTGCAATGGGATTCCCTAACTGTGGTGGGGCCACAGACGGAACCCATATCCCTATCTTGGCACTGGAGCACCAAGCCGGCGAGTACATAAACCACAAGGGGTACTTTTCAATAGTGCTGCAAGCACTGGTGGATCACAAGGGACATTTCATCAACATCAACGTGGGATGGCCGGGAAAGATACATGACGCTTGCATCTTCAGGAACTCTGGTCTGTTTCAAAAGCTGCAGGAAGGGACTTTATTCCCAGACCAGAAAATAACAGTTGGGAATGTTGAAATGCCTATAGTTATCCTTGGGGACCCAGCCTACCCCTTAATGCCATGGTTCATGAAGCCGTACACAGGCAGCCTGGACAGTAGTCAGGAGCTGTTCAACTACAGCCTGAGCAAGTGCAGAATGGTGGTAGAATGTGCATTTGGACATTTAAAAGCGCGCTGGTGCAGTTTACTGACTTGGTTAGACCTCAGTGAAACCAATATTCCCACTGTTATTACTGCTTGCTGTGAGCTCCACAATATCTGTGAGAGTAAGGGGAGACGTTTATGGCAGGGTGGGAGGTTGAGGAAAATTGCCTGGCTGCTGGTTACGTGGAGCCCAACACCAGGGCGGTTAGAAGAGCACAGGAGGGCGTGGTGCGCATCAGAGAAGCTTTGAAGACCAGTTTCATGACTGGCCAGGCTACGGTGTGAAAGTTCTGTTTGTTTCTCCTTGATGAAACCCCCTGCCCCTTGGTTCACTCTACTTCCCTGTAAGCTAAGCACCCTCCCCTCCTCCCTTCGATCACCACTTGCAGAGGCAATAAAGTCATTGTTGCTTCACATTCATGCATTCTTTATTAATTCATCACACAAATAGGGGGATAACTGCCAAGGTAGCCTGGGAGGGGTGGTGGAGGAGAGAAGCACCAGGAGGGGTGGTGGAGGAGGGAAGGACAAGGACACACAGCTCTTTAAAAGTTTAAAACTTTAAAACTTATTGAATGCCAGCCTTTTTTTGCTTGGGCAATCCTCTGGGGTGCAGTGGCCGGGTGGCCAGAGGCCCCCCCCACTGTGTTCTTGGGCGTCTGGGTGAAGAGGCTATGGAACTTGGGGAGGAGGGCGGTTGGTTACACAGGGGTTGTAGCGGTGGTCTGTGCTCCTGCTGCCTTTCCTGCAGCTCAACCATACGCTGGAGCGCATTAGTTTGATCTTCCAGCAGCCTCAGCATTGAATCCTGCCTCCTCTCATCACGCTTCCACCACCTTTCAGCTTCAGCCCTCTCTTCAGCCCGCCACTTACTCTCTTCAGCCCGCCACCTCTCCTCCCGGGCATTTTGTGCTTTCCTGCCTCTGACATTGTCTGCCTCCATGCATTCGTCTGTGCTCTGTCAGTGTGGGAGGACAGCATGAGCTCAGAGAACACTTCATCACGAGTGCGTTTTTTTCACCTTCTAATCTTCACTAGCCTCTGGGAAGGAGAAGATCATGTGATCCTTGAAACACATGCAGCTGGTGGAGAGAAAAAAAAGGGACAGTGGTATTTAAAAAGACACATTTTATAGAACAATGGGTACACTCTTTCACTGTAAACCCTCCTCTTAACATTACATACACAGCACATGTGCTTTCGTTCCAAGGTAGCGTTTTGCCTCCCCCAACCACGTGGCTAGCCCCTCACCCCTCCCTGTGGCTAACAGTGGGGAACATTTCTGTTCAGCCACAGGCAAACAGCCCAGCAGGAACGGGCACCTCTGAATGTCCCCTTAAGAAAAGCACCCTATTTCAACCAGGTGACCATGAGTGATATCACTCTTCTGAGGATAACACAGAGAGATAAAGAACGGATGTTGTTTGAATGCCAGCAAACATACACTGCAATGCTTGATGAAGTGAGCTGTAGCTCACGAAAGCTCATGCTCAAATAAATTGGTTAGTCTCTAAGGTGCCACAAGTACTCCTTTTCTTTTTGCGAATACAGACTAACACGGCTGTTACTCTGAAACTTGTTCTACAATGATTCCCGAGTACATGCTACTGGCCTGGTGTGGTAAAGGTGTCCTACCACGGTGGACGGAATGAGGCTGCCCTCCCCAGAAACCTTTTGCAAAGGCTTTCAGAGTACATCCAGGAGAGCTGCAAATGCCAGGGCAAATTAATCATTAAACATGCTTGCTTTTAAACCATGTATAGTATTTTAAAAGGTACACTCACCAGAGGTCCCTTCTCCGCCTGGCGGGTCCGGGAGGCAGCCTTGGGTGGGTTCGGGGGGGTACTGGCTCCAGGTCCAGGGTGAGAAACAGTTCCTGGCTGTCGGGAAAACTGGTTTCTCCGCTTGCTTGCTGTGAGCTATCTACAACTTCATCATCATCATCTTCCTTGTCCCCAAAACCTGCTTCTGTGTTGCCTCCATCTCCATTGAAGGAGTCAAACAACACGGCTGGGGTAGTGATGGCTGAACCCCCTAAAATGGCATGCAGATCATCATAGGAGCGGCATGTTTGGGGCTCTGACCCGGAGCGGCCGTTTGCCTGTCTGGTTTTCTGGTAGGCTTGCCTCAGCTCCTTAAGTTTTACGTGGCACTGCTTCAGGTCCCTGTTATGGCCTCTGTCCTTCATGCCCTGGGAGATTTTGATAAATGTTTTGGCATTTCGAAAACTGGAACGGAGTTCTGATAGCACGGATTCCTCTCCCCGTACAGCGATCAGATCCCGTACCTCCCATTCGATCCATGCTGGAGCTCTTTTGTGATTCTGGGACTCCATCATGGTCACCTCTGCTGATAAGCTCTGCATGGTCACCTCTGCTGATGAGCTCTGGCCAGCGTGGCAAGCTGCAGGTGACCATGCAAACAGGAAACTGAAATTCAAAAGTTTGCGGACCTTTTCCTGTCTACCTGGCCACTGCATCTGAGTTGAGAGTGCTGTCCAGAACGGTCATAATAGAGCACTCTGGGATAGCTCCCAGAGGCCAATACCGTCTAATTGCATCCACAGTACCCCAAATTCAACCCGGCAAGGCCGATTTAAGCGCTAATCCCCTTGTCGGGGCTGGAGTAAGGAAATCGATTTTAAGAGCCCTTTAAGTCAAAAAAAAGGGCTTCATCGTGTGGACGGGTGCGGGTTAAATCGATTTAATGCTGCTAAATTCGACCTCAACTCCTAGTGTAGATCAGGGCTTAGAGACTAACAAATTTATTTGAGCATAAGCTTTCGTGGGCTACAGCCCACTTCATCGGATGCATAGAATGGAACACATAGTAAGAAGATATATATTGTGACAAAGCTCTGTCCTTGCCTCCGTGGGTCCCACATTTCCTGGAGGATTTCGCTAGCCTCAGAGGCTCACTGTGACCCTCCACGTAACCCTTCTCTCTCTAGAGACAAGGGTCACAGTCTACTGAGCCATTTTCATCATGAGCCAGCGAGGGAGGTGAGGAGAAGTTATCCTTCCTTGCACAGTCTCTGTTGTCTCCCAGTCTCAGTGATTAATCAGGGGGCAAAGGGAGGGGGGGAGACCAGGCCCACCCTCTACTCCGGGCTCCAGCCCAGGGACCCTAATAGTATCAGCTATGGTAGCTGACCTTTTAGAAACATGACATGTACAATTCCCTGGGCTACTTCCCCCACAGCAGCCCTCACTTCCTCAAGCTCCACTTCACCCTTACCTCAGGGCCTCCTTCCTTGTGCCTGATATGGTGTGTACTACTTAGTCTCTCAAACAGCGCAAATTCCTCCCACAGCTCCTGACATGCATGCCCACCTGACTAACTGAGAGGCTTTTAACTAGTTTCAGCCAGCCCCTGATTGGCTTCAGGTGTCCCAATCAACCTAGCGTTCTCCCTGACTTCTGGAAAGTTCTTAATTGGCCCCAGGTGTCTTAACTGACCTGGAGCAGCTGCCATTTCACTTATCCTGGTACCAGGGATTTGTTTAGCCTGGAGCTAATATATCTATCTCCCACTACTTTTCTATAGCCATCTGGCCTTGCCCCGTCACAATATATACATACATACAGAGAACATGAAAAGTAGAGTAAGAGGCTAATTAATTAAGATGAGCTATTATCAGCAGGAGAAAAAAAAACTTCTGTAGCGATAATCAAGATGGCCCATTTAGACAGTTGAGAAGAAGGCGTGAGGATCCTTAACAAGGGGAAATAGATTCAATATGTTATTTATTCAAGCACTGTAAATATATATCTTCTTACTATATGTTCCATTCTATGCATCCGATGAAGTGGGCTGTAGCCCACGAAAGCTTATGATGAAATAAATTGGTTAGTCTCTAAGGTGCCACAAGTCCTCCTGGTTTTTTAACAAAAGCAGACTTTGTTAATGCAATGTCCAGCAAATTAGGCTCCAAAGCACCGCTGGCTACTGAGCTACTGCAAGCTCTTTTTTTATCTGATAACTTCAACAGAAACTATACGTTATCCATCGAGGTTGCTCTGGCCCCATATAATCAAATGATAAGAGAGACAAGGTGGATGAGGTAATATTTTTTACAGGACCAGCTTCCATTGGTGAAAAAGGGAAGCATGAGTTCACGCTTGAAAACTTGCCATTTCACCAGCAGAAGTTTGTCCAGCAAAAGATATTACCTCTCTCACCTTGTCTCTCTAATATTCTGGGATCAACATGGTTACAACAACACTGCAATAATCAAATGATGTTGTTTTCCTCTGCACAGCCTGTAAAATGTTTTCGGATTATATTTTCAAGCATTAAAAAGCAAAGCTAGAAAAATGAGTTGGGCAGGCATAAAAATACATGGAACCAATCAAGCCCAGACCATTAGAAAAGAGTTAACTGTTTAAACACTTCTGTCTAAATCATTCAATAAATCCACACAGAAGAGCTCTGTAATGGGTAAAATAAGCCAAGTTAGCCCTAAGTGTATTTTGTTTAATTTGACCTGTAAACTGTTAACCCTTTTCAGAAAAGGTCACTTTTACAGACATTATGTCTTTAAGTGGCTGAATTATACATTCTCTAACCTTTTTTTAAATGAGATTAATTTTTCTCCTTTAAAAAAGTAGTAAGAACAGACTGAAATTACACTGAATAAAAAATAACGTTAACAAGATTCAGAGTCATTACTTTAAACTTGAAGCAGGCACTTCATGCACCAGGCTACGAAATCACTGATTAATAGCCACTGAAATTTACAAATATTATTTTGGGCACAGGAGGACTATTTCCTATGAGTGCAACAGAAATATATTTATTATGATTTATATATAAATAAAAGGGGCCTGTCATAAGCTCCAGGCAGTTTTGACAAACTTTTCAATATAATCAATAGAAAAATAATAAATCCAGAGGCTTATTTTTATCCATTGTGGGGTAACACCCAAAATGTATTTGCAAACATAAAACACGGTAATGAGCCAGCAGGTTAATTCCACCCAACACCCCAATAATAGCTACGCATATTTAACTCTTCTCTTCCCAAATACCGAAGAAAACAAATGGACTCTGCTGTGGACCCTGGAAGATCAAAAAAATGCAGATATTTCAGACCCAGAGAAACGCTGACTTCTCAAGTCAAGGGCAACCCACTAAAAATTAAGTGAAATGCAGTTGTGGTCTTGACTGAAACTGGAGCAGTACCAGGTAGGAAAAGAGGACGTTTCTCATGTAAACAGGTCTCAAGTCATTTAGGTCTTTGTAGGTCAAAAACACTATCTTGAGTTCTAATGGTAAAGCATATCAATGATGAAGCACTGGTGTAATACGATTTCAGTGACATACTCCATTAAACAATCAGGCTGCCACATTTTAAACCACCTTCATTTTCCAAGTGGATTTAAGGTATAGACCCAAGTGCCAAAGTCTAATCTCAAGGTGACAAAGACACAGAACATGGCAGCAAAGGACACAACTCCTAGACAGGAGGAGATGGGGAAAAAATAGTCTAAGGGCTTGTCTACATAGGGATACAGGCAAAAACAGAATTAATGTTTAAAGTGGATTAGTTAAACTGCATTAAACCCATGTGTGGATGCTCTTATTCAGAATTAAAGTGGGCTTAATTCAATTTAGCTTAATTTACTTCCAAAGTGAATAAATTAAATCAAATGATGTCCACTTTAATTCTGAATAAGAGTATCCACACAGGAGTTTAATGCGGTTTAACTAAGCCATTTTAAATTCAGACCTTTAATTCTGATTAATTTTCCTGAGTGTCCCTGTGTAGCAAGCCCTTAGCCAATGAAAGTACCTGGTCTTCTAATAGTAGCTGAGGATCTAAAATGATCTTTTCATTGTAAACTCAAGTGACAAATGGCAAAACACCCTCAGTCAAAGGACAGATATAAACATAGCTACAGTGCATGTGATCAAAGACATGCGACTGACACAATGGACAGGATTCGTAGAGTCACAGATCTTAAAATCAGAAGGGACCACTATGATCACCTCGTCTGCTGCAAAACACAAGCCATAGATTTCACCCAGTGATTCCTGCATATAGCCCAGCTACATTTTAGAAAGCCATCTAGTCTTGATTTAAAGACTCCAAGTGATGGAGAATTTACTACATCCCTTGGTAATCTGTTCCAATGGTCAATTATTCTTGCTGTTAAAAATGTGTGCTTTATTTAGCTGTTGCATTTGGTTCCTTTCCACTTCCAACTACTGGATTATCATAATACTCACAAGAAGTGGCTCAATCATATTAATTACAAAATACATTTTTTTTAAAAAAGGCACAAGAAGAATGTTAGTCATTCCTTTTCTGGACTTCGCAGTGGGTTTTAGCTTCTCTGTGCAACTCTCTTGCTTATGTAATAAACACTTTGGGGACAAGAATCATCCTTATTCTGTGTTTTGTACTATGCTGAGCACACAGTCTTCTTGTTGTCTTTAGTGAGATCTAAGCCCTAATGACTGTCTCTCCTTACACAGCATTTCTTAAGGGTGAGGTGGTCTTGTGTGCATATCCTAATTTTCTCAGTATATCAACCTGTCTGTGATTTTCATTAGACTACACACTTTACTTGGGGGGACTAGGTAAAAAGGCCCTTAGCCACTATCTAGATAGCACGAAACTTCTACTTGACTTCATTGACTTCTGGCAAATGGTGACAAGTCCACGGAAAGTGTATCATAACTCAGAAATTGTATAAATGAATCAAACTTTGCATACAGAGTAGTTATGATGCTGCATGTTTCTGAAGCTCTTAGAATACATTTCACCAGGTCTAAAGCAACCAAGAGGTAGCCTGAGAAATGTTTACACCAGGGGGTCTCAATCTTTTTCTTTCTGAGGCCCCTCCAACATGCTATAAAAACTCCACGGCCCACCTGTGCCATAACAACTGGAGCCCACACCACAAAGAGCCCTGTGAAGCTAAGTTGCTCAGGCTTCTGCTTCAGACCCAGGTGGAGGGGCTCAGGGTCCCAGGCTTCAGCCCTGCATGGCAGGGCTTAGGCTTTCTGCCGCGGGCCCCTGCGAACCTAACACTGGTCCTGGTTGGTGGACCCCCTGAAACCTGCTCATGGCCCCCAGGGAGCCCCGGACCTCTGGTTGAGAACCACTGGTTTACACCACAGAAATATGCAAGACTGTTACATGGACTTCTATTAATATGCTTATGTGGGGTTAAGCCCTCAATATGGTAGCTAGATCTGATGCCCAAGCTGAAAAGGACATCTTTCAATTTGTATGCCACCCAGAAATATGGATTTCTACAGACCATACCTAGAAAAGGCTACTGGCCAGTAATTACGGTTCTTAGAATAGATTCTCCGGGCATGATTCTGATTACATATACATTGATGTAAATCTGAAATGAATCTACTGAAGTCAATGGAGTTACATAAAGTATAAACTGATTCAAGAGAAGTCAGACTCAGGCCCTCTGTATAGATGTACACTTCCCACTCTCCATCTCCACATCTTTGGGCCAGAATCTCAGCAAGTGTAACCTGGTCCCCTCTTACAACAATTTACACCACCTGAGGATGCAGCCCTTTCATTGGGATTACGAGTACATGGAAAGCACAGAGTGGAGCAGGACTGTGACTGTTTGTTTAAACTCAAGCGAAGGGGCAGATTCTCAGCCAGTGTAAATTGTAATAGCTTTACTGCTTCAGCTGGGGATCTACCCCTAAACGAGCAGCCTCCTTTGATGTGTACAGGTACGGCCCCAATGGCCATCACTTTCCAGAGTTTTGAATCTATAGTAGATATGTATGATAATCTATTTGAAAAACTAGAGTTTCTAATAAGTAACCTTTTCTTTTACATTCCAACTAAAATCTCTAGCCTGCCTTCATTCAAATTGGGTCTGCAGAATTTCCATACAGACCTTTATTAATGTCTCCACAAATTGGCACCTCTCAGAATGATATTTAAATGCTGTACTGGGATGATTAGGACTGTACAAAAATTCTGTTAGAATAAGGTCCCAGTGTTTGGCATTGTCAGGCCAACATTCCAGATTCCCCACCATGTTCAGTGCCTTTTCGCTATCTTGGCTTGATTCTCAAATTTGTACTAAAGTACACACACAGCTCAGCCCTGGATAACATGCTGACTGTAGTCCTGTATTTGAGAGCTCTTTATGATAAACAGCATCTTGACAACACACCTGTTTGGCCCAGTTGTGGATTGTTTTTAACATGTGGATACTGCACACCTGTATAAACAAAGTACTGACAAATAGGGCCTCCATTTTTTTCATTTTCCGTAAGTAGCAGCATTTGAATAAAACAAAACTAGCCCTTTCCAAGAACATTAAAAATGGGTATCAAGTTGTTTCTGAGCAAATGCTGTTCTTTTCACTGATTATTTACTACGAGATAAATCATTTACTGTTGTTAGCCAATACATATATGTTAGACTTTGTATTAATATAAGTGTTGGGATGTTATGTTATGAACATATTATACTCTCCCCACAGTTCTGTTCACCAATGTCAAGTATCCCACAATGCCTTGCATTAGCCTAAGTATATAGGAAACCTGTCAGAACGTTTTACCACAGCAACAGGTAGGGAGTCACATTCACAGGTAGTACTGGAATGTGCCAAAGGAAAAGTACAAGATATGATTATTCTTCCCTGGTACAAACCTAGCAGGTGCTGTCACGCCTCTTGGTACCTGGAATGCATATGTTCAGAACAAAGAGATAAGGGGTACACCATGGTATCAGGAAAACAAGGTAGAAACCTGATTGGTTTCAAATGACTCACATAATACCTTTATACTTGTAAGTAGGATGGGTATGATAAGGATAGCTTTAGGAGTCAGGTTTCAGAGTAACAGCCATGTTAGTCTGTATTCGCAAAAAGAAAAGGAGTACTTGTGGCACCTTAGAGACTAACCAATTTATTTGAGCATAAGCTTTCGTGAGCTACAGCTCACTTCATCGGATGCAAAGCTCACGAAAGCTCATGCTCAAATAAATTGGTTAGTCTCTAAGGTGCCACAAGTACTCCTTTTCTTTTAGCTTTAGGAGTGTAACTTTGGGAGCACACCTTCTGCGTAAGGTGAATATAACAATGCTGCATGAGACTGCTTCTTGGAAATTAGTATTGTGTTAAATCTTTCTTCCTGTATTATACTAATATTGACTTTTACCAATAAACCTGACAGTGGGTTTTGGTCTCCACAACATGTTTCATACTTAACCAAAGCGTGGACAAGCAATTGACTATACAATTTACCAACACTGTGCAACAAGTAAAACATGCCTAATCTTTTTACAAGCCATGCCAATCAAAGCAACTAATCACAATCACAATGGACAGACCTTCATGACTAATAGACTAATCAGAAACAGAAAATTGTTTTAGAGTGAGTTGTTCCTACATTATTTCCATTTTAAAAATGAAGAAAATGTTCAAGCTCACTGAATATTTTGGACCATTCACCTGGGAACAGAACTAAAGTTTCACAGGGTCTTCTGCTGTGAATATAACAATTGCTGATGAACAGTGAAACCCAAATGGCTCTTTCGGGATAAATGGATAATATCTGGAACCAGCGTATGAGGGGATATTTCCAATCATTAGCTTATCACCTAACTTTCATTTCTGAAAATAATATTGTTGCAAGGACACCCTCAATCTCCCCTTAATTCACCCCATATTAACAACTTCATTTATTCAGGAACTATACTGTTATTACCATATATAATGTATCTCGCTACTTAGTTTTAATCATTCAGAATTATATTGCTACATGTCTCACATTCCTATTTTGAACCTCTGTGAGATAATAGCTTTCTGTGAATGATTCTCTGGTGTAATTGTTGATAAACGAGAGCTGCAATAATGGAAGATTATTTAGCTGTAATTCTGCTTCTTCAAGATATGAAATAGATTCAAACACTTATGTCTGAGCTTTAGTTCATGACTTAGCTGGATGTCCCAAGTAGGGTTGCCAGGTATCTGGTTTTCAACCTGAATGCCTGGTTGAAAAGGGACCCTGGCGGCTCCAGTCAGCACCGCTGAGTGGGCAATTAAAAGTCCGGTCGGCTCCCTGCCTGCCGTGGCTCCACATGACTCCCAGAAGCAGCGACATGTCCCTGCTCTGGCTCCTACGCGTAGGGGCAGCCAAGGGGCCCCCGCTGCAAGCACCGGCTCTGTAGCTCTCATTGGCCGGGAACCAATGGAATTGGCCAATGGAAGCTGCGGGGGTGGTGCATATGGATGGGGCAGTGCGCAGAGCCACCTGGCTGCGCCTCCACATAGGAGCCAGAGAGGGACATGCCACTGCTTCCGGGAGCTGTTGAGGTAAGCGCCGCCTGGAGCCTGCACCTCTGCCCCAGCCCTGATCCCCCTCCTGCCCTCCGAACCTCTTGGTCCCAGCCCAGAGCACCCTCCTACACTCCCACCCCAGAGTCTGCACCCTCAGCCAGAGCCCTCACACACACCCCATGCACCTTAATCCTCTGCCCCAGCCCAGAGACCCCTCCTGCACTCTGAATCCCTTGCAGCCCCAGCCTGGAGCCCCCTCCTGCATTCCAAATCCCTCATCCTCGGCCTCACACCAGAGCCCACACCCCCAGCCGGAGCCCTCCCACCCCCACAACCCAACCCTCTGCCCCATCTCAGTGAAAATGAGTGAGTGAGTGAAGGTGGGGAGAGTGAGCGAAAGAAGGAGGGGGGATGGAGTGAGTGGGTGGCAGACCCTTGGAGAAGGAGCGTGGCAGGGGACAGGGCAAGGGTGTTCGGTTTTGTACAAGTAGAAAGTTGGCAACCCTAGCCCCAATGCTATTTTGCACCACTCCTGCTTAACCATCTTATGGAAGTTCCCACAGTGGGCTACCTTCCAGATACAGTGACTCACTCGGTGTGGCCGAACAAAGGCTGGTAAGAAAAATGAATCCTTCAAGAGGGGACAAAAAGATCTCCTTCTTTAAAAAAGTGGGTGGTAGTTTAAGGCTGTGAATTTTCTGACTTCTGTTTTACATTAGCTAGAAGCATCATGACACCTTGCTTACATCAGTGGATTCTCATCCCCTCCTATCACAAGGAGGCCAGACTGAGCACTATTGCAAAATCAAATTCCGAGAACTCACGGGTCTTGAGGATCAATGGACGCCAAGCACATAAAATGGAATGGGGCACAACAACCATAAATTATGAGGGGAACAAAGAAAAATAAAATAAAGCTGTGGCTCTTCGGACTCGTACGTATATATCCTCTCAGCATCATTTCTCTGAGGGGAAATTTACGAGAAAATTCCGAAACACAAATCCCACAAATGAGAGCCATGTGTTAAGAAATACCATCTTACCAAAAGATAGGGCTAAGGAGACCAAACCAAGCAGGACTCTGATTGATATACAAAAAAAGTTCAAATTGTATATGGAATGCTTCACATCATAGCTCTATCAAAAGCATTTATACACTGTGGTTCAAGCTATGCCCAGCTATGTGTAAATATACAACTGAAGAATGCTGAAAAAAAAATCAGCCCCTCCAGTTCTCTTCCTGGCAAGGCTTGTAGGATGAAGAACTTGGATACTGTAATCCTCCCGGCTCAAATTAACCAATGTGCACTTGGTGCGCTTGCACAGAACCGCCACTTCAGCTCCCCATCCCCCAAACACTAGGGTAAAATCCCCACCACCAAAAAACCCAACCCAAGCCAGGAAAGGGCAGCGCATCGTGGGAAGAGGGCCCCAACTGCATGCTGTGATGAGAGCCAACAGGCCAGAGCAGGGAGTCAGGCCAGCCCTACAGAACAGGAGCTGCTGCAGGGTGTATACAGGACAGGCTCACTCTCCGACACCCCCTCGGGCCTGCCACCCCTGAGGACAGGAAAGGTGCGGGGGTCCCCCAATTGTCATATTGCACATGATCACAAAATTCTTTTATCTGGCACTGTAATCCTTAATAGCTCAGCAGCCTGCTGTGGTGAAAAATCCTGGAGGCTTGCAGCAGCAGCTCCGTCCCATGGATCTTGTCACTGGGGTGACAGTATAGTGTAAAATCCTCAAGTCAACCAGCAGTGTAGCTCCAAATACCCCAAAGCATCCAGGTAATGAAGATTAGGTTAAATCAGCAGGGAAAATCAAAGCACAGAGTCTCAGTGCCCAGAAGAGGTGCTGAGTGTGAAAACACTGGTCAAAAGCAGGAAGTGCACATCCTCAAAACCTTCTTAACCACAGACTAGAGCATGCTGCTGCCTTCGAAAGGAAGCAATATTGTGTCTGAGTCTCTGTGCTATGCAGAAAGGTGTGTAGATGCCTCTCAGTCAGGAGGTGCTAGAATCTTGATGATCACAAAGGAGTGGTGACGTGTTTGCCTCCACATGCAATGCTGCAGTGACGTCTTGAGTCCCTAAGGTGCTCTGATTCCAGAATCTGAGCAGACTGTTCTAGCCATTTTTGCCCTCTGTTTCCCCCCAACCACCTCTCTCTCAGCCAAGCCCAGGAATGGAGTAACTGAAAATTGGGTCATATGTCCACAGATGGATGCACCTTTGCACGTTGCTCACACACAAACACTCAATGAAGCAACACCCGCATTTTATATTAAATCTGCTACTGTATTCGGGGACAGGCCCAAAGGAAGCATCAAAATGCTTTGGAACAGACAAAAGTCTGGAGAAACTGAAGAAATTTTGAAGCGGCTCAAATATGTCAATGCCCCAGAAATGTAAAAGGGGAAGAGAAATTGTTAGAAACCAGCTTCTTAAAATGAGAAGGAAAGAAAACGTAAGAAATTTACCAGAATTCTATAAATCCTCTAAGAAAAAACAGCTTTTACTCTTTCACAAACAGCAAAAACTCTACAAAGGCCCCCTACATGGCACAAAATCCCTTTGCATTTGAACTGCGTTTGGGCTACCACAAGTTAAAAAGGAACCAAATACACTTAAAGTCATGATAACAACTTATACAAAACTTTAAATCCTTTATTTGAACTGGTGAAGGACAACTACATAGGAGAATGTGTCAGATGGGCAGTTTTCTGGCGGGAGGAGTCAAAAAGAAGATAACTAGAACTGGTAGTAGTTTCCCTAATCTGACAAAAGTTTTTATTGAAAATTGCATTTTCAACTCCCTCCCCCCATAAAACTCTTTTTTTTTGTTTTTTACAAAAAGCTTCAGTTGGGTTTTCCAACCAGCTTTAGAACTGGTTGGACTTTTTGATAATCCAAAAATATTATCGGCTAAGAGTCCTGGGGTACCTTATAGACTAACAGACGTATTGGAGCATAAGCTTTCATGGGTGAATACCCACTTCTTTATGCTCCAATATGTGTTAGTCTATAAGGTGCCATAGGACTCTTTGCCACTTTTACAGATCCAGACTAACATGGCTACCCCTCTGATACTTGACAAAAATATGATGAAATCTCAAAATTTTGATAAAAAATAAAATTTTAAAATTCCCATAAGTTTTTTTTTAAAACGGTATTTTTTCTACCAGCTCTAGAGATAACAATGGAGGCATTAACGGTTCTATCTGAAGTCTGGTAGGGGTACAGGTCCAGTGCTCAAAACCCTCTAACTCTGTGAGTTCCCATCAAGTCTTGTTTCATGAGAAAGATGCAAGAGTGTGTATCTATTCATTGCTTTGTTTTTCTTTTTGGAGAGGTCAATTGACTTAAAAAAAATGGACTGTCCAAAGATATGTAAGCCCTGTGAGACATAGAGCAGCTGTAGCATTTGATTTATGAATAAGCTTAAAGTCTCATAATTTAAAAGTGACAAAATCATGAGCAACTTCCAAATTGTTTTCATCCTTGAATGACACTAAGGGCCTGATCCCACCTCCAATGGGAGTTTTTTCACTCAATTTGTTCTGTTAATACATCAGTTAAGTAATCCTAATATTTATATCATCGTTGAATGTCAAAAGTTAATAAATGGCGTCAGCCATGAAGTGCAGCCCAGCTGCTTTGTGATGTCATTTTCAAGAGTCTTTAACACAACAAAAGAGACACTACTGATCAAACTTACCGCCTTATTGCTGACAGTCTAAGAATTTACAGTCTAAATATTTTGACTTAAAATAAAGAAGATTATTAGCAGCTCTATCAAAGAGCATTATATGTATAAACGTTAACCCATATGGTTACAGCATGGAGTGCTTTTTACACTGCATGAAGTCATTATTGAAAGAGATTGCATTTTATTTCAAATTATTAAAATTAATCATTCTACATTCTGTTCAGCCAAAAGTCACAGGTTTTCTGGTTTTGGCTCAAAGACCTTCTATGGCTTAGTTCCCTTAATAACTAGGGCATAGGGACTCTGCAGCTGAACTTTCAGAGTTTAATTATGGAATCACAGACCTAAAACTCAGCTTTGATTTCAAATATGTGGATGTGCATTGTGCACCCATTTTACATGATGATAGGGGCTCATGTATCTAAAATCAGTACTAAGTCTTAGGAATTATTTTGTAACCAAAGGTCTGCCAAAGGAAAACAAAAAAAGTGCTTTCAAAGCACAGACTCTGGGCTTTAGCAACATCTTGCTTTCTTCCTGGGAATTTGAGGTATTCTTCTCCACCTACATATCTATATAAAGGTTTTACACTGCCATTCATCACTGTAGTATCTGAGTGCCTTGCACATAAAATCAACAGTAACAGTGAAGTCCCTAGTGGACTTTATAGACTTTGGGATCTTCATTGTTCCAGGGGAGTGCAACTGTATAGTGACTCAAAGACGGAACTTTAGTCTGTAATGTAGTTGGAGCTTGGTGACTTAATTAAAAAAAAAAACCAAAAACCTCTGCAAAGAGTACTACAACATTTTCCTTAGCAGAGCAGTTTGAATGTTCAAACAGCAAGATGAACTTCTCACTGTGTATAAAATGTGTATGAAATGTGAGACGCACTTTGCAAACACATTTTTAAAATTAGAACCAGAATTTCTGACTATCCTGTTGTCAGCGAACAGCTTGCTGGTAAATGGTATTGTTTGTGACATACGCAGTGTGGGAGCCTGGTGTTACTTTGTAAAACAAGCTTTCATCCTAGCTAAACATTAGAAGAACTTCTTGTGTCAATGTTAAACATATAATTAGCTAGTGCACAGTTAATCAGGGGAGCCAATTACACTGCTGAAAACAATATTAAACATCCTGGCAGTTCACTGTGTTTGCAGTATCCCTGGAGGAAAGATTGTGTATGAGCTCTATGTCCTGACTGTCAGAAAGGTTCCGTTAGAGGAATAATTCAAAGCATAGTACGCAACATTGCTGAATAAAAGCAGGGAGCAGGGATTAGAATACAAATGGTCCATTTATCTCAACAGCGGCTATGAACTATCTCCTGTATAACTTGTACGATTTGTTAACGTTTTTACAGAGATATACTCTACACTCATCATTCTAATCACACTAGGGTTCTGCCACTGGAAACATAAGCTACAGGCCCTGGGAGTTCCAGAGATAACCAGCACAATCCCAAAAGTGGGAGACTTTGGGGAAGGGAAAATAACCCGGGAGCTATGGGGGGATACACCAAAGACTTGATTCTATGATGAGACCACATAGATGAACCCCTGCTCCAAGTCAGCAGAGCTCCACACAGGCACAGAGGACAACCTGCTTGATCACATTGTAAGATCAGCACCTCTGCCAGCAGGGTTTTTATGTGGGCCTTGCAATACTTTAAAGCTGCCTTCTCCCTGAAGGGTGAACCCCATCAGCAGTCATCCCTGCTGATGCTCCAATAAGAGTGAATCAGACCTGGTAACTCCGCTTTCTACAATTTTACTTGCTAATCTTTTTCCATTTCTTCAACATACCACTTGCGATATTCCCATCACAAACAGAATTGGACAGCTGCCTTATCTACAGTAATTTTCCTGTTTTCTTTTAAGTCACTATGATCCATTTTCATTTGATTATTCAAGTAAATTAAAGAAGGCTTTAAAAAGGAACCCAAAAACATATGCACCACAACGAGCATGTAGGCTTGGTAAGGAAAAAAAGAAAAAGAAACCAATTGCTTCCTGTGGCTAAGGTTTTAAAATTCATTCCAGAACAGACTGCCTTGATATTGTGGGTTTTGTTGGTATCTTATAGGAAATAAACTTGCATCTGTGCCCTGCTTTCAGTAGAATGCACGTGTGAAACAGATGGGATTGAATTATATTTCCAGCAAATACAACTGAAGACTTATATTGAAGATGCTGCCAGATGCCACAAAAACTAAACAGTTTCCAGAAGAACAGAATTTACTGTTGCAGTGACAGCACTTTCCAACAAAATAACAGGCTACCCCAACAAACTAAGAGAATTCAGCTTATGCACAGAAATATTTTTCTTACTAAAGTAATTTATATCTTTTTATTTAAAAAATCAGATCTCTTAAACATTCAGCTTATTCCAATTAATTTTGATCAGAAATATTAATACCAGTATGTATGCTAAATCAGATGTAAGGCTTCTACAAACACGATAGCAAATTCTAGCATGACTGACTATTCCAAAAGACCGTCTTCCTAACCTCAAGAGATATGAAGTTTGAACAAATTATTTCTACACTCTTTTACTAGGTTACCTAGACAAAGCCTAGATTGAGTTATTGATATAGTCACATCCCTTTACTTTTGCTTTTCACTCCTTATATATGGGTAGACTATTATATTGGATGCTTTATTTTGTTATTGTAAACATTTATAAAAAACACCTAAAGCCAGGGACAGGCATTTAAATAATTAATCAAAATAAATAAATTAGCTAGTATAGAAACTTGTTATTAATTACCTAATACTAATGAGTATTGGATGGGAGCCAATGAATCTGCCTGGAACCTGGCCAGATTCACCTTAACCCCATTGACATGTTGGCAGATGTCAGAGTATCCCACAGTGACACTAACCAATCAGGCAGATGCCTGGAAGATACTTTCACAGCCTGGCACATGGGTATTGTTATTGGTAATATGATGCCTCTGGTGACAGCCTGAGGAATCATACTATACCAGTTATGTAGTACACCAGTCCCCAGACAGCTACCCAGCCTTCCCATTTGCTTCCCGATGCAATTCAAAGTGCTGGCTTTTATAGGTAAAGACCTATATGGTTTGGATCCTATCAATGAAAAAAACCACTTTTTTCCTCAAAACATCAAATCAGTTGAGGTCAACTAGGGTGTACGGACTAACAGTACCTAGATTTTAACATCATGGGTCAATGTCAATGCAGGGCTCTTGTCTCAGGAATTTGCTCCACAAACTGGTCCATTAAGGCCCACATTAATTGGACTCTGGAATATATTGCCAAGCCCATCGGTTTTCTTGCCTAAGCCAGGTGAATTGTTTAGGAGAATTCTCCTTCTCTCTATTTGCCTTTAATAAGAAGTCAAAATGTATGTGTAGGTTTTATCTGTAGTTATTGTTACATTATGTACATGTGCTTTGAGACGACAGCGAACCAGATCCCCAGCTGAAGCAGAGATATAGTCAATGCACCTAACTGGGAGGCAACGGTGACTAAGCCACTTTTGTCGATCCCCATTTCTGGGGCCACCTGGGGATCATCCCAGCCCATGGTAAAACTTTGAGCATCCCCAGGGCTGCTCTAAGTTATGCCTCGCTGCCCAAGAGGCTATTCTGGCAGCTTGGGACTGTCAATGTGTAAGCATGCTGCGGCTAGCCCTCTTTTCCTCTCGGACTACATCATGCACTACTGACTGGGCTATAACAGCTCTATGCCTCCTAGACTGGGTGACTCCACCAGGTTTTGTGCTACTGTAGCAATGCAAAGAGGCCCAAATATGGCCAAATCTCTGGCCCTTTAATATTAAATCAGGGGATAGTATAATGGAAAATGATTACATTAAAAAAACTTAACCTGCGCAAACTGAAGTGCTATGAACAGGGCCCTGCCAAATTCATGGTCCATTCTGGTTAATTTCACAGTCATAGGATTTTAAAAATCTTAAATTTTATGGATTCAGATATTTAAATCTGAAATTTCATGGTGTTGTATTCACGGGAGTCCCGACCCAAAGGGGGTCATGGAGAATCACAAGCCAGCATCCGCCGAACTTCCTGCAGTTGGTGGAGGTTCCTGGAGGTGGGTCTCACCTGGCCCTGGAAACAGCCCATGAAGGCTAAAAGGAAGTTTCATTCGTTTCCAGGCCGGCTGGGACCAGGAGCTGGAACCCAGCATATGGTAGGAGCCCCCAGCCGGGGCACCCCCAGCCCTGCTCCTCCCCAGTTCTGGGCCCAATGGTTAAAGGGCCCTTGGGCTGTCTGTCTGTGTGTGTTCTGGGGTGGCGGGGGGAACCACAGTGATTCCTGACCACAGTGCCCTGGGTAGTCGCCCACGTCACCCACCTATAAGGTCAATCCTGTCCCCCCCAAAAGTGATGAGACCCCCCCCGCATACCATGCCATGTTCATTTCTGCACAGCTGATGGCTGCAGTGCTGCTTTCAGAGCGGGGTGCCCAACACCCCTAAAATAGTCAGATTTCATGGAGGAGACCAGATTTCACAGTCGTGATGCATTTTTCATGGCTGTGAATTTGGTAGGGCTCTAGCTATGAACTGTGACAGGAGTCTGATTTGCCTTATTAAAGTCACTTTCATCCCAAAGCTTTTGTTATGACCTCTCATAGAATCCTATAGACATTCCTATGAGCCATTCCTACTTAATCCCTTCTGTATACGGTCCTTGTATTGACTTCAGTTAAGTTACAGACAGGAAATACCTGATGCACTGGGCCTATTTAATATTAGTTTGGCTTGGGAGCAAAGTCTGTAAGCCGCAAGTCTTGCTGTAAGATGGCTAGGTAAAGCACCTGTGCTGAGAGGAAGCTTTCATCAACTCTTACCACAATGAGCCACATCTTTCCTTTTCTTTTGCACTCTTCAGCACAGACTCCTCAGCACAGAGCAGCTTATCAGTTCCAGTACTGAATGAAGGCCAAAAGGACTTGCTGAAAATGTTTAGAAGTAGTGCTCACCTTGGGAGTTCTGGATAGGTGGCCTGTACTGATCTCTGACAGTTTTTCAGAGGTCTGTGAAGCAGGCTGGCAAATGTACTGAATGGGAATTTTCCTTAATTAGCCCACAAGGGTACAACGCTCTCTTGGAAAGTGCTGTCCACGTCTGTGGTTTTTGGAGGCCTACCTAGCAGACAGCTTTTAGAAGAATAATAAAGGGACTATTGGAACGATGTACATAATATATTTGTTTTCTTGGATTACGCTAAATGTGACACACTAACTCATTATGCTTTTGGGGCTCACTTCCCTTGACACATCAGATATGGTTTTTCCTTCCATGTAGGAAATCATGTAGGATTTTTTCCAAGTAGGAATCATTTAAAAATTAGACCGGTTTGAACACCAGTTTGGGAATAAAGATGGGGTTTGCTACATACAATATACACATCAGGCCAAAATCATCCTATGTATAATTCCACTGACTTCAGTGGTGAAACCTAGATTTGGAGGTTGCTCAAATACAATTCTCTAATCTGCTAGCTGCTGTAATGCACTCATGGAAAAGCTATCTTCCATGAGTTGACGCAACAGAGTGGTCTTCATTATTGACTACAAGCAAAGTTTTGCCTTAATAAGGATACAATAAAAACTGAAAAAGAAAATATAATGAGCTGGCCCATTCTTTATTTATTTAAAACACGTGACAGAAAGTCTTCAAAAAGGTTAAGAGATTCTAAACTGAGAAGCTTGCAAAAGTCCAAACCTCTTTGGTCTAATAAAAGAAGTAGTAATAATGATGTACTTTATACTTCTATGCTAAATTTCATTAAAATATCTTAAAGTTCTTACAAATAAGAGTGACTCTCACAGCTTCCCTGTAAGTTATTAAAGGAAGTATATTGAGTCAATAAAGAATTTCACATTCCACACATCACTGAAACTGAAGTCCAATCACTTCTAGGGAGAAATGTGGCAGCTATTTAACACCACATATCAACTCTACACAGCTATTTTTACAACAGGAAGTGAATAATAGTGTATCCAACTGAAACTGTAGCGGGGTTCAGGAAGTCAGAATATATTGCTTGAATTGAAATTTGCCAAGACACCAGACTTAACATCCCTATTCCTATAGATCAAGGGCTCAGGGCCTCTGTTCTACATCACATTCCGAACAAGGCTGAAGTCACCCAATTCACCGGCATCTGTGACCTAAACTTAGGTTTAAACCTAGCGATTTAAAACATGAAAAGCTGTGCTACCTCTTTCACAACTTTCGTACACATTCTGACTGTTTTCAAACGGAAAAGATGTCAGAGTTACTTTCTCTCACCTAAAGAGAAAGTTAGTTAAAAAGCAGGAGAAAGTACTACTTTTTTGAGTGGCCTCAGCGTACTTCCATCTGTGGAATACGGCTCCTCTGCTGTTGAGCTGTGGCATTTTTCTCTGTGTACTTTTACTGGAGCGATTTCTGTTGGAGAGAGAGACAAACTTTCGAGCCACACAGATCTCGTCTCTTTCGTCCACAGAATTTGATCCAATAAAAGATATTACCTCAATCATCTTGCCTTTTCTATGTTTAGTTTGTCACTTGGGAAGGGAAGTTTGAGCTAAACTGAAAGAAGACACTTTTATTCTGGAGTGATACCAATATAACTACACCTGTATAACTGGTCAACTCTGTTCTGTAGACAAGGGTTTCCTACTCTTTAATTTTCTTGTGGGATAACTTTTTTCCCAACAGGAAAATGTTGACTGGGAATTTTTCCCATGAAAATTCCCATGGGATAAATTTTTATATCCTGGCCAGCTCTAACCCTTTACATTGAATCTTATTTTTAATTACCTTGCTTGGTACTGTACCACTCCTGCATGAGCCAAACGTCCTTTTACTAAATAACTGTAGGAGCAATTCTGCAAGCAAAAATAACTAGGGGCACATTTTATAACATTTAGACATCAAATTACCCAATTGCTCTCTCAAGTCAGAAAGTCTAATAAAAATACTGCCACAAAATGACAAATCTAGATGATCTGAGGGTCCCTTCTGGACTTCATCTCTATGAAACTATGAAAATGTGCCCACAATTATTTACAGCTGCAAAATAATACTCAGAACTTCCAGTCACTGAACTGTGGGAGCAAAATCAGAGTCAGGGTCATGAAAGTTTTGAAAATCAGAGTCTTAATGTGTGTAGCTGGTTAAATACCTCTAAAAATACAAGATAACTCAAAACCCAATGGCTTAAAGTTAAATGTGCATGTAACTTTTTGCAGGATCAGGCACTTAATCAGCTAGAACCTAATGATCCCAAGAATTCAATACTTCATACAGTATATATTTTACTGGGTTTTTTTTCAAAATATATAACAAGCTGAGCAAAGATTAGGAGACTGTGAAAAGGTACTTGGAGTTGTCTCATTCATATAATATATTTTCATATTTATTTCAAAGTGTTAAATTTGGGTATTGTACAAAACATCTGAGCAATAACTAAACCATGGAACAGGCAGGAAAGTTTTCCTGGACTGCCCATTGGCACAAGGTTACATATTTTAGCCCCTGCCATCACTACAATTTTCAAAAAAAAAAAAAAAAAAAAAGCATGCAAACAGCTAAACACAGCTCAACTATTGGAGCTTTATCTAATCTAGTTTACTTTTCATCTTAATTTTTCATGTCCAAAATCTTTTTATTTATCGTTTTTAATTATGTGATTTCTAAACCAGAATACAAATTGCTATTGTACTCTGTTTTATTTCCTTCCTACTGTCAACGCTGGGTGAAATCCTGGCTTCACTGAAGTCAATGGCAAAACTCCCACTGACTTCAGTGGGGCCAGGATTTCACCAACTGGCTTTCAAATGCTTGAAATATATTTAATAAACTATATCTGATGATTGAGAAATCACTGGATTTTCAGACTTTTCTGTCATTGATCAGATAGCACTTATTAATTATGAGTAGTAATCAATTTTTTTTGCAGAGGAATACAACAAAATAGGATCAATTTCCTGAATAAAATATAACTTTCATACAATTTTAGGGCAAAATCCAGTACACCATGCACTTTGTGAAAAAAATAATGTTAGAGTGGACTAACATTATGTATATTTCTCAGCCTTGTGTGTTACAGAAAATGAAGTCGTTTTGAAACTGCAAAAAGTAAGACAACAAAAACATAAGCTGTATCACAACGATAAATTTTGCAATCAAAATTAAACATGATAACTCAGTATGCAGAACTGTATATATGACAAATTAATTAAGAACTTTTACATGAATTGTAACCAGTTTATAAAATCCAGAGCAATCCCAATAATTCAAGTGCCTTAAATATATCAGGTGTTGAAAAGGTAAAATAAGACTGCTGAATTAGAAGAACTATGGCTCTTGATTAGAGCATAAGGAGCAACTGTTAGTGTATGAATAAAACTTCTAAATTTTAAATATTTTTTCCACGCACTGAGGCATATATTTAGAAAAGGGGAAGGGGAAGAGTTTGATTAGGTGAGACAATCAGAGGATTACACTGTTAACATCCAGAAACTACAGTTATATGTACTAAGCTGTATCTATTCAATTTTGGATATTTGCCACGACAAGAATTCAAATCCAAGCCACCTGGCTATAAACTGCAAGTGTAAACCTCTTGAAATTCAAATATTTAATCTTTTTCTCCCAATAAATTTAAAGTAAACACTCCAGGAACGTGAAATCATCATTTTGTCTCTTTGTATTAATCTGAAACTCCAGGTAATTATAAAACAGAATCCCTTACACTAAAATTTTGAAAGTAGTGTAGTCATTAATATTTGTGTTTGATTTCTCCCTGACTTTTCACACTCTTGTATGTTAGGTATATGTTTTGACATAACTGAGTATGAAACAGGGTCACCCAGGGGCTTTACGAATAGGGCTATGACTATCATTCACCACTCCAGGGCTGAGGAGCAACTTTGATTGTTCTCTTCTGTGGGTGGAAAGGAGGACCTAAGTGTCACATCAAAAATAATTTGTCCCAATGATGAAGTCATCAGGCAACACTATATAGGTTCCTTTCAGCAATAGCACTTAGAGTGCACAAACAGATAGGAAAGTGGCCCTTAAATCAACGGTAAATAATCGGAAAACAAAATGACAATGCAGAAGAAAACCTTCCACTTCCCTAGACTGCCCAGTCTATCTTTACGACATCATTTGTGCAAGTGGAAAAGGGAGAGATTTTGATGCTTGTGGCCCATGCATGGTAAAGAGAGATTACGATATATCTAAAAGACAAATAGGTGAGCATGGCATCCAGTTATACTACAGCCCTTTAAATTCAAAGAGAAGTTTACCAGAGATAGCATATAAGAAAGACTATTGTTTTTAAAAATTGGAAAAATGTCTCTGACAAAGCTAAATAATATAGGTGTTGAGAGGATATATGTGTAAAGTGGAGGAATCGCTGAGCAGAAAAAAAACAGCTGCAGTCAACAAGGTCTTCTCTTCAAGGGTTAGGCCCTGATACTCCATCGGCCTGCACCTGGCCAGTACTACAATTTCTGAACAAGGTGCAGCACAACGCAGAATCAGGTCCTTAATGTTTATTACAAGGTAAAGTACTTTACCGTGATCATCAAATAATCAGAGTAGAATCCCAGTTTAGGATTAAAGACAGTCCATAATCCCGAGTCCATCCCTAAAGAGTTCTCTTCTCTTTGTATCCCAAAACAGCTACTCTTAGGGTACGTCTTCACTACCAGCCGGATCGGCAGGTAGTGATTGATCTATCGGGGATCGATTTATTGCGTCTCGTCTAGACGCGATAAAACGATCCCCAAATCAACGCCTGTACTCCACCTCGGCAGGAGGAGTAAGCGGAGTCGACGGGGGAGCTGCTGCGGTCAACTCGCCACTGTGAGGACGGTCAGGTAAGTCGAACTAAGATACTTCGACTTTAGCTACGCGAATAGCATAGCTGAAGTTGCGTATCTTAGTTCGACCCCGCCCCCCTAGTGTAGCACAGGCCTTAGACCCCCACATTCCTTCCCATAAGCACCTCTGCCTACTGGGAAATGAACTGGAGTTTAGGCCCTGAATTCCAGCACATTTGCACTTCATTATTTTGCATAGTAATTTGAACACAAAGTGGTTTTTCCCTCCTCATTAAACTGCTTAATGTCAATATTTCACTTCTAAGATTTTGGTGCACATCTCCAACAGCTTCCCATACACACAAGGGTAGAAAAAGAAGAGAAACTGGAAGAAAGTTGTATGTTTACTCTCTTTAAATTATGAAATCTTGAAATAATTGAGTAAATTTGACTTGTCCCCAGATAGCTTTAACTTGCCTGCTTGCAGTTTACCATAAATTGCACTGATTTTGGCAATGTTTCACAAGTATTATAGTATTCCAGATGAGGGCAAACCAACAGTTTATATTACATTACAATATCTTCACTACTATTCTCTAGTCCTTTTGTAATGTTTTCAGTTAGCTTATATGTCAAAAGGTAGATACGTGTAAGTCAGTGATCTATGTTATCTTATGCCCTCCTGTTAGTTGCATTACACCCTCTCCTTAAAGCCCTGTCAATCTGTAAATTTCAGATGCCTCCACTTGCTAACACCCACTTACTGGTATGTAACTTACACCACCATTTACATCACCTCTGAATTTGGCTAAAACATACCTGTCAATTTTTCAGAAGAGAAACCAGGGTGATGTAGTCTTCAAAGGAGTGACCTGGGGAATTTTCATGGTTTGTTTTTTGTTAAAGCAGAGAGCTCTGCCAATCATGAAATCAAAACCAATACCACACAACTTGTGACAAATCAAAAAAAGCAACCAATCCAGGGTGAAATTAAAAAACTATACTTGTCACAAAATATTGTGGTCATTCCCATATGAAAAAAATCCAAATTAAATTTTGTTGAATCATTTTCCAAATTGTATGAAATTCCTCCAGTTTGACGGTTTGTAACAATACTTTGCCCCAGTATAATTGTTGGAGATTGGCCAACCACCGCTATGTCTCTGTATGGAAATTCCTAGGCTTATGAATCATCCAGGGATTGTCCTATATCCACATATTTTCATTGGCACAAGTTTAATTTGTGCCTGTACCTTAGCGATATGATTTTTCAGTTTCACAGTGGCTCCACACCAAAGGCTGCTATGCATCAATTGTTCCATATTTTGTACCTAAATGGGTCTTCATTGCAGCTGGTACCAGAACAGGACAATGCAAACTAGGTGTGCTTGGAGATAAAAATACCTATTTTGGTTGGAACAAAAGGAGATCCCTTCACCCCCAACATGTTAAAGAAAACCAAAAATGACAAACACACAAATTACATGCAGGACTGAGCCTTTGGAAATGTACTCTTACAGATATAAAAGTCCATCTCTCATTTAAAATAATGGCATGCAACTTGGTTGTCCCCAAGGAGCTCCTGAACTGCCTTGCAATGCCCATTGTTCTCTACAGCACTTTTATTTAAAAAGCTAAGTGAAACTAAGTACAGGCTTTTGCAGGTTCTTGCAAGAACCACAAAATGCTCAATAACATTTTGGATTAAATCCTTAGAAGGTGCAAGTGTCAGGGTATTGTAAAGCTTTAAAAGTTCCATTTCAATTGAAAATGTCTATCTGAACATTGAACCCCTTAGGATCTGATCTCAGAGGAAAGCCCCTATTATATCTGGGTTTGACATTTGCTCCTCCTGTGACAGTTTTCCATACCTACTTCTATTAGAAGCAGTCATGTGGAAGTCATGTAACGTCAGCTGAATAACTTCATTAAATTGGTGGTTTTATACACTTCCATGGAGATTGTACACTTTCAAGGAAATTATCCTATGTCAATAAAACACACCTAGAGTAAATGTTTTTAAAATGACTAGTCTTAAAGAAAACCTGTCCATGACAGAATTGATATACAGCTTGCATTTCTGTCAAGTAGAGTTACACATCATGTTTCCAACACAAGTTAATGGAAATATACAACTAGGGACTAATTGAAACCTACGGGCCAGATCCTCAGCGAAGATAAACAGACAGTCCCATTAACTTTAACGGCGCTATGCTGATTTATACCATCTAAGCACCTGGCCCACTCGCACTATGAAATGTACTGTAGTTGGCTGTGCTGAAATCTATGCACTGTACCTGTGGAACTGAGGTTCCAGGACACATGGGGAAAGGAAGGAAAAGAGGAGCGCGATGGGCAAGACAGGGAAAAGCAAAATAAAAGTAACAGTGCAAATTTAACGTCACTTCAAATGTTTTATTTTTGTTTGTACATTTGTCTATCTTGCCTAGTTAGATTGTAAACTCTTCAGGGCAAAGACTTGGTTTTCCTATCTAGTGGTACAGTAGTACATTTTGGGCACAACTGCAGTGCATAGTAAATAAAGGAGTAATTCCAAGGAAACTCTCACTTTAGATATGCCAAAGCATTTGACTAGGATTTGTATTGTGACTGTTGCAAGACTGATGTGTACACGTGTAATCATTTACTAGTACACTAGGACACACATTTGGTGTGAGATCATTACATAAAGCCCCTTTCCTTTTAATCATGACATTTTTCACCAACGGGAAGTTACAGTGATGGAAATAATTGCAAGACCTTACGGGGTACTAGTTATGCCTGCGAAGCACTCCAAATAACTAGCTCATTAATTTGTCAATGTACTAGACACATCCAACAAGGAAAGGGTTAATGAAGAGCAAATTGTTTTAATAAATAGAAACTGCTAGATGTTTCTATTTTCTGCAATTGTTCAGTGTACTATATCAGTTACTATAGCTTCAAACAAAACAACTAAAACACATCTGAGAACCACTACAGAGTTCTGCTATCCCACACAATTATCTCCACAGCTAAACTTGCAGCTAATGTGTTGCAATATGCTATTCAACACCAAACACTTCCTTTCCTATGATAGAAGATAATCCTGGAATTTAATTTGTGAACTCCCAGGTGGCTGAGTTCCACCTTGCACATGCCTGAAGACAAATAAATCCTTTCATATTTTTTGCACCCTCAGGTGCATGTTCCAGACTCATTCCAAAAGGAGCTCTCCTTCATGTACCACATCACACAATCACAGACCTAAGAACTCATTTGGAAGCCACTATAAGATTATATGAAAAGTTAAGCACATTATTATTTAAATATTTTGTATGTATTTTGTACTCTGACTTTCAGTTTCTTCTCGGTATCAAAAAAGAATATGCAAAGTTTGCAGTCTATTCTCATAGAAAGGACAGTCTTGTAAGGGACAATATAGCAACAGACTCAATTCCACTGCATATTTCGCACATCTTTAAACCCCTTTAATAATATTTTATAAATACAACAGGAATCAATATTCAATAAGTGTTTGTGAGGAAATTCTGACTGAAACAAAGTTTGTTAACCTGTTTAAAAAATTATGTGACTATTGGCTTAACATAATTTTCAGTACTTGAAGAAACTAAACCTGGCCTACTATTGAGAGTATCAAGAATGCTTTCAAGTATCCAGGTAGGTTTTAAGTAATTGAAAAGTGCAATCTGGTCTACAACTTTCAGTACTGGTACAAAAAATCAAACACTACTATTGATATTGAATAAAAGAGCAACTTGAACATTCAGTTCAAGTGCATTAATTACAAAAGTATACAGTAATGTTTTCACAGTAGATCAAAAGGTCCTTCTCAAATCATTAAAATGCATTCCAAGACCCATCAAAGATACCATACCTTTGATTGAAAAAAGGTAGTGGAAATCAAGAACACCACAACAGTTAAAACACATGACATATAGAACACCCCCCTTCAAGTTGAGAAGAACAACCAAAGCTTTTAAATTTGTATTAATATGGGAAAAAATAACTTCAGCTTCAGCTTTCTATACACACATATAAGCTAAGGGTCAGATCCTCCGAAATCAGATACTTACACCATTCAGGGTTATTTCCATGTTTTTAGTCAGATCCATAGATTGTGTATGTACAGTAGTTACTCACGTGTGTAAGTCATTTGTGTGTATATGATCAAACCTTAATATTGGAGAAAATTATAAGGTAAACGCAAAATCAATATTAAAAGGGCTAAATGGCATGTCAAATACTGCACTTACATTTTATTTTGAGGTCTTCAGTTGAAGACCTAATGGAGCAACAAGAAGTTAGTTTGGCAATCTCAATCCAGTCTCTGCTGGATACTGGACCATATTATAAAGTCACCAGTCAGACCCGTTAACCTTTCCTTGAAAGAGTTGCCCTACAGTGTTCTGGTGTGGACATCAAATTCTCTTTAGCCTTTGATCAGGTGGTTTTCTACCAATTCTTCTTTCATGCAAGCAAATAAATCAGGAGCAACTCCACTGAAGTCAAGAAAGCTACAGTAGAGTAAAAGTGGTGTAAGAGGAGAATTAGAACCATAATGCAACAGGCTTGTATTGAGGGTATTTTGTACGCTTGGCCTGTTTGTGAGTTAAGAACTTCACTTATCCATGTTGCATCAACTCCTTAATTGAAAAGGTAAAACAAAAAAAAGTGTTGGTTTTTTTCATATACAAAGAGCACAGTATCTACTTTCAGGGCTAATTCTCTACTCCATTACACCAATTTTATGTCAGCGTAACTCCATTGAAATCAATGGAATTAAACAGGCATAAAAAAAGATAATTAGGTCCTTTAGCAAAAGAAGAGCATAAACCATGATATTCCATAATACAACTTCCTCTCTGCAGGCTGTATGTAATATCCTCTGCATTAACACAAGAAACAGAAAAAGACACCCTTTAGGACTGACAGACTACCACCTATGTTTAAAACATGTCATTCGACTCAATCTGAACACACCATGCTTCTGGTAAGGGAATTTCATGGATCATAAAAAGCCAGCCTTAAATTCTATACTCCCAGACAGAATCTCCACCAGTGTAGTTATTGAGCCATTTTACAAGCTTTTCTGATCCTTCAGTTATCCTTACAGCTATCTAGTTTTCCACCATACTTCTTCCCATGCAATCATTCCATTGCAAAGCATTCCTTATCTCTAATGCAGGCTTATGAAATTCCCCGGAATCAGACAAGCTTTGCTCTGTTCTTGTCGACACTTGAAATAGAAAGATACATATTTGCACCAGGTAAGCCTGATTCAGTGAAAAAAACTGATTAGCCTGAAAAATGTCCAACTTAATCACTCTTAGGAACAAAACTATTCCACGGGAATTATTCAGCTTTACGGCAAACCAAAGATAGCAACTAAGACCCGATCCAAATCATAAGTTTCCACCAATTGTGAAATGGTTTTCAGAATCCATTCTTGAAAATTATTTCATGAACATTCATCTGTGTTGAAAGGAAAACATGTTTTAAAAATGATTGTTGAATACTTATCTCGAGCTTAAGCCTTCTTGGTAAAATCTTGATCACAGTGGAATTAATAGGAGTTTTGCCACTGACTTCAGTAGGGCCAGGATTTTACCCAAGGAATGTAAAACTGTTCCTAGGAATTGATCTTAAAAACTATTTCAGGATCAGAGAAAACATAAAGGACAAGGACCAGAATGTACAAGATAGTCCTCAAAAATCATTTGAGGCCAGTCCATGGAGTCCTTACTCAGGTTGATTAGTGTTTATTCACTCAAGTAGTCATACAGAAGCCAGCGGGACTACTCAGAGAACTTCACCCTAATTATAATAAGGATTCCACAATCTGACCTGTGGACACTACTGACCTGAAGCAATACACATTTGGGGTAATATTTTCAAAAGCACCTAGGTGACTTAGAAGTCTGTCCTATTTTCAGAATTGACTTAGGTGTGTATTCTCCTAACTTCCGATGACTTTCAGTGAGAAATATGCTCTTAAGTGCCCAAGTCACTTTTGAAAATGGAATTTAGGACCATATTTTTAAAGGCATTTATGCATTGCTACACTGAGCATTACAATGTTTAGCTGATTTAGAACCTAAAACTCTCATTTTCGAAAAGGATTTAGACACTTAGGAGCCAAAATCCCATTGGGCTCCTAATACCCTAAATCTAAAGTGCCTAAGTGTCCTTTTGAAAATGAGACTTAGGGCTTGTCTACACAAACTATTACAGCAATGCATTTGCTCCGCTTCAGTGAAGATGCTACCTATGCCGATGGGAGGAGTTCTTCCATTAACGTAGGTAATCCACCTCCCTGAGAGGCAAGGGTTAGGTTGGTTTAACTGCTTCAATCAGGGGTGTGGTTTTTTCACACTCCTGGGCACCATAATTATACTGACCTAATTTCCTAATGTAGACCAGGCCTTAGGCTCCTAAATCAGCTAATCACTGCAATGCTGAGTGTAGCAATACCTAAATACCTTTAAAAATGGGGGCCTTAGGCTTTTACTCTGTTTGCCTCTTCCGAATTTTGTCCAAGTGCTATATAAAGGGTCTAATTCTTAAGACTTGAAAACACCTATCAACTGTGATGTTATTGTTACTTGTCCTCCCAAGTGTGATATCAGTAGCACACCTAGGTACATTCAGTACAGATAGTACCATTATAGGGATATTGCTAAATCCAAAGTCCAAGTTCTAAGGGGCTAGACTGAAGGATCACTCATTCTGGAATCACATCTGGGTTCAACAGCAGCTGAGTATCTGCGCTCTTTCCAACCTTGCCAAAAGAAGTTACTCACCGTACGCAGTAACTGCAGTTCTTGGAGATGTGTGCCCCTGTGGGTGCTCCCTGTAGCTCACATCCCTGAGCCTCAGAGATGTCAAGTGTGTGCAGTGGTGCTTCCCTTTTATACCGGTGCAGTTTTGGAAAGATGGTTGGGAGGTGGATAAGTTGATTTATCTGGAAGACTGAAGGTATTTTTGGTAGGAATTTGGCATCTGGTCACAATGTGACCTTATCTTTGAAGACACTCTTAAGGGGAGGGGTACGCCATTAGGGCCCCTATCTCTCCCACTCTCCAAGCGGACATGATGGCCACTTGGAATGAGGTTTTCATAGAGAGATGCAGAAGCAGGCAAGTGGCCATATGTTCAAGGGGACCTTGTAAGACAGTTTAAGACAAAATTAAGATCCCCTGCTGGTGTAGAATCTCTGATTTGAGGGTAGAGGTTACTCATACCTTTAAGAAATCTTTTCGTCGTAAGAGCAAACACAGAATGATCATCTATCTTCTGATGGAAGGTGTTGATGGCTGTGAGATGTACCTTTACTAAGCTTAGAGACAGACCTGATTTCTTTAATTCTGGGGCGTAGACTAGCATAATCTGTAAAGGAGAAGATGTAGGGGTAACCTGTCTTGAATTACACCAGAGTTGGAATCTCTTCCATTTTTGAATGTACATGTGATGAGTAGTTATTTTCCTGCTGTGTAAGAATACCTCCTTCATATCCTCAGAACATATTTCTAAGCTTTGGAACCATCGAGGAGCCACTCTTTGAGTTGGAGAACTTATTGATTGGAGTGATGGATCTGGCCCACATCTTGAGAAAGAAGATGAGGAACAGCGTGGAGAGTAATTGGTGGACAAGCCACCAGCTGAGAAAGGCATGGAAACCATGTCTGTCTTGGTCAGATCGGAACCATGAGAATAACTCTGGGCTTTTCTTTATCTTGAGTATCACCTTGGATACTCGTGGAATTGGTGGAAAAGCATACAATAGATATCTGTTCCACCTGACAAGACAAGCATCTTCAAGAGAATAGTAACCCAGACCTGCTCTGGAGCAGAATTGGGAGCATTTCTTGTTCTTGGCTGTGGTGAATGGTAGTGTCTACTTCCCATTCGTGATCTTGGGGGAAAAAACTGCTGAGAATATCTACTGTAACGTTCTGTATGCCTGGAGGTAAGTTGCTGAGATGCTGATATGGTGATGAATGCACAATAGTTTTGTTGCCTTGGCACACAGGGAAGGTGATCTTGCTCCTACCTGGTGGTTTATGTAGAACATACATGCAATGTTGTCTGTGATAATCTTTACATGTTTTCCTTTGATCAGTGGTAAGAAGTGTGAACAGACATTCCTAACTGCTCTGAACTCAAGTAAGTTTATAAGTAGTGTGGATTCGAGAGGGAACCATTTACCCTGAATGGTGTAAGTGTCCATGTGGGCTTCCAAACCCATTAGGGATGCATCTGTTATCAGTATCAACAACAGAGGTGGTTGAGTGAAGGGGACTCCCATGCAGACATTATGAGGATCTGCCCACCAGTTAAGAGAGTTTTTGACCAATAAAGTCAAATTTAAATTGTGTCTGCTGGAGACATATACCACCCTGAAAGGCAGTGCATGTGGAGTCCCGTATACTTTATGAAAAAGATACCTGCCACCATATGCCCTAGATATTGAAGACAGGTTATGGCAGAGATCTGAGGACTGACCTGAACTGTTGAGATTAAGCTGGCTAAGGTGTTGAACCTGTACAATGGGAGGAAGGCTTTGGCCACTACTGCATCTAGGTAGGCTCCTGTGAATTCTAGCTGTTGCACTGGGGTCAAAGTGGACTTTTGAATATTTAGTTGTAGTCCCAGTTGTAGGAATAGATCTATAGTCTTTTGTGTGTTTCTCAAGGAGTCAGTAAAGGAACATGCTTTGAGTAGGCAATCATCTTGATACGAAAATATCATGATGCTTTGTTTGCAGAAGTGTGGAGCTACCCCAGAAAGGACTTTTGAGAACACTCTGGGTGCCGATGATAGACTGAATGGGAGCACATTGTATTGGAAGCAATCTTGACCCAGAGTGAATCTTAGAAACCTCCTGCATGATGGGTGGATTGTGATATGAAAGTAAGCATGTTGTAGGTCAAGGGCCGAGAACCAGTCCCCCTAGTTCAGAGATGGGATTATTGCTGCCAAGGTAACCAACTTGAAACATTGTATTTTTATGAATCTGTTGAATGCCCTTAGATCCAGAATGGGTTTCCAAACACTATTCTTTTTCTATATCAGGAAGTGTTTGGAATAGAAACCCTTCCCTCTGTGTTGGGTGGGAACTGGTTCTATAGCACCTATTTTTAGGAGGCGGCTTGTTTTCTCGCATAAAAGATGCTCATAAGAAGGTCCCTGAAGAGGGATGGGAAGGGGAAGTGAATAGAGGGGAAGGAAAGAGGCAAAGTGGATTGAATATCCCTTAGTGACAATCTCTAGTACCCACTTGTCTGTGGTTATATGCTCCCAGTTTTGATTAAAAGAAGTAAGGTGGTCTCTAAATTGGTGAATATGTTCTGGTTATTGGAGCAAATTAAACGGGTTGGTAGCTTGGGGCCTCGACCAACACATCAAAATTGTTGCTTGAATGTAGAAGGCTGTGATGCTGATGGTTGTGGGACAGTCGGTCTCCGTTTCTGTGATCTCTGCCTCTTTCTTTGAGGTTTATAATGCCTCTGGGGAGAATATCACCGTAGCCTATTGCGGGTTCGGTGTACTCAGTACCAAGTCTCTATAAAACTTTGTCGGTGCCATTTTAGAGGAGCTGGCTTGTTCTCTGCAACTACTCCCCTCCCTCCCCGACAGTACCAATGTATTTGAGCCTTCATTTTTATCGTCTTTGACCTTACTGGCAGCACCGGAAGATCCTGCAGCCTCACAGGTACCTAGTGCCAAGGTCGTTGACCTTATCAGAGAGCTCTTTCTCTTGACTGATTCCCTACTTGAGGAACTTGTGGTCCATATTTTTAGATCTTTTGAGAGGAATCCAAGGATTTCTTCTTTGAAGTCACTGGAGAGTGCTGATCCAACGACGTTGATGAGACCAGTCTTGATGGGGACCGAGGTACAGTGGGAGGTCTGGGTCCGGAGTCAGAGGCTGGTCAAAGCAAGCTTTCCATCGTGAGCAGTCTTAATTTTAGCTCACAGCTCTTTCTGGTTCGGGATTTTAATTTGAGGAAAAATGTGCCTTTCTGAGTCACATGACTCTCTAAGGCAGCGAATGCAGTAGGAATGGTCATCACTGACAGGATTGGCTTCCCAACTGGAGGGGCAACGTTTAACCCTAGGGGAGCTGGGCATGCTCTTTTCAGGGCTGTAACTATTCTACAAGCAAAATAAATAAAAACTGGAGAAATAAAAAGAGAAAAGGAAATATTAACACCAACTGATCACTACTGAGGAAAACAAGAAAGAAAAAACACTACAAAGAAACTCCGCCAACAGACTCTGCTAAGGCACCATCTCAGGCATCATCTAAAATAAATTTGTTAGTCTCTAAGGTGCCACAAGTACTCCTTTTCTTTTTGAGTATATATTTATGTATTTAATTGCAATAGCAGCCCTAGGCTCCAAACAGACTTGGAGCCCATTTGGCTAGGCACCATGCAAATGAAGGAAAACAGAACTTAAACTCTTTGGGCAAGAGACTAAGAGAAGGGGGCGGGGGGAACAACCCACACAGATGAAAGGTGGGGTAATAGGATAAAACATAAAAAGCAAAGTGCTCAGAATGAAGGCAGGTACTTATTATTATTATTTTACATGTGTTTTACTTATACCTTATTTTAAAAAATAGCTATAGGGGTTTCTGTTAAGAAAGCAATCCAGACGAGTGGATAAAGGAAGAGGGGAAACTCAAGGGGACGGAGATGGAAGGGGTCTGTAAACAAAAACGTGGGATTTACGTGGCTTGCTGAAAAGATATGCAGGGATGTAAGGCAGACTTCCACAAAGTGAGCAGCAAATCTGGGGTGAGAATTTGGCAGTGCAGAAAGGTTGAGGTCTTGGCAGAGCGTGATGGAGGGAGGATGCTAGGAGGGTTTTGTCATCTGAGTGGAAGGTTTGTGAACTTGTCTCTGGGACAAAGGAGATTTCAGTAGCTAAGGGGGTGGGGAGACGATAGGTGGGAAGGACAGTGATGCTTTTCACTAGTGGGCAGGTGGGCCTTTAAGTCTACTTTTCAAGATGATGGTTAAGGGCAGGCCAACAGACAAGGGGGGTTATAGGTACGGGGTCGGAAGGAGGGCCCCCAAAGTGTAGCTAGACACAATATATGCCTAAGGCCAACCTTGAAAAAGTGACTGTCTGAATAGTAATTTAAACATGTTAGCTATAATAGAAATTAGAAAATGGTATATACTTTAAGTTCACAACCATTTGGCACTGGGATGTCTCCCAGAGAGCCACTAGAATAGCAGCACTGAAATCATTAATGAGCAATGCTAACAAATCCTAATTTTCAAACCATTGGAGTAGCCCTTGGTATTACGTAGTGTGAAGCTCCCACATTAACACGCCATATTGGGAAATCAGGGTTCCCACCATCAGAGTTAATTATATATTTGCACCAAAAAGAGTCATTTAATACACCTGGATAATAAACTCATTTGAGGCTGTGATGTTTCTCAGAGAAAAAACTCATGTGCCAAAGCACAGCACTTGAGGAAAATGATCTCATGTCTGGGCCTAGGGAAACAATATTCTCCACTAGTTCCAATGCATCAGCGCTCAGTGATGGGAGCTTTGGTCCCACCCTCGCCAAGAGGTTTATTTATAATTTAAATGTGTGCGTGCTCTAGTCAGCCAGTCTCAAAAGAAAGAGAACCTAGGCTTCTTGGAAGATATTCTGCTTTTCAAACCCTAATGTTTGATGGTTGCAAATCCAGCTTATCAGAATAGGCTCCTGTCCATCTTTTGCACCTCTTCCCATATCTTTTCTTGCATGCTGCGACTGCCACACTTTGTTTTCAGAGAGGAACCCATGTTATCTTTTTAAGAGTGCTATCTGCTGGAGGCTGACAAAGGCTGCAGACTTGGGTAGATCTCTTATATTCTGTAGTGGCCCAAACTTAAACTTGATTGTGCAAAGCAGTAGTCAACAAAATAGATCAGAATCTCAGCTGCTGTAAATCAGCAATGCTCCATTTGAGCTCCATTGATTCACACCAGGTGAGGATCTAACCCAGTCACTAAACACTGCAATAGTTTCCAGTGTGCAGTCTGTCTGAATCCCAAAGGACCATAATAGGACCATAATAACTCTTAGGTTTGATTGCACTCTCCTGCAAGCAAATGCGACCCGAATAAGGACAAAAGGGCCCCAAGACCAAAGCCAGTGAAAGGAGAAGCAGGAGCGCTGTAGCGTATTACCCTGAACCCATAGAAATCTCTCTCGCTGAAACATTCCACAACAGGAATCTGCACGGTGGGGATTAGCAAATCAGGGCTTAGGTGAAAGTACTCTGGGAGATGAGTCGATCCTGAGCAGGCCCTCTGTGCAGCATTCGCCTCTCAAAACCTGGCGTAAGTCCAGGTGGGAGTTAATACTGCTCAACACAGCATTAACTTCTACCTCGCTGTCTTCTACTCCCCTCAAATGGAGGGGAGAAGGTGCAGCATGGGTAGCCATGATTGTCAGACTCTTCAGGGAGATGTGCCGCTAAAGTGAGGACAGACACAGAAACAGCAGAGGAAAGGGGCATCTTCCCAGGATCTCCAGTATTGCAGAAGCTCGTTTTCCTGTACAGATCTGAGGATCTATAGGGTAAGAAGGACACACCTCGCTCTCTCTCCAGGAGGCAATCAACCCCTCCTCCATACTAAAAGGGGTAAATGCAGCAGCAGTTCTGCCAGGCTCCTCTCATGGAGTATACAAGCCAGTTTTCCTCTCCCATGGGTTTTTCCAGAAGAGGGGGAGGATTTGGCTCACGTTACTTTTTTTACTGCCTAACTTGCAGAGTAATTAAGTCTAATTTTTAAATTTTGCTCCCTTCTTTTCCATCAGAGTGACAGATGAAAACAGTGAAATGAAATCATAAGGCCATAAGAAAAGGAAATATCATATGAAAACAAAAAAATTCATTAAAAAAAGAAAAGTTCAACAGTATTTATAATTCATAATCAATTCCAGTTTATGATTTAAGTAGATGTCTGTGCAACATTCTCCAATGGGAGGGAGCGTCCAACAAACTGATTTATATTAAATTCCAAGCTTGGGACTCCTAAATCAACACTCTAACAGTGCTTGCTAGTGAAAGTGCAGGGACAGCGTTTCTTGCCATGGCTGAAAGCAAGCTGAAAGCTGTGAGTGAAGGATTGCTTGAAGGTCATGTACTGCCAAGGCCTCAGCGTAAACACAGGTGTTGTGGAAAGAAGTGCATGGGGCTACCCTATCTAGCAGCTAAAGAAACACAAACAGTTATGCTTCTGAATTTCAATGCTGAAGTTAAAGAGAAACAAAGTAATTGTAAAAATTCATAATTTTACATTCCTCAAACCCAAATCATTTAATGCACTTTTGTTTTGGCAGTAGCATGTTTCTGTAGCATTCCTGGCCATTTTTGTAGCTGAAGGCTGGGAAGGCTGAGATGGAGTTGGAGCATTTTCTCTTTTCATGCCGTGTAAAGTAGTCTGAGGTTATTGCCACCTCCTTTACTGGCCTTTAACAAGGATTATATTTATATATGTGAGGTTAATGCTGCTGATTTATTTAACATGCAATTTTGCTAAATGTCAAGAGGATTAGTATTTTCTATTACATAGGTACATACATTAAAATTATATATATGTCTTGTCAACTGCAGGATTACATGAAACAAATGTTACGTATTTTAACTATTTAAAACACTGTGGATGTTTAAATATTTGTTATTTTTACTATTAATATGTGTAATGAGTTTGATTACAAAATACTCCAGATCCTTAGCTGGTGTAAATCAGTGCTACTCCATTGAATTCATTGGATCCCCATTGATTTACACCAGCTATGGAGTTGGGCCACCATGTATAAACAAACCTGGTTTGAAACCAAACCCTGTATCTCCCTCCCTCTTCCTATTCGCCTTATCCTCCTCTCCCCTTCTCCTCTGCTACAAATTTTCAAGTTATCATAAGAAGCGGGTCCCATGGATAAGGGACCCAGCTTTTCCACGGAAGTCAGCAGCAAAATTCCCAGGTCAGGATGAAACTTTAAGCAAATGCTGTACAAATGTGAGGTATTATTGTAAAAAGGATTAAAGTTGAGATAGGCTTGAGCCACCATGTTCAGATCTGATCTAATATCCCCATGATTGGAGGTGTTCTGATTCAGAGTTTTGGGATATCATGAAATATAAAGGGCCTGATTTTGTAATGTCTGTTTTTACTGAATTCTCACATTGGCATAAATTAGGAGTCACTCTTTTGAAATTTATGGAGTGAGGTGTAACAATAAGTGTGATCAGAAACAGGCTCAAGACTTTAATTGTGGAAAATTACTGTTCTAAGTGAAATCAATTATATCAAGTAAATTTGGAGTAAAGTCTTCTGAATTGAACTTTGCCCTTTGTGTGTCACATTTTAAAAGGCATATGCAGCCCTAATTTAGTGTGTCCTGACCAATATCAGATTTCCCTCTGATTTAAGAGAGTTCCACGCTGTGTTATGCATGATTGCCATAAGAACTTGGATAACAGAGCTGTACAAGTAAAAGTTGACCCTCATTAGCTTTAAAAGGAGACTTGCAAATTCAAGACCAGCGGTCTGGTCCAAAGCCCAGTGAAGTCAGTAAGAGATTTCCCCCTCCTCTCCCCGCCCCCAAACGATCTTTGGATCAGAGATAAAATCCTGACCCCACTGAAATCAGTGGTCAAACTTCAATTGACTTCAGTTGGGCCAGGATTTCACCTTAGGTGTCTATGGAATACTAAATGAAGGAGAAAATTGAAATTCACTGAAAGAAAATTGTATGGATGTATTTAAACAAAAAACAGAGCTTTGAAGTGGTCCCCCTTGCTGAGATTATATATGATTAGCTCTAAACACTTTAAATGAGTGATCCAGTTCTCCTTTTGTATCAAGTGCAGTTACAAGAAGCAGAATATATAGGTTGATTTACATTGTGCATATAACTTTGGAGCACTTTGTTCTTATTAGGTTAAAAAAAAGCAAAGGTTACTCCATGCATACACACACAAATACCAGTGGGACCCTAGCCTTCATAATGCACAAATGACCTGCAAAAATTTCATTTTAAAAAGCAAAACTGCTTTTTAATTAGAATAACACACACAAAAAGACATGAATCTGGCCAAAATACTATTGGTTTTGGCTGCCTTTGACTAAACAGTTAAACTGATTTTGACCTTATTTTATTTTTTGGGGGGTTTTTTGTTTTGTTTTGTTTAAAGAAAAAAAATCATTAAAGCTGGGAAATCTTATGCCAAGTTAAAGCCTCAAGCCAATTTAATGGCCAAGTTATAAACCTCTAGCAAAGGGTGTCTATAATGCAAGGCTGACAGAATGTTAACTACGATAGTGGTGCCAGCCATCACTAAAATATTTAGCTCTATTAGAGGTACATCAGGGAAAGGAACCTGTACAAAGCTACATAATTTAACACACATGGGTTTGTATTTTCTGTTTTATTTCCATATGAATGTTTCTCAATGCCAGCATTACAGAGAAAAAGGAAGATATAGCAGTTAAGATACTATAGTGATGAATGACAGAAAAGAACAGAAAGAGATAAACTGGACCGGTTATACAGTATTAAATATAAATATTAGACTGACATTTGCATTTTAGGCAGTTATTTCTATATATCTATTCATCCCTCCTGTGATTTAGACTGTAAGCAATTTGAAGCAGGGACTATTTCTTATTCTATGTCTGCATACCGTCTAGCACAAAAGGGTCCTAAGGCACACCAAGTCAAAAGACATTTGACTTGATATTGCATGACATTTTGATTAAAAACTATAAAGCTATAAAATTAACATGACACATGTTAAATGGATTAAAAGCTGGCTGACTGATAGGTCTCAAAATGTAATGGTAAACTAGGAATCATCATTAAATGATTTTTCTAATGGGGTCTCTAGTGTTTTTTGGGGGTGCCCCAGGGACTGGTTCTTGGTCCTGTGCTATTTAACATTTTTATTAATAACTTGGAAGAAAACACAAAATCATCCCTGATAAAGTTGGCAGATGATGCAAAAATTGAGGGAGTGGCAAATAATACAGAGGTCATTGATACAGAGTGATCTGAATCACTTGGTAAATTGGACATATATGTTTTAATATGGCTAATTTTAAGTGTATACATCTAGGAACAAAGCATGTAGGCTTCCATGATGGGGGACCCTGTCCTGGAAAGCTGTAACTCTGAAAAAGATTAGGGCATCATGGTAGATAATCAGCCAAACACGAGCTCCCAGTGTGATGCTGTGGCCAAAAGAACTAAAGCAATCCTTGGATGCATAAACTGGGGAATCTCGAGTAGGAATAGAGAGGTTATTTTACCTCTGTATTTGGCACTGGTGTGACAGCTGCTGGAATACTGTGTTCTTGTGTCCACAATTCAAGAAGGATGTTGATGAACTGGAGAGGGTTCAGAAAAAAGCCATGAGAAGGATGAAAGGGTTAGAAAAACCTGTCTTTATAGTGACAGACTCAAGGAGCTCAATCAATTTATCTTAACAAAGAGATGGTTAAGGGTCATAGTCCATAAATATCTACATGGGGAGCAAATATTTAGTAATGGGCTCAAACAGTCTAGCAGAGAAAGGTATAACACAATCCACTGGCTGAAAGTTGAAGCCAGACAAATTCAGATCGTGGAGGGTTCATCACTGATCAATTTTAAATCACGATTGGATGTTTTTCTAAAAGATCAACTCTAAGAATTATTTTGGGGAAGTTCTCTGGCCTCTGTTATATTGGATGATCACAATGGTCCCTTCTGACCTTGGAATCTATAAATCTATGAACCCTGTTTGGGGCCGTTAGGTGCTACCGGAATACACAAAGGAGCCAGAGAAGAGCAAGTAATAGTTGAGATGGGGGAGAAAAACAGAGCAGGAGGGAAGGAAACAGGAGGAGATGGGTCCAAAGTCAAGAGGTAAGGTGGACAGAAGTCAGAAAACTTCAGAAACAGGGATATTGAAAAAGAGAAGAAAGGGAAGAAAAGCAAAGAGTAGAAAGAGACTTCCAACTCCTGGGGAGAGAAGTAGAAGAACTGTTTTTACATAGAGCAGAGACTTGAAGATGGTGAAATATTGCTAGGGATTACTGTTGATTGAGGAAAAGCATGAATGATACAGAATGTGTTTCTGAGGTTATCACTTGGATTTTTTCCCCCATCAACTGACAAATGTTCCTATTCTGACAGGTGAGGTTTCTCCTGCTGAAAACAACAGACAGTGACAGTCAGTGTCTGCTAAGAAAATGCATTCATCTTTCTGAATTTAAGATCTGCCACCACTGTTTAGAGGGAGGAAAAGAACTGTCATCCTAGATCAGGACAGAAGAATGACGAATATACTATTTATCTATGGTGCACAGATGAGTGAAATTGGCCTTTTGGCCAAATTGGTTCAGGGTTATTCAGTTCAGTTCTGAGAATTTTAGTACATTTGAAAATCAGAGATTAATAGCACTGGCTAGAATCAAGCATTATGTAGGCAGGTGTTGGGCAACATTCCCCACATATAGTATATGTGCCAATGCTCTCAAAGCTGAAAAGGCTTTTGATAGTGTCTCCAGAAAGCTTATATTTAAGATTCTGGGGATTATTTTTCCTGGATAAGTTTGGTCCTTGGTTTCTGGGATTACCAGTGCTCATGTCTCAGACACACACACTGCAGTGTGGCAGCTATTAGGATTGTCCCTAATTTCCATAGCTTTACAGATTGGTAACAGAACCTCTAGCTCCCTGGATGAGGCGGTATTGAGAAGAGTCAAATAGAAACTGTCGGTGTCAAACATTCTATTATATATAAAACCTAGAATAACCCTTGCCAGTGTTTTAGCAGACGGCTGGGATCTTCCCTCTGGATATCAGTTTAAGTGCAATAAATCGGTTATTGTTTTTCCTCTGATGGGTCATGAAATCTCTTCCCAACATTTTCCCTCTTAGTTTTAAAGGAATAAGGAATCCTGTGTCAGATCCGCAACTGATATGCCCCAGCTGAGGATCTAGCCCAGTGTGTGTTATCCTTGGAATCAACACCTCTAGAAATGTCAAAAACCTTTACAATCGGAACTATCTTAAAGACAATCTTGGTAAAGGGCATTTAATTCTTCTCTCAGAATCCTAGGTGTTCAATGGAATGCCTCATGAATTCTGCAGAATACTGCCATTACTGTGGCAATGTGCATTTAAACAGCATCCATTAAATCATGTTCCATCCCACTATTGATTGTGGGACTCATTTTAGTATTTGAGACAATACTACCGTCTGATTTTGAATTATTTCACACTGTTTCACAAATTGCAATTCAAAGCAGAAGTCGCTGCTGCTGGATGGAGAAATGAGGAAGTAATGCCTCAGATATGAAACCTAGTATGCCACGCACAAAAGCCAATGGGACTACTCTGCAACAGCCTTCCAACGGAAGTAGTGGGGGCACTAGTTTGAGGTTGGAGCTTGATAAATTTACAAAGGGGATTATACAACAGGGTTGGCTTCAATAGCAGGGGACTGAACTCAATGACCCAGGACGTACCTTCCTGTCCTGTGTTCCTATGTTCCTTGATCCCAAGGGGCATTATGCTCTATCACGCTTCATGTACTTGCACCCTGCCAGAGCTGGCTGGCCAACACGACATCACACACAGCAGGGCAGGATTATGGCCACAATCCTACCAAAAGCAGATACAACCCATCAAGCAGTGGATCTGCAGCCCTGTCCGATCCCCACACCTTGTACTCACATCGCACAGGCAACAGCATTTGTAGCTCCCATTGACCGTAATGACCCTAATAGCCAGATTCCGCCTTAGACACCTTACATGTCAATCCCACTGACGTCAATAGCAGCTTTGGCTACGTAGTACAAGAGCAGGCCTGGTGTTTGGAGTTGCACAGGCTTATCCAAGGGTATGTTTTAATGCCAAATCAGATTTGGTTTACTTGCATTAGATCAAAATCTCTAGGGTGCTCCATTCCCTTCGTAATTTCACGTGGTATCTTCTGTTATCCACTCTCAACTTTGGACAAAAAGCAAATATTCTCCACCTTTCTTCCAGTCATATTTCTAAAAGATGAACTTTCTCATCTTATAGATTATGAATTACTCTAAACACCTGTAGAATTTAAGAAAGAATGAGATCCTTTCCAAAGGTTTTTTTTAACCACTTGTAGAATTCTGCAGGAGGGATAATTCCCTATTAAGTTCTAAATGATTGGTCAATATTTATTGAAAAATACATAATTTTCTACTAAATTTTAAAAAGACTCTATAAGGATTATCAACGTAATCATCCTGTTTTTGTCACAAGATAGAAGAATGTGGTTTTAAAGATTGCAATATCATATTAGTGCAGGGGCACATATTCTGAAAGAGAGTATTGATTTCATTTTTAAAAGAGTTCTTATGCCAAAATACGATTACTGCATGCTACCATTCAAAACCAGTACACTACTATAACACAGCTGATACCAATCGTATTTTAGTGCTGACTCCACCTGCCAATAATGAGGACATGTAGGACCACATATATATGCAGTCAAATGGAAGAGACCGGAAACTTGATTGCACTACTACCTACTTTGCATAGGTGGAAGTGACAACACAAAGTGAAAGGCAATGAAGATTCAAACCTACATTCATGTATTTACAGCAGGGGTGGGCAAACTATGGCCCGGAAGCTCCCGCTCAGGAGCAGGATTTGGGGCTTGCCCCACTCTGGTGCTCCAGCCAGGATGCAGGGTCAGGGGCTGCTGCATGGCCCCGTTCCAGCATAGCCTCACCCCAGAGCCCACACCCCCAACCACAGCCCTCACCCCGTCCCACACCCCAACCCCTACGTTGTCAGCATTCATGGCCTGCCATACTATTTCTATTCCCAGATGTGGCCCTCGGGCCAAAAAGTTTGCACACCCCTGATTTACAAAGATACATACGCAGAGTCAGCAGTTAAGGAAATCAGTGTGGTGAACTGAAAGAATTATTCACTTTCCAGAAATCAAGGAGTCATTTAAAATATGTTTTTGCCCATATGACAAATACAAACATGACAAACAACCATTCCTGCACAGATGACAGATCACACAATCACAAGCAAAATCAGCACATTACAAAAATTAGCCATGTCATGGCCTACATTAAGAGTCATCAGTGCAATTAAGAGCAACTCCACAAAATATAAATACTGAAACTCAGATGAACAGTGCAGATGAGATTGCTGCATCATGTGACATGAATGTTGGTGAAGAAAGAGGCATGTTACACATCATTTTCTCTTCAGATTATGTTGTACTATTCTCCCCCACTGTCCAAACATATCTGGTATGTAATACTACATGTCCACCTCAATGCCTGTCATTCAATTCATTACAGATACATTGTGGATGAATTTGGCTTAGTCTCTTTGTAACTCATTGGTAATACGGACACATGAAATTATACAATGGTTGTAAGTTTGAGACTTCTGGAGGGAACATACTGAATTTTGCTCTGTATAAAATTCTCTCAATTCCATAGCACTTCTAAATGCTAAATAATACTCAATCTCCTCGTAGCAGTCACTGTATATTTTGGCTTGTTCATCTCATCACTGAGCTACAAACCAAATGACAAACACTGAGGTTGACATTTTATACAAAAACACACCCAGACAATGGAGTAGAATGACACAATATAGAAAGGGGAGAAACTGTATGTGACATGCCCTTCCCCTCAATGAGTGTCAAGTCACTTCTGACCCAGGTTATGCAGGGCCTGTCAAATGTTATTTGACCGCACATACATTTGACTGTTGAGTGATCATCCTATCAGCCCATATATATGACATAAGCCACACAATAATAGATGCATAGCTTGAAGAGTTTGCTCCTGGAACTGAAACACATTACTTGATGCACACACAGGGTTTCAGGATATTTGCCCCGTTTGCTGAATCTGACACAACTGTTGTCCTGGACAGTCAGTCAACACATTTATTAAGAAATTACTAATGAAGATCTGCTTGGTCACGTCAGTCATGGATGTGCCTTGCAGAGGGAGGACAGGACAAGAAGTCAGGTTTACTGAGCTCTATTGCTGTTAATGACTTCCTGTGAGAGTTTGGATACATCACTTAGTCTCATGTCTCTCGGTTGCTTGTGTCTGTAAAATGGGGATAACAGAATTAATCTTAATAAATATCTCTAAAACACTTTGAGACCTCAGATGAAAGGTCCTATACAAGAGAAGAGTATTAAAATACAAAGCCATTATGACTGAGAGGTAGATTTTGAAACAGCACCATTGGCAAGATATCTTGGGCAAGTACAATTACATAGAATCTATGGCTAGAAGGCACCATTGTGATCATCTAGCCTGACCTCCTGTATAATACAGGCCACAGAGCTTCCCCACAATAATTCCTAAAGCATCTCTCTTAGAAAAACATCCAATCTAGATTTAAAAATGGTCAGTGATGAAGAATCCTCCACAATCCTCGGTAAATTGCTCCAATGGTTAACTCACTCTCACTGTTAAAAATTTACACTTTATTTCCAGTCTGAATTTGTCTAGCTTCAACTTCCAGCCATTGTAATGCCTTTCTCTGCTAGACTGAAGAGCCCATTATTAAAGATTTGTTCCTCATGTAGCTACTCATAAACGGTGATAAGTCACTCCTTAACGTTCTCATTCTTCAGCTAAATTGATTGAGCTTTTTGAGTCTATCCCTGAAAGGCAGGTTTTCTAATCCTTTATTCATTCTCGTGGTTTTTCTCTGAACCCTCTCCAAATTTATCAACATCCTTCTTGATTTGCGGACACCAGAACTGGACGCACTATTCCAGCAGCGGTGGCACCAGTGCCAAATACAGAGGTAAAATAACCTCCCCACTTCTACTCGAGATTCCCCAGTTTATGCATCCGAGGATCGAATTAGCTCTTTTGGCCATAGTGTCACATTGGGAGCTCATGTTCATCTGATTATCCATTGTGCCCTCCATCAGGAAAGTATGGCCTACACAATTTGTTCCTAGATGTATACATTTATATTTAGCCATATTAAAATACATATTGTTTACTTGTGTCTAGTTTCCCAAGTGATTCAGATCATACTGAAGCAGTGACCTGTCCTCTTCATTATTTGCCACTCCCTTAATTTTTGTGTCATCATCTAGAACCTATGCGTGATGATTTTATGTTTTCTTCCAGGTTATTAATAAGTGTTAAATAGCATAGGTCCAGGAACTGATCCTTACAGGACCCCACTAGAAAGACACTCACTCACTGACCATTCCCCATTTGCAATTACATTTTGAGCTCTCAGTTAGCCAATTTTTAATCCATTTAATGTGTGCCATGTTAATTTTTATCATTCTAGTTTTTTTAATTGAAATGTTATTGATAACAAGTCAAACACCTTACAGAAGTCTAAGTGTATTACATCAACACTTTATAAGTTTGGTTGATAATGTCATCAAAAAAAGATATCAGGTTAATTTGACAGGATCTATTTTCCATTAATTATATTACCCTCCTTTAATTCTTTATTAATTGAGACCCGTATCACCAATTCCATTATCTTGCTCAGGATCTATGTCAGGCTGACAGGACTACAGAGACCTGCTTAGCAAAAGAACACAATGAAACAAAATACACCTCTTTTGGGTAAGGGGTGCCACATATAGGTAAAACACTGTTCTTGAAGGCATGCTTGCAACTTGGGTTGATTTCAATGGGAATTAAAAATGCTCATTTAAGGGTGGATTTGACCCTATACTTTCAAACTTCAAAGTCTTGGGACTGGAGAAACAATCTAGCCTTTAGAATTAAAAGTGTATTTCCTACAAACCATTGAATATTTTAAAGGGCAGGAAGCAAGGTTCAGAGCACCACGAATGCATTGCCAGCAGCCCTTCTTTCATAAGAAGGGGGGACCAGATAGACATTAAGATAGGTGATCTCTCACTCTCAGACCTTGACTATGTGGATGATATTGTTCTTCTAATACAGAGCCCCGACAAGTTACATAAGGTACTCCAGCAAATGGAAGAGGAGTCAGCTAAGGTTGGCCTCCATGTTTCGTGGCCAAAAGACAAAGCTGAAAACTCTAGAATCACGTCAACCTGGGACTCCAATCTCTTTGAATAATGAAACTGTCAAAGCAGTCTCCAGCTTTTGCTATTTGGGTTCTATATTCACCAGTTCCTCCAACTCTCACATGGACGTTTTCCACCAGACGGGCATCGCAGCATCTGCCATGGGTCATTTACAATGAATAGGAAATCAACATCATCTTGGCATGACAACCAAGTTCAGGATCTATTCAAGCTGCGTCCTCTCTGTACTGTTGTATGGTTGTGAAACATGGACACAATGCCGCTCAGACTGGTCAAAGCTGGAGGCTTTCCACACAAAATGCCAATGTTGCATATTGGGCATAAAGTGGAATTATTTTATTTGTAGTGCAGATGTTTATGGTTGTTAAAGTCTACACACTACTGGGGCCATTGTCTGCAGATTGCATCTTATGCTTTTTGGACGTGTCATGAAAATGCCTCAAGTTGTTCCAGTGAACGCCATTCTCCAGGTGGCTTGTAACATCCAGGATAAAATTCCACCACCCAGGGATGGAGGTGGCCCAGAGGCAGACCCCCTATTACATGGGTTCATCAAGTGTGTTCAGACGTTGGACTCTCGGCCCATCAAGCCCTTGTGGCCACACAGGAATGGGCCAAATGACGAATGATCACCTCAGCTGACCATTCAGCTAAGCATTGAAGACAACAACCAGCTGACATGCCTCTATTGATTGAAGCAGTAACAGTATGTCACCGGGAGAAAGATGGTCTCTTGGGTAGGCAGAGTGTGGATTGCACTCTCAGCAAATTTGCGGATGATACTAAACTGGGAGGAGTGGTAGATACTCTGGAGGGGAGGGATAGGATACAGAAGGACCTAGACAAATTGGAGGATTGGGCCAAAAGAAATCTGATGAGGTTCAATAAGGATAAGTGCAGGGTCCTGCACTTAGGATGGAAGAATCCAATGCACCGCTACAGACTAGGGACCGAATGGCTAGGCAGCAGTTCTGCGGAAAAGGACCTAGGGGTGACAGTGGACGAGAAGCTGGATATGAGTCAGCAATGTGCCCTTGTTGCCAAGAAGGCCAATGGCATTTTGGGATGTATAAGTAGGGGCATAGCGAGCAGATCGAGGGACGTGATCGTTCCCCTCTATTCGACATTGGTGAGGCCTCATCTGGAGTACTGTGTCCAGTTTTGGGCCCCACACTACAAGAAGGATGTGGATAAATTGGAGAGAGTCCAGCGAAGGGCAACAAAAATGATTAGGGGTCTAGAACACATGACTTATGAGGAGAGGCTGAGGGAGCTGGGATTGTTTAGCCTGCAGAAGAGAAGAATGAGGGGGGATTTGATAGCTGCTTTCAACTACCTGAAAGGGGGTTCCAAAGAGGATGGCTCTAGACTGTTCTCAATGGTAGCAGATGACAGAACGAGGAGTAATGGTCTCAAGTTGCAGTGGGGGAGGTTTAGATTGGATATTAGGAAAAACTTTTTCACTAAGAGGGTGGTGAAACACTGGAATGCGTTACCTAGGGAGGTGGTAGAATCTCCTTCCTTAGAGGTTTTTAAGGTCAGGCTTGACAAAGCCCTGGCTGGGATGATTTAACTGGGAATTGGTCCTGCTTCGAGCAGGGGGTTGGACTAGATGACCTTCAGGGGTCCCTTCCAACCCTGATATTCTATGATTCTATGATTCTATGATCTCAGGCCCTTTGGAGATGTATAGGTTACGACAAACATCTTAAACTCCATTGGGTCACCAACAGGTGGCCAGTGCACATCTTGGAGTAGCACTCCCAGCAAGATGCCCCACTCAATAAGCACTTCATACCTTATGCTTTTTTTCAGTTCAAATACTGACCAAATGAGAGTACTGCAGGTACACATGCATTTAAAAATTACAAGATACTACACTTGTATCAAAAGGTAGAAAATACAGTATAACATTAAGTTGCGTTTGAAAAATAGCACATGATCGTTAAAGACTATCATAATGGATATATACAAGGGGGTAGAGCTAAGATTGCATGGGCAACCTTACCTTTAGTATCTCCTTACTTTGGCCATTTAACATTCTCTGAATGTAGGTTTTATATGGAATCAGATACCACAATGATGGGCACTACATAAGAAGATTAGACAGATGGATTCAGCAGACAGTTTGACAGTCCTTACTAGACCATCCCTATTTTGTCCTTTCCAAATATCTTTTCTGCATGAAACTGTAGCTGTGTTGTAAGCTGTATCACATCAAAGCAAATCCAGGTTTTGGCTTATGATCATGGTCTCTAGGCAGTTTTGGTAGGAAACTATTCTGCTTTTGAACATAAGCCATGACAATATACGTTTATTAGTAAAATGTATGTTTTCTATAGACATGCAGGTTAAAAAAATCAAGTATTGTGAAAGAATCCTTTCCAAGTAAGGACAAAGATAAATCATTTAAGGTTTAGGTCATTCTGGTTCATCAAAAATGTTTTTGAAATCTGCAACTGAAAATGTTTCATCACTTTGACAAGTCTGTCTTTGCAAATAATAAGTCATGGCTGTATATCTGCAAACTCAATCTGTCATTTTTGGCTGTAATCTGTTAGAACATCAGTGATACACACAACAAGCTGCCAATTGAAACAATCTTGCTTTTTAGATGCATCCTTAAACTAGAATCCTTTTCAACAACGCAGTGTTATACTTGCACAGGGAACTACCCTGCTGTGTGAATTCCTTGCATTGACTCCCATATTTTAAAAAAATGATGTCAAACCTGCAGCTGAGGCTAAAGATGTAAATTACAGTAGGCATCTGGTAACCTTCAAAATAGTCTTCTACACTGTAGAGCCACCAGTTCAATCCTGCAGTTAGAGTTCTAGCTATATAGCTTTCTATTATAAAGATGATTTTGTTAACAAGAAAAGCAACTTTCTGTTTTATATATGAGCTCCCATTATGGCCAAATTTGAGGTAAGTCTGAGCCTCAAGGGACAATGTATTTTGGAGACATGAGAGTTGAGATTCTAGGCTCTTCTGGCCAGAGTTTTAAAAGTATTTCGGCACCTAAAAATCCAAATAGATACCTCATGGGATTTTCAAGAGAACCTGTGCACATAACCCCCTCTGATTTCAATGGGAGTTAAATGCATCAGCACTTTTGAAAACTCTGCTAGGCATCTATCTGCATCTTTAGGCACCAAAATACCTTGAAACATCTGGTCTCTTGTGGCAGAAAGGGCACCAGGAACAGCAGCACAAGGTGCCTGCACTCTCTATTCACAGAGGGCCCTAGGGTGAGATGGTGCCACTCCAAAGGTGACTTGGGTCCGCAGGGAGTGCATGCAGACAACTCAGTGGAGATAGGATTCAGCATCCCTTCTGAGGAGACTCTGCATGCAGGGCTCTTAAAGCACCCCAGCTGGAATTTAAAACTGCCCGCCAAAGCCAGAATCTTCCCTCTGCTTCCATCCCCCCTCCAGCACACTCATCCACATGAGCGCAGAATTATGCAAATTGTATTCCCTGCACCCACCACAATGAGGTAAGCACTAAGTGTTCTTTCATGTTTAGCAGTAGTCTAACATTTGCTTGAAACACCATCTCAGACAGTCCTGAAAGAGGACTAACATGTTTGAGTATTTTTAGAGGGTGCAGTGGTTTATTATGGGATGATTTATCACATTTTTTTCTGCCTGTGAGAGTTCTATGAGCTTAAAATTTATTTTATGGACTCCTTAACACCTGGATTGATGAACTCGAGTAACTGCAGAGACTATTATCAGGGGGTAGCCGTGTTAGTCTGTATCCACAAAAACAACAAGGAGTCCGGTGGCACCTTAAAGACTAACAGATTTATTTGAGCATAAGCTTTCGTGGGTAAAAACCCCACTTCTATGGCTCCTGAACCCAAACTGAGTGACAACACTTCTTAGGATGGAGCCTCTCTGTTGTGCCACTTATTTCTTCCTAACACCCTGTGTACATCATCTTTTAAGTACAATACAAATGTAATTCTCTCACACACACACCGACACAGATAGCGAGAGAGAGAGAGAGAGAGAAATGAAACAGAGTTATGCCCTCTGACAAAGGGATTGCCACTGGGACTGAAACCCAGCTGACTTATAAATTCTGTGCACTTTTCTGCTGAGTTTGTAATATTTGCAGTGTCCCAGACCCTGCAGCATTTTCTTTGATCAGAGGCTTACCTCACATAATACAGGCTGGGGGTCAACACCGGACAAGAGAGTTTCAGTTTACCTGAACTGTACACTACTTTGTTATGGGTACCAGATCTCCATGCAAAGTGACAGAGTCAGTTTGCAATTAGAAAGAATCTTCTCTCTTGGTTGAAGAGCCTATCCACTGGTATAAAATGACAGTGATGAAGCTCCAACTGCCCCTGAGAGGTGGACATTATGCTTCACTTATCAGTGTCTATACACAGACAACAAACAACTCTGATGAGAGGAAGGCACAATTTTACTTCAATCTAAATGAGCTCATCGATTGACTCCCTGTGAAGAAAAGTTGATTATCCCAGGTGACTTTAACTCTCATGTCGGCTGTGATGAGTCTATGTGGTGGGACGTCAGCAAGACGAACAGTAAAGGCTTACTTTTGTTGCCAACATGTATCGAGCACCGATTAGTTATCACACGCACACTGTTTTCTGGCTCCCCAACAAACACAAAAGGACCTGAATGCACCCTTGCTCATATCATTGGCATTTGGTGGAGTATGTGTTGGTCAAAACAGCAGGGACTATGAGATGTGTGTAAAAACTCTAACTGTTGCCTGGCTGAAAGACCAGTCAACCACCAAAAAATTCTCCACAGAGTTAACTACTGTTTTAGAAACTTTTCCAACAATCGGGGAGGATGTATCTGCTGAAAGGGAATCTATGATGGGGTGTTCACCCCAAGCCAGCACAGACGAGGTTAATGAGGCTGAGAAGGAGTGAATTAATCAGTTCTGCCACAGCTGAGGGGAGTTGGGTGACCTAAATAATTCCCCCAACAGTGACGGAGCCCAGCTGAGAAGGAAGAGGCAGGGCTAGGACAAAGCCAGGAAGCTGGCAACGGAAAGAGACTGCAGGGAAAAAGTCTGCAGTCACTGCCGGGAAAGAGGGAATTTGAGTTGGTGGCAGGGGAAAGGGGAGAGACAGAAGCTGTAGGAAGGAGTCCAGGGAAAGAGAAACAGAGTCTGAGGGAAAGCAGACCACAGTTGTTTGTTATAGACTCCCTGAGTTGGAACCCAGTGTAGAGGGTGGGCCTGTGTTCCCCTACCAACCACTGATCTGGAGAGACTTTGTTACCGTGGAAGGCAAGGACTACAGGGACCTGGCCGGAGGGCCAAGCCACAAAGAGTGAGAGAGATGGCGCGGTGTGCAGCAAGCAGCAGAAGGGGGCTTTGGATCTGGAAAGAGCTGATCCCCAGATTGGAAAGGGGGAGGTGCCCCTAGTGGTGAGTGCACTCTGTGACCGTATTCCTGTGTGATACAATCTACATTATAGACTGTTGTGAACTGTGCTGGATATACAAAACACCTTTATGAAGATGGGTTTGAACAAAATGATCCTGAAATAGCACATCTTCTTGTTGCCAAATGGCAAGCGCATGATGTGCTCTTAGCTGATCCATTCTCTGAGTTGAAACAAGCCACATATAAAGAAGCTTGCAGCATGCTCCACCGCAAACTCCGCCATACGCAAAATATGTGGTTTGACCATAAAGCGGATTAATTGCAGGTCCTTGCTGAAAAACATGACTCCAAAGGCTTCTGTACGATGCAGTCAAAGCTGCATATAGCCCTACTCGATCTGCCTCAACACCACTAACAAGAGCTGATGGTGAATTTCTCATCACAGATTTGCACAGCCAAATGGTGCCATGAACCCAGTAGTGAATTTCTAAATCATCTGTCTACTCTTTCTGATGAGTCACCATTTCCATAAACTGCCTACATCTAGCACTTGCTGATCCACACACACGAGCTGAGGTGCTGAAGGCTGTCCAAGCAATGAAAAACAACAAATCTCCTGGGCCTGATGCCATTCCAGCTAAAGTTTTCAAACATGGAGGAAATCATCTCATTGACAAGCTTTTTATGTTTTTCCTCACAGGTCTGGCTTCAAGAAATCATATCACAGCAGCTGAAAGATGCCAAGATCATCACTATCTATAAGCACAAAGACGTAAACACACAACTGTGTTAACTATCGCTGCATCTCCTTGCTTCCCATGGCTAGTAAGATTCTTGCATTCATCCTCTTGAACTAGCTCCTGGTCCAAGTTATCAACAGAGTTCTGTCTGAGTCACAGTGTGGCTTTCGTACATTTGCTGGAGTGTATGCTACTCCTCAAAGAAGCAGCTAATTTAACTCGTCGCCTGTGTCCCTCTAGAACTCCCCATGGAATCTGCCTGGACCAGCAACAATGAAGGAGCAGAGGCTGCTAATGTTTTCACTACCCTGAAAAGCACCAGCCAAAGCACAGGTTGGCCTTATGTCCGTTGCATGCTCTAATTTTATCTTCAGAACACACCATCTACACACTATGGGTATGTCTACACTACAAAATTAGGTCGAATTTATAGAAGTCGATTTTTTAGAAAGCGATTTTATACAGTCGATTGTGTGTGTCCCCACACTAATGCACTAAGCGCATTAAGTCGGTGGAGTGCATCCACAGTACCGAGGCTACAGTAGCATCGACTTTCGGAGCATTGCACTGTGGGTAGCTATCCCACAGTTCCCTCAGTCTCCGCCGCCCATTGGAATTCTGGGTTAAGCTCACAATGCCTGATGGAGCAAAAACATTGTCGCGGGTGGTTTTGAGTACATGTTGTCAGTCGCCCCTCCCTCCGTGAAAGCAATGGCAGACAATCGTTTCGTGCCTTTTTTCCATGCGGGTGGCCATACTGCTTTCAGCAGACAGTACAGTGGGACTGCTAACCGTCGTTGTCACCCACCGCTTCCGCTGCCACTCTGCTCTTCTGATGCTATGAATCCACCTCGCAGGTCCTCTATATGACTGTCATAATCCACCGCTTCCACTGGCACTCTGCTCTCCTGGTTGTCTTGCAGGGCCTCTTCTGCGAGAACTCTGCTCGGCTGCTCTTGTCTTGCCATACCACGGCAAGCGTGCAGACTGCTCAGCTGTTGTATCCTGGCAGCAGATGGTGCAGTAGGTCTGCAAAACTGGTCATCCAACCACTGCTTCCCCTGCAACTCTGCTCTCCTGTACGCCATACCATGGCAAGCATGGAGCCGGCTCAGATCACCGTGGCAGTTATCAGCATTGTAAACACCTCGCGCATTATCATGCAGTATATGCAGAACCAGAACCTGCAAAAGCAGGCAAGGAGGTGACGGCAGCATGGTGATGAGGACACAGACTTCTCTCAAAGCATGGGCCCTGGCAATTTGGCCATCCTGGTGGCAATGGGGCAGGCTCATGCCGTGGAATGCCGATTCTGGGCCTATGAAACAAGCACAGACTGGTGGGGCCGCATAGTGTTACAGGTCTGGGATGATTCCCAGTGGCTGCGAAACTTTCATATGCGTAAGGGCACTTTCATGGAACTTTGTGACTTGCTTTCCCCTGCCCTGAAGCACAAGAATACCAAGATGAGAGCAGCCCTCACAATTTACAAGCGAGTGGCGATAGCCCTCTGGAAGCTTGCAATGCCAGACAGCTACCAGTCAATCAGGAATCAATTTGGAATGGGCAAATCTACTGTGGGGGCTGCTGTGATCCAAATAGCCAACGCAATTATTCTGCTATCAAGGGTAGTGACTCTAGGAAATGCGCAGGTCATAGTGGATGGCTTTGCTGCAATGGGATTCCCTAACTGTGGTGGGGCCATAGACGGAACACATATCCCTGTCTTGGGACCGGATCACCAAGGCAGCCATTACATAAACCGAAAGGGGTACTTTTCAGTGGTGCTGCAAGCACTCGTGCATCACAAGGAACGTTTCACCAACATCAGCATGGGATGGCTGGGAAAGGTACATGACGCTCGCATCTTCAGGAACTCTGGTCTGTATGAACAGCTGAAGCAAGGGACTTACTTTCCAGACCAGAAAATAACAGTTGGGGATGTTGAAATGCCTATAGTTATCCTTGGGGACCCAGCCTACCCCTTAATGTCATGGCTCATGAAGCCATACACAGGCAGCCTGGACAGCAGTCAGGAGCTGTTCAACTACAGGCTGAGCAAGTGCAGAATGGTGGTAGAATGTGCATTTGGACGTTTAAAAGCGCGCTGGTGCAGTTTACTGACTTGGTGAGACCTCAACGCCACCAATATTCCCATTGTTATTACTGCATGCTGTGCAGTCCACAATATCTGTGAGAGTAAGGGGGAGATGTTTACGGTGGGGTGGGAAGTTGAGGCAAATCGCCCAGCCACTGATTACGTGCAGCCAGACACCAGGGCGCTTAGAAGAGCACAGCAGGGTGCACTGCGCATCAGAGAAGCTTTGAAACCAGTTTCATGGCTGACCAGGCTATGGTGTGAAAGTTCTGTTTGTTTCTCCTCGATGAAACCCCCCATCCCTTGGTTCATTCTACTTCCCTGTAAGCCAACCACCCTCCCCTCCCCCCTTCGATCACCACTTGCAGAGGAAATAAAGTTGTTGTTTCAAATTCATGCATTCTTTATTAATTCGTCACACAAATAGGGGGATAACTGCCAAGATAGCCCGGGAGGGGTGGTGGAGGAGGGAAGGACAAAGCCACACAGCACTTTAAAAGTTTAAAACTTTAAAACTTATTAAATGCCAGCCTTCTGTTGCTTGGGAATCCTCTGGGATGGAGTGACAGGGTGGCCGGAGGCCCCCAGCCCCCGCATTCTTGGATGTCTGGGTGAGGAGGCTATGGAACTTGGGGAGGAGAGTGGTTGGTTACACAGGAGCTGCAGTGGCTGTCTGTGCCTTTCCTGCACCTCACCCATACGCCGGAGCATATCAGTTTGATCCTCCAGTAACCTCAGCATTGCATCCTGCCTCCTCTCATCATGCTGCTGCCACCTTTCCCTTGATCCCGCCACCTCTCCTGTTGCTCCCACCTCCTGTCCTCGAGTTCATTTTGTGTCTTCCTGGACTCTGCCTTTGTCTGCCTCCATGCATTCTGCTGGGCTCTTTCAGTTTGGGTGGACTGCATGAGCTCAGAGAACATTTCATCGCGAGTGCGTTTTTTTTGCCTTCTTATCTGCGCTAGCCTCTGGGACGGAGATGCTAGTGGCAGCGTTGAAACATTTGCAGCTGCGGGAGGAAAAAAAGGGAGAGTAGAATTGAAAAAGATACATTGGACATTTAAAAGGAGGAGCTGATGTTTTAGGGTTAACATGCAGCACAAACCCAACTAAACCCTCCCACACACCCAATTCTCTGGGATGATTGCTTCATCCTGCCCCCCACCACATGGCTAACAGCAGGGATGATTTCTTTTCAGCCACAGGCAAACAGCCCAGCAGGAACAGGCACCTCTGAATGTCCACTTACTAAAACCACTCTATTTCAACCAGGTGACCATGAATGATATCACTCTCCTGAGGATAACACAGAGAGATAAAGAACGGATATTGCTTGAATGCCAGCAAACACCGGGACTACACGCTGCCATGCTTTCTTATGCAATGATTCCAGACCACGTGCTACTGGCCTGCCTTGGTAAAGTGTCCTAACATGGAGGACACAATAAGGCTGCCCTCTCCAAAAACGTTTTGCAAAGGCTTTGGGAGTACCTCCAGGAAAGCTTCATTGAGATGTCCCTGGAGGATTTCCGCTCTATTCCTAGACACGTTAACAGACTTTTCCAGTAGCTGTACTGGCCGCAAATGCATCCCAAGTCTTCAGGGCAAAATAATTAAACACGCTTGCTTTTAAATCGTGTATTATATTTACAAAGGTACACTCACTAGAGGTGCCCTCTCCGCCTTCAGGGTCCGGGAGCCCAGGTTGGGAGGATGCTGTCTCCAGGTGATCAACAGTTCCTGGCTGTCATGGAGAACGGTTTCTCCGCTTGCTTGGTGTGCGCTATCTTCCTTGTCCCCAAAATCCTCATCCCTGTTGTGTGAGACTCCCTTGCAGGAGTCCACGTACAGGTGTGGGGTAGTTGTAGGGGCACCCCCTAGAATTGCCTGCAGCTCATCATAGAAGCGGCGTGTTTGGGGCTCTGACCCCGAGCAGGAGTTTGCCTCTTGGGTTTTTTGGTAGGCTTGTGTATGAGCTCCTTAAGTTTCACATGGCACTGCTGCGGGTCCCTGTGATAGCCTCTGTCGTTCATGCCCTTGGAGATTTTTTCAAATATTTTGGCATTTCGTCTTTTGTAACTGAGTTCTAATAGCACGGATTCATCTCCCCATACAGCGATCAGATCCAGTACCTCCTGTTCGGTCCATGCTGGAGCTCTTTTGTAATAGTGGGACTCCATGGTCACCTCTGCTGATGAGATCTGCACGGTCACCTGTGCTGATCAGCTCGCCATGCTGGCCAAACAGGAAATGAAATTCAAAAGTTCACGGGGCTTTTCCTGTCTACCTCTTCAGTGCATCTGAGTTGAGAGTGCTGTCCAGAGAGGTCACAATGGAGCACTGTGGGATTGCTCCTGGAGGCCAATACCGTCAAACTGCGTCCACACTAACCCAAATTCGACCCGGTGATGTCAATTTCAGCGCTAACCCCCTCGTCGGGGAGGAGTACAGAAATCAATTTTAAGAGCCCATTAAGTCGACAAAAATGGCTTTGTTGTGTGGACGGGTGCAGCGTTAAATCGATCTAATTCTGCTAAATTCAACCTAAACTCATAGTGTAGACCAGGGCTCACACTGTATGTCAGCAAGATGTGTGTGACATTACTGTTAATTACTGCTTCCTAAGTCTTCCCTCTCTTCATTGGGGAAAAGGTAGGTAAGGGAAAATGCTCTTCCTTCAAGGTCTGATCCAACTCCTTGAAATCAGTAACAAGACTCCTCTTGACTTCGAGAGGGGTTCTGATCAGGCCTTTACTGCCTATTGGTAAACATCCTTTAAAAATGTTGAACACCTGCAGGCTTGGGGTAGTAGTCAAACTGTTCTGAGAATTGTTTGCACCCTTCCCACAGAACTTCCCCTAAGGAAGGGATTAATTTACCACTGTCAGTATAGTTTGAGTTGTTGTCTTAGTTTCCTCAACCTGGCCTCCTCCTCTTTACATTCAGAATCTTTTGTGAGTGCAGGTGTATAAATAGAAGTGCTTTCAATTAATTGCAATCTTGCCCATAGCGGGCCTCTGATCACAGCTGCTGTACCCCTGCAGTAAGAAAATACACTGAATTTTAATCACCTGTCGCCTTGTTACATATTACACTGTTTAAAAACATTTCCTTGATTGCGGAGCTGTTTGTAAAAGGGTGTTACCAGTTAAACACAAATGGCCTGGGGAGTGATTTTATAGTTTATGCAAAAATACAACAGATAATTTAGGTTACAGTGACTAAATAAAGAAGTTTGAGAGACGCTGGTATTCTTAAATGCATAGCATAGTAATGGTTCATTTTGTATTTTTCATCCATTTTTGCAGCTTTTGCTTAAAACACAAAACAAATAGAGGAAAGCAACTTGATGTGGTGTGGCATTTTTCAGACATATTGTAACCCAGAATGATTCAGATTTCAACAAGACAGTTAAAATTCATCAAAATCTGAACATAGAGTATGTATGTGAAATAGGGGAAAGGTTTTGAATTTATTTTAACAGATAAGGATTCCAAATACCCTATCAAATATGCTGAAGACCATTTTAAATAGTTATTGGCTAAGGCTCTGTTTCAGCAAAGCACTTAAGCACATGCTCAAGTTCCATTAATTTCAACAGAATTTAAGCATGCATATAAGTAAAAGCCCAAACTTGCGAGATGAGAGAACGCTTCCAAATCAGGCCCAAAATAAATGTTTCCTATCTTTATTACACCACATGAATATTATGGGATAGATCCTCAGCTGCTGTAAATTGGCACAGCTCCATTGACTTCATGTGTCCATGTGTCCGTCCCCCGTCAAAACGTACAGTTTTCTACTAAACCTGACTTACTGTATTCAAAATTCAAAAACTGAAATTAATAGGGTTGACTCCTTTGCTTGCTACAACTCCACAGTGCAGCTTACCTCAAAAAGAACACAGGCAGGTTTTCTTGACGTTTTTTCCGAAAAACTTGGACGATGCCATAAAAATCAGTCATCCCTTTGACAGGAACAGCTGTTTGACTAAGTTGCTGAACCAAAGAGCTTATTTATTAGCCTTGGTGGCCAAAGGAAAGGGAAGTGGTGAGGAAGTCCTGGGAAGGAGTAAGTTATCCAAAGTAGTTCTCTCTCTCTCTCTCTCTCTCCCCCCGAGTTTTGGAAGAAACTGAAGGTAGAAACCAAACCAAAAACCAACTGAAAGTCAAAGTGAAAAAAGAAATTGAAATAAATGAAACAAAAATTAATTGTCAGGGACGCTGAGGTCCCCACAGCAGGAACAGAAGTCAGCGACTCAGGATGTGTCTCTAAGAAGAAAGCGTAGATGTTAAAGGATGGTACATAACAGCAGCAATAAAACTGAAGGTCTCAAATCAAACAGGGGAAGAAATAGGAACCGAAGGGATTATGGAAGCAGGAGAAGATTAAGGAGAAAACAACCCCCCACCCCACCACCACCAAGTGCTTTAAGGTGTGATGGAAGGGGAGAAAAAGTGAAGCCTTATGAGGTAAAGCAGAACAAGAGGAGCATTAGCCACAGAAAGCTAGAGTGTTACAGGTTTTCCTGAGACACTAAACTGTCAGAAAATTTCATAGACTGCATCCAAACTGCACAAAAAGAACAGGAGTACTTGTGGCACCTTAGAGACTAACAAATTTATTAGAGCATAAGCTTTCATGAGCTACAGCTTGCTTCATCGGATGCGTAGAATGGAACATATAGTAAGATTTTATATATATACATATGTATACATACAGATAAGTTGGAAGTTACCATACAAACTGTGAGAGGCTAATTAGTTAAGATGAGCTATTATCATCAGGAGGAAAATAAACTTTTGTAGTGATAATCAAGAAGGCACATTTAGACAGTTGACAAGAAGGTGCGAGGATACTTAACTTAAGGAAATAGATTCAATATGTGTAATGACCAACACTCTTTTGATTCTTCCTTGCAGTCATAGTAACCATTCCATTTACAGAGCTTTTCTAAGCTTCCATGCAGCAACTACTGCATACACCTCGGACAACATCACAAGATGCTCATTGAGGCCCAGCTATCCTTTAACGGAGAACCAAAAAATATTAGGAGTTGCAATGGTAGTTTACCCAGTTTTATTAAAAACACACAAACATTGTGCCCCGGAATTTGGCAGGGCAGAGAATGTATCTGAACCACCTTTACTTACTTTATGTACCAACTATAGGGTTTGAACCAAAACCCTGGAATTGTACACTCTGGACAATCTAGTCTAGAACTTTATAGCTCTGACCATCTCCAAGCAAGAGACCAAAGCTAGAGACCAAAGATATATATGTTTTATGATTACACAGGACAAGTGAATTTTGGTTTATACAAGTCTACAGCTGAACAAGAACAGACATTTTTATGGGTAGTGGGGAGAAGGGAGAAGCCTGCTATTTTTCAGTTCTGAACTGCTGGAGACCAATTATGGATTTAGCCTAGGCCATGAGAGTTTAAACATATGTGGGCAAAAAAAGTTCTTGTTTTGTCCTGGTTTTGGCATTTCCTATTTTGGAAAGGAATTCGGCTTCCGATTTCTGAAAGTATGCTTCAAGTGGTGAAAAGTTCACCACGAACATACCTGCGGGTCTCTGCTATGCATATTATAAGTACAACATTTTAACTGTAAAGCTATATTAATCCTTGTTTTGAATTTCATCCAGAACTCGCCTAAGGAATTTTTTCAGATGCATGTAATTTGTATGAAAATGAAGGGCCAGATCTTCCACTAAAACTAATAGAGCTATGCTGATTTACACCAGCTGAGAATCTGGCCCCACATCTTAATTGAGGGTATACTGAATCATTCAATTTAGGATTAAAGCTGTTGAAAATCATTAAGCTAAAATAAGGTTTAATTTAACAAACTTAAGAGTAATGTAATGTTTAGCAGCGTGTTTTTGTAAAGGGGTCTTGTAGAAATGAGAGCACTACTTGGCATTTGTTAATATGGGAATGATTCAGTAGAATCAGTGGAAGATGCAGAAGGCTACAGAAGCTGGGTCCACAGCAGACCAACACAAAGAAGAAAAGTCAACTCATTGTGCAAGGCAAAGAGCAAACCAAAATAGCTCAGTGTACGAAAGTTACATTGTTTCTACCAAGTTTTTATTAGTCGTCAAGACTTCAAGACTTGACCCAACAAAAAATATTTGCAGACCCACAAAAGCCGGTGGATACCATAGCCAAGTGGTTCTCAACCTTTCCAAACTACTGTATCCCTTTCCAGAGTCTGATTTTTCTTCCGTTCCCCAAGTTTCACTTCACTTAAAAACTACCTGCTTACAAAATCAGACATAAAAATACAAGTGTCACAGCACGCTAGTACTGAAAAATTGCTTACATCCTCATTTTGTCTGTATGAAATTTTAGTTTGTATTGACTTCACTACTGATTTTTATGTAGCCTGTTGTAAAACTAGGCAAATATCTAGATGAGTTCATGTACCCCCTGAAAGACCTCTGCGTACCACCAGGGGAGTTGAGAACCAGCGCCAGAGCCTATAAACGTGATATTTGTTTATGTAAAATTGAAATGTGAGTAAAGAATAGATTGTTGGGCCTAAATATGGGCTTGACAATAGTGAGGTCTAATTACGGGTGAAATAAGTGAAACAGTTCAGATGCAAGTTGGAAATAAGTTAGGGTATAACCGCAGGTCATGCTGTAAAAATGAGTTAGGATCAAAATATGTTTACAAATGTTTTAGATAAAATGCTAATGTTTTGGAAAATGCTATCTATATTGATAGTTCACTGATGTTAATTAATATGATACTTAATGTTAAATAGCCAATGAGAAAGCAGAAAATAATTATGGCAAAAAGGTGGATTTTATGCTAATTAATTAAGGGGCATTATTATACTTGATTGTAAAAGAGCAGTACACGGATTTTAGATAGGTGCACCCATCCACCACGAAGGTACCATTAGAGAAAGGATACACTCATTCTCCTCATTCAGGGCCTGATCACCCCTGAATGCACCATTTCATCTTAGAATGTATCAATGCAGTGTATAGTTATATTGTAATGCCTGTTTGTGTAACTATTTTATATTAAATAGTCTTTAATTCTATTACTCATTGTATCATTCAGAGTCCTCCCCTAACCTGAATTATCTGTAACCACTCTGGAAGCTCAAACCTTAAAGAATTCAGTTTAGTTGTATGCCTTATTTTTAAGCTACTAACTGGGAACACATAAATCAAGGTTACAAATAATACTATAAATATCTAAAGTCAGTATTTAAAGGTTTGCCCATTGCAGAGGATAATGAATCTATAATTCCTGTAGCCTTGCACCAAGGAGTTGCAGTGCTGTTCACTGTAAACGAGCAATTTGCCTCCTGCATTCTTGACTTGGTTCACGTAGCCTGCAGTGCAATGCTTTCCAGTGTCTACTGTGGTAGCAGTGTGGAGGAGAGGGTTTTCTAGTTGTAGATGTATTGTGGGTAAACCCCTGTTGCTGCTTTCTGTGAGAAGATTTGTAATCTTTGGAGGACACAAATCCCATGGTGTGACATGGTGAGCCCTGTAAAACCTAGTTTGGTTGACAGGTGCTTTGAATTTCTTCCTCAGTCAGCAAGGGAAACCTCCAACCCCTTGTTATCTATTTATTAAGATTCAAGAATTGTTGCTCTGAAGCCTAGAACGTCTGTTGAGTCAGTGTGAAGTGATGGAAACAGTTACGAGCATGGCTGAGAGCTCTCTTTGTTCAGAAGATCAACAGGTTCAGTCATTACTGGAATTCACACCCTGTTACTATCCAATTTTTAAGTTCTCAGCCATTTTGACTATTAATTCCATCTGTATGACAGCTGGGCATGTATCTATTCCATGCCAAGAGTCCTAGACCACAGTGATATCAGAGGTAACTCCACCAGTTGCCATCTTTACTCTATAGCTAATTTGCATGCAATCATTTCATTGGTTGTACGAAGAAGATTACATAAACAGTGGATTATTTGGCCCAACTGCCTAGATCTTCAAAACCACCCACACAACAACACAACCAGTACACACAATAACCCCAAACACACAATGCCTCTCACCACAAATACCTGCCCTTTGCCACCTGCACAAATCAATATAAAAATCTCTCAGCACAACACACACACTCCACACAACACACTTCTTATAAAAATCTATGGACATGAGTGGCAAAGTCATGGATCACCGCTAGTAACATTATAATATGCAGCTCTCATCTAGCACTTTTCATTAGTAGATCTCAAAGTCCTCCTAATGGAGGTAAGGAACTTATTTATAGGGTATTTATTTAGCATACTCAGTCACTTAGCGCATGTAGTTCAGACACGTTGTTATCTACCCCACACAAGGTCATGTGTGTGGAGGGCCAAACGCAACTGTGATCCCTGCATTCAGGCTACCTCAGGGACCACATCCCTCCCCAAACCCTTGAGAGTACATATCACCCCAGAAAGGGTGAGATGGGGGAAGTCAGACCATTACCTGGCCTTCCCACTCCTTGCACCATTCTCTGTGGGCTGGTACAGCCTTCATATACCTGCAGAGCATTGGGAAGCTTGGGGAGAGAGATTGTGTCCCTCTATCCCCTCCCCAAATGTCCACAAGGGCAGTGCAACTACCTACTGCCCTTTATTGAAGGCTGTGCCTTTAAAGGCAGCCTAACTTTAGAATACTTGTGCCCCTGTATTTTCTTCCTATGCGTCTGATTCTTACATATGGCACTCAAGAATATGACTGCACCTAGGAACGGACCATCTTCAGTCACAACACAGATATACCACAGTCATTATAACCAGAGAAATACTCCATTGGATATTTTACTATTACAGTTACAAAAATACATTCCTTGTTATTGCTAACTGTCGGGACCATACGGAGGTTGTATTGGGCCTCCAGCATAGAGTTCTAACTGAGCAAGTTTGGGGCAAGATTTTTTAAACCAAACATTTAGGGAGAACTCCCTGCCCTGCATAAAAGTTTTTTTTTTCCTTCTACCAAAACCAATGTATTCTTGAAAAGTGCAACCCTAAACATGGATTAAATAGTTTCACTGAAATTCAGAAATAAGTGAGCGGTATTGCTGGTTTTGCCTGAAATAAATACATTTACAATTCAGTGTAAATAATTACCAGTTTATAAATTCTTCCTGAAAATGCAGTTACTGGGTTTAAGAGATGGGAGTGAGCTGTGACGTTCTGATGCAGGTCTGAATCCAAACCTCTCCAGGATTCAGGTGAATTCCAGTTTTGTGGTTGGTTTCCATGTGACAGTAATTAAAAAAAAGAAATCACTTGAAACACATAGTAAATCATTTCTTTAATCAGAGCTAGATTGTGACTTCACCACTAGCCCCGGGAAGGGGCAGCACGGAGCTGCGGTACTGCTTGAGCAAGGTTGGGAAGGAAACAGTGACTTAGATTCACTGTTTATTTCAAAAGCACCTTTTTCTTTACATGAGATCTGGGCTACAGATTGGGAACTCTGCTGAGCAGACACCTTGGTCTATAAAGTGCCATGCATATGTATGGTACTGTAGAAACAACGTGGTGCCAATAATAAAATATTGCCTCTCTAACCATCAGAGAGAATGGGGTGCATTTTCAGCACGGTGCGTGGGGAGTTAGATTCCATGCTTCTTCCCCATGAGTTGTCATAATTTTATTACAAGGCACAAAAGATGTTGCAACTTCTCTGCTGGGACCCTACCACTGAGGAATTAAAACCTCACCTGTTTTTGAAGCACAAAGTGCACACTAAGTCACGTTAACCCAGGGAATAGAAAAGCAGCAGTGTGTCCTGAGACTGAACACCAGAATTGCTGAATCGGTTGCTCTCTCTTCCTGTTATGGTAACTTGTGAAGGCGAGGGTTTGGGAGGGGAGGGGAAGGAACTCTGACTGAAGACATTCCCTGAAGATTCCTGCATGGAGGTAGAAGGTGGTCCCAGACACTCAACCTTTGCACATTTACTGGAGCCTGTCCAATGCCATAGATTTATATATATAACTGAATCTAATGACAGACTGGTGTGTACAAAAATGGGTTAAACTTTTTCTTTTTAAAAAATGAATGAGATCATTTTAATCTAAGGGCATGGAAAATCTGCAGTTAGTTTTGTAAAATAAAAATGCAAACAACTGAATGTAAAGAGTAAAAATTAGAGTGTAACTAAAACACGCAAACAATAAATTGAAATCTAAGGTGCTATTTTAGTTATTTGTTGAACACTATGAGTTAATACAGAGAAGTCCAGTGCTTAATTTGTGCCAGGACTGAGCCCTGGCACCTCCAGGCTTGCTGCATCAGTTATGAATGTAAAAAAATTGCTTGAGCCCCAGCACATCTTTCATTACAAATTAAGCACTGGGAAAGTCCTACGGCCTATGTTATACAGGACATCAGTCTAGGGGACCATAATGGTCCCTTCTGTCCTTCTTTCACCCCCCGCCCTTTTTATTTAATCTATGTCATAACAGGGCAGATTAAGATTTGTTCACACATTTTCCCAAATGAAAACATCCATCAGCATCTTTGAGTTTTCTGTTAGTTGCCAGTGATGTTAAATTCACAGATTTAAAAATTGTGACATTTCTTGAAGGCTAAAGATAGTATGATAAATGACAGTAATAACAGATGGCCAAGATCGTGCATCTGATACTTAGTATAGTTACATTCACATATCCCATAAATGCAGCAGTGAGCTTGTGAGCATAGGAAAAGAGTAAAGAGACTGAAGTTGACACAGACTGCCTGCCAAGTACCTGTCGTGGAAGAAGCCTGTGACAAAATTCCAGTAACTCAAGTAAAAACTGGAATCTTAGTAAGCCAAGTGTGACTGTGGGACAGAGCATCTACAAAATCATTCTCTTGGACTGCAGACTGAGCCTCTTATTTGCTTTGACTCAAATTATAAACCGTGGAGGCCACACTGCTTCCTTATTTGCAGTACTGGTAAATTGCAAAGAGATTTCAGCACCTTCACAGCCACTAGCAGATGATGGAGGAATTTTGCTCTTCCAGTAACAGGTACATATTCACACCTGGTGTCTTCACATGCTCAATTTTGCCTTATTTCAGTAAAGATACAGCCGAAATGCTTCATATCTACATCTTTACACTGCAGAAAGAAAACATGGTGGGAGGAAAATAAATAGAAAAAATGCTCTTTGAATGCCTAATTTGCAACTCCTGAGTCCTGACTCAGTGAGATTACAGAGCCCCTTTGCAGCTTTAACTCAACACAAAGCTAGCACCAATCAGAGACGAGAACCATGCACAATCGGACTTACAATGAGCTCAAGCACTGAGGAATAACAAGAAAAGATAAACAACCTATTTGTTCCCGGTCAGATCTACAGATCTTCCTGGGCATACACATACCCTGGCATTGCATACCTGACTGACAGCAATTGCAGGAAATGCAGTATGTCATTCTTGTTATCCACATAAAATACAAGGTTCTCTTTGGAATCTTGCTAAATTCTTGGCCTTAATAGCATCCTGAGGCAATGAATTGCCCTCCAGGGTCAATACATTTGTGTCATTAGGTTGTTTATACTGAAGCCAATCACCTGCAACAATTTGGTCAATTGTCCTTGTAGCTGAAACAGCCTGGAGTTTCTCTGCTGGTTAGGCAAAAAATGACCATTGAAACCATGTGACCATTGAAGCCAGGGCCATTCTGGTATCCTGCATGTTGATGGCAAGCGTACAGATCACTTTAAGAACCTACCTAGAGATCAATCCAGGTGGCTCTTGATCTGCAAGGAGGCCATGTCCCTTTCGGAGTTGCCACAATGATGGTGGTAGCAATGAGTTCCACAGCAATTACATGTGCTGCTAAAAAGTTCAGGGTTTATTTTATTTAAATCAGTTTCAAATTTGCCACCTCATAGCATAGACATTCTCACCAATGTCTTTATCTTCCTTAATTGCCTGCTTTAACCTCTGGTGATCTGGTGGATTCTTTCACTGAATGTCCCATTGTTCTTGTACTATGAGATAAAGAGAACAGAATCTCCTGATCAACCCTTTCTAGAGCCTTCATTATATACTTTTATCACATAACCTCTTGTTCATCCCCTTTTCAAGGTAAAACAGTCCCAATCTTTCAAATCTCTCTGCACAAGAGAACGAGTAGGAGCATGAAAATCTCTCACAATCCTTCTCCAAATCCCCTTGAGTTCCTTCCTGATATGGGATGACAAGTACCGAATACAGCATTCCATGAGGGTGAACCCTTGATTTCTATAATGGTATTATAATATTTTCTTCATTATTTTCCACCCTGTTCTGTAAACACCATAACATTTTGGTTTTTTGACTACAGCTGCACATTGAACAGAGGTCTTAGTTGAGCTGTCCACAGTAATGCCCAGGTCCCACCTCCTTCCCCTCCCCCCCCCCGACTCCCCTCAATTGATATTGTTAATTTGGAGCCCTGCAAGGTATATTAGCAATTCAAAATTTCCCCTCCTATGTGCTTTAGCCTTGCATTTATCAACACTGAATTTCATCCTCCAGTATACTAACCAAGCCCCTCAGAGTCTTCTCAGCACTTGACTAATCTAAATAATTTTGTTATCTCACTTTCCAAACCATTAAAAAACATTCAGCATCAGTCCAATACGGAGTCTTGAGGCACCCTGCTGTTCGCCTTTTACCAAGATGAAAACTGACCATTTATTTCTACTGTTTCCGGGGTGTGTGTGTGTAAGTCAGTTTGATCCCCAAGACTACTCAGATTCTTTAGTTGCCTTTTCTGAGGGACCTTTGTCACAGGCCTTTTTAAAAAGTCTTAATAAATTATGTCAAATTATCTTCCCTTCATCCTCTCTTTTACTGACATGTTCAAAGAATTCTGATACATTACTGAGACATGATTTTCCTTTACAGAAACTGTGCTTGTGAGACCCTATCATATCATGATCATCCAGGTGTTTTGTTATTCGATTTGTGATTGTTTTGAGCACTTTACCAGATACAGATGTAAGGCTTACTGGTCTGTAATTTGCTAAATCACCCTCAAGCTGTTTTTAAAATATTTATATTTACTACCCTCCAGTCACCCAAGATAGTAGCTGATTTTAATAAGCAATTGCATATTTTTGCTAGCAGCTCAGTCGCTTAATTCTTTATTTCCATGAGAACTCTTTGGTGGGGTTCACCAGCTTGACCTGCTGATTTATTGCTTTGCAGTTTTTACTGTTTTCTTCCAACACCTCGGTTTCCAACAATGCCTGCTCTCTTCTGGTAACAAAGGTGAGGTATCTCCCCAGCATCCTCTGTAGTGAAGACTGATGCAAAGAACTCATTTAGCTTCTCACCAATGTCTTTATCTTCCTTAATTGCCTGCTTTAACCTCTGGTGATCCGGTGGATTCTTTTACAGGCTCCCTGCTTCTGATGTACTTACACAACTTCTTCTTGTTATGCCCTTTAGCTATTCTCTTCCTAATCCATATTAGCCCTCTTAATTTCCCCCTTATATATTGCCTGCAGTCATTTGAGCTCCAGCCTATTGGCTTCACTAACATAAGATTTCCAAATTTTGGAGGCTCTCTCTTTGGCTCAAATAATGTCTTAAACTTTACCATTTAGCCATACTGGTTTACTTCTTTCCTTCCTAGTTCTTTTCTTTTGTTCAGAGGTATTCCTGCCTTCTGAAAGTATTACTGTATCCTGAAGCAGCATCCATGCCATATCTAAGGTTATTTCTATCCTGCAATCATGGGGTATGATTGCAACTCATGTACCTATACCCAAACTAGCTTTAATCTAGCCAGCTAAGGTACAGGAACAGTGAAGCCTGAGCAGCACACGCTTCAGCCCGGGCTACCTGTCCAAGTAATTACCCAGGGTTAAGGGTGCACTTGCACAGCCCACACTGAGGGAACTTCACTGTTGACGCCTGAGGTGAGCTAGATTAAAGCTAGCTCAGGCACAGCTATTCAAGCGACAGTCTTACCCCGTGATTGCAGTATAAATGTGCCATACGATTTGTGTTTCCTTTTACTTCCTCATGATAGTTCTGAACTGCAGAAGGTATTGGATTCTGCAGCTGAACGGAGGCATTCCAGGATAGCACAGGAATTTACAGCTTGGAATAATTCAGCACAGCCTGATTTAGCAGCAGCCATGACAGCCAGGGCATTGAGTCACAAGAACTCCATGTGTCAGAAGCGGTCTTCATCTGCCCGCATTTTCTGCTACTGATGCTTCAGTTTTCTTCCTCCTTTTTCTGTCACTGGTCATCTGAGAACCACAGACTCTAGGGAAGGAGTGGGTGCTTTCAGGCCAAAGAATGAGTGAGTCACTATGATCGTTCCTTGTTAATTTCTAACTCTTTGGTGGAGCACAGTTACCCTTAAGCCTCAGTGCTGTGCTAAGATGCATTACTTCCAGCTACCTGTGATCCCAAGCAGTCAGAGTTTGGCATGCAGCACTATTCCAACCAGGCACCCTTTCCCATGGCCACACCACGACACTGCCTTTGAAGGAGTTTGTGTAGTGCCAGCTGTGTGGAGGATCTCCCTATGCTGGAGGAGTCCCCAGATAGCTAGGGAAGCTGGCTTTATAGCTCCTTTACAGCAGAGCAAGTCACAAGCTATAATGGGGGCCAGGGTCTGGCCTGTTATCTATAATTTAAAATTTTGTTCTCCCTTTAACACACATCTTAATAATAAAAACAGCAAAATGTTTTCAAAATACGTGTCTTTTCGTTTATAGCAAACACTCAAGGTTAGATTTTCATAATTAATCAGGAGAGTAGATTTTCCTAGGCTAGTGGTCAAATGCATTGCCATATTGGCAGCATATATGTAATCTCAAAAATAAAAACACATGAAAAATTGACGCATTGTACATGTATTTAAGGCTACCACACAAGCGTACATGCTAATATGTTCAACAGCCTACACTGAACAAGAAGGCACATGTGCGTGTCGTCCATTTCTTCCTGAAACTTTGTGCAATAGGACATAATAGGAACTTGGCTACTGCATGAATTATTATAGTTTTGGGCATTATATCTGATCTGTACGTAGCTAAAAATGATACTTTTACCATTTACCAAGCATTATTTCATCATTGAACATTGCCTTGTGTGGTCACTAGTTCCTAGACCTAGGACCACTGCAAAACTCGTTAAATCCCATTGTTTGTGCAGTGCATGCTGTCAGGGTTCATCAAAACAAGCATAGATTTCAGTTTTCTTCAACAGATTACAGTGCTTAGTGACAACTGATTGCAATGACTTCTTTGGTTTGTTCCTATAATGTCTCCAATAGCTGTCCTGTGCTTAGGACACTGAGTAATGTTTTAGCCATTAGATCACGACTGCCATGATATGTTGATCAACTATCACTTCAGAAGATTCAGAGCAGCATTTAAAGCTTAGGTGCTTATCTGGAACTCCACACAAACAGTATGGACCAGGGGAGCGACAAATCCTCCCAACAATGGGGAGTAGAAAGCTTTCACTGGTGAGCAGGTGGTCTCCCAGCATTTTCTGGGACATATCCACAGCTAGTGTAAACTGGAGTACCTCCACTGAAGTTAACTGAGGTTTGCTGATTTACAGCAGCTTGGGATCTGGCGCGCTCTCTCTCTCTCAAAGATTTTTTTCTAGGACTATAAATGCATTACAGGTGGAGCTATACTTATCTAATATTTTCAATATCAATGTAAATGAAGTCAGAAGTTAAACTTTACTGTTTACATCCATTAAAAGGAGAAGTCCATGAGGGTACAACAGAGTCTAGGGCACACCAAATCCTGAAGCACAATTAGCAGGACATTTGGTATGTCCCAGATTCTAGTCCCACCATGGCCTCCAGGTTCAATATGGAGAGTAACAGGGCTCATCTTGGCCCAGCGTTCAGTGGTTGGAAATCTTTAAGAGAGGGAGCATGGAAAGTGAGGAAGAAGCACTGAGGGCAATGAGCAGCCTGCCACCCAGCAGCAACAGTCTGCAATCTGACCTCCTGACTGCCAGACCCTCCTGTGTCTCAAATAAAATTGCCCGCCTGAACCTCCCAAACCCTTCCCACAGTTAAGTGACATCCTTTCAAAAGAACTAAAACCTCTAGGATCTGTTGCATCAAATACCTTTATTTTTATGTCAATAAGAAGGGGATCTAACTATGGTCCTTGTCTCTTTCAGGTTTACAAAAGTATCAATCTTGCCACTAAAAAAATACCAGGGCCTTCAAGGAAGAGACATAAGTAGACACCAGGAGTACCACTGGAATGCCATAACCAGGAGTGTCAAATCAAAGCTATAGCCAAAAGCTGTTCACCTAGTTTCCTAAAATCAAAGGTTTTCCCCAGGAAGCATTTAGGCTGAACTGACATCAGCCTGGATAATTCCTCTTTAACCCTTCGGGCATTGGCCAAACTTGAAAGGTTAGGCATCTTAGAACTGGACTGTTTCCTGGGATTCCCTAAGGTTATCTAGATATCACTGTGACAGGAAGGGCCCAGTTGAGGGTCCATTAGCTTCCTTTCCCACCCCACCCCCAAAACGAGATCCACAGCCCAATTCCAGCATACATACATACACAAAGAAAACAGCATCTTCTGGACTACCACTTCTAATCCATCTCTCATACTCTGAAGCAATAAAGAGGTACCTTATGCATGTGGAGGCAAACCCCAGGATGGGGGAGGGGAGACGTTGATAAAGACCCCAGAATAGCTGCAAGCAATGAGGCACGTCTTTGTCCAAGACAAGGTATTCAAGAAGCATGACCTTCTGGCAAGGGGGAAGCATCAGGGAGGCCTCTGTGGCTTATCACAGAGGAGGGTTCTGAGGTAGGAGGCGGGAATGGGATAGACCAGGGCAGAGCGGGAGCCAAGGAAGCAGCTGTGAAGAGGAAGAGGGACAGCAGTTGAGTTAATTTAGCTGCTGTACTTCACCTTACACTCTTACATCTGAGTGTTTTAAGGGTTAAAAAAATCATAGCTTTATTATTTGTTTTAAATTAAAACCACCTCAGTGTATGCGTTACTAGATAAAAATACACGCTAGTCAATTAAAGGATTGTTTCTAGTAAGATATCTGGAAAAATGTCCAAGGCTAGAAGCATCTTGTTCCATAACTGGTGATCAAAGAGTGCCATTAATTAGCCACCCTCATTGAAAAAAGTTCCTCTGGGCTAAGAACAAGCATGAGAAGAAGCTTTAGCCCAAAGGGTAATTTTCTCTCTCTTTTTGGAAAGCTCTACGCCACTAAAGATGGAGGTATACAATAAGTGCTTTCTCAAGCATTACTGCTGTAACATACGCACAATGCCAAAAAAAGGTTATAAGTATTTACAACTAAACCTCACACCACAGAAAGAAATGAAGCATAAGCATCTAGTCGAGAGCCCAACAGGCAGAACAAACAGCAATTGACAGGACAAGCTCTGTCTCTCTTAACAGACATGGTCTCAGCATTCTAATGCACAGATGTTGGACTCAAATCTAATTAGGCTATTAACGTATTTTAATGGTTCTGGTCACATGCAATTCTGAGAGAGGCGATCTCTAGTGGATATTTTCAGGAAAGAACACTGTGGGCCCAACTCTGATCTCATTTACACTACTGTAAACCAGGAGTAACTTTACTGCAGCCAGTGGATTTATACCAGTGAGACTGGAATCAGGTCCCATTTATAAATCTACAACCAGAAGCAACAATTAGTAAGTAAAACAAACCACAAATTCAAGCCACATGCAACTATTGTCCTTCTGAGAGTTTGGAATGTTACCTTCCACAGCCCTAATTCCACTCAATTTAGGCATTATTTTAATTGTAGAGTAGGTTGGGAATCTTCTGATGAAACTGTCAGAAAATGCTGATTCGTCAAAACTGAAACTTGTGCAGACACGTGTCAGTTCTGACAAAACTTAAGGGAGACACCAAGGAAGACAAAGCATACCCCACCTCAGAATAGCCCCATGATCAGGGCACTCATCCAATCTGTGGGAGACCCAGCCAGGTGCAAGCACAATAACCACTGGGCTACTGTCAAAAGATGTGCCTGCCCTCTAGCATCCCCTAATGGCCAAGGCAGCGCAGCCACACCCTGCCTCAATTTCCCCTCTTGGACTCTTTACAAACTCCACATGGGCTCTCTTCTTTCAGCAACATCCTGGTTTATCATCAATAAATTGTCCCAATCAAAATAAAGCCCTCAGAGTCCAAATTTCATCCTTCCCGGCCCTACCTGGCTGGAGTAGTCTTCTACTCCCCGGGAGTCTGCTCTCAGCTCCAGCTCTCCTCCTTGGAGCTGAAATTGTAATTTAGGCCAGCTGCAGAGCCTCAGCCGGCTTCTCCTCCAGCTGGCCCTTTTCCCCACTCAGTCCTTTCGCCCTGAGAGTAGGAGAGTTCAGCAAGCAGACTTTCCCTCTTGCTCTGCAAGAAGAGCTGGTAAAGAGACAATCTTCAGACAGCTGGTCAAGACTGGCTGGGGGTGGGGGAAAGTGCCCCACCCACTCTACCAGGCTCCTAGTCCTGGTCCCGCAGCCCTTAAAGAAAGAGAAGCCTGGGTTTCCCAGCTGCCCCAGGACCAACTTTTCCCGGGATGATCTTCTGCTTTCCCAACACCTAGCTCTGCCTTTCTTAGGAAGTCCCAGGTCTTAAAGGGACACTCCGCAGAACAAGTGTTACCTTGTCACTAATCCTTACTACCCAATAGGGGACGATCACCCTATTACAACTATTCTGGAGCGGGCTGCTCTCCTGGGGTGTCGGTTTTTTTAAACACAAAAAGTTTCATAAGGTCTTAGTTTCATCCTGACATAGAATGTGAAATTTTTTGAAATCTCAAATATTTTGCAGGATAGGAAAATCATTTCCCATTCTGTTCTATTTACATTTTTCTGATACAATCCTCAGATATTCCTTAATTTTAGGTTTACAGAAAATATTCCATATTGCCCATTACACAGAGATACTGTACAGTTAAAAACCCAAAGGAAGCTAAACTTAACAAGTTACAGATGTGTCAAACTGGGGGGAGGGCTTGTGTGCACACACGCCTCTCTAGTCAGTGTTCTGCGCCATAACCCAAAATATATAAATTTCACCCTGCATGAAACTCCGGAACTGAATGAATTAGTGGCAGTGGAGAAATCAGATCCTAAAGTGAATTATTATTTTGCTATTTAAATTGCATAGTAGACAGAGTGATATCCCACTGCAAGGAAAACATGACATTACATTTAATCTAATTTTGGCTAGGAATGCAGTATAGGGGCAATATGTGGTTTCTGTAATTCGCACACTTCTAGTAAGTGTGCAGAAGATTGCCGAAACCCAAGATTCACTATCCACATTTACTCAATGTCTCCATTGGGAAAAATGACACTGACAAACTAGATCGATTCCAAAAAACAACTAACCTGCGCCCCACCACACGCACACAGACACACACCACTCCTTTAAAATGCAATATTAGCATTTACCCTGGCTTCAGGTGTCTCAGAATTAGAGAGTAACACAACATGACCAAAAACAATTCAAATGAGCAATCGGAATTTCAACCAAACAAAATTCCCTCACTATAGGCCCAAATCTGCCTAGTGCTGCACTGACTTCAACTGAAGTTGAGGGCTTTCAGCAGCACGCAGGATTGGACTGTAGGTACGGAGAGAGACAGAGAGAGAGTGAGCAAGCGAGAGAGAGCATACAGAGTTTGACAACTGAATTCCATACTAGAGTGGTTTGGAGAAGCTTAAGTGGTAAGAAGGGGTGGGGGGGGAGGGGCAGGAAGATTACTTTTTTTAAAAAGGTGAACTAGAAAAGAAGCAGCTATGAGGCACCAGGGCAGCACGGAAGGAGTAAAAGGAAACATTTCATTCAGAATTAGTGGGTGTAGGAATATAGAGCTGGGAGGGGAATGTTTTAAACATTTTAAAATTGTAATTACTGAAGGGCCTGATCCCTAGAGGTGCTGAGCTACCACAGCTCCCATTCACTTCAATGAGATTTGAGGCTGCTCAGCACCTCTCGAACAGGCCGCTGGAGTCCTGCACACCTCTGCCAACCGTGGCTCATCCATTACCAGTGCTGCTTCTCGTTCATTTGCCTCTCTCACTCATCCACCACGCTGAAAAGATTCCACCCAGTTAGAGAATCACCTTCCATTCAATGACAGGAATTGCTGCACTGAGTCCATATATAGCACAGCCAGAAAGAGCAAGTGGTGCTACGTACAGATGAGCCACTTCTGCAGGCAAGGTTAAAGAGACAGCAAAACTCGAGGCAGTCATGGCAACATGGGTAGCCGTCTCCATTCCTCTTTTCCCAGCACGCATCTCGGCGGTGTTTCAGTGGAAGAGCTTCACCAACTAGAATTTTCACAGCCTGACAAAAAATAAACACTGGGTGAACATGGAGTGGCTGATAAAAATCCAAGTGGCATAGTTTTACATTCAGAGAGTTTCCCAAAAAGAACTTAGTCTGGGCTTTTCAAAGGGAGTCAGGCCAACTCCCACGGACTCCTTTCTCATGGCACTGGAGAGAAATCTTAACTTCCAGTGAACAATCATGATGGCAGAATATAAAGGGCTGCTTTTTACTTAGTTAATTACAGTACACTTGTTCCCTACTTGGACGACTTACAGATAATAAACCGCAGCAGCTGCACACCTACAGAACGAGCCGTGTGCATGCGTTGAAAGAGTCGACTCCCTCCTCTCATGGGGAGGCACGTCTTGCGCCTGCCAATGCTATTTGTCTTTAGTTTTTATTACTTTAAAAGTCAGATGCTTCGGCAAGTTTAGTTGTGATGATTTAGCAAAGTGGTTCTCAATCTGCGGCCCAATCAGCACAGAGCTGGGGCCCATGTGACATCCTCAGGGCCATACACGTAGTATTGGATGCGGCCCACAATGGTAAATAGGTTGAGAACCACTGATTTAGCACCTGTGCAGTAGAACTCAAGAAGCCAGAACGTGTACAGATTGTGCTATGTATTTATACACCGCCCCGCACAATGAGCCCCCAGTCTCGACTCAAACCTCTGCATGCTATAGATATACAATAATAATACACATTGTCAGCAAAAACCTTCCCCGATTGACACCCCAGGAAATTCCTTGACTTCAGGAAGGCTACATGGGGTGTGAGAGAGAAAGATTTGGTCCTATGAGCCCCATTCTTCCCTCAGATTTCACACACAGCTTCCACAGGATTGCATAAAGGTATGAGAGAGTAAAACTGGGTCCTAGAAATATAAACAGGGGAAGTATGTTACCCCCATATCATACATCCAAAAACACTAACCTGTTCCAAATGGCCCCCAAAAGTAGGCATCTCTGGACAGAGTGATATTGTCTGGCAGACAAATGAAAACATTACATAACGCCCTACTCCACTAGGTAGCACGAACCAATGTGCAGAAAAGGCTAGGTTCTCAGGTCATATGCCATAAATCTCATCAGTTGCTCCCGTTTGATGGCATATGGCTTAGGTGTCATCAGTTAGTGGTACTGCACAGGCTGCATCCAGCTCTTGAAAAGACACATACCAAATGGGAGTCAACTTCCCTTTGAGAAGAATGTCAATGTACAAAAAACTTGAAACAGCCAGAACTCCCAGCATAAGGCACCAAAGGGGAGAAGTTCAGTGGGGGAAAGGAACCCTTACAACACCCAACTGGGCTTGAGAGCTGCACTTACAAGAAACTGACATCAGGAAAGCCAGCCACGATCACAGACATGTGCCCAGGGGTTAAGTCAACACTCTGGGCATATCCTCAGCTAGTGTAAACTGGATTCGTTCCATTTGCTTCAGAGCAGAGGGCTTACCCAAGCAGAGGGTTTGGCCCAGTATTTTCCCACAGCTACTTGTTCAATGCCAAGCACTATGCTCTATCCGTGCCTGCCTGCTCCTCTCCTTTCCCTCCACCGTATGGGATTGACTCAGCTCGGCACTGTCTTCTCACCGGACACTCAAGCCCTCAGATGCGCTTTGGGAGGAGGAATGTTGATCTGTTCCTTTGTTTCGCTAAAAAAGTTCCAGAATTTTGGCTCTCTTTGAAGATGCTGATTCAGGGAGAAGATGAAAGGAAAATCAGCCTCATTTCACAAGTTCCAGCATGACTGCTTCAGCACAGTTGCACCAAAAAGAAGTGGATCTCTGAAGAAGAAAAGATAGGAAAGAAGAGCCAAGTACTGAGAAAAAGGAAACAGATTTTAAAAAAGCATTGTGCACATAAATCACCACATCAGAAATCTAAGCCAGTGGATCACTCACTGAAGAAATCCATACACAGATTATTTCCTGTACTCTGGTTTCATTTGCTTGAAGATTATTAACTTGTTGCAAAAAAAAAAAAAATAATAATCCCTATAAAAGGGAAATATTTTGCAACACTTATTTAAACACATTTCATTTATTTATCCCAGGGCCTTTCCTGAAACTATTCAGAATTTAAAAAGCAGAAAAGAAAGAAACAGAACTGATTCATTCTTAAGCAGAGAACGTTGATTATCGCTGCCCATTCCCAGGTGCAAAAACATTTCTGCTAATGTAACTAATTCACTACTTAGAGTAAAAAGCTACCCAAACACACCTGGCCCTTTTCAAAAAGGATTTAATATTGCATTAAAGTAAACAAGTTAAGGACATGAACACTTAGAGCCATCAGAAAGTTCCTCAGTTTAGGCCTGGTCTACACGACAAACTTAGGTTGACATAAGCCACGTTAAGTCAATCTAATAACGTGTGTGTCTATACTACATAGTTCCTTCCGCCGACCTAAGTGGCCTGGAAAGTTTACTTCTGTACTCGACCTCCGTGAGAGGCGTAGTGCTTGATTCGACATCCACAGGTTGACCTGAGGATAGCATAGACACTGCACTGTGTAATTCAAATGAATTGGCCTCCAGGTGGTGCCCCACAGTGCTCTGCTGTGACCGCTCTGCAGAGCGCTTTCAACGCCAATGCACATCAGCCAGGTACACAGGAAACAGACACTCCCCTGTTAAAGCCCTGGGAACTTTTGAATTTTCATGTCCTGTTTGATCAGTGTGGAGAGCTTGCCAGCACAGCTGATCATGGAGACCCAAGGCCGCAAACGCGCTCCAGCATGGAGTACAAAGGAGGTGGTGGATCTTATTGCTGTGTGGGGAGAAGAGTCTGTGCAGGAAGAGCTCCGATCCAGCAGCAGAAATGCTGACATCTATGCCAAGATCGCGCGGGGTATGGGGGAGAAGGGTTACACCAGGGACATGCAGCAGTGCCGCGTGAAAATAAAGAAGCTCCAGCAAGCGTACCAGAAGACAAAGGAAGCGAACAGTCATACTGGTTCTGCCCCACAGACATGCCGCTTTTATGGGGAGCTGCATGCGATTCTCAGTGGCAACCCCCACCACTACCCCAAAACGCTCCATGGATACCCTCCCAGGAGCCCCGGACGACCTTGAGCAACAATGAGGAGGACATTGTTGATGAGGAAGAGGAGGTGGAGGAGGAGAATGTGAGGCAAGCAAGCGGAGGATCCATTCTTCCCGACAGCTAAAAACTGCTCTTAACCCTGGAGCCCATCCCCTCACAGAACCAGTTGATGGTGGAATGTGATGCTGGGGAAGGCACCTCCAGTGAATACACATTTCCAATCAAACTGTAGGGGTTACATGCTATTATTTTTTGTTTAATCTGAATAAAAAAAGTAAGTGTAGTGGGTATTGGTGGCCACTCCAGCTACGCAGAGGGTGCTCTCTGAAAAAGACAGTTTATGTACATGGGGATGGCCCAGGAATCCTCCATGGAGAGCTCTAGGAAGCTTTCATGGAGGTTCTCTGCAATCCTTTGCAGAAGGCTTCTGGGAAGGTCTGCCTTATTTCATCCACCACGGTAGGACACTTTCCCGCACCACTCCAGTATTAACTCTGCTGGCATCATTGCAGCATAAAGACCAGGTCCGTACCCAGAGGCTTGCAGCATCTGCTTCCTTGCTGCCGCTGTTACCCTCAACCCTCAGGAGAGTGATATTGCACAGGGTCACCTAGGGGAACCGAAGTTTTCAATGCTAGCCCATACACCTCCAACAATTCAACAAGTAATCCGCCCCGTTTGGTGAAATCTGGGTCACACAACCACGCTTTCCCAAACATGCCAGGGTTGTGGTTGGAAGGGCTCACCATGTATGCAAGCAGCATTGAAAAAAGGGGAGAGGTGGCAGCTTCCTGTTTGTCTCCCTTCCCCCACAACCTGGTGCCACTTTTGTAAAAAACAAACTATTTGGGGGGCTTTACACTGGTGCCTGTCTTCAAGCACCATCCAGGTTGCTAGGGAAAAGGGGGCTTTTCTCAAGTTCCAACCTCTGATCCCAAGGATGTTGTCACAAAAGCAGCAGCACAAGCCCTCTTGCCCATGCCTCGTGGCCTTACTCACTGAGACTGGAGCAGCAAACCGACTCCTGCAATAGCCTATGGTTGTGATTACATTGTGACTTGCAGGGAAGTGTATTGAGGGGTGGTTTTTTTATTAAAAAAATTCAACTTGCACCAGAAACAAGGTATGCACTGTCAGTGCTACCATTGGGCTTTGCATTCCTTGCAGCTTGCCTGTCAGCGCATCCTCCACACTGGGCCAGAGACTTTCCCAGATTAGAAGGTGGAAAAAGACGACTCGAGACGACATGTTCCATGAGTTGATGCGCGCCTCTGAGAGTGACAAGATGGAGCTCAGCGCATGGAGGATTACACTGTCCGACAACGTGCACACGGACAGGAGAGCATGTAGGGAACAGGACCGTGCCACGCAGAAAGAGATGCTGCAGATTATGAAGGAGCAATCGGACAAAGCCCTGGCTGGGATGATTTAATTGGGGCTCGGTCCTGCTTTGAGCAGGGGGTTGGACTAGATGACCTCCTGAGGTCCCTTCCAACCCTGATATTCTATGATTCTTTGTTGAGGTTCAAGAAAGACAGCTGGATGTTAGAGTCCCTCTGTAGCCTATGCTGAACCTGCTGCCATCGTCGCCCAGTTCCACATCCTCCTCCCACAAACGTCCTATGAGGTGGGAGTTCGGTATCCCTTGCACTCAACACCAGGGGAAGGTACAAGGACCAGAAGGCACTCATTCTCACATCTTTGATTGTTACTGCAGTACATCTGTAAGCAAGCGGTCCTTGTTTCCCCCCCCCCACCTCCACCCCCTCCCACACAGTGCTATCAGCCCTTTTGCCCCAAGTTATCTTACTTTTCTTTGCTGTCTCTGTGTGTTTGGGTGCATAATAATATGTAACGGATTGAAGAAAAAAAGCTCTTTATTCATTCAACACATGGTGGTTGGTGGGGGAGGAGTTTACAGGGAGAAAATGCAATGGAGGGGACAGTTTGGTAAGGAACACCACAAATAAGGGTCATATTGCTCTGGCTCATTGCTGAAACTGGTTTTCAAAGGCTCCCAGAGACACAGGGCCCCTCAATGTGCTCTTCTTATTGCCCTGATGTCTGGCAATCTGCTTCAAACCCCCACCTCCACTCCCACCCCAGCGGAAACTTTTCTCCCTTTGGTTCACAGATATAATGGAGCACACAGCAAGCAGCAATAACAATGGGGATATTGCTCTCACTGAGGTCTAACCTAGTAAGCAAACAGAGACCTTTTAAATGTCCAAAGGCACATTCCACCACCATTCTGCACTTGTTCAGCCAATGGTTGAACCAGTCCTTATTGCGGTTTAGGCTGCCTGTGTACGGCTTCATAAGCCATGGAAGCAAGGGGTAGGATGGGTCTTGCAGGATCACGATTGGCATTTCAACATCACCACTGGTTATTTTAGTCTGGAAAGAAAGTCCCTGCTTTCTGAACAGACCTGTGTTCCTAAAGATGCGCGCATCATCCACCTTTCCCAACCATCCCACGTTGCTGTCGGTGAAATGGCCCCTGTGATCCACCAATGCTTGCAACACCATTGAGAAATACCCCTTTCGGGTTATGTACTCTTTGACAAGGTGGTCTGGTGCCAAGATAGGGATATGCATTCTGTCTATTGCCCCACTGCAGTTAGGGAGCCCTATTGCGGCAAAACCATCCACTACGTCCTGCACGTTGCCCAGAGTCACTACCTTCTTAGCAGAAGCCTGTTAATGGCCCTGCAAACTTGGATCACAACAGATCCCCCGGTAGATTTACCCACTCCAAATTGATGCCTCACTGACCAGTAGCAGTCTCGCATTGCAAGCTTCCACAGAGATATCGCCACTCGCTTCTCCACTGTCAGAGCAGCTCTCATTTTAGTACTGCTGCACTTCAGGGCTGAGGAAAGCTCTGCACACAGTTCCTGGAAAGTGGCCTTACGCATTTGAAAGTTCTGCAGCCACTGCTAGTCATCCCATAGCTGCATAATGATCTGGTCCCACCAGTCAGTACTTGTTTCCTGGGGCCAGAAATGGTGCTCAGCCATGTCAAGGTGATGCGTGACTGTTGCCAGCAACTGCGAATTGCTCCGCTCTATGTCTTCCAGCAGGGCTGCTTGCGTGGCATCACGTGTTTCCACGCAACAGCTCCTGTATCAGCTGTGTAAATATTGCAGGATAACGCGTGAGGTGTTTGTAATGCTCACAACAACAGTGTACAGTTGAGCAGGGCCCACGTTTATGGTGCTATGGCATCCAGGCTTACGAAAAAAAGCACAAAAAAGGCCTGGTTTATTTGCCGTTGATTTCAGGGAGGGAGAGAGGGAGGTAAGTGCATCATGGGAGGCTAACGCCATGTTCCCATAACCACCCGCGCCAATGTTTTGGGCCCACGAGGCATTGCAAGCCCAACCCAAAATTCCACTCAGCTACGTGCACTGTGGGATAGCTACCCACAGTGCAGTGCTACGTGCATCAATGCAAGCCCTGCCAGTGAGGATGCACCCCGCCGACACAATGAGCATAGTGTGGACATGCAAGATCGACTTGCTTAAATCAGAGGCTCGATGTCGACTTATATGAAGTTAACTTAACTTTATAGTGTAGACATGGCCTTAGTGTGCTATTTAGGAGAACTGCTGTGTGTGTTTTGCACTGAATGGCCCCTAACTGCTTAACACAAGAATTAAAGCTTTTTGGCCACCTCCCTTTTTTCATTTAATTTTGCTGCATCCAATGACTATATTATCTGCTTTCCCTAAATTATATCTCCAGCAGACACCATCTGACAGCATGTCTGTATCACTTTTCTAGGTGTAAGTTTGTAGTACTATGCAGGCATACCAATGGGTTGGGAGGCAACTTGCTACCACCTCCCCTTAACAGGAGGAAGCCTTGGCTGCGTCTGCTGTGGATCAGTTCTCCAACACCACCAACCTCTGGCAACACAAACTCTACCTTCCAGGCCTCTGCAGGCCCACTCTCTCTCTCCCTCTCTTGCCTCAGTCCTCTGAGCATCTCCCTGGAGTGGTCAGCCCCTGAGCCACAAGACACTCACAGAATTCTCAGATCCTCTATTCCCAAAAGAACAGACCACAGCTTACCAGTTACACCGTAGAATGCAGCACCATTTAACACACAGTGCTTAAATTTTTTTGTAGAGAAAGCAGGTCAAAACGTATTGAGTGAAGAACAGAGAGTCAAATGATAGCAAGCAAACTATTGGAAACAAAGGGCTACATAGAAAATAAAACCCTAACACACATACTAAAGCCTAAACTTAACTAATAAGACATTGTCATGTTAGAGAGAGCAAAAGATCATTCAAGATTCTTCCAGCGTGTTACAGCCATGCTTGGCTTTGATCTTCTGTTCATGAAACAAGCATGCTGTCCTCTTGCCTCCTCAGTGGAAAGATCTGGAGTTTTCCCTCTGTCCTTACAGCTATTGCCCCAAAATCCAAAGGGCGTGGCATGCTCCCCCCCATCCCCCAAGTAGCCAAAAGGGCTGTTCTCTGGAGTCTCAGCTTTCATTTTTTTCAAGTTAGAGTATGTCTAGCTGTTACAGGTTTGGAACACATCTTAAACATGACCTGAGTATAACTGATGACTGACATTTGCTTGAGTTTGCAGAAAGCGTAAGACAATCGTTCTGAGTATTAAATGCCCCATTCAATAAAATGAGTGGCAAGTCAAACAAGGATACTTGAGATTTCAGTATTAACTATTTCACTGCTCATCAAAGCATGTAAGAAAGTAGAGGAAGTATGTCACACATACTTCAAGTGACTGCTTGTATAGCAATGAAAGTTAATGGATTCATTTTCCTGATAGAGGGCTCGGCTTTTGAAGTCTGGGGCTCAATTATGGAACTATTTTATTGGAAATACGATAAATGCAGAAAATTCACAATTTTTGGAAGGACGCAGCCCAAAGCATCGATGCCTTCCGAGTTGAAAGTGAACCACTGACCCTGCAGATTAATTTTCTTGTAATTATGCTGGAGGACTTGACAAAACCGAGCCACATGCTAATCTCTTATGCAAAATCTTGCTTTACAAGCAGAATGGAAATTCCAAAACCCACCCACTTTTGAAGACTGAATCACTGAAATTTCAAGTCGCAACACAAGCAAAAAAGAGCTAGTATGTACATAGAAAGAGAAGCAGCATTAAAAGACATGAAAATGTTGAACTCTGAGCATAATCAAAAGCTACATCCTCTCACGTTTCTTTGAGGTTCTGAAAACGTATCCATTCCTCAAACTATATTATTAGGATTTCTATCTTGTACAGATTTTATCCTGCAACTATGCGGAAGAAGAAAAGAATTTTTAGAAATCTACCTCAGTCCTGCCATTTGGTTTTTGCTCAGGAATGTTTTTAATCCAAGTTCTGATTCAAGTGGCTGCACGGAGGGAAAAGTAGGTGAAGACTGTAGGAAAATGAAATAACTTACCGAAAAAGCAATTTCACTGGGACACAATGGCCACTGTAAATTGTTCCTAAGCAATGCTGTCGGAGTTTATTCTGTTTTCCTGAACATGATTTATCTAGTGATGAGCAAAAGTCAAAATGCAGAAAATAAACCTTTAAATATTCTGATGTTTACACACATACACACACACACAGAATGGCCTGCTGTACAGTGGTACTGTACACACTGCACCTTTCTTTAGAATGGTATTGTCTGCTCCTCTGTGTGTCCAGCTCAATTTGTTGGCCAGAATGGAAGTAGAAGAGGCTAAAGTCCTACTATACCTCTAGTCTGTTTGAGGCAATGTACATCAAGGGAGGAGCAGTCCCTGTAGATCTGAGTGGGAGCAAACTCCTTGCCTCCTACCCACATCCTTTCTGCCTGCCTCCGTGGGAGCAGCCAGCCAGCCAATTCACACAGGAAGAGACTATTAAAGGTACAAATGGCAGTTCAGTGCTTAACTGCTTCTGGGTTTCTGTGGGATTTAGAAACCTATTTGCCATTTGTACCACTGAGGATCTCCTATAATCACAGTAAACAACATACAACCTGCATTCAGTACTGGAATTATGCTAACCAAGCATGCTAAGAGTCCACAGCCCCGATCAGTGCTAGAAAGGAGATAGTGGAGATCCAGTCTTTGACTATCCCTCTATCAACTTGCTCTAGTTCCATTTTACTTCCTTATGTATTGTCACAAAAAAATCCTTAAAACCATCGACATACACGTAAACTCCCTCTGCCCAAAAAATAATTTTGTTGTGGTTTATAGATGTTCCGTTTAACATTACACATGTACAACTGATTTGGGATTTGGCATTTCCTGAATTTCCATCCACTGAAATATATGGAAAGAATTAGTCTGCTAATAAATGCAGGGTCCTGGTGTTTAATTCTTTCCGCTCGATTTCAGTGGGCGGATTTACAACACTAAAACCCAAGGCAATGTTCGAAAAAGAAACATCATTTTTTTCTTTTAAGTTCCATTTTTGTGGGTTGCATTATAGATATATATATAAAAAACACAACATTTTTATTTTTATATATATAAAAAGGAGGAAGAGAAGAGTCAAGGACCTAGTTTTGCCCTCTGTAGGGAGACATTTGTATCCGATAAAACTTACTTAAATGCATTTGTTTTTGTAAGAGAAAACTAATAGCATCTTTTGCATGTGTACAAAGCACGTAAAACCATGGAGTTGGCTATGGCTATGTGAAAGGGCAGGTGAAAAGCTTTCCCCCAACGCCCTATATGTTGCTGACTTGCTAGCCTGAGCAAAAACTGAAATGGAGATTTGCAGTTATCCTTTGCATTTCTTGGTATTGCCTAGAGCCTGCAAATTGATAGTGCATGAGGGTACTGCTGTGCCCATTCAGAATCCCATTTGAATTCCATGGGGCACCACATGCCAATGACCTTCAGTACAGTAAGATTAGCCATTCAAGTGTAGTACAATAAGAATTTTTAATTTGGCAGTAATTAATGCAAATTTATCTTACTTCTGATATCTCTAATGAACATCTATGTGGACAGTGCAGTATTGTATAATCATGCCTAAGTGGTACTTCAGTTAACTTATACACTAGATCATGACTTGATCAAATTCCAGAGAGAGCTGTTGCTTTCATTTGTTTTCTTAATGCAAGTAAAATACAAGTCAGTAAGGGGTTAAGATGAAGAATTAGACTGTCCAAATGGACAGAAAGAGAGGCAAACAGAAAGGAAAAAAGCCAAGTACATGATATGATCAGGTATCCAAGTATCCACACAGCAGCATGCGCTTTCACAACTCTAAGTAACAGATGGGGCAGGACCAAAAAAAGAAAAAAAAATCAAATAAAGCCGCACTCATGCCTAAACTTCTCCCGTTAGAGATTTTGTTTTCCAGTCTTTTGAGACTAGATTGGCTCTTCTGCCAAGAGGTCCACCTCAAAGTCTTTACAAAGTAAAAACACTATCGCATAAGAAAAAAAATAAAGAAAAAGAGTGGGCTCCTTGTCCTGCAGAGACGCCTTAGTACCACCAACACCTCCCTTGTCCGCTGGAAGGATGCTATTGATGTAGTCCCCTTAAATCCCAGCATGCTTCACCCCGGCTAGAGCTCATGTCACAGCTGCTCAGGGAACTACATTTCCCAGTAATCACATCTGCTGGATCTCAGGGAGAGACTGGCTGAGATGACCTTGTCCATGACTATGGAAGGGAGAGGAGTTACAGCCCATCCTACTCATAGAACCTCAGTCTTGGGCCCTAAAAAACAATCAGCAGAATGGGTTGTTCCCCCAAACCACCTCCCTGACACCATATCTTCTCTCTCAGCGACCACATCCCTGTCCCAAAGGTATTGTTCCTGGCACAGGAACATACTAGCCAAAGAAGTTTCCTCTACTCAAACCTTAAAGTGTGGACGTACCTGTTGCCATGGCTTGTAATAGAAAGAATGAATAAAAGATTGATGCATTGAGTATTATAATTGTTGCTGAAATAACATCTTTTAAAAGGCATCTTTTCAAACTTCCTCAATCTTTTACATGAAATAGACCATAGACTTAGAGATTACACTCAAAAACAAAAGTTCATTTTGGCTCCCATCCATATTCCTGACCGGGATTTTGAAAGAAAGGTAATAGGAAGGTTCTGCACACAGAAGCAATCTCAGATTTTATAAAAATGTCCCTTGAAATGTTGGAATGTGATTTTCAGATGTCTAGTTTGCACTATACTATGCATCCAGCTAGAGGGAAAGTGATCAAAAAAAATTGGAAGTTCTTCATATTAATTATGAGTCCTAGTTTATTATTAATTCCAAGGTCTAAATATCTGGTGAAAAACATCTGCATTACTAGGTAAAATGGACTATATCCTGAGGATAAGTTTATATCCCCCTAACTAACAGAGCTAATGTGTGGTAACTAGTGTGGTAACTGTCTTCTCCAAAGCACCTTTCTCTGTAAACCCCATGTGCACTGATAGAAGAATAGCATGTCCAAAGATCAATTACCCATAGCATCTGAAAAATCAATGTTCTAATAAAAGAGCAAGCTCTTGATGTCTCTCTCCATATAGATTTGTTAGTCTTTCCTTTTATCCTCATATGTTCTTGTACTTTGACGAGGTTAGTTTACTTCATGGTGATGAACAGACCTATAATGGACTACCTAAGATTTATAATCTAGAAGGTAGAATTACGACATTACACTTGCCCAAATGCTGCACCTGTTATTATTGGAAGTAACACCTACTGTAAGTACGGGTGCTGCAAAATAAAAGGAGAAAAGGGATTTTCAAAAGCACTTAGGGAAGTTAGGTTCCCAAATTCCACTGAAATGCAGGAAGACCTGGGATCCGAACTCAGTTAGAGACCTCTGAGAAGTCCCAGCCTTAAAATCCGGGGTAAGTGATTTTTCTGCAAGAAACAAGTTACACTCAATATCAGCTTGAAGGTCCAAGTTAATTTAATATCAGCCCTGCTTTAGTCCATGATATAATCAGGATGCAAGTAGGGAAATTGATACTGCTTAATCATTTGTTACACCAATTTTATAGCTGGGCTCCCCTCATGTGTCTATGTTTTTTAATTGATGTTTTAAAAATTAGGGGCGCTAAGGTATGTACGGCCTTACAGCAACTTGACTCCATCTCTTCTACACCCCAATCTTCATACAAGTTTAAGAAATCATAAACTCTCACCTGCCCAACCTGCACATTATAAATACCATAAAAAATGATCAAGCGGGCTCCTTCCCCCATCCCACACTTTGGATGTTCTATGAAATGCACCCACTTACTTTTGCTGGGTTCTTTCAGAGAGCCTTGAAGCCTCGGCGGCTGCTTTCCTTGCTTCAAACTCTTCCCTTTTCAGAACCTCACCGCTTCCCCGGAATCCCAGCTCCACCAGCTGGCGAGCCATCTCTTCATTCTGAAGGAGCAAGGAAGAGCCAGCTGTTTCTCAGAAAACAATAATTTAACCACCGCCAACACAAAAAAATCTCTAGAAAAAAGGATTTTTTTTTACTTCTAAAATTAGAAAGTTTACAAGCCAGGAACAAGCTAGGTATGGAAACATCACTTTAGGTTAGCATCCATCCCTTCTATCAGTGATTTTTCATTCCCTTATGTCCACACCATCCTCATTATGACTACGTGAAAAGGATAGCCCCATGAAGCAGAACAGGAAATAAACTCTCCAGATGGCTAAATAAAGATTTCTAGTTGTGTCTAATCAATTTCTATCATTAAAGAGCTGCAGATGCCTCACTGAAAGCTTTGGGGAAAGACATTCTATTTGGAGAAAACTCTGTTTATACATCATACTTTGCGCTGTTTTTTTAATTGCAACTATTTCTGTTATTAAAATATCACCTCTACAGTGGAAATTTCCTATCTCTGGGAAATGGCAAGGAGTTCAGTCCTCTAAACATATAGAAATCTCAGGATCTATGTAGCTCTCTAGCCACTTGCAGGGGCAAGGAGAATTCAGGAGGCAGTGCCGGGTCTCTGCACAGCACCCTGAACTCCACATTCCACCACAGCTACAAAGCACTACATAGTTGGATACCCAAAACTTCAGCTGGAGGTTGTTTGTAGCTGTATAAAGAAGAACGGAGCTGCAGCTTTGATCATATGCAGCTTGGGGGTGATTTACATTCAGAAAGGGGATAATGCAATACCCACTGGCTACTCCCTGGCGCCTTCATCTCCATTTCTAGCTTCCCAGGATTGTGGTGCCAATATGAAGAGGTACCCATAGAACTGAGACCTAAGGGTCAGAATGAACCAAAGCTGCTGTTCTGTCACTGCAAGTGTGTCCCCTCATTTGGTGCATTTTGCTGCTCCCTTTTCTGCAGAGCTCGCAACCCCATAAGCTCATCTATCCATAAGGTCTAGAAGGGGAAAAGCTGGGAGGAAAGGGAAAGCATATATAACCTGAATGTTCAGTCCTTACACAGACAAAACTTCATTTAAGGCTGTAGGTTAGACCCAATGAGCACATACTTTTGTAAAACACAACAGTCACCATCCCACATCTGCTTCGGTATGCGTGGCCTCCTTTCCTATCGTATGAGCTTCTAAACAAAATACAAAAGTGAACTAATGCTTCCATCTAGTGGCAAGAGACCAGAACAATCTATCAACAGACAGTTCATATACTTGAGTCACAATAGATAAGAACAGGTTTCAGAGTAACAGCCATGTTAGTCTGTATTCGCAAAAAGAAAAGGAGTACTTGTGGCACCTTAGAGACTAACCAATTTATTTGAGCATGAGCTTTCGTGAGCTACAGCTCACTTCATCGGATGCATACCGTGGAAACTGCAGCAGACTTTATATATACACAGAGAATATGAAAATATGAGAATATGAATTGTTTCATATTCTCTGTGTATATATAAAGTCTGCTGCAGTTTCCACAGTATGCATCTGATGAAGTGAGCTGTAGCTCACGAAAGCTCATGCTCAAATAAATTGGTTAGTCTCTAAGGTGCCACAAGTCCTCCTTTTCTTTTTAATAGATAAGAAGATACTTCCCTCTGTTCCATGGTGCAGAGGGGAGAAAATCAAACAGAACTAGGGAGTAACAGAGGAGGGAAGAAAAATACAGGGCGGAATCCCCCTGGAAGTTAGTGCTGCTCCTCACACTACCTTCTGAGCCACTGGCTCTCACTCCCTGGGGAGGATGGCAGAAGAGCCCAGCTGTGGACCAGGAGGCTAGTGGCAGCACAGCCAGTCAGCTGACCTTCCTGCCACGGGTAGGAGAGCTCGGGATACAGAGCACAGGAAGAGGCACTCCCTATGGGCATTCCAGTGATTGACAGGGGTGGGATTTCCTGTGGATTCTTGGGTTGGGTGTGTTGGTAGATCTCTGACCCTTCAGTGTCTCTGCTAATCCATCCCCCTGAGGGAATAACAGGTCCTGATTCCCACTTGTGGAACTAACTGAGTTCTAGATTACTTTTTTCCCTCTTCTGCTGCTTTTTATGTTACAGGGAAGGGATGACACACAAAACACCTCTATGGTACCTGGATGGTGTATTAAACTTATTGATGTCTTCAAAATTTTAAAGATCTCAAATACTTCAGACAGTAAGTTTTCATAAAGCACAAGCAAAAACCCTCTATTTGAAGCCAGTAAATAATGTTTTAATACAGAGCCAGAAAGTCCTTTGACAATTTAACACTCAAAGATTGAGTTTCTGCTTTCTGAACCTCTGCAAATTTGACATCTCTATGCTCTGAAATATTAGACAAGAAAGATTCAAGATCTGTCATTCAGTAATTGCTCCTACACAGGCTTTGTGTAATACATGTTGAGTTTCTATTGGTTGACCTCACCTTTTCCATGATATCATACCCTATTGTCATTTCATATCATCATACCAGCATCATGACACCATCTCATTTATTTTGCCAATTCTTCAATATATTAATTTGCTTGTAAGTTATATACCTGTTCCTAATCCTTTGCCTGATTGTGTCTTTTAGACTTTTAAGTCCTAGAAGACAGGTTGTCTCTTATTTATGGCCACTTCCTGCCACGTTCAACTTTTAAGATATGCTCTTGCCCAACCCAACGTTATGAGCTTGATGTAGGCATTACTGGGGTGAAATTCTATAGCACGTGTTGGACAGGAGATCAGACAAAACCACCATAATGGTTTCTTCTGACTGCAAAAAATAAATAAATCTTTGAGTGTGCAGGTAACCTGCCACACCCACAGAGCCCCACTGAAGTCAGCAGGACTCCAACAAGCAAGGTTCATGCCTCCAAGTTGTAGGTTGCAGGTTCTGTAGAGCACCCAGCACAGTTGGGCCTCAATCCGACTGGGAGACCACAATGCAGATGTTTGATATTAACACCATCCCTGGTATGCCAATGAAATGCCATAATGCTATGGAGAAAAGATAGCATCAGGAGTAGTCTAAAGCCTGCAGACTTTCCTCATCTGTCTCATTTTATTAATTATTTGTATTATCATAGCACTGGGGAACCCCAGTCATGGACCTGGACCCATTGTGCTAGGCACTGGACAAACACAGAACAAGGTGGCCCTTGCCCCATACAGCTTGCAATCTAAGTGTAAGACAACAAACAACTGATGGAGGGCGACAGACAGACCAACAGGAACTACAAGGAAACAATGGGAGAATATAGGTCAGCATGGTAAGCTATAGGATCAGCAAACCAGTGGCTTAACTGTTAAGTTTTTGGAATGCCTCTCATCTTCTTTCCTCAGCCACCGAACTTGCCTCGGCCACTGCCTGCAAGAAGCCAGGCCATTTTCAGGTTTGTGTCTTGTTTTAAACAGCTAACTCAGGGTTTTACTGTGCTCTAGATTAGACATTTAAAACACCCACTACACAAGAAAGCAGCCCAACCACTTATGAAGTGTTGATGAATTCAGCTCCAGGCAGTAGGCAGCAGTTTGAGGGATGGGGCATATCCTTTTGTATGGGTACCTAATACACCCTGACAGGCAAACTAAAAAGGGAAATAGCATGTTTGTCCTCCATCCCATTCACCATTGCCAACTTTTCAGAGATCAGGAAATGCTGACAGGTTTTACTTTGATTTCAGAAGCTAAATGAGGATGAGTAGCTCTCTACCAAAAGGAAGTCTTGAAGCGATCGAGATTGGAGGCCTAAATCACTTTGGCCCTGTGAGAGCGTGGCTCCCCTTCTGGCATGGCCTTGCAGGCCTGCTGCCCCCTTACTTTCCCTCTTGCAATCATTTATTCAGACCTAAGAATGGAGAACAAGTTACCTCCTTTGTGGGGTTTCAGTTATTAATTCCTTTAACAGAGGACAACCATCCCCACCCTCCCGCATCCTTCCTCATTGACCCATGAACTCCAACCCTTCTTGTGGCCATCAGGCTAATGTCAACAAGCATCCTCTCCTAAGTTCAGGAGTAATCCCCAGCCCTCCTCCCCAAGACTGGTTACCATGGGGAAAAAAATTCACACTCCTCAGATAAGGAAGCCACAGCTCTCCTTCTGGAGCTGGGCTATGTTTCAGGCTAGCTAGAGCCCTCACTCAGTTTATCCCCAGCAGGCCTCTTTTTACTTACTGCTTTCACTTATCTTGGGGAGGCAAAAAGGCTGCAGTCCTCGTCCTCCTACTCCTAGAGTTTCTGAGAGCTTGTCTCTCTAGGAGCACTTCCCTGCAACTAAGCTCTGGAAACTTTTTAGTAACTGTCAACTGCCTAGATGGCTGGTTGGCAGCTAATTGCTTACACAGTGTCCAAAATTGGTTTGTTCTCCTTAAAGGAGCCTGTAACGGATAAGCCGGGCTCTGATTCCCCTTAAAGAAGCCAGGGTTTATCATCCAACTACAGAAGCACTGTATAGCAACAAACAGAGATGTTTGCCTACAGTTGCTAACTGAGATGAATCTGTGACAGGTCCCTTTGACAAATCCAGCCTAAATCATTCTACATATGCTCTGGACATGATAAGATCTACTTTCCATGATTTTGTCTTATTCCCCTAACAAATCAGTTTGCTGCTGTTTTACACATCAGAAAACGTTGCTGCATGAGTCAGCCCCAAAGTTTCGTCTCTGTTTGCAACTGTGGACAGATATCTCTATTTGGGGCTATACAATTCTTCTGTAGTTGGATGATATCCACATTAAATGGAGAGCCCATACAAAAACAACAAACAAAAACGATGTTCAGAGCAAAGGATTTCTGGACCACCTCAGCACCCTGAAGTTAGCCAGTGAATAAGACATTGTTTTGGCTAATGCTGTCTCACACTCAGCTTCACAAATAAAGAGGGTGGAAAGGCCATTAAAATGCATCTTTTCAACCCATCTCTACTTCACAAAACTGGACTTGACAAGCTTCAATACTGTCCTCAGGGCTTGTTTACACACAAGTTATATTGCTTTAACTATAACGGTACATAGTTAGTTGGTACAGTAACACCCTACCTCTAATAGGGATGCAATTACAATGGAAAGGTGTTTTATACTAGATAGCTTATACCTATACAGTAAGGGCAATAAACTAAACCTGTATAGGGCACCAATATAAAGTGCCTCCACACTGGTAAAAGTATTTCAGTAAAACATTACAGCCAAAATACAGCCTAACCAAAATATTTATAAATATTTAAAAAAAAAAAAAACCACACCACACATTTAGACCAGGCCTGATGGAGCTATGCTAATGAGGGCATCTTCCTTTAAACAAAGTAATGAAGAAAAATTGCTATTTGAATGTTTTTGCCTTAAGCCATGTCTACACTGCAAACTTTTGCTGACATAGCTATGCCAGCAAGCGGTTGATAAGATGTGACTTTGTAATCAACGTAACTGTGCTGGCAAAAGCCCGTAGTGTAGATGCAGCTTATAGCTTTTGCTAGTATAGCTTATGTTGCTCGGAGGGGGAGAGACGGGAGTAAGCTATCCCACCAAAAAGGGCGGTCCTTATGGTATACGCTGGGTCCACGCTAGGGGCTTTTGCCTACACAGTCAGTTGTCGGTTACGTTCATGCTAGGAGTGCTTCGCCAGCACCGTATACTGCTATACTAGCAATACATGCCTGGTGTTGTCTTTGCCTAAGATTCTCTTGGTCTTATACCCTAAAATGATGGTGAGATACGTGTGCACAAGCTGCTGAAACCATTTCACCAAACTGTCATTCTAGCGGTTAGACTGGCAACCAACAAAAGACTGCAATTTTCCACCTCTATTGCATTGTACGTAACATTGGGGCTACACAAATTTTAGCATGTAATGCTTGATAACATTTATATGAAAGCACAGCCCGGCTTCCTTTATTGGTGATGGTTTCAGAAAATAACTGCTAGAAGAACAAGAAACACAATCAGAAGTAACTTCTTCATAATGGCTTTGGAAAGTGTAATAAAACTACAAAATAAAGAGCTGCATATTTGGGATTTAAAGAGGCTTTAGCTCCTCCTCTGTTTTTTATTGCTTTAGCAGTATTGACATTTCCCATGCCAACATTAAGAAACATGCATACCTTTTATAACAAACAAGAAACCTGGGCATGACTGACTGACTATGACATGTATCCAATACTGAGAAAGCAACTCAGGATTTCACAGGAGAGCTGCTCCTGCTAACATCACAGATAGTGACTTCTTTGAATTCACTGAAACTTGACAGCACTACAGCTGACTTGAAAAGAGGATTTGTTTTTTCCACCAAACAGCTACTTTCTCTACAGAAGGACATAACTTTTAATGATAGTGGAGATTCAGTTCGATTTAGTGTTTACCTGAAACAGAAGATAAACATGAATGATCCTTATGATGAATTCTCAAAGCAAATATGCCATTAATCAACGATAAAGGCAAAAACAATCCAGTCAATGGTCCCTCGTGTCCCTTCTACTTTGCATCTCAGTCAAGGGTTTGATATATTTACTGGGGAAGAGCTACTGGGTAGATGTATTAATTTTGCAATGCATCTATTTTTGAAAATTAGCTTCCCAGTGGAGCTCTTAACTCCCAGGTTCCAGCTGAATTTACCTTCCATCTTATTTCTAGCACATTTCACGACTCTTCAGCTGTCATTTGCTGTTAATTCTCCCATCTGCTCTTCCATTTTGGCTCCTAGACCACATCCTCCCTGTTCTTGATTCTACCATGAAGTTACTTCCCTCCACCTTATGTAACTCTCCCAAACCCATATGTTTTGACCTTGTCCCTGGCTATCTATGGTACTTATAGGGCCCACATTACCATATCTCAGCGCCTCAATCTTTTAATGTATTTATCCTCATAACACCTCTGTGATGTAGGGAAATGCTACCACTGCCATTTGCAGACAAGTAATGGAGCACAGAAAAGCTAAGTGACTTGCCCAAGATAAGCTAGGAAGCACAGAATTGAACCAATACCTCCTAGACTAGTGTCTTAGACACTGTACCATCCTTCTCCAACTCAGCACCAGGGTACTAAGCACTCAGTAGTTTCGGAGAGTAAGCGTGGGAGAAGGTAGGGAAAAATGAACAAATGGAGAGAGCGGAGCATGCAGTGAAAACAGGAGAAAAAAAATAGAATAGAGGAAAAGAAAGAAGGGAAATGCAAGAGAACATAATGCAAAAGGAAGGGATGCTCCCATGACATGTAAAAAGAAGATTAAGTTTTCCACAAGGAGAAAGGTAGTGGGGGGGAAAAAATCATAGACCAAAAGGAGAGAGAAAGAAAATGGAAAAGGAGGTCAAGAAAGATAACAATAAACATGGCAGAGAATAAAAGGGAAAGAAATACATCAGGGGAGATGATATGCATTGTGGTGAGGTTTGTGAAATACATGTTTTAATACAAATTATTCCCCATGTTTTATTACAGTTGTCAGGAAGACATCCAACACCTCCAGCAAGTTCAGAGGGATGCAGGAGCGATGGCAGAACACAGTCCCTGATTTCTCACCACTGAAGTCAATGGGAGTTTTGCCATTAACGTCCATGGCACAGAATCAGGCCCATATTTGTTCCTTAGTAGGCTTATTTAAAATTAATGATAAGCATGAAACTAAGAGGAAAAATTGCTTCATTATTAAAATTATCCTAATAACCAGTAATTCCCCTCAGCCCACCAAATTTGAAGCCCATTTTTAAATTATGTATTTGTAGAATTCCCATAGAGAAACAAGGTGAGTAAGGTTATATCTTTTATTGGACAGACTTTTGTTGGCTAGAGAGACAAGCTTTTGAGTTTAAACAGAGCTCTTCTTCAGGTCTGGTCCAGAAGAGCTCTGCATAAGTTCAAAAGCTTGTCTCCCTCGCCAACAGAAGTTAATCCAGTAAAAGGTATTACTTCACCTACCTTGTCTCTCTAATACCCTAGGAACGATATACCCCCCAGCAACATGGCCAACAATAGAATTCCCACAGGCGATATGGCATAGTCAGCCTGGAATCAATATATTAGAAATAACTGAAAGTAAACTTCAAATAAAATTCAACATCAATGAACAAGCAACAATTTCTAAAATGTAAAGGAACATGTTGAAGCCACAAATTTCTGTACTTGTTAATAGTAACACCACAGATTAGGGAGTGAAAGAATTGTAGCTATCCAGTTTATACCTCATTATTATATGTTCTTGTTTATACTTCACATCTCAGTGGGGAAAAAAAAGACTCAGTCAAGTCAGTTTCACTTTTGTTTATAGTCAATTTCACATTCAGGCCCTGGAAACCCTAACTAGTGATGCAAATACTGAGGGGAAACATTTGATTAAAAATAATTGCACAGGGGAAGGGGTGATGGATGAGGGCTGTATGGGGGTGGGATGGGGGGCTGTTCTAGAAGAAGGGCTATATGGGGGGACAACATACATTGGGGGACGGGCTGCATGGGGGTTGCCTTGGAGGCTGCACTAGGAGAAATGCTGCATGGAGGATTGTCTGGGCGCTGCACTGGAGGAAAGGCTGCATGGAGGGTTACCTAGGGGAAGGCACGGCAAGAAGGGCGGCACCGGGGGTTGCCTGGGGGCTGCCCTGGAGGGCAGCACCAGGGGGAAAGGGCTGCACGGGGGAGGGTGGTTGGCGGCGCCGGGGGGAGGTCTGGCTGCCCGGGGGTGGGGGGTGTTTGCCCGGGGGGGGGGGTGAGGCAGCACTGGGGAGTCCGGCTGCTCGGGGAGCAGGGCGGGCTGGCCGGGCTGACCCGCGCTGCCGGAGCCGGGCGCGGCGCTGTGCCAGGCCGGCGGAGGGCCGCCCCGCGCCCCCTGCCCACCTCCAGGTAGAACAGGTCCTGCGTGGTGATCTGCGAGTCCAGGTAGTCGTCGTAGGCGTTGAACTGGGTGATGATGTGATCCAGGGCGGCCCCCGCCTCGTCCGCCTCCAGCGCCGCCATCCTAGCAACAGCCGAGCCGAGCCGGGCCCCGCCCCCCCCGGCAGTAGGCCCCGCCCCCTGGGCGGAGCCGCCGCGGCGGTTGTGCGCGCGCCCCGTCCCGCGCGGCCTCCGCGCCTGCGCCCGGGGCCCGCGCCGCGCGGAACCCTGTGCTCAGTGCTTGACTTGAGCCCCGCCAGCTCTGGGCTCGCTGCGTCAGTTCGGAAAGTAAAAATAATTGCTTGAGCCCTAGCCTCTCTTGCAAATTAAGCCCGGGCTAGGCTGCTCTGTGTTGCCTGCATATGTCTTTGGACAGCTGTGTAGACAGGAATGGGTGCGCATGCACAGTGATCACCCCTTTGGGGTAGTGCTGTGAGCCCCAAAAGTCAGCCGCAGTCTGCCCCCCGCTCCGGCCAGGACTAATCAGGTGTTTGGACTTTCTTTGAGCAACCTGCACAATTGGACAGCAGTCACTCATCATCCGGTAGTTATTCAAACAAGTGGCCTAAATATAAGCCCTCACCCTCTTGGTCTGAAAACGAAAACAAAAAGTATCAAACCCGGCTACTCCGCTCCACTCGTTTTCTGACCCTTGTGAAATAAGAATTTGGAACATGGATTTCAGATTCGCTATGCCCCTGAGATCACCCTGTGTTTTATATCTTATGTTGAACAGCTGGGTCTGAGAAAGCATGCATCATCCCACTAGGCAAGTGTCTACTACAACAGGGGTTTGATCCTTCACCACTGAAATAGACAATTTTGCTATTGACTGCAGTGGGCACAGGATCTGACATAGGAGCAGGAAGAGTCTCCCTATCAGGTTGGTATGAAACTAAGACCTTTTGAAGTTTTTCACAAAACAAAACAAAAGCGGAGAGGATCCACCCCACAATAGCCTGAGTGCTTCAAACACTCCCCTGGGATGAAGGAAACATGAGAGAATATCCCAAGCAGGTGTCCTAACCACCTGGATGTTGGCTAATTCTAGGATGGGTTCTCTCGCGGTCTCCGGTGGAGTTGTCTGATTTTGTAGAAATAATTACATAAAACATTCAGTGGAGTAGGGACTGGAACCTGGGTCTCCAACATCTCAGCTAAGTGAGCTAGCTACTGGGCCATAAAGTCAATCTCCTTTGGCCTGACAAATATTTAATTAATACAAAGTGGAACAGCTTCAACAAACAATTAAAGGAGCCTCACACCAGAATACCCCAAAGCCCAGTGGTTAGAGTGCTCACCTGCAATGTTGAAGAGCTAGGCTCAAGTTCCCTCAGAAATAGGCAGAGCACAGTTCCCCATAACTTCTGCATCCCAGATGAGGGCCAAAACCATTGGCGTTTCTAGAAATTCCATCCTGGAGCGTCAGAAACCTTCCTGATGAAAGTTTCATCAAAACTGCCCCTTCACAGGAAAGTTTCAGGTTTGATTAATTGGTATTTTCCAACAAAAAACTGTTTTGTCAAAATGATTCCCCAGCCAGCTTTATGCAGGTGGTCAGAATAGATCATCATCGTGGTCTCTTCTGTCTTTAAAATATATGCATCTTCTTTCTTCTCTGACTGAAACTGCCTCATTAAACAGAATCTTTTACATTAAAAGTAAAGCATGCCCTTACTTCGACCCCAGTTCAGCAAAGCCTGTAAGCACATGCTTAACTCTAAGTATAAATCCACTGAAACAAATGAACTATTTTGAATTGAAACAGGTATAACAGCACACTTTGTCCCAAAGCATCTGTGTCTTCAAACATATCCCAAGGATTATGAAGAAAATTCAAGATGGTACCCATGTGCAATTGCCTCTGGCTGACTGCAAAGCTTTATGAGGCAGCAGCAGGTTTTTCCTTGTATAAACACTGACAATTCCTAAACTGTTTCTTTCTGGGGAAGAGGAAAGGGAAGACTCCGAACAGTCTCTAATCCCTTGCACCAGCCACCTTGGCCAAGCAAAGATAGCTCCAAGATAAGAGTCACTGAGATGTGTTTAGATTAGATTTTGCTGGATGTGCGAGGTCACTACACTTTTAAATTGACAGAACTGAATACCTTGTTTTAGAAAGCCAGGATTTAGATGCTGCACTAGTCAGACAGATGCTGGTAAAGCCCTGCATACCAGTGCTGAAAAACTTAATGGGAGCAATCATCTTGAGGTGGACGAAGCTGATGGTTGATATAAAATGATGAGAAGGAAGACAAACTCTTTTTTAGCAGCACTAAGGTTACCCAGAGAAAGAGTTATCTAATCCATCAAAATACATTTTATTGACCATTTGATTAAAAAAGAATAGTGTAAGTTTCCCGTGAATCACCTTAATATGGTGCAAGCTTGTGGATTTCTAGGAATGAGAACTTTTTACGGGTGGTCATCAAATAACGATGGGTGCTTGAAACAGTGCACTGCACAGCACTCGAGAAAGCCAGGAATGGTCTCAGAGTCTTATCTGTTCTCCCATCTATAATGCTCAATGAAAGGGACACTGTCAAACAGTTTAAGGGTCCCAACGTAGATTAAACACCCTATAAATAGTTATGAAGCTTTATATGAAGAGAATGGTCTTCATAATGTTATCAATACATTTGAACATTCCCCTAGGAATCCTCAGCAATATCATGCTAATGCATGAGAACCAGACGGGGAAACTAGCAAGCAAAATACGACGTTAGCTAGTGTGGATTCATTGTCTAAACTGAATGACATGAAAGAGACCCTGACTGCATATGGTAAAAGATAACAAAACATATAAGGCTATCTACTATGTTATTAGTAACAGGTAGTTCAATTTGGAGGAATTGTACGTTGGATGTCCCATTAATAATAAGTGCACCAGCTACTGCTGATGGCTTTTTCTTTTCACGATTTGCTGGAGGGCTATACAGATTTTTTTTAATGTTTTCAACTTTATATTGTCATTCATCAAGTAATGTTCCCCACTAGGACTACTGGGAGGTAAAAATACTGCTGCAGCCTTTTGATGCAGAATATGAATCCATTCCAACTATGAAAGGAAACCAGTTAAAGAGGCAGTGTTTTGTCCTTGAGTTCTTAAATCAAGACACTTATCAAATACCTCCATCTTAAATGTCCAATGGCTTCCAGGGAGAACTTCATAGGTCCCAGCACCTTTTACCCCATGCTGTAAGTGTACAGGTAGTTAAAACGAAAAACACACACTATGTAAGTACTTAATATTAGCCATTCAAGCATGAATATTTTGGTTACAAAGATGGAGATTTGCTGTGTGCCTTAAATAAGTCACTTACACCCTCTGCAACTCAGAGGACTTTTGTAAAAAAATAAATAAAGAGGTAATACTAGCCTAATTTCAGAGTGTTGTAAGAATTCCTGTTGGTTGATCACTGAAAGTACAGTTTGGTCCTCAACCAGCTTCAGTAGACCTATATTGATTTACACCAGCCAAGGGTCTGACGCAAAAGGTGCTATTAAAGTGTGAAGTAGAAATCGGAGGGGAGGGTCTTTACGTGTAAGAAGAGATGCTTCACATGAATTTGTAAAGTAATTTGTCAGAAATTTTAATTCCTGGCAGTGAAAGAAACTGTGGATGGAACTGTTCCTTTATGGGGAAAAAAGGTTGCTTTTGTAAGCGGGGGAATAGTCCCGCTATTGTGGGGAACTTTCCTGGCTTCTGCACTACCCCGGTGAAGTGGGCTAGCGAAAGGATCTGAGTCCTTGCTCCCACTTCCTTTACCCAGTGGCCTCCCTGCCCTTGAGGACTCCCCTTCCACTCTCCTGTCTGGCAGAGTCCTCGTAACCCCAACAAGTCTGCGCCCAGGATTCCTGGAGGGCTCGACCCCCAACCCTGCTGTGATCACCTAGGACAGGGGCTAGGGTGTCCCAACTCCTGGGTACTCTCTCTGCACTGGGCACTTCTCTGACCCACTGACCATTACATACAAGCTAAAGCAAATGCAAGTTATTTAATCAACAGTTATTTTTAAAAAGAATAAGGAATAATGGGAAAGGTTAAAGGAAACACATCAACCTGCTCTGTGGCAGGGAACATCACAAACAGTGTCTCTGGAATGTCCGGGCAGTTCACAGTCTGTTCCTTGTAAGTCCCAGGTCTTCTTCTCAGGCCCTGGCTGTGCTGCAGGGATGCTGTGGGTTGGACACTCGCTCTGGTGGTGGCCACACGCTCTCAGGCTCTAAGTGGTAGGACCCTTCTTCCCAGTGTCTCCCCTGCCCTGTCGGGGTTACGATCCAAGCCTGGCCTGCAGAGCCTCTTGGCTGAGGGGTCTCCCTGTGCTGGGCCTGCTGCCCCCCTCACTCTTCCCAGCTGCTTACCACACCCAGCTCCGGACTGCTCCAGCTCCAGCTCCACCACTCTGTCTCAGCACTGCTGCTGCTCTGCCTCCAGCTCCCTGGGCTGCTTCCTTGGCCCCTCTGCCTCTGGTTGCCGCAGTTCTGCTCCCAGGACAGGTCTGCTCTGCAGGCTGCTTCTGTGACTGCTCCCAGCACTGACCTGCTTCCTGGGCTGCTTTTCTGGCCCCTCTGGCTGCTGCAGCTCTCCTCCCAGGGCAAATCTGCTCTCTCTGGCTGTGCCTCTGGCTTTGGGGCTGCAGCTCTGCTCCAAGGACAGGGTCTGCTCTCTCTGGGATGCTTTTCTGGCCCCTCTGGATCTCGCACAGCTCTGCTCCCCACCTCAACTCAGGCCCCTGCTTCCTCCTTAGCTCAGCCCCACTCTATCTGACCCAGGCAATTCCAGCTCACATGGAGGACGGGACCTCCCTGGCCTCCTGACTCCCTGATTAGCGTGCCTGCCCTGTCATTCAGGCTGACCTGGAGCATTGGCCTTTCCCCATTGTTCCTGGGGGCTGTCAGTCTCAGGGTCCTGATTCCCCATCGACCCTTCCCCCTTTTTAGTACTGGGAGCTAGCAACTAAGACACCCCCACTGAATGTTAGTAAGGGGGCAACAGTCCCCTTACACATTCTTTACTATTTAGGCACTAGTATTCAGCAGGTTTCAGGCATTTCTGCAATGTAATCACTACAATCGAGTTTTAAAACCTCAGGAAGCCCTGCCTAATGAGTATAGTTGCCATTTATTTCTCCAACATATCCTTTAAGGAACAAATGTGATTGGCAACCTGATTAAGTCTTCCTTGAAAAGAAAAATGGAAAGGATATAAATAAAAAGATTCTTGCACTACTCACTGAATGTCTGGAAGAGTATGCTGAGTGTTATCTGCCATGACCTGTACTTGGATCTTTTTCTTACCATTAGTGTAGAATGCTGCAAGCCTTTGCGCAGAAAAGAAGCCCATGGAAGTCTAGAATACCCACAGAAAGCTAGCAGAAAAGGAATTAATGAGCTCTAAAGTGCTAGTGAACTGTCTGTTCCCATTGTAGGATCTCTGTCACTGTCAGACAAAGCTTTCCTTTGAACATGTATTCTTGGTTTTGGTCTACAATTTTTAAAACCTGAGATTTGGAATTCTTCCCAAGCCGCAGACATTCCAATCTTGACAAGAGGACAAGGAAGGGTTCACAGAGACAGGGAAGCATATTACATGTGCTACAAATAACACACCCTTTAATAAATTAGAAGTCTCTCTCAAAGATGGCAACAGAAATGGAAAGGTCTTAGGCATTGCAATGCTGAGTGTCATGGTGCCTAACTTTTAGGCATCTAGAAAAATCACAGGAACAACAGTGTAATCCACAAAGCTGAGTTCACTGCAGAGACTCCCTATACAATAGGAAATATGCCTTATGGTCTTGGATGGATACTGAGTCACCAGTAGTCTGGCCCATTCAAGCAAGAGGTATGTGTCACCCCTCCTCGGCTAGTGAATTATATAGTTTATTGCTCAATTGTCTGCCCTTGTAACAACATAGAAAAGTCAATGGAAAACCATTAAAGCCAAATTATAAACAATCAAAACCAGTTGAAGGTAAAAAAGGAAAAGACAGGGGATTGCCTTGTCTGTGAATAAAGAAAAAAGACATTCAGTATATCACAGGGTGGAGAAAGACACACTGCATCCATTCACAGAGGAGACATCTCCTTGAGCCGGGAATGTTTCGTGAAAGACTGGATCCCGGTTCCTGGGAAACCGACCAGCTCTGCAATAGACGGAACTGTTAAATCTACTTTATTAGATAGGAAAGGTAGCTATTAATAAGGGTAGACCCTATTTCTCATTTTATTATTTTGTTCTGTATTGTAACCATTTGTTTCCATCACTCTAGTTTCTGCTGAAACCTCTACCCTTTCTTAACTAAACCTCCTTTTGTTTTATACATGCTGTGCGTTATACAGTGGTGGTGACTTAAGGTAGAACTAGTAAACTGGGGTACACTGCTCTTTTGTAAGCAGAGGATCAGGGATCTCAGAGTAGCTAGTGTCTGTGGCTGGATATAACAGAGGAACATTTCAAGGGGACTCAGGTACACCTCTTGTTAACCTGAAAGGCATAGACAGAGGTGCCATAACCAAGAGGGCAGTGCTTGTGTGGCTGAAAGGCTGGAGAGGGAAGCAAGGGAACACCCAGCTCCCACAGGCAAGACACTGTCTCCCTACAGGCAGGGGGTAACAAGGTGACTCAGTCCTGGGTATCCCAAGAACCATCACACAGCTCCTTCATATTGAAGCTGTTGCACTGTGGATAAATAATGAAAAAGTGATTGGAGCAGGGGGACTGGAGCCTGCATCTCCCACTTTCTAGGTGGATGCCCTAATCACTGGACTAAAGAGGGAGGCAACAACAAGCATGCCTGGAGGCAGGATAGGCGCCTAGGAAATTTTTACTCTGAAAAACTTAGGTCCCTATAGAGTTTGGCATGAGTTTTGTGAGTTGCAATGGAACTAAAGCTGGGGTTTAGGTGCTTAAGTGCCTTTGTGGATCCTACCCAGGCTTCTCTGAGCTTCATGACTTTTGCCTTACATCCCTGTAATCTATGCAAGGTGCAGTCTCAAAACTCATCTGCCTCTGGTATGGCCAGCCCCCCTCATTCTCTGGACTTATCTACACAGCAGTTATTTTATAAATTTTTCCACTATTTAACCACCTGTTCCGCTGGCATAGACAGATGGCCAGCAGCCACTGGTGTTTTAACAACCACGTCACCCAGGCTTGCTCTGAGCAGAGTCAGATGACAGTAGTTAGAAGATGGCTGGCTGCGAGAAGCAGCAAGAATGAGAAATTTTAGGAAGACAGGGTCTTATCCAGACACTGCCCGATGAAATGGGAAGTCTTCAAGATGAAATGTGACCATGACCAAAGTTTTTTCTTATTTTCAAATTAGACGGGCTGGATTCTGCAATCCTTTCCCATGAATAACACCTAATTCTGCGAATAATCCCATTGACGTCAGTAGGATATACACGTGAATAAAAGTAGTAAGAATGGCCTCCTAAGGGCATGAGCCAAAGTCCACTGCAGTCAATAGAAAGACTAGGCTTCAGATCAGGACCTAAGGGAAGTTTGTCCCAGCCTGGTTCCTAGGGCTGATGCAGGGACAAACAATGGTTGGATTTCATGCAGCCTAAGGCAGTCCTTCAAAGCTTGCAGGAGAGAGAATTGCCAGGTCAAAACATTTCCTTGGCCATCCATCCTCCTACTCTTTACCCTCTCCTTCCTCCAGCCAAATCCTGATTTGATCCACAGCTCACCTCGGTATACTGCCCCTGCACCTTGGCTTCTGCAGGGGCAGTGCAGAGATCCCCTATACTCGTGCAAGCAGGCCATAGAGCAATAGTGAATCAGCCCTCAAGTGTGTATATATTCTCCTTCCTTAGGGTCTCTAATGGCTTATTTCTGTATCCTGGGCAGTACAGCAATGGTTGCTTTATCTGGAAACCAACAATGCATTGATAGGTTTGCTAATGTGACAAATACCGCAAAATATCAGCTTACAAACTAATTGGGTGGAATGCAATAAGACATTTGCAACATTCAACTTAATAACCCAGTTGTGTTGCAGCAAGGAATGGTTTCAACACAGAATTTATTGTGTCAATTTTAAATCTGAAATAGCTTGTAAAATAGAGCTGTGAGTTTGCTTTAGAATCATAGAATCTCAGGGTTGGAAGGGACCTCAGGAGGTCATCTCGTCCAACCCCCTGCTCAAAGCAGGACCAATCCCCAATTTTTGCCGCAGATCCCTCAATGGTCCCCTCAAGGATTGAGCTCACAATCTTGGGTTTAGCAGGCCAATGCTCAAACCACTGAGCTATCCCTCCCCCACTTATAAGTGTAACCTTAGTGATGAACTTCCCAGTGTCCAGAGTCTCCATCTCTGAAGAATGGTATTGTTTCACTGTTGAAAAACCGAGGACATAAAGCACAATCCAGCTCCTATTAAAATCAGTTAGAGGACTACCTAGGCCTTGGATATAGCCCATAAAGTGCACCCTTTGAATGGCCCTTTTCCTATTTTTACTAGTAGTAACATCTACCAGTAGTAACATCAGGGAATCATGAGGAGTGTTGAAAGCCCACAACTCCAATTAAGTAAGTGATATCCTGAAGCCCCTACTCTGTTTTTACACAGTGGAGTTATTAGGTAAGATCAGCGTTTAATCACAAATCTTACTAAACACAGGAAGAACCTTCACACCTGAAGGAGCAAACCTCACTGTAAGTAAAACAGAGTTTGCATGAGCGTTGCTTGCATGCAGTTCTTGGTATGAAAGCTTTGGGCCCAATCCCATATTCCATGCACATCTGTGCTCTCCTTTAAGTCACAAATTATTTCTAAGGGGGTTGCAGAATTGGGTCCTGGGCTTGTTTACCCACCGTAGCCATTACATTTACTTTGTGTTATTTTTCCTAAAATGCCTAAACAGTATGTCAAATCACAAGAGATGCTGAGCACACAAGATTCCCTTTAGGCCAAGCCCTGAAGGCCTTATTTATACAAACTCCTACCAATTTCAATGAGCATTTACCTGAGTAAAAGTTGAATGAGAAATTCAAGATAAGAGACATTGAGTTCAGGAGGCATTAACAGATTAGATTTTGCGCAGCCTGTAACACGAACTCTACATTCTCATGGATATTAATTGAAAAGTGTCAGTGGTTGGATAAAATACTAGCTTTATATTGCAAAGAGGGAGTTTGAATGCTTAATTTTGTATTTTTTATTAACATGTGTATTACCTTTTTCTATCAGTGTAGTTATAGTTGAATTGTGACAGATGTGCAGTCTCTCCCTCTCTCAGATTTCCTATTGTCACTCCATCTGTTTGGGACTTTTGATATTTTATATCTGAAAAAGGCCAGGCTGAAAATGACAGAATGGAAGGTAATAAAGAAGCTCATTAGATGTTTCTCCCACCACTGGTTTCCTAACACTGTGGAAAGAGGTTCTTGCAGACTTCATTCGATTAGCACAGTTTTTAGATTTACAAGCAGAAAGTTTGGGGGCAAGGAAGATACAAAAAGTCAAATGCCACTTAATGATATATATCCTACTCTTCAGCATTCCAATAGTTTGGTCTGAAAATATAACTGCTGTAAGTTGAGGTAAAACATTACTTATGCTTAGACTGGATTTTTTAAAAGTAGAACATTTGTCCCAAAATTATGGACACAGGAATGCCCAAGAAAGGGTTCATTTTATACATCTGTTTGAAGAAAAAAAGCTCTGAAGAATTCCAGCTCCATTTCACATCACTTCTTGTGACCTTTCCACCTGCATAGTTCACCTTGGGCCCATAATGAGTTGATATCTGATGGACTAAACCCAAAACTTCGTAGTTTTGGACTGGCTCCCTTTACGATAGAGCCTGCAGTAAAAACTATCATAATTAGCTGCTCAGGCGCACAATCTGATCAGTTACCATGATGCTATTAAAAATAATGTTATTCTACCTTCCTGGCTAAAAACCACCACCACAAGCCCTTACTTGCTTCAAATGGGTGGCCAAATACAGCTTTACATCTTAATGTAGTTGAGTAACAAATACACATCAGAGAATGGGACTGGAGTATTTCTTGTATTTTGAAAGAAAAATAACTAACACCCATGGCAGAGAGAAAATACCTATGATGCTCCCCAAAAATACTATGATGTGTACAACATATATTATTGCAGTCACTTACCATACGTACAGTGTGGCCAATGTTTTCAGACCTAGGGGCAAAACTCCAATTGATTTCAACGAGACCAGGATTTCACTCTTGGGACTAAATCCATATTTGGTCACTTAAGGCACCTGATTTTTAAGAGTACTCAGCAATCAGCAGTTCTCATTTACAAGCCAATGAGCCATTTACTATCTCTGCATATGTTTTAATATTTATCCCAAATTAAAGACCTGAAGTTCATCTATATGGAATTAGCTGCAGGATTGAGGCTTTAGGCCTTCAGTCCTGCGGGGTCCCGAGCACCAGCAAATTGGAACGATTTCAGAACCTCTCAGGATCCGGGTTCAAACGCTGCAACTTTGACTTGTGGTCAGTTTTCTTGGCTTTATTGCTATATTTTAGAAATTTCATTATGTGTAATATAATTCTGCATGCCAAGTACCTGTCAGTGACAGAGTCTATAGCCAGCTAATATTGTTTTGGTTTACAGTCATTGTGAAATTTTTAAATGTATTTTTTAGATTATTTACATGGCATTTTTCTTTATAGAGATAAGGGTACTGTCAACATTTTGGAGTTTGAATGTCTATTGTGAAAGTTCCAGAGAGAAAATTTAAGTAAACAGAAAGAAAGAATATTCTGTGTTTGAGGAACTTGGATTGCAATTCAGAAAGCAGGCATTGGCCACCAGTCCAGATTTTCCCAGGATTGTCCCTTTGCATGAGGTAGTTGTTCCAGAAAATCTGTAAGGGTGCTCAGTGCACACTGCCACCTATCTAGTTTTATGCTATCAGGATCATCCCAGATGTCCTGGGTTTTTTGGACCTCAGAGATGGCAATCCTATATCCTGGCTCTGCCACAGACTTCCTCTGAGACCGTGGCCAAGTCTCTTAATCTGTGCCTCAGTTCCCATCAGTAAAATGCGGATAAGACAAAGGGTAGAAGAAAGTAGTAGCATCTATTTATACAGTAAATGCTTTAGGATAGGAATGGTCTCTTGCCTTGTATATGTACAGCACCTACCGCAGCAGTTCCCTGATCACATTTGGGGCCTCTTGACTGCTAGCATAATACAACTAATAATTAGATGTTTCACCCAAATAAATACACAAAAAACACAGTAGTTTATACTTTGGGGTTTAAAGTCTGCTCCTTGTGTCTTTTCTTCAGTCATTTTAATTCAATAATTTCTAAAACAGCTCAAAATATTCAATACACCACTCCTAAAAAGGTTGGTTTCATAAAATTAAGAGTAATATCCCAACCATTTGTATGGGACCAAACTTGACATCAAGCACTGAAACTTTTCTTTTTCTGCTTTGCAAATTAATACCCTACACTCTTTCCCAGCCACCACAATGTTCCTTATCTCTTGGGACATTTGTAACTAGACCACGGAGAAGATTCCCCACTTTTCATTGAAGCGGCAACACTCACAACGGTCAATAAGTGTTTTCCTGGCAGTTCTCAGACTATTTGCTGTGCATTCAGAGAACAGTTGGCAGGACCTCCTGTGGATAACGTGATATGTGCACTACTTAAGAATTTCTTGAGCAATCCTAAATAGAACATAACAGAATCATATAAATAAACTAAGTTTGATTAGAAAAAAAATCTGGTATATTTTTTTTTAAAAAAAAGCAAACAATACTGGTGTGTTAAAAACTAACTTCACTGCTTGCAAGTCCATGAAAATGTTGAACTGCAAACTGCTGACTAGCCAGTGGTTCATACATGTAAACACAATTACTTCGTTCCTGAGATTTTACCACCATTTCAGGGATCCTGAAGCTTCAAACAAACTTCTAAATTCTCAAACTAGTGAAAGATCAATCACCAAACTAGTTGCATTTTCCCCCCAGGGTCTCTACCATATCTACATGATCCTGATTTAGAAAGGGATTAAAGAGGCTGTTTTCAAATTAATAGTGGAACGTAGCCACTTGCTCGAGATTTTCCTTGAGCTCACAGACGCTCAGTCATAATAACCCAGTCTTTAATTACAGCACTTAAGGTGAGGTTCTCAGAGGACCAGAAGTAAGATTAATTCATAAGGCAACAAATTTTACATCAAGCTTAGAACTGGGAATCATTAGTAGTAAATTAATTAGTAGTAAAGTCAACACTATTCTGCTTTTCCCAGATAAATCTGGCAAAAGTTTACTATAATCCTTCCCAGTGTGTCCAGAAGTAATTTAACATGAACAATAAAAAATTAAAGAGTACGTGACTTTCTTTGGGGGTTTTATAGGAGGCAGTCTATATTATTAACATACAAGAGAGCAGGGTTGGATTCCCAGTCAAGCCTCTAGACCCCAGGTCTAACATGGGCAACACAGGCACTTGGTATTTTTCTACATTAAAAGAGGAGGTTGAGGTTTTTTAACGATAACCATTTTCCTTATGCAGGGGCACATTAACACCTTTAACTCCATTCTGCTGGCCAGAGACAACATTAGTCCTGTGCCATGAGCTCCTCCACTCTGAGGGAGACCCCCGCCCCTCCAATAACACCCAGGTTCTCAATCATAAGGAGAGATACCTTCATTGCTGTATGTGCCCTGAGGTTTCCTTTGCCTACAGACTTCCATAACAGAGGCTAGGAAGCCTAACAGAAGGAAGGAGAGCTGCAGATGATGACAGAGCACAGATCCCAGCTCTGTTACAGAGACATTTCTTTACATAATTAAAAGACATTTATACTAATTCTGAACCTCTTGAACATAAAATAAAGTATCAGGCAAATAAAGTCTTCAGCCTTATCCAGAGTTACTCTTTATACAAGCTGCAGTGATTAGAATACTGTGTGTGATGAGTGCTATATTCTTCCCTAAAACGTTGGCTAAAGCTGCTATCAGACTTTAGAGTGAAACAAGATACTATTTGCTACATTGCCCTAGTACCCGTTTTTTCCCCCAATAAACACTTTCCCGGAATACTAAACTCAGAACATTTTCCTCTTTGCAAGGAGATGTAGCCTTTTGCAGAGAAACGAACACTCAGTTTCATAATCCCAGTGTGCGACTATCTGTTCTGTAATTGATATTTAAGCTTGATAACATCTCACAACATTATTGGGTTTTTGAACTATAAGGGATGCAATACCTGCAAATGCAAGGGAGGCACAGCTCACTAGGGGAATGGTGGAAGCTCCAGTCCTTGCAACAGTTTTTGGGTGTAGCTTAAAATAACATCACAGCATTTCTTCCTTCCAATTTGAACCGACCAGCTGGCTAATTACATTGGTGCATGTCAGGTAAAGAAAACTAAAGGTCTGTTACCAAGTGGAACAATCCGTAACATAGAAAGGGGCGGGCAGAACCATAAACAACCAGCCAACAAACATACATCCAAGAAACTATCGCTATCAGTATTAGCAGCTTGACTAGCTAAATCAGCACTTATTGATTAATCCCCCTCTCCTTACTGACTTTCTGTTTTACTCCATATCCCATTTATACTATTTCCTGTTGCCTTAACAGGCTAACCTGCTGCAACCATTGCTGGCCCTTGATAACAATACTTGTTTCTCAGGTGTGCATAGTTGGGGCTGTAATCACCCAAACCTATAAACTAACCCGAGGGAAGAGGGTAGAAGCACATACACACCCATTCCCCCTCCCAAAACAAAACCGGTGAACTAACACCGCACAAACAGGTAGCCTCTTAAGGGACATGACTACCCAATCACAGACCCACTAAATATTACGACTTCTATTTGCACATTGAGGCCATGGGAAGGAGGATGGTCTGGGGGCAAAGGCACTGGACTTGGGTTTCAGGAGATAGGAGTTAAATTCCTAGCTCTGCACAGACTTACTATGTGACTTTGGGCAGGTTCCAGGCTAAGATCCTCAAAGGTATTTAGACACCTAACTCCCATTGATTTAAAGGGGAGTTCCCTTTGAGGATCTGGGGCTTAATTCCTGGCTACTGATTTGCCAACCTCACAAGGACAGTATGAGGGTAAATCTGTAAACATTGGAGTCATTTAAGATAGATACTACAGTGATGGGGACCATAAGGTCCAGTTCTCCCGCTCCAATCACTGTTTTGTTATTTAGCCACAGTAGAACAGCTTCAATGGGAGAGATAGAGGGCGCCTTACATTGCAAAATCCCATAGCTCAGTAGTTAGAGTGCTCTCTGAGGAGAGTTCAGATCCTTTCTCCCCCTCTGGCAGTGGGTATCCCTCATTGCAAATACGTGCTTTAACCTCCGAGCTAAAAGTCTTCAGGAGGGCATTGGCACCACCCCCTCCTTCGGTAGTGGCCAGATTTTGGCCTCATCTGGCAGGCATGTTCAGAGGCCTCCTACCAGCTTGGGCCCTGCACAGGACTCAGGTGACAGAATGCCCTGGTCCATGGGTATTTGGTGGGAGCTAGATAGGCACCCGGAGGCCTGGTGGGGGCTGCAGTTTGCATGCCCACAGGCAGAAACTGAGGCACCAAGAGAACATGTACCCTGAATACTTAGGCACCAAGTGAGTTTTGGGTTCAGTGGAAGTTTTGTGGATTCCAATGAAGCCAAAACTGAGGTTTAGATGCCCAAGTACCTATGTAAATCTCGACCTAGGCCACTAGCTATATGCAGCCAACCTGGAAAATTTGTATCTAAATGGGAATGAGGTAGGGCATAGACTTGAGCTGGAAAATACAATCTGGAACCTTAGATCTACCTTCACAAAGGCCCATGTGGCCCTGTGACCCCCTCAGTATGTCGTAATGGTGGATGGAGTTGGACAGGAATGTCAGAAGTGGAGTAGATAGCAGTTTAGTCTGATTAACCAACTATAGTTCCTCACACAAAGGCTGAAGTCCCGTAGACTATAGGAAGCTCGTCAATGAGGATCTGTGGTCTGATGACTCTCCTGTAGTTTGTGAAACTGGGGATCACTTTTGATGAGCCTTTCATGGTTCATCAGACATCTGTTCTCTTCTCATGAACCACAGGTCGTTCATCAGAGTGGAGCTGCAGCCTGTTCTAGATTTAACAGACCTTATCCATTTCCTGCCCCAGAACATCTTTCACACAAGTCTGCCAGGCCCCCACTTGATGTCTAGGAATGGATTCTTCAGGGGTGGGGAAGCTGGGATGGTGGCTAAGCCAGTTTAGGATTAGGGTTAGAGATGTTGGGATAGGAGATTAGGGAGTAGCCAAAGCACCAGCACCAGAGTGTCTTTGGTGCACCAGTGCCTTGGCACAGGGAGTCTGTGAGGCCCCAATGCTGATACCGTGCCTCACTAAGGCACTGGTGCATCAACACCGGCGGAGTCCCTGAAATTCCAGTGTTTTGGTGCTTGTACCCAGTCCTAAAATCCAGCCCTTCTTTCACCATTAGCCTTCCCTCTCTGCACATCCCAGTCCCCTTTCTGCTCGTATATTCCACAGGAACATTGCACAAGAGGAACTGTAAAGTAGCTTTAGTCCTAACACCTGCCAGATCTGTTAACACCTCTTCCATTGTATACTGCTATTTAAATTGAGCACTTACACCTGTTTCCTTATTATATAAATGTGACTTAACCCAGAAAAGCACTTTTCCTGGGGGTAGATGTGCCATCATCTAAGGAGGCACTAAGGCACCATGCAGCCATAAATACAATTTTTTTTTGAAAGATCCATAAAGCTGAGGTGCCGCCTCCTGGGATCACTCGGGAGTCCATAGCACTGTTTGCAAACGTAGGTCCTGATTCCAGTTTGGGCAATTCCAGTACATTTTGCCCAATGAAATTCCCCCTAGTAGTGTAGCACACGAAGAATTAAAGAATTCTTCGTGTGCTACACCACTAGGTAGCATTGCTGTGTTCTCTCACCAGTACTGCCATGTTCCACCCTGGAGATGGCTGTATTCCCATACACCAGGCCAGAGTGTGCTTATTCTTGCATGGGTGTGCAAGGGATAGAGGAGCGTGACTTCCCGCTTTGAACTCCCACCACACGTCGAGCAAGGCATAATGTAGTCCCTGCACTTTCCTGAGCTCCATCCTAGCACTCCCTGGCCAGGGCCCTGCCTCCTGTCCCCTCTCACAGGCCAGCAGAGCTGGCCAGACACGCAGGGGAAAGCCGGGGCAGGAACGGGGAATTCTGTCTGCTTAAGGCACCATGTCTCCTGGAGCTCTGAGTAAGACAGAGCTGCTCCACACCACCACCAGCGTGGGCTTGTGCCTCAAAGGAACAATCTGGCCCACAGGTTGCAGACAGCGCGTAAAGTGCTCAGGGATCCTACTAGCGGGAAGATGCCATTCAGACTTAAATAATTACCATTCAGATGGCAAAGCTTAGAAAGGTAGATGAAAGCCTGAGAACTTCATGCAAAATCCCTTCTTCCCCCTTCCTGGGCAATGAGGGGGAAATGGATCCCCACTATTTTGATTATTGGGGCTACAAATTGTACCCTTATTGTGGGCGAAAATGTAAAAAGTATGGAGAAGTTCACAAGCTGTTACAGTATAACCATGAAAATAGGTCAAGTGGTTTTCGGCGTGGAATGTTGTAACAAGTACAAAAGAGCCAGACAAAGAAGCTGGATTAGTCTAACCCCAAAAGGCCACACTGATATCATCTAAGGACTGTTGAAATTATGCTTGGTAAAGACAGAAGATTTGGAAGTTAATAGACCAATAGTGGTGTGATGGATATTAGACCTAACTGGTGGACAATATCATGAGGGAGAGGAACTATGATGTTCACTTTTTCCCCTTTTTGGGTTCCGAGAAAGAGACTTTGAAAAAAGACCCATACTGTTCAGATCAGTTCTGCTCAAATCTCCCTCTCGTTTCCCATCCCAGTTTGCATCCCACCTCATCCCCTGAACTGCCAGCAACTCATCTCAACTCATCTAAAGGACTTTCTTCCTGAGAGGAAGGCTGGATGATCTTCATCTTTTTCAAGGAACTTTGTTTTCACCTGTGACTGCACGGTGATGGCTACAGGGTAGCCATTAGCAGGACTGCATCTGCTCTTCTAGTCAGAACTGCAGTCTGGCTGTCCTGCTTCTCATGTAGAGCAGAAATAGCCTCACTCTGCTCAGCTCAGCACAGCTTACACTGGTCACGCTGTTGAAACTACCCGGGCACTCCAGCAACTATACGAGCACATATGCAATTGTGTTAATTTCTGCACCGTGGACTCATCTGGAGAAACTAGGATCTCCATGAATTCTCTCTTCCTGGGTGGTACTTAGTCCCAGTTGCCCTCATCTGATACAGATGCAGGAGACAGAGGCTCACTGGGCAGGACTGCTGTGCAGAAGGTCTGTCTGTCTGTCTGGACCACCCAGTGCTGAGGAGGCTGGAAGAGATGGTCCAAAGTTAGCTGCGGTCCCTGCCTTCAGGGTGGATAAAAATATATCTTTTTTTATTAAAAACTCAGATTTTTTATTTCAATTCAATAGAGGTTTATTTATTTATTTTTAAAAACAAACCTATTTAAAATTAAATGTGAAATTATGGCAATCTGTGTTAAGGCCCAAATTTGCTATGTTCCATTAAAATGATTCAAGTTAATTTTAAAAATAAAATAAAATTTAAATTAAATTTAAATTTAAAATTTGCTGCCAAATTTTAAAGAAAGCAAAATCACTGAAGTGGTGGAAGCCACTGGCTAACCAACTGGAACCAGAGTTTATTGAAGTGCTAAACCAGCCATTGACAGCAGTCATTTCTTCTTTAGGTGCAGAGAGAATATTTTCTCCATTTCAATTTATTCAACTAGTTCAGCTCAATGACTAGTAGATTCAAAGTTAAGAAACCAATGGGGAGTTACAAAAGCAAGAAGGCTTGTTTTCCTCTTCCAGTCTATGAATAAAAACTAGGTGTGAGGGGATGAGATCTACTAATTCTAAAATCTTGAAGAGCATCATGACCAGGAACAATCAGTTCAATTCACTGACTACAGATAATGCTTCTTTTCTATAGTCATTCAGTTAGTTTTAAATGCAAAACATGTTTTGATACATTTTTGATATGCTTTTTCTCCTTAGGTACAAAATATTTAAGGTCATTTCATTTAATTAGTTAAAAAAATTAAAAATACTAGCTTTTTGCATTTTAGTTGAATTTAAAGTTTTATCCAAATAGAGCTTGACACAAGCCACAAGTAAAAGAGTTAATCCTCATCTAGAATAGCGCCTGTCATCATTTTCTAACATAAATGTAAAAATTAAGAATCTGAATAAATGCAAGTTAAGCTACGTAATTGCTTAAATAAATGTGTTTCGATATAGGTATAGATATAGATATAGATAGGTATAGTGTAACCTCCTGGTTAGCAAAAAGAAATACCAAATTTAGCACAAAGGCTATATTTAGTTGTTAATCACCATGTTTTAATGGTTACCAACCAATGAGACTCAATCTTTCTTGAGGGACATAGCTGCAAAATACAACTGCAAAACAATATTAAAATCAATGACTCTCCCACCTATTAATGTACACAATGATTAAAATTAATGATTTCAATCACTTTCTTTTAAATGGATCCACGTTTCCCACATTCCTTCTTAGGGCCCTCTGCTTTACTTGTTCTTTCAGCACTACTGCTATTGGGGGTCCATCAGGAGATGGGCTTTGTTCTTCTAGGGCTTTGTCCTAAGTATGAGAAAAATATTATTAATCTCTCTGAACAGCATGGACCCTGTGGAGCTGAAACAGACCCATGGAGCTTGTTGGCAGCTGGGGCCCTTCAACCTGAGCTTTAGTGCCATGTGGTATCACAGAGATCATAAACTTCTTTTCACACCTCTGTCCTGGAAAAGCCAGGGGAGAATTCAGAGGGGCAGGGTAGTAGGTGGGCCTGATAAGTGAACTAGCATATGATTGCAGTGGGTGCTGAGTTTCAAGAACTTCAAACAGCACATGGGAGAAGTGACATCTTTGTGCCCATTAGTAAAACCTTATTCAAGTGACTGCGCACAGCAATACTAAACTGTGGTGTTTACACACCTCCACTGCGTTCTCTGGTGTGGTATGTACTGTAATTCTGACTTACAGTCTGGCCTCCTCTGCACTGGAGAGGTTGCCAGGCCTCCTTCATCCATTGTGACTTTGATAGAAATAATGGACTCTCATACCCATAACCCTGGAAGTAGCTGCACTACCCTGCATATGGCCCCGCTCTGTCAGTGCAATTTCATGCAGAATTCCCTTTGTTGTTTCTTGTGGCAACTTCCACTTTATGTTGGTGTCCTCTCCTGTGCCCACCCACCGCAGTCATTCTCATCCGCAGTTCCTCCTATTGCCTATCCTAGTCATCAACAGATTGCTCATGTGGCACCAGTATGGTACAGGTCACGCTTGCTCATGAACTCATCAGTGACATCAATCTCTGTGTTGGAAATATCCTGCCGCAAGCATGCCCCCTCTTCCTCTTCCAATGCCTTGCTGCTGACATCTCACTTCTGACCGGGATGTTGCCACTTCACCTTCTGCTGGGGAGTGGAAAGAGTGGGCAAAATGAAAAGGCCTACTTCAGGACCCTTCTACCTGGTTTTTGGCACCATGTGGTAATGAGCATATGACATCACCTCTTTGCCCACTGCCTAGCTCGCCCTGAAAGATGTTTCTCAAGATGCCTAGAGAGAGAGGAGCTTCCATTTTGAAATTTAAAGGTGGAACTGAAGCAACCTTCTCCTAGGCCATGCTATGACTGTTCTCTGTCTTCAGTAGTGATGCCTCAGCCCCCGCTCACAACTTTTCTGCCCCTCCTGACCACTAATCTGAAAGGAAAAATACAAGTTGGTGCCAAACTCAGACTGGCAGCTGGACTCTGCCAAAAGTTTTTGTCTAAGGTCCTGTAGAGAAAAAACTGCTCCTCCCTTGAAAATAAATTGACAAAGTGGTGCAAGGGACAGGGGGAAAAGGGGGAAAGCTCAGCACTCTGGGAAATGGTAGCGTTCACCTTCTGCATTCTGTGGGCAAAGTCATCGGTGGCTCCAGTCCCCAGGGAATTCCTTGCTTTCCACAGCCAAAGAAGGGGTTAAAAATAATCTGGAAATACAGCCAGGCACCCGGCAGCAGCAGCCCAGAGGGCAAGTGAGTGTTGTGCAGATGGTTACTGCTATCAAAGGGCCACTCAGTGCACTCGATGGCAAGCTGGGAACGTGCTGTTTTATTCAACAGCATCATAACAGAGTGGGGAGGAAAAACTCCCACCCACAAAACAAGAAGTAAAGGAGGGGTGGCGCATGGCTCAATCCCATAATACTCTGGAGAACCTAGTTAACCCTATCATGACCACTTTACTACAATTACAAATCCACCTTGAGTCAGGGGAGCTGCCTGTTGGCAATGGGGGCTAATATGTGGTGGTGGAGAGGAGAGAGGATGAGGAGGAGATGGGGGGAAGGGATGAAATCTGTGGGGCAAAGGAGCAGGGATAGGGTGAGGGCATGGAGACAGTTAGGCTTAGTTCAGCAACTTGTTGGTTGTTGCTCTTCATTTTCCCAGTCTCTGGGGTCGGGGGAAGGGGGAGTCTCATGAACCTCTTGAGCACCAAATGTTCCCAGGGCTATCACCAGCCCAAATGGCAGGGCTCTCCTGTTTCTCCTTTCCTTTTCATCGCTCTAGGATCTCTAGGTCCAGCATACATTTGCAGAGCTCAAGGTTGCCCCTTGACGTAGGTGGCGTGTGTTCAGAATATTGTGGAGACAGAATTCCCTCAGAGTTGCTTCTGCTGCTCTCTAGGGGTCCTTTATGCCTGAGAATTAAGGCAATGGATTGGGTCTGTGTATGCTAGGAATAGAGGGCTTTTTCCCCCACCCCTTTAAGTTTCTCCTATCCCGATCAGATCCTGTGCACAGGTAATGCAGCACAGAGGCAGAACTGACTCACCATTCTGTGTCTGGAGGATAAAGCTCAGCAGTCAGGGAACAGGGACACAGAGTGTGTTCAATCTCATTACCCCAGCCAACTGGACTTAGTAGGGCATCCACCGGGAAAGAGTTTCCTTTTTTGTCTCCAGCATTGTGTTGGGCAGTGAGAAAGTCCTTGTACAGGCCAGAGCTGCAACAGATGAAGATGGTGACAGACTGTGTAAGACAATTGTTTGAGGGTTGACATTGTTGCAGAGGGACTGACCTGCTTCCCACAGCTTAAAGTCCACTGTTCGGTTTGGCAGCCAGCGCTCACTTTGGGGCTTTCGTAAATGTCATATATTAAGCTTTTACATGTCCCCATTTCCTAACATCTACCTGGCTCTGGTATGCAAATACAGCTAGGTAATATATTGCCTAGAAATTTGGACCTTAGACCACTGAGCAGGGCAACAGTGAGGGACTTAGTAAATCTGGCCCTGAATCTTAACTTCATCACTGCTGATGCAAACATCTGTTTATTCAGCATCACATAGTAATAATTACTGTAGTGAAGAATATGGACCAAATTCAGTCCAGGCGCCAGACAGGGAACTCTGCTGAATTCTTGCTTGGCTCGATTAATTTTATGTGCTTCTGGGAGAAATCTCTGTCCTTGCTTTTTTCAAAATGGTAACATGAATTCGTTTACAAAATATACAGCATACTGCCAAGCAGAACATCTTAAGTACTGCCTCGGCTTCCCCCTCACAGAGCAAGATGTATCAGATGCCTCCCATGGCATAATTCCCCCCTTCCTCCTAAGAGCCTTCCTCAGGTCCTGAGTAGAGCTGGACAAAATTTTTGTGCGAAACCTTTTTTTCCTGAAGAATGTGGATTCAAGTGGACATGAATTCAGGTCAATTACTTGGGGGTGGGGGTGGGGGGGGGAGGATTCGTAAATGTCAAAACAGTTCGTTTCAGTATTTCCAAAGCAAACCGTTTCAGTTTGTCATTTTGGAAAAACATTTGGTTTGGGAATTTCCCACTATTTTATTATTTTTTTAAATCATTTTTTTACAGCCTCAAAAGCAAAACAAAATGTTCCTACTGATACCAAAGGAAACTTTTTTTTTGGACCTGCACCCAAACTCCGTATTCTGTATTCGGACATCCCTTGCCTTGAGATCGATACAAAGAAAGGGATTGGGAGGGGGTAGGGCTACTAATAGACTATGCATCATCTCCCACAGATTTTACTAATCCCTCTCCTGGGTAGCTTGTAGAGACTTTCTCTGCTCAAGGCTAGATTAACTTTAGTGCAGAGAGGGCCCCCTCCAAGTTAAAGAACCTCCCTGGAGAGGGATTCTAGGCACAGCTATTAGCAGGGAGAAGCCCTCATATCCCGGCCCTCCAATGGAGCCAAATGCTCCAGGAGTGGAAATGGAGGTGGTGTGAAGGCATTGGGTCCATATGGACAGCCTTCCTGTGCCCCTAACAGTTGTATTCATCATACATTTTGCGGGGTTTAGTATCCTTGTTGAAACATTTTTTAATAATCTCATAAAACCCCACCTGTAATCCCACGTGTGCTCCGGATTAACAGAGCCATGGGAGCAACAACAGCAGTCATCCAGTAAAAAGGCACTGAACTCTGTGGAATTTAAATGCACTAGAAAGAACCCTACAGTAAGGTAAAACACTGCTAGGGAAGCATTGGTTTAATTGTACCCTGGAGAAAAAAGAAGCATGGTATTGCTTCCTCAGCAGAATTTCACCTGACTGCACTGAAATCTGATAAATTCTCCACTTCCCACAGAGGGAATAGCAAAGAATTTAATGAGAAACACATTTGAACTGGACCTATAACTGTGAGATTACATGTTTGCTTATCTCTCTGTGGGATATAGAGAGATCCCTTCTTCTGTGTGCTGGGGGGCCTCTAGTCTAGTGGAATTAACCACATTGACTAGTAAATTAAAAGTAAAATTTCTTCAGACGCCTTCTGATATTCCAACAGAACAGTTTATACGGCTCACAAAATAACAAAGCAGACGTTGTGATGACAGTGGGTCCGATCTTACAACCCTTGCTCATGGGAGTAGTCCCACTGATCTGGGACTTCTTCAGGGCCCAGTATAACTCCTATTACAACCACTGGAAAGATTTCCCTTGATGACAAATCATGCCCAAGTTCCTATGGGCTGCAGGGTCAGAGCCTTTATTTCAGTGGACTGCACATGTGAGTAATGTAACTCATGTGCTTAAATGTTTGCAGCATCATAGCCTAACATGAGTTCTCTAGTACAGGGATAAAAGTTGTCCTTTATGCTATAAATAGGTGGCCCCTATAAATCAAGGTCTCTTAAATGGAATCCAACCATTGGCAACTATCCAATGGATTGATGAAGGGATGGAAATTTCACTGTGAGTAGAAACAGGCAAAACAGTCAATTTTCATTTGGTTTCAAAATCTATGTTTTGTTTTGTTCCACAAGTGTTGGTCAGTTTGTTCGGACTCAAAAGCTTATTAAGCAAAAGAGTTGTCACTTTGACAGTGAAACAGAATGGCTTATCTTAGAATGTGAGCTCCCTGGAGGAGAAACTGTCCTTGTGTTCTTTCTTTGTACCACGGTGCCCCCAGCCCTGATTGAGTTTTTTAGCTTTGTAGTCATGGAAATAATAATTATCTCCATTGGATTACTCACATGGGTAAAGTTATACACATGAGTGCTTGCAGGATGGGAGACCTAGTTGGTAACATTGGTGGTCCTTCTTGTGGCAGGATATGGGCTATCTCTGAAAGAATCCTAAATGTGTTCTTTTGCCAGGGACACAGAGATCTGTTTATTCTGGTAGCTGCTATTACTAAAATGTGACACTAAAGTTACAGCTGGATTTTGGATTTGTTATGAGGGGCAATACATAGATAAAAGAGAAGAGTGTTCTTTGTTGTACAAGCTGGGCTATCTGCAAAGATTCTTCCCTCAATGTAATTTTTTTAATTTGTGTTTTGTGATAGAAGACAATTACATGTAATAAAAAATTCTGACTATATTTTGTTTGTTATTATTCTATCAGTAAAGACAGTTCTGCTTATTGACATCAGACATAACCATCCACGTATTGTATGTGTAGGCCCTCTGGGTAATGAGGATTAGGAAGGTGTTGTATTATATATGTCTTCTGCAAATGTGTTCATTCAATTAGTTAATTTAGGTAGCCCTATGCTTCACTGAACATTAATTATATGTAATTGTGTATGGCTGGTAAACTGTAGATAAGAAGTGCAATTTGAATTTTTTAATTTTAGTTTAGCATTTGAAATTAATGAGCACGGGCGTGCATAACACATCTTTGTTGTTCCACTTTAACTTTGCTGTTGCTAATCAAGTTGAAATAAGTGTACAAGAGAAGTGATTGGGTTCTTTTGTCATCATCTAAAATATGTGGAGCATGTAGTACAAAAGGAGCATGTATCCCCATTTTGCCTCACTCTTTACTGTCAACAATATTCTCTCCTGCCAAACCCTTTAATAGAAACATGTGTAGTAGCTAATTTAGCAACATCCATTCTTCATATTCAATAAAAACGTTGTAGGATAGTTGACAGAAGAAAAGAGAAATTACACAACTATGTTTTAAAATTAAACACAGTTATACTTTATTATGGCAGCACCATCTCTTGTAGTATGTAGAGTGTATGCATGTGTGCAAAATCTCTTTATTCCCATTATTAAAAATAAAGACACTACATAGTATGCTAATATTTATACTGTGTTAAATGAAATGTTTGAGAAAAGGTCTTGAACTCAACTCGAAACAATGATGGATGAAAAGCCAAGCTTTTAAGGGAAATAATGTTTTGTATGAATATTGATTTTTTGGTAAAATATTTGAAAGTAGCACATGGCTTTGTTATTACTGATATGCAACTAAAATATGTTAGTACAGTTAATGTGGAAGTTTTGATTCGACTAATGCAAGCCATTGTAAAGTCTGTTAAGGCTTAATTGGTGATCAGTTTCAACTCTAGTATTTTTTGTACATACACAACACAGCTAGATCTGTGTGTATGTCCAAAATTCTTTTATATGCATATTTAGTTACTAGAAAAAATATAAATGAATAATTCTTGACATTTAAAATCTACACCACTCTACCATAGCTGGAAAAAATACTTTCAAAGGTTCAAGTAGCTATAATATTGTTTATTGCCACATTGCCATATTTAAGATCAAATAAAACATTTTTCAGTGTGGAGTGTATATTAATCAATTAAATAAATAAATCGTATAAATCATATGAGTTAAAACATTTGCAGAACTATCTTCCATTTGGAGTGATGATGAGCCAAATGCTCAGTTGGAGTAAATCAACATGGCTCCATTGAAGTCCATGGGAACGAGGCTGATTTACACCAGTTTAGGATCCAACCCAAAGAACCTAATTCTGCTTTTAGTTACACCCATGCACCCCATTTGGCCCACTGGTTAGTTATCAACAGCAACTCACACGTTCTCGGAATAGGACTGATTCCTGTAGCGCATGACCAGTCTTTAAATTCACAGCCCATCATTTTGTTACAAAAGGCAGATGCACTCTCAGGAATCATTTACCTTTGGAGTAGGAGTCTCAGGAGAGGGTTTTACTTGCTGAGTATAATGATGACAGCATTTGATAATAGGCCATGACATTGATGGCTGTTATCTGATACACCTATGGAATGGCTCTTGCCTCCCTTTGTTTCCCCTGAAAAGCAGCTCCATCCCTGTGGACCTATAATAGCAGGAATGCCACAGGGTCATGACAGAGGTATTTTAAACACAGACTTCGAAATGATAGTTTGATGGACAGAATAAGACTTATCCTTCCAGCTGTTCAAGAAAGAGTAGGAGTGGGGGACTGGAATCAGGGTCATTTGTAAATGAAGTGTTCCCCTCCATAAACTTGAAACTCATTATCTCCCTTGAATAAAAGAAAACCCTTCCCAAATTTAAAAAAAAAGAAAGGATTCAACATCATGGCACAAATTACAATGTACGGATTTCAGGGTAGCAGCCGTGTTAGTCTGTATCTGCAAAAAGAAAAAGGAGGACTTGTGGCACCTTAGAGGCTAACCAATTTATTTGAGCATACGCTTTCGTGAGCTACAGCTCGCTTCATCGGATGCATTGTTTTTTTTTTAAAGAGTTGAATTCTAAGAGGAGGGGAATCAAACTTTAAAAAAAAGACAGACTTGGATATACGAGTTTGAGGTACAATCAGAAGTAAAAAGTGCAGCAAAAAGAGAAGATGCAGGAAAAAAAATCCTTATCAATTATAACTTTGAACAAATTGCTCAGATGAACATGATTGTAAAAAATGTCATTAGTTAAAATAGTGAAAGTAAGAAAATATGTTCAATGTAGAGGTACCCTTTTGATGCTTCTGACAACCAAAATAAACAGAAGTTCATAAAATATTTTATCGACACCAAAAGTGTATTCTTTGGAAAGCAAAAAATTAAACTGATCCATCAGACATTGTTTCAAAATGTACAGTCCAGTCTCAATGCTTTGGAGAGTAGGAAAGTGAGAATGCTATTTAAGGCAAAAAACAAAAGCCTTTATGTTCATTTGACCTGAACCACTGCTTTCCTCCCTGGGGCCAGATGAAGAATTCCAGTTCAGTTAACACTCTTGACTATCAAAAAGCAATTTGGCTGGGGTCAAACTGAAACAAATGGGTATCTCCCTTTTGACCTCCTAATGCAGCTAAGTGTGATCAAGGCCCTGTCTGCCATTGTAAGCCAAGGACTCGCACACGCACGCAGCAGCTCCTGAGAAAAGTGTTCCTCTCTAACGATCAGTTTAACGGCTATCCAAAGCGAAACTTCAGCCTGTATTTAACAGTGTTGGGGTTCTTCCGAGGCACAGACAAAGAGACCTTTGGTTTTGCTGGGGTGGAGGCAGGTGACTTTTTCTTTTCAGGAACAGTGACGGTGAAAGACAGTTCCGGCTGCTCCGACTGTTTGAACCTTGGAAGGAAATGGGTGGAGATGTGCTGGGGTTTCACCCGGGGACTGCAGCCTCTTTTGGCTTTGCCCCTCTTGTTCAAAGCCACATACCATTCTCTCCCAGTCCTTTCGGTCCTGTAAACTGCCGAGGCATATGTGTTATAGCTGTTTTCTTGAAACCTCTCCCTGAACTTGCAGTCTTCTGTAAATTTGGCCTAGGAAAACAAACAAATAGAAGTCTACTGAAAGATTTTTGTTTTACCAGGTAAGAAAGGAGGTCCAACAATGTCAATATAGGTGCCTATAATTTAGACTCCTCAATTCTTATATAATTGCCTACTTGAGTGGCCTGATTTTCAAAAGTGAGGCGCACCCAACAACTCATTGATGCTGCTTGGGTGCTTAGCACTTTTGAAAATTGGGCTATTTATGTGTCTAAATGTAGGTTTAGGAGATTAACTTGAGGCACTCATTATTAAAAATCTTGGCTGGAGGTATCTATCATCTGCCTCAGGAGTAACCTTCCCATTCTGCTTCTCCGCTATCCTCCACCAAAAGGAAAAATGCCTCCTTGTCTCCTTTGCAGCAGCTCCTTCAATGAATATTGGCTTTTGCTCTTTGGTGTGTCTAATTTCCTGCCCTCACAAAAATTGCTTTCTGCTGCATTGCCACTTAATAATCCAGAATGACAATTTGCATGCAGCTTTTCATCGCTTCACTGCACATAGTCTTGATCACACCATTGTTTTAACGCTGGGTGTTTTGTTGTCGCTTGATAACCTTTAAAAATGCCTTTCAGTCAAAGAGCATTTTTCCTTGCAGAGTAATTGTCTTGGTTGTGCACCGATTCCCAGCGGACAGACTTCCATGGACTTCAGGCGCCAGGGATCAGGCCCCAGACTGTCAGAGTAAATCTGAACATCCCATTGAGAAACGAACCCTGCGCAATCTGAGAGGAAGGTCCACGGACGGCTCTGAATCCACATAGTGGCAAGAATGGGGTTGCATCTGTAAGGTGCCAGATACCTTTATACAATACCAGGTATAGCTATATAAAAGGTAATTAATAACCCTTTCTTTATTAATAAAAGGTAATTAATAATTAATAACAAGAAAATGATGTAATGGAAAATGTTACACTTCCGTGGAAATTAATCTGTTTTAGTGTATAATTCTAATACTACTCCGCGGAATATCCAGTCTCAGAGTGCCTCAGCTCACCTCCCATGTTGTTGATGTAAAGGCAGGTTCTGTTCCTTTCCAGAAAATAAACATATAAAGGAAATTGTAGGTGCTAAATCTTTTGCCAGAGGCACTAAGGACCAAATCCTCAAAAGTATTTAGGCTCCTCGCTCCCATTGAAATCAATGAGAGTTAGGCACCTAAATACCCCTGGCTTCCATTGACTTCAGTGGGCTTTGGATCAGCCCCTGGCTTTGACAGTTATCCCAAAAGAGTTTCTCTCTTGGGCTGAGACCTTGCAAAGATTTATGCATGTCCTTAATTTCACACACTGGGAATAGTTCCTGATGGGCGCATGTGGCCAAGGCACAAAAGTTAAGTATGTGCGTCTTTGCAGAATCAGGGCCTTCTAGAGCTGGGCAGAGATTTTCAAAGCAGATGGGAGGATTCAATCACCAACTCCCATTAAGTTGAGTGGCTAAATCCCCTAGTGAACTTTGAAAATATCAGCCCTAGTCTCAATAATTTTTCATGAGAACACTGAAACAAGTCCTTTCTTGCGTGTGTTAACAGAGTGCAGGAATAAGGCCAGTCAGTTCGTCAGCCATAAAAAGTGAGAAGTTGACGTTTTGCCATGGTCAGACATCAGGGCAGCTGTGAAATGTAAGCTAAGTAAATCTCCGCCTAGATGAAATCACAGGAGATCATAGTGCATTTTTCCTAATGGAAGGGCTGGATACTGAGATGTATGTATAAATACAAAAAGACAGAATAGGGCCTTAATAATCTTCAGACACACACCTTTAAGATTTTTATTTATTAATATTCTTAAGCAGCAGCCCTCCAGGAATTAGCCACTTCTCGAATCTAATGATGAGAGAGTTAATTGGTGTCCTGAGATCATCTAAAGTGATTTCTAAGTGCAATAAAGTTTGATTTCAAAGTAGATTATTCAAATCTATTTATTTTAAAAGGGATGCTGGGCTTTTTAACTTAAAAGTCTGATGCAGTGCAAAGCAAAAAGAAACAATGTTTTAGAATCAATTAGAAAATGGTCAGATTTGCTTGATATCGCATTATTAAACCCATATTTTGTTTAAAGGAGTTGAATTCTAGAATTCAAATGGCAATGTCCTTGACCTGTATTGCATCTTTTCCATAACAACTTCACTTTAATCTCCTTTAGGTCTTTGCTTGAAAGAAGAAAGAATTGTTTTAATTATGCATTTTTGCTTTCTCTGCCTTTTGTTATCCAACATGATGTGTTATACATAAATGAACATTCCTCTTACAGAAATAAAGGCTTGAGCTAAATTCCTAGCCACTCTCTAAAACACTGAATCCTGGAACCCTTACTTAGATGAGTAATCTGTTACCCTGAGAAGGATACAGCATTGAGATGGAAAAGAGACAAATCCACAAAGAGGAGGAGTTGTCCCCTGAAGATTTCTTTGTTGAGGTTGCTGTCTTTGCATGGATCTCTCCCAACACAGACAGTTATGGGGTTAGGGAACTTCAGGAGAAAAGAGGGACAGAGGGCCATGCGTTGGTTAATCCCAGAGGATACCAGTGGTAAATCCAAGTAAAACTCAATGCATCCTGGGACAGCACCAACTGCTGTGAAGAATCACTTCTGCTCTTGGCATACCCCTGGATGGGGATTTCTGGGTGCATCCACCAGCAAGGGAAGCCTGGCAGCATGGATCAGTTCCAAGGCACCTGGAAGCCACTGTGGAGACATGCGACTTCCACACTGCTAGTTCCTAGGGGGAGACAAACTGCACGCACCGGAGAGGCCCAGATTACCCATTGTCATAGTACAATCAGTGGGCTACCAGTGGTGTCTCAGAGGAGGACATGTCTACACTTCCCCACTTTGCATATTCAGAAGATGGAGCATGCCCTGCACCCCACAGAAAAGACCAGGGGGCCCATAAACACTGCTGGCAGGCTCCAGGGATCCATGCAGGAAGTCAGGGCTATCTGTGCAGAGGTCTTGACCCAGTGTCCCCCAGATTGCTGCCAACAGCTGCCACTGGGACTTCCGGGGAGGGGGCCTTAGAAAAGATAGCACTGCCTGCGGCTATCATCCTCCCCAGCGTTTCTCCACAGGGCTGGAGTAAGGGACAATATTCTCCCATGCTCACCATGCCCAGTATTGCTCTAACCACTCTCCCACAACCTCGATTCACCCGGCCTACCCAATCTCTATCCTCAGCCCTCCATATCCATGAATCATCCTCCCAGGGCTGGGAAAAGACAAGCACAGCCACCTGAGTAATACTGGCCATACTATCTTCTAGCTCTCTTTCTTTCTGGGATCAAATCCAAGTTGAAACCATAGAGGCATAGTGCAGACAAAACACTTATGGAAATCACTGTACTGCAGGACCCAGTCCTTACTTACCTGTGCTTTTAATTTAGTATTATTAATAAAATGGTATTTTATTGATTGCACTCAGAGTGTGTGGGTACTCGGAGACATTTTCCTGGGTTGTATTATCACCTGGTTATTTTTTTCTGGACACCAACTTAGTTCTGGCCTACTAGCACAATCCAAATTTTGTTACAGCTTTACTATTTCCAAGCAGGGGAGATCAAGGCTGGAGACATACATTACTGGGATTCTAACACTATCCTAACTTGAGTGATGGACCCCAAGAGAGTATAAAAGGTGGCTACATTCAGTACACCAGACATGTGTTCTGAAGGTCAGAGTCATTCTTTCTTTCTTTTTTTTCTTTTTTCTTTCTCTACTATAAGTCTGGCCATACAGGCTAGGACAAAGGAATTAAAAGTATTGATGCAATTGAGGGCACTGAAGCAGGTCCTCTGTTTCCTGCCAGGATCTGAATCAACGAAAAGAACAGGCCCTTTGTGTTTTGGGACATTACATTTGCTCAACTGCCTTTGGAATCAACGATGAGCGAACCCTTAGAACCTGAGGTTGAAATAGGGAGGCCTCTATCTGAATTTCATTTTCTTTTTATGAGTTGTTGCGAATATTTGGTGGATGCTTATTACTTACTAATACATGTATACACAGAGGTGTGCAAATTAAGCTTAAAATGGCTTCGTTCACTGTGAAGTTCAATAAATATATTAGAGTATGTGTCGGCGTGGCTAGAAGATCGTGGGCTCGAGAAGATACCCAACATTGACAATGCTGTACAGTATTAGGGGCAGGCTGCATAGCTAGAAGTTTTGCCCTTTGTCTGAATAATGAATCTGAAGAAATAAATCTGTCCTTTAGAAATCTGTTCAGTGGGAAATTAAAGATCTCGGGGGTCTGGGAGCTTTGGGAATCTCATTTGTCATTCCTTTGGAATTTCTTTGGAACTGCCAGGGGAACTGTGGTTCCCGGATAACACCTGGCCACCTTTTGGAAAAGAGAGTAAAGAATAACCCCAGTGCCCTGGACAACATTCTCTTTCTCAAAAAAGGAGCTTGCATTGTTCAAGGGTTTGGGCAAGCTATTGTCGCTGAGTCTATAATAGCTTTCACATTGAGCAATAATATATAATGACTTCACTATGGGCATCAAACTTTGATTTCAAAACTTTGGAAACACCTCTGGTATGAAAGGTTCTATCTACCCCCATGCATGCCCATCTAATCTGTCTGTCTGGTTCCTATAATGGCACCCACCATTGCTGCCTTTGAATGTCTCCTCAGAGGGGATGACTAGGGCTAGCTGAAAAATGGGAATTATTTTCTGTGAAACGTCTCACACAAATGTCATGTGAATTTTTTCACTGAACCTTCTGATTTTTTTGATGGCACAGCTAAAAACATGTTTCCATTCCAATCAAATGGGGTCAAAACAATTTTTTTTTCACTTTTTCATTCAAAATGAATGGTTCATTTGATTTTTCAGTTTTGTTTTGTTTCAATTTTCCTCCCTTTCACTCCCTTATTTTCCCTATTGCTCTCTCTCCCCCCTTTGGGAAATGTCCCTTTGATTTCAATAGGGACAGAGTGATGCCGAGCGCTTTTACAAGTCCCACTCTCCGCGTCCAACATGGCAAGAGAACAGACAAACAAACACATACTAAAATATTTCCAATCTGATTCTCTTTCCCCTGACAAACACATCAGGGTCAGATACAGCACTTGAATTGTTTGCCAGCTGCCCAGTGACTTTCAGTGTAACAGCACACGTCAATAGAGAGATTCAAAGTGGAGTCCACATACTTGAAGTGATTTTTGAAATCTGAACAAGAAAGCATTTGTGACACTGAAAAGCCATTGATGGGCCTGCAGTTCAGCAATGCAGTGAGCTGAAATACCAAGTCGTTTCCATAAATAAATGTATGGGAGTACAATGAGGATCTCATCAACAAAGAATAACAATGTTGCTAAGAAGGGGCTTTACCCAAGCAGATTGTCTTACAACTTTAAATCAGGGCAAAAAAAGGAAAACCCGATTTTCTGAAAAATGTTGAAGTTGTTTTCATTTTGCAGGGTTGGCAATTCACTGTTTTTTCTTTTTTGATTATAATTATTTTTCATGATTCTGCCCCACCCCCTCCCATTCCATTTTTCAAAAATTGAAATTTAAAAAATAAAACATTTTGCATTTTCAAAACCAGACGTTTTCAATTTTGAAAAGCAATATCTAACTAAAACATGTTCCATCTAAAAAGCTGCAACTGACTCTATTCAACTCTACGTATCATTTGGTCACTGAATGTTGGCACCTGTTCAGAAACTGTTCCATAGGAAATACAAATAGAACTATAGGGACAAGTCATAAAGTCAATTCAATTTTTAAATGAAATTCAATAGGAGATTTGCCTGAGTGAGGACTGAAGCATTTAGCCCATAATTATTAATTTAGAACAATTCTTAACAAAGGAAAATTACCTGAAACCCTGTAGGAAAATATTTCTGCATTTATGCTAATACCAAACCCTCTTTTGAGATCAAGACCAAACCAGAGCTCAGCCATTTAATGATAATAATGTTGAAACATCTAACTGAGGACTTAAAAATTAGAAAGAACCCATCTGTGCATGGAACTGATAATTGCTAGTTTTAATATTATTTCTGAATCCAGTTTCCTTAAAAATGAACCACTTTATAATTTAATTAAGTTGCCATCTAAAGAAAGAGGGCTAATTTAAAGCACTAAGCTCAGATAAGAGAAAACAGGTCCTAGAGAATTGGTTTAGAAGGACCCCAAATAATTGTAGGAATTACTTTTATCTACAGTTCGCTCAAAGTCATCGGAATGACTTTTATATCAAAGAGGTGCAGTGAGTGACAGGCGCAGGATTCGCTTTGTACTGTTTAAAACTCATTAGGCCAAGAAATAACTTTATCCTGCCAGGACAGGAAAGAACAACAGATGCTGTTTTTGCATTATCTGCATTATTTAGCCCAGCAATCTTTAGACATTTGGGTCAAGTTTCTACAAATTTGTTGCTTTCATCTGACTGAGGAATCATGTGTCCTAACCTTTCAGTCTGACCTGTCTAATTGGTGTCCATTTATAACACTGTGGGGGTTTTTTTGGTGACAATTAACCATATGCTGACAAGGGTTTAATTTAATTTCTGCTAATGCCGGGACATAAATCAAAACTTAAAACGGAATAATGAAGGTATTGGATGCCACTGAAAAGAACAGATTCTTAAGCATAATCTAGCCAGTAGTTACTTGACTGTCCTGAGATTTATACAAAAGTGTTATTTTCGACATCCTCTTAACATTGAAGCTGCAGTTAAGGAAAACCTATTATGGTAATTGTAGGTGCCTTTATCTTTCTTTTCTGAAGACTCTTCTTTTTACAAAGCACCTGTGTTTTACTTAAAGCAAAAGGCCATCCCTCTTAGAGAGGAATGGTTTTATTCAGCATATTTTTCCTAGAGCATGCTGAATTTTCCTATTGCATGATGATTAAATAAAAAGAGAATAATCATGTTTATGCCTGTAGGTGCTAGGCAGCCTATCTTATAAATGACAATAAAAACCAGGGCTTGATCTGTGCCTCAGGATGGAGTGTGGCATGCAGGCACTTGGTATTCCCCTTGAGGCAGCTGCTCTCAGCCAAGAGTTTGCCCCACCTTGTGATGCCAAGTGGTGATACCATTGCCATCTACTAAGGGAAGACCAGCTTTAAATTGTGGCCTCTGGATTAGCAGAACTCGTGGGTATTCTGGCTGTGGGAAGACCCTGGCTGGCCTGACACACTTTGGTCACTCTTACTCATGTTCAGTAATACCTTGCTCTGTCATCCTGCCGAAATCAATACATCTCCCCATGCAGTCAAGGACTTCTCAGTGGGAGTAATGGTGGCAGAGCAGTGGAGAAGGATGCTCCAGTGAGTATGGCACTAACGTAGGACTTTGGAGACCTGGATCTAAGTCCCTCCTCTGCCACAGACTTTCTGTGCAGCCTTGAACAAGTCATTTAGCCTCCTTGCGCCTCAGCTCCCCGTAGGTAAAATGGGGATAATCACACTCTCCGACCTCACAGGGGTAGTGGGAGAATAAATACATTAATGATGGTGAGGTGCTCAAACAGTACAGTGGTGGGAACCATATAAATACCTATGATATCCTGTAGTCCTCTGTAAAATGCAATGGCAAGCTCAAGGCACTGCTGCACCCTGTTGCTATTGTCTGCAGCAGCCCAGTGGTGAATCAGCTCCCAGCAGTCAGTTATTAATGTGTTTCTTCTTGCCTTTTCATTCAGTTCAGAGAGCACAGTGACAAAGAGTCAGATACAAAACATACGTTTCGCTTGATGCCCCCATCAGGCTTAAATGAAGGAGCTCTGCTGCTGTGAGCCCCACCTAGTTACCTTGCTAGAAGCCCTTACCAGTGGATTTGGTCTCCTTACAGCAGATGTGTCAGACTCATTTTGGGGAGAGGGTCAAATCTGATGAGCATACAGGTTTGGTTGATAAAGGTACTTGTGTTGATGTCAGGCACATAGATTTCTACAAGGCGTTTGACTTGGTACGACCAACATTTTGATTAAAAAACCAGAGCACTGTAAACTTAACATGGCACACATTAAATGGATTAAAAACTTCGGTCTCAAAATGTAATCATAAATGGGGAATCAACTGAGTTGGTGTGTTTCTAGTGGGGTCCCGCAGGGACTGGTTCTTGGTCCTACGCTATTTAACAGTTTTATCAGTGACCTGGGAGAAAACATCCCCGATGAAGTTTGCAGATAACACAAAACTATGGGGGAGTGGTAAATAATGGAGAGCACAGGTCACCAGTGCAGAGTGATCTGGATCACTTGGTAAACTGGGCACAAGCATATAATATACATTTTAATATGGCTAAATGTAAATGTGTACATCTAGGAACAAAGAATGTAGGCCACACTTATATGATGGGGGACACTATCCCGGGAAGCTGTAACGCTGAAAAAGATTTGGGGGTCATGGTGGATAATCAGCTGAACATAAGCTCCCAATGCAACGCTGTGGCCAAAAGGATAATGCGATCCTGGGATGCATAAACAGGGGAAGCTCGAGAAGGAGCTGAGAAGTTATTTTACGTCTGCATTTGGCACTGGTGCGACTGCTGCTGGAATCCTGTGTCCAGTGCTGGTGTTCGCAATTAAGAAGGATGTTGAAAAACTGGAGAGGGAGGGTTCTGAGAAAAGCCATGAGGATGAAAGGATTCGAAAACCTATCTTATAGTGATAGACTCAAGGAGCTTAATCTATCTAGTTTAACAAAGAGAAGGTTATGGGGTGATTTGATTATAGTCTGTAAGTACCTACATGGGGAACAGATATTTAATAATGGGCTCTTCAATCTAGCAGAGAAAGGTATAACATGATCCAATGGCTGGAAGCTGACGCTAGACAAATTCAGACTGGAAATAAGGCATACATTTTTTAACAGTGAGAGTAAATAACCATTGGAACAATTTATGAAGAGTTGTGGTGGATTCTCCATCTCTGACAATTTTTAAATCAAGATGGGATATTTTTCTAAGAATTATTTGGAGCAAGTTCTCTGGCCTGGGTTATACAAGAGGTCAGACTAGATGATCACAGTGATCCCTTCTGGCCTTGGAATCTCTGAATTTCATTTTTTAAATAATTGTCAGTTGAATGGGGTAAAATTTGAAGACTCCTTTCAATCCACTATGAATCTCCCACTGATTGTGATGGGAGATTTGTACATACAATGTGTTCTTTAGGTAAAAAACTACACTTGTAGTCATTATTGTTCTTTATTATTTGTTCGATACCTTGTCCTTGCAGTCAGTATTACTCAAAGGGAAAATCTGCTCCCTTTAAGATCACCATTACTTCTGCTCTAAGTGTCTCTTCTTTCTCTATCTTCTTCTGTATGCTTCTCTTCCTCTTCCCTGACTTTGTGTCTCTCCTTTTTTCTTCCCTCTGTATTTCCCTCCCTGCACTAACTCCCAATTCCCTTCTCTTCACTTGTAGGTTACACTCCCAACCCCATTCCAATTGCTAAAATAAGCAATGAAATGCTTAGACTGGCATTAGGTTTCAGAGTTAACAAATCAGTGAAATTAATGGGAGGCTGTGGGGGTTCAGACCTCTAAACATTTCAGGCTGTCTGCAGGCTCAGGCAGTGTAATTGGTTCTGTAACACTTGCTTTTTATTTGGGAGATTTTCTTCACAACCTTGAGAGCTAGAAACTTGCTTTTTGTTAAAATAAAAGCTTAGATTCTTCGGATTCTGGATTTACTATGTGGGTCACATAAATGCATCATCTAGGCTGAATCCAGATCACAGGTTGTTTGTATGACACCTGTGTGTTAAAGAAATTTTCTTTTTTTTAGGACTTACCCATTAGGATATATACATTTTAGGAAGTGTTATTTTTACATCAGCAGAGTAAATGTTATGATTTGTTACATTAATAAACATTCCCTTGTCCCCAATAATAGCAAAAGCAAAAAGGACAGAATATCCTTGATTTTTAAAAAGGTTATAGATATCTGGGAAAGCATATTGGAACCTATAGTATAACCAATATGTAGAAAAACAAAAGGGGAAAATATTTTTTTTAAATGAAATTAAATAGTCAAATGTTACTCTGATTTAAAAAATAGAAATAATGCTCTCACGTTGGGAGTCTGTATTTTGTTGAGATCTCACAGCTTACATTACTAGGGGCCTGATCCTGTAAGGTGCTGAGTGCCCTCAACTCTCATAGTTTTCACTGAAGTCGATGGAAATTAAGGTCACACGGCACATTGCAAAAGGGCAATCAGCAGAAATCATTGCTCCCATTGAAATCAGTAACAGTTTTGCCATTATATCCAGTGGGACAAGAGGGGCCGCTTAATACTTATGTGGCTGTATGAGGAATTTGGGAAAGTGGTAGAAGGAAGGGCTATGCGCACTTGTGTGCTGTATTCTGCAACAATCACTAGCCCCCAAATCAGGGACTAACGGTAAGGGGATTAGTGCATGGTGGCCCCAGGTAAAGAAAGCATCTAAGCACGAGGATAAGTTAAAGGGTGCGCTTAAGGTCAAACACATACTCCAGGTTAAAATACAGGCCCCTCAGTGACCTAGCTTTTCTGAATAGGGATACCTGCTGGAACTGGGGACATAGTATTTTCTCTTCTTTCCTTTTCTTTCTCCCTCTGCGTGGTATTACATGCTATTACAACTGGGATGTCTCCATTCCATCATATGCCCTCAGAGCAAACTGAGCTCAAGGGCCAAGTCTGCATCTTAATTTCCATCTGTTTCAACAAACATAGGATCTGACCCCAGTTCTGTGTCTCCTCATCTTTTGCTTAAGGAAACACATGGATAAAACTAACTGTGAAAATCTACTTCCTTTCTCTAATGAGAAGACATTATTGAACAAAGAGCCTACTGTTTTGAAGACAGAAATCTGATTGCCAAAAAAAAAAAATTCTTTGGTAAAAATGTAATAAATATTATCCAGAGCTTCCAATTTTTATATCTACCTGTCATCTAATTGTCTGTTTTTTACCTACCTATGGCTCCATCCTGAAAGGCACTCCTCATTGAGGTCATGGAGGTTGAGGGCACTCAGCACAGTACGCGGGTGCTGAGCACCTTACAGGATTGAGCCCCAGGAAAACTGCTTTTGCTACCGGGTACATGTGAAGTTGCCACAATGCCTTTAACAAACAATATATACTGGTAATTCAGTTTTTACTTACACTTGCATGGAGTTTTCCTTTTTTTGACATCGCTAAAAATTTGTTGCTGAAAACTCCTCGTATTCCTACAATCCCCTGAGACACAGCAAATATTTCCAAAATACCTAGGATGACAGAAATCCCAGAATAAATCACAATACTTTTCAGATCACTCTGACAAAAAGAAATCGTAGTTTCCTTTTGAAAAACCCCATCGTCCTTGGTTTACGCAATAATTTCACATTTGATTGTTTACTGCTTTGCTTATTGGAAATGTGCATTTATTTATATATGTCTTAAGATTGTTTTAAAACCTTAAGTCATCTTTCAGATGACTGACACATGATCATTAGAAATGCAGAGAATGTCTTTTGTTGGGTCCCGATCCCACAAAAACTTACGAATGTACGTAACCTTTAACATACGAGTAGTCCACTGATGTGACTGGGACTATTCATGTATATACTGTTAAGAATACGCATAAGTCTTTGTCGGATCAGGGCTAAATGCCCATACAATAGCCTATTTCTCTATTAAACTTAACAGACCTCTCTTCCTATGAACACACCAAAAAAAACCAACAAACTCTGTTCCGTTCAAAGTCGGCTATGACACAAACCAGCAGAGGCCAATCATTTCAACCATATGGCTCACTGACACTGTGTCACTGCCATCAAAGCAATTATTTGTATCCTGTTAGGAGACCTCTTGGCCAAATACATCTCAACTGTCCCTGGTTTTCGGTGATGTCCCTTATTTCAGACCCAAATTTCCCTCCAGTTCACACAAATTTAGTCTCTCACATTTATTGTTATAAAGGATTTGCACCAGAAATACAGGAGTAGAACTGATCTGCATTTTGGATGACACATTCTGATTCAGAGGAAGTGTAGTTACTTCGGAGCTGGAGACGCATGCATGAGGTCAAAATCTTTTTTTTTTTTTTTTTTGGCAGGGCTTATCGAGCTGGATAACATTAGTGTGTATTAGTGTGTCCATTCAAGACACCCTATTTGGGTATGTCTCTCATTTTAACATATGCAAAACTAGGGCGGATTAAATTTGGCTAAAGGGAAAAGCAGTGAAAATAAAGCATTTTAAATTTTGCCCCATTTTATCCAAAATGAAACCGTACCTCCTTACTTACTGGTATATTGCACTATGGAAACAAAGTTACAGCAAATATAATTATGCTAAAGGAATATATTCCATGTCTTCTTAAGATTCGTATGGGTCAGATTTTAATACACTTACTTACGTTGAGTAGAATCCTACTCAGCAAGCATTCCCACTGACTTCAATGGGATGTTTTGTGGAATAATACACTATTTAGTTTGACTAAGAATGGCAGAATCTGGCCCTAAGGGAATAAAATTTATTTTTCCCTTTCCCTATTGACTTCCATGGAACTACTCTGTCTGTCACCAGGGTATCTGAATTCCTTCTTTGAGTAAAGGATCAAGGTATATGGCCACATTTGGGCCTTTGAAAGCTGAGAGATATACTGGGCTCAATTCTTTTTCTACTGAAATCTCATGCTTGAGGACTTGGGCCCCAATTCAGCAAAGTACCTGAGCACATAGGGAATCCCATCACTAACTCAGCAAAACCATTAAGCGTGTGCTTATATCCCATTGAAGCCAACGAAATGTACAGATGGGTGTTCTGTTCATCCTATTCATAATATTGGGTGTCTCCAGGGAAATTTTGGACAGGCAGACAAGTGTAAAGTTTCAGGCCTATTCAGATTTATTTGAACCAAGAAATGGATCTCCTTCTTTGCAAAGCTTCAGGACATCGCTGATCTAACAACTTGACTCGGAATTGCGGGCACTGACCCTCGGACTCCTAATGGGCTTACAAACTATTAGAACTACTTCTTGAGGTGGAAGGCTCAGCCCTTAGGCTCATGACTCACTAGAACTTTTAACTGAGGCAGGGTATATCTACACTGCAATCAAGAGATGTGATTGCAGCACATGTAAACATCCCCAAGCTAGCAGCAAAGCCTTGGTGGCACCCACCCACTGAGGACCCTGAGTACACATTCGAGCAGCCAATGTCTATACTGCCATAGCTTCCCTGATATTGTTACTCGAGCTACCTTTGATCCAGCTAAATCTAGCTAGATCAAAGCTAGCTCAGGTATCTTTACATGTGCTGCAAACACACCACCTGATTGCAGTCTAGACATACCTTGAGTTTGTAACCAGGTATTGACATAACTGGCTTTAAATATTATTTGCATGTCTAGTAACCATGGCAGATATAACAGTGTTTGTCCTAGACTGGCATGTTTGGCATCCTGTAACCAGGCTGGCACACTGCTTTTTCACTTGGGACAAGACTCCCTGACTGTGTCTGTGTAACTTGTTCTCTTTCCTCCTAGCTGTGGTAGGACACCCCAGAATGCATTGCCCAATGTTGGTGCCACTCTGTGTGCATGTCACCCAGGTACCCAACCTCCTAGTAAGGAATTATAGGATTGCTGCCCATTCCCCAACCCTCACCCCCAGAAATCAGCTATATGAATATGGTTAGACAGCATAGGATGTCATACAAAAAAATTAGTAACTCCAGATCTGTGACTGATCTAGCTCCATCTTCCTGCAGTCTTCCCAAGGTCCTCACATTTCTTAATGTACTAGCATGGGGAATAGGCTTTGAGCTTTCCACCCCAGACAGGGATTTTCCTGTACAGGATAGAGATCCTTGCAATTTCATTAAAGGGCAGGGTTGGGCCCTGTGTGAGTTTTTTACCTAATGTATACAAAGTAATCAAAGGTTTAACTGTTTAATTGTAAATTCTGTTTTATTTCTGAGGTTAAAACAAGAACAACAATAATATTTCACCTCTAGTTCTCTCTATATAAATACATAAATGATGTGCTCAGGACTCACAATTTGGATCCAAATGTTGAATACTGCAAACTTTGGGGATGTTCAGATCTGGTGTTTTGATTGTGGTTCATCTGTAAAGTATATACCCCATACCTGAAACAATCCTCCCCTGCATCCTCTTTCCACTGAGAGGGAATAATTTATACACACATTTGCAAAACAGTAGTAGGGGAAATGCACCATGTGGTTGTTCCGGGCATGGAGAGCCCTTGCCAACTCTCACCAAAGTCAATGGTAGATTTAAATGGGAGTTGGTTTGAACCCCTGATGCCCATATTAAAGTTGCAAGACTGACGTTAGCCAGAGTACTTACCACAGAGTGTTTCTGTTGCCGCTTGACACACTGAAACAGTGTAATGCATACTGAGTAATGGATTGGGTCATTCATTGTCTCTTCAAGCATCTGGAGAGTGGAGAACTATAGGAGATATTATTTGGAATGGCATCCCAGAGAGCCACAAAGTAACCATGAAGTGTGCACTTGACATTGCATTGCAATGTTTGCTTCATTGCTTTGCCTGAATACGTGATGACATTGTGTTGTGAGGATGCAATGTCACAGGCCAAACAAAGAGAGGTCAGGATGCCCTCCCAGGACTTTGTGGCTTTCTAGGCTGACTAAGTGCTCTGCAAAGACATCACTGTTATAGAATGTCAAAAGTAGATATACTGACCTCAGTGAGATTTTTTTTTATTTGTTAGTGCTCTTTTTTTGTTTGCTCAGCTCCAGATTAAAAAAGGGATTGCTTTAAAATACTTATAAGCACACAACAATTTTTGTGCATTGGGGCTTTTTGTTGTTTTAATTACAATGAACTTGGTTCACTCCTGCTGGGTCAGAAGGTTGGAATTTGATTCCTTCTGTGCCAGGACTGACCAGTTCATTTGAGACGGAGGAGAAGTTATCTCGAGAGCAAGGTGCTGGAATCTGGCAGGGGAAGGAAGTTTTAATTCAGAGCCATATCTCCGCAGGAACCCACCAGCTATCCTGGAAATGGACTGGATCAGTTCTCCTGAGCATCCTAACCATGTTCCCTCTCTGCCCAGCACCATCCACTATTTGGTTGGGACAACCCGCTCTGGGTCCCCTGGAGAGTGGAGGTTTTAGTCCCCATGTATTTCTGTGATCTCCTCATTCTCCTTTTCAGGTGGACTTTCATAGAATCATAGAATATCAGGGTTGGAAGGGACCTCAGGAGGTCATCTAGTCCAACCTCCTGCTCAAAGCAGGACCAATCCTCAATTAAATCATCCCAGCCAGGGCTTTGTCATGCCTGACCTTAAAAACTTCTAAGGAAGGAGATTCTACCACCTCCCTAGGTAACGCATTCCAGTGTTTCACCACCCTCTTAGTGAAAAAGTTCTTCCTAATATCCAACCTAAACCTCCCCCACTGCAACTTGAGTTGCATTACTCCTCGTTCTGTCCTCTTCTACCACTGAGAATAGTCTAGAACCATCCTCTCTGGAACCACCTCTCAGGTAGTTGAAAGCAGCTATCAAATCCCCCCTCATTCTTCTCTTCTGCAGACTAAACAATCCCAGTTCCCTCAGCCTCTCCTCATAAGTCATGTGTTCCAGACCCCTAATCATTTGTGTTGCCCTTCGCTGGACTCTCTTCAATTTATCCACATCCTTCTTGTAGTGTGGGGCCCAAAACTGGACACAGTACTCCAGATGAGGACTCACCAATGTCGAATAGAGGGGAACGATCACGTCCCTCAATCTGCTCGCTATGCCCCTACTTATACATCCCAAAATGCCATTGGCCTTCTTGGCAACAAGGGCACACTGCTGACTCATGTCCAGTTTCTCGTCCACTATCACCCCTAGGTCCTTTTCTGCAGAACTGCTGCCTAGCCATTCGGTCCCTAATCTGTAGCTGTGCATTGGGTTCTTCCGTCCTAAGTGCAGGACCCTGCACTTATCCTTATTGAACCTCATCAGATTTCTTTTGGCCCAATCCTCCAATTTGTCTAGGTCCCTCTGTATCCTATCCCTGCCCTCCAGCGTATCTACCACTCCTCCCAGTTTAGTATCATCTGCAAATTTGCTGAGAGTGCAATCCACACCATCCTCCAGATCATTTATGAAGATATTGAACAAAACCGGCCCCAGGACCGACCCCTGGGGCACTCCACTTGACACCGGCTGCCAACTAGACATGGAGCCATTGATCACTACCCGTTGAGCCCGACAATCTAGCCAACTTTCTACCCACCTTATAGTGCATTCATCCAGCCCGTACTTCTTTAACTTGCTGACAAGAATACTGTGGGAGACCGTGTCAAAAGCTTTGCTAAAGTCAAGATACAATACATCCACTGCTTTCCTTTCATCCACAGAACCAGTAATCTCATCATAGAAGGCGATTAGATTAGTCAGGCATGACCTTCCCTTGGTGAATCCATGCTGACTGTTCCTGATCACTTTCCTCTCATGTAAGTGCTTCAGGATTGATTCTTTGAGGACCTGCTCCATGATTTTTCCAGGGACTGAGGTGAGGCTGACTGGCCTGTAGTTCCCAGGATCCTCCTTCTTCCCTTTTTTAAAGATTGGCACTACATTAGCCTTTTTCCAGTCATCCGGGACTTCCCCCGTTCGCCACGAGTTTTCAAAGATAAGAAAGGAATTCTTTCTCCACAAGAAAGGAATTACAGCCCAGGTTTCCCTTTAAGTGAATTGAGCTGTCTATATATTAACAAACCAAAATACATATGTATGTATAAAAGCAAATGGGTATATATACTATTTGGACCTAATTCTGCACTTATTAACACTAGTGTAAATCAAGAATAACACCATTGATGTCAATGGACATACAACTGTGTAAAAGCGATGTAAGTTGGAGGAGAATCAGGCCCTTTATTTTCATTATATCAATAATATTTCCTTTTTTCTGTTCTACATCTATACACCCTCTATTATTTTGGCTGTTGAAAATTTATGAGACTGTAACTTTTCAGCTTGGTGTACACAGATTTTTCATACACATACATAAAAAATGTAATCTATAGACATTTACTGAACTGGTAAAAAAACATATGTTTTTTTTCAGATTTCCTTTTCCCTTCCCAAAACTTGGAGCAAAACCAGGAGATTAGTTCTTGATGTCAGCTGACATTTTTATGCCCATTTTTTAAGAACAAAAAATATTAAAAACAAACACCAGAAAATATACAATTTTTATGAGTTTTTCATGCAATATGGTACAAAATGAAGCCCATATTTGCCCTGTATCCATGATTTCAACGCCTAATGACAATGGGCGTTCTGTTTATCAATTAAGGGATTAATTTGATCCTTACTGTATATTAATTCAACTATGCCGGGGCGGGCAAACTTTTTGGCCTGAGGGCCATATCAGGTTTTTGAAATTGTATGGAGGGCCGCTTAGGGGAGGCTGTGCCTCCCAAAACAGCCAGGCATGGCCTGGCCCCCACCCCATATCCGACTCCCCCTGCTTCTCACCCCGGATGGCCCCCCCAGGACTCCTGCCCCATCCAACCATGCCCTGTTCCCTGTCGGCCCCCCCAGGACCCCTGCCCCATCCACACACACCCCTGCTCCCTGTTCCCTGATCGTCCCTGGAACTTCTACCCCTGACTGCCCCCCGTTGCCCCATCCAACCCCTCCTCTCATTCCTGACTGCCCCCCCTGGGACCCCTGCCCCATCCAATCACCCCTTCTCCATGACTGCCCCCGGAACCCCTGTCCCTGTCTGCCCCCCGCCACCCCACCCAACCCCCTCTCCTTCCTGACTGCCCCCTGGGACTCCTGCCCCCATTCAACCCCCCTGTTCCCCGCCCTCTGACCGCCCCGACCCCTATCCAGACCCCCACCCCCTGACCACCACCCCGAACTCCCCTGCCCTCTCTCCAGCCCCCTGCTCCCTGGCCCTTTCCCACGCTGCCTGGAGCACTGATGGCTGGCAGTCCTACAGCTGAACTGCCCAGAGCACCAGGACAGGCAGCCGTGCCGCCCGGCTGGAGCCAGCCACCCCACCACGCAGCATGGAGCACCGGGTCAGGCCGGGTTCTGCAGCTGCGCTGCCCAGCAAGAGCTCGCAGCCCCGCCGCCCAGAGCATGGCATTGCGGGGGAGGGGAAACAGCAGGGGAGGTGCCGGGGGCAAGCCTTCCGGGCCAGGAGCTCAGGGGCCGGGCAGGAGGATCCCGCTGGCCGGATGTGGCCCGCAGGCCGTAGTTTGCCCACTTCTGAACTATGCCAATTATTCTTAAAATGATTAGGATATTTCACTTTAAAGGCATACGAGGCCAGAGGCCCCCATACAACTTCTACCTTCAAAGGTCACTTCAGATGGACCAAAACTTGCTATCCTTAATTCAATTAATTGAATCAGAATTTGCCCCAAGACAAGGTGGGCCTTATTCTGATCTCACTTGCACTGGTGTAAATCAGGAGTGACTCCACTAAGTCAATAGTTACTTCAGTTTCAAACTGGCATAAATAATCAGAATCTGACCCCCCGAAACAGGCAAGCTTGACAATTCATTTTATATAAGATCATAATTCTCTAAAAGCCTAATCAATAGTTTCACTGTGCAAAGAGCCACTGAATGTATCGATCAGCAACCCTGCTGATCGCACTGTAATCGGTGCCAGAAGAAGTTATATAAACTACATAATGGTGCAATACTGATAATAGTGTATTGTATTGTACATAAATAAATGTGAGGAACATGCTATGCTTGCCACCACGCCTTTCTGATTAAGAGAGAACTTTGCCCATGGCAATATTCTGGTTACAATGTGCTTTTAAAAATGAACAAAATAAACCCATTTTTATAAAGCTATTTTAGATATCATAAATGGTCCCATCTGATCCTGCAATCCCCTAGTATACACATCTCTTTTTTATTTCAGTGAGAGTTCTGGTAGACAAGAAAAATACAAGATTGGGCCTTTGAGATTTGATTGAACCCACATCAACAAGGATATTCAGATTTAAGGACAGAGTAGTTCTGTATCAGAAGCATGTTCAGACAGTACCTGTCCCATCCTTAACCTTTTTCAGCCTCAGAACATGAGAACAGGTTTCAGAGTGGTAGCCATGTTAGTCTGTATCAGCAAAAACAACGAGGAGTCCTTCTGGCATCTTAGAGACTAACAAATGTATTTGGGCATAAGCTTTCATGGGCTACAACCCACTTCATCAGATGCATGGAGTGGAAAATACAGGAGGCAGGTATAAATGCAGAACACAAGAAAAGATGGGAGTTGCCTTACCAAGTGGGGGGTCAGTGCTAATGAGGCCAATTCAATTAGAGTGGTTGTGGCCCATTCCCAACAGTTGACAAGAAGGTGTGAGTATCAACAGAGGGAAAATTATTTTTTGTTGTGACCCAGCCACTCCCACTCTTTATTCAGGCCTAATTTGATGGTGTCAAGTTTGCAAATTAATTCCAGTTCTTCAGTTTCTCATTGAAGTCAGTTTTTGAATTTTTTTCTGGTTGAAGAATGGCCACTTTTAAGCCTGTTATTGAGTGTCCAGGGAGATAGAAGTGCTCTCCTACTGGTTTTAAATGTTACAATTCTTGATGTCTGATTTGTGTCCATTTATTCTTTTGCATAGAGACTGTCTGGTTTGGCCAATGTACATGGAGAGGGGCACTGATCCCACACTTGGTTAGGCAACTCCCATCTTTTCATGTGCTGTATATTTATACCTGCCTACTGTATTTTCCACTCCATGCATCTGATGAAGTGGGTTATAGCCCACGAAAGCTTATTACCAAATAAATTTGTCTCTAAGGTGCCACAAGGACTCCTCATTGTTTTTGCTAACATGAGAAGTTATTTGCATGCTGCTGTTTGAAACAGACAGTTTTTGAGCCAAAAAACCAGCCATATGCTGCCTTCAGTCCATTGTTTTTCTTCTATGTAGGAACTGTGCTGTGGACCAGAGATAGCGTGTAGCCTAGTGAATGGAAGCAATTGCCAATCTCATAGGTGGCAACCAGTGCAGATTTGTAGCCATAATGTAACAAACTGGAGACAGGACCAGATCACCACTTCCCATGACAAAAACCCACAGAAGAAGGTTAAGAGGGGAAATAAACTCTGTGCAAGGGACATAGAACAAGCTGTGGTTCCACCTCCCAAGCCTCATGATCCACAGGCGGCATTGACACTGAGACCCTGTGCCTCCATTTGGCTCTGGGGTTCAGATCCTCCATGGTATTTAGGCTCCTAATTTTTATTGATATCAATGGAAGTTAGGAGCCTAAATACCTTTGAGAATCGAGGTGTGGGTCCCCAGTGCTGCCCCACCACTTCCTGGCCACACAGCTCTGTTGGAGCCTCTTTGCAGGAGCCTCCTCTGCTGCACCTGCTCTTGGGCATCACTAACATGGAGAGGTTTGTGAAGTAAATACAACCTCTGCTTGTATTCACCTTCCCCTTGTGTTTGTGCAGGATATGTGGGTTAACAAGGCGCACTTCCCCACAAGCCACCTGGTCCCGCCCAGCCAATGCCTAGAAACACAGGAGTTAGATCAAACCAGTGATTCATTGAGTCTGATATTCTGTCTCTGACATTAGCTAATACCATGTGCTTCCAATGAAGCTGAAACAACCCAGTAATGCTCAGATGGGAATCTGCTTCCTATATCTCATCAGTTAGTGGGTGATTTATGCCTGATATGGTATGTTGCTGATTTTAAAAAATGTATTTAACCTACCAGCGGTCACTGTGCATGTACTCATTATCCATATAAACATCTTAGCCTCTCCTGAATCCTACTAAACTCTTAGGTGGAGATTTTCAGAAGTCTCTAGTGATATTGTGTACCTCAAGTTTTGGGTGCCCACCTTGAGATACCTCAGAGGGGATGGGTGTTCAGCATTTATTGAAAATCCGACCTCTTTCAAGTGTCTCAAGTTGGGCACTCAATATCACCTGTCACTTTTGAAACTTTTGGCCTCAGTGATGTGTTGTGGCAATGAACTCCACCGATTAATTAGTCACTGTTTTTAAAACCAATTCTTTTCATCAATTGTAAATTTGTCACCTTTCTGTCTCATTGAATATTGCCTTGTTCTTGAATTCTCCGAAGAGATAGATAAGAGCACCTGATCATTGGTTATTTTGTGTACTTCTATAATGCTGCCTCTTAGGGCCTCATCCTAACAACTGCTCTATGTGAGTGAACCCCTGTGTCCTTGGGGAGCCCTAACGTCCACCCACAGGGAAAAACTTTCAAGACTAAGGTCCTTCTGATTTCCGCCCTAAACTAAATGATATCAGTCTTTTCAATCTCCCCTCATAAAAAAGTCTCTGATCGTTTGTTGTTTCTCTCTGAACCCTTTCTGTTTCCACTACTCCTTTCTTAATATGGTGTGACCAGAACTGAACACAATATTCCAAGTGAGGGCAGAACATCAATTTATAAAATGGTGTTATAATATTTTCAGTATTATTTTCTATCCCATTCTTCATCCATTTGTACTTTTTGTTTCCTTTTTAGAACACCGCTGCACATTTAGCTGAGGTTTTCATCGGGCTGCCCACAATAACATCCAGGTCTTTTTTCTGGAGTGGTTACACTGAATTCAGAACCCAGAAAGGCTCAAACCATTCCTTGCAATATGCATTATCTTGCCTTTGTCAACACTGTCTTTCATATGACCCATTAATCTAGATGTATACGGTCCTGCTGAAGTTCCTCAGAATCTTCTGTAGTCTTGATCATTCAAATAATTTAGAGTCAGCTGAAAAACTTGCCACTTTGCTGTCCACCTGTAGCAGGGCAGTTACCCCACTCCTGTGAAAGGCTAGGCTGATTGGGGAAGCAGCCACAGCTGGGGCCATGCCTCAATCAGGCCACAGCTGGCCCTATAAAAGGGCTGTGAGCCAGGAGCTGAGTGAGTCTTTCTCTAGCTCTGGAGAGAGAAGGGTATCTGAGGTAGAGTTGTGCTGGGGAAAAGGCAAAAGGAGCTGGGGAGCTCCAGCCTGGTAATTCCCCAGGCTGCAGGCCTTGTGCAAGGCCTAAAGAAGGTATTGGGGCTACAGAGGTGCAGCCTGGGAATAGGCAGAGGCAGCTGGTCCTAACCCCTTACCAATGATGAGTGGCCATTACACTGCAGTCTGTCCCAGTGAGTGGGGGTTAGATGATGACTGGCAGTAGCCACTGAGGCAAGGTGGGGATAGAGAATTGGGGGTTCTCCAGGGAGGGGCAACCCAGGATGTGGGGACTGCTGGGAGCAGAACTCCAGGGTCCGGGAAAGACATGAGGCCAAAGACAGGCGAGTCAGCAGAGGTTGCTCCAAGCTGGAATCAAGCTAATTCCCAGGATAACCAGCAGGAGGTGCCACACCAGTGAGTCATCGCTGCGCTACACCACCCCTCTTCCAGTTCTCTAATGAATATATTAAACAACGCCTTTGGGGCAGCCTCTATTAACCTTTTGCCATGTTCAAAACTGATCCCTATTTCTTGTCTCTTGGCCAGTTTTTAATGCGCGGCAGTACTTTTCCTTTCACCCCATGTTGATTAAGTTTTCTTGACTTCTTCTTGTGAGGGATTCATTCCCTTGGTTCAGACCTTCCCCACTTAGAGATCTTAGAACCCTCCTCCCCTGGGTGACTGAGAAGGTGGGAATGTGGCTGTGGAAGTAGCTTACAGCCCCTATTCCACCTGAGAAGAGTGAGATCTCTGCACAGGGGCCCTTCTCTGTTCATGGATCCTTTGCAGTTATTTGGCAAGTCTATGGACCTTTACTTTTTGTGTGACCAACCTTGTCTGTGGAATGCCTCAGAAATTCACCACCCTCTTCTTGCATCCCCCATGGTGCTTCAGGAAAACACACTGGATCTTGGAACTTCCCTGATGAAGAATTCTGATGATGAGCTTCAGTCACTCAAAATATCCCTTTGGCCATGAGTGTCTCAGATGCTCTCCTATATTGCAGCTTGTGCAATGAAGCTTCAGTTATGGGTAAGGCTACATTTATGTCACAGAGGTCATGGAAGTCAACGAATCCGTGACTTCCAGCGACCTCCATGACATTGTCTGCTTCAGCCCCAGGGGCTGCAGGACTGGAGCTTGCAGCCAGCGTCCAGCAGGACCCTGGTAGGGTTCCGGCAACAGCAGCGATAGGCAACAGGGGGTCCCCTGCAAGGTTCCAGGGGCAGGTGACAGATTCCTGAGGGGGCCCTCCTCAGGGTTCCAGTGATGGAAACAGCCTCATGCAGGGGAAAGGAAGAGGGATGCCTCGGGCAAGCAGCTGGGGGTGTCCCCTTTTCTCTTTGGGAAATATGGTCACCCTGCAGCTCCCAGCCACCATTGGCAGAGGGGGACCCACTGCAGCTTCCACCTGCCGTGGCCAGAGGGGGAACCCGACAGCTCCCAGCCACCACGGTGGCAGGGGAAACCATGGAGCCGCAGCAGCAAAAGTCACAGACTGATCACAGATTCTGTGAATTTTTGTTTATTGCCCGTGACCTGTCCATGACTTTTACTAAAATAACCATGACAAAATCTTAGCCTTATTTATGGGTGCAAGGGAACATGTTCCAAGTCTTAATCAAATCATTTAAAAGATGATCCTGTCTTGGTAAGAAGCAACAGAACAAACAAGGCTGAACTCCAGAGAATACTATTTGCAGTTGGTATATTATGTCCAGTGAAGGAAATTAGAGATTCCATTTGTCTAAGCATCGATCTAAGATGTATTGCAGGGGCTATAGAGGGGTTGTATATGTATGCATGGGTCAAACACTGATGCTGGTACACCTTTTCCACCTGTGCAGGAAGGGGGGATTGCAGAGGAAGAGTGGGTGATGACAGGAAAGAGAAGGATTCACACTTCTACATGCTCCCTGCCACACATGAGAGCCTGGGGAAGCAACTTGGCCACTAGGCTGGTGGGTCTGTGAATCAAGAGAAGGGGAGGAAGAAAAACATGCTTTGGAGGGTACTAAAGAGTGGCTGGTTACCCATGTGGATATCCACATGGAATTAATGCTGATCCTGGCAGCACTAATTTCCACTCTGCACCTGCACCCCTTTTGGTGATTTTGCACAACTGTAGGCAGGACAGCCAATGGCAACATGACTCCTGGAGTACCTATGTTCCCAGGAGGACAGGAAGGTTGGACAGAACTGTGGATAGATAGTTCCTCTGCTGGCTGAGTGCTTCTTTCCCCACTGATTCTGAGAATCAATGGGTTCAGATGCCTCATTTCCCCACCCACCTCCTCTGGAACCTCCAACACTGTCTCCTCAAGAGGTGCATTAGCTGGAAACTCTGAGTTGAAACAGAGCTAATAATTTCACCTACCGGCAGATCCACACACCAATGCCTGGAAAAGATTAAAGGGACAGACACTATAAGTTTGGCTTTCCTGGTCATGCATACAACCGTCTATGTTTTGTGAATGAGCCTCTAAAATGGAGCCCTCGGTAAAGTGCAATAACTATATTTTTAAAAATGTGATAAGTTAAGGACAGAATATGAGACGTTATCACAGTTTTTAGTACAGTTCTACTATTAATTAGTGCAACATTATCCTTTCTTTTAGGAAGAATTACACTGAATGTGAATAGAATGTGAGGCAATCAGCTATGCCCAGGTGGAGCCCTGTGCCTGCATAGAACTGATTGCATGATCAGGGCCTAAATTATTCCCTATGGGCCAGATTCTGTAAGTGCTCTGTGGGCAGAACTCCCACTTGAATTCACCAGCATTCCACATCCAGAGGTGATACAGAACCACACCCTATGTTTTTAATGTTCTTTTTAAAGCACCACCAGCTCTTTCTGCCATTTTGATTTCCAAGACTAGGACATTTGCGCAGTAATAGTAAGACCTGAACAGCAGTCAAAGCCAATAACAGCAAGACCGGAGCTCCTCTAGGAGGACTGGCATTTCTTCTGAGTTTTAGGTTTAAACAAAAGTATCATGTTGCTTCACTCAAACAATACAAAACATAAAAAAGGGAAGAATGACAAAGTTACAAGTAGGCAGTTCTGAAAGACAGGACAGAAAGTCACGCATCTGTTCAGAGTCTAAGTGGCAGTGTGGTCTAGTGGTTTGAGCATGGGAATAGATGTCAGGAACTCCTAAAGTCTAATAGTGACTGCCACTGGCTTGTGATGTAGGGGTGGACAAATCATCTGGGGTGTGATGATCAAAAGAGTTCAGTTTTCATTGACTTCAATGGGAGCAGAGCTAAGGCAGTGCAGAGTGCTTTTGAAAATCTCATGCTTCATTTTCAGAGGTCAGTGGCAATTGTGAGTGCTCAGGACGTCAACTGGAGTTGCTAGGGCTATTAAACTTTCCACCTCAATTTTCTCATCTCTAAAATGAGACTAATATTTGCTTCGTCACGTGGCTGTTTGGAGGATTAATGAGTTGAAATGGGGTTCTAGTCTGAAAAGTGACTATCAAGATGACATTGATGGGTTCTGGGTTTGTTGTCTCTTAGTTATTTCCATATCAAATGTGTACTGTTCACTATTAAAATGATGTTTTCTCTTACTATGAGCCCTGCAGATGGAACCTAGGAACCAGAAATCAAAGTGGCTTCTTTCCCTCTTGTTTACAGTCATCTGTAACAGAGGTTCTGGCAGCAAAATTCTTCCCTTAGTGATACCCGTGCAACCAGGTTGTCTTCCAGGTCTGCCTGTGGTGACAAGTGTGTAACACCATTGCTTTCACTCTGGTTGCATAGATGTAACTGATTGAAACCTAGAGCACAATTCTGTTGCTGATGCACTTGTAGAGAAATAGAGCACAATTCCCTCTGGTTTAGCTGTCCGAGGCTAACAAGGACACACACTTCTTTAGTTACAATTTTGAATATAGGAGGAGAGCAGATCTGTTGAGTAAGAAGGTAATATTTTACCTAGTCATTTTTTAAAGGACATTTTGAATACCCTTTAGTGCTTTGAAAATGCAAAGGACTATCTATACATGTGCTAGGTATTACTAAATCCTACATTATCTAATTTCTTTTTTAATGATCTGCATGAAGGGGTAAACAGTGTTCTTATGAAAATAACAGATGAATTGGGTGAAACTGTAAACACCAGTAAAGACAGAGGGAGAATAATACCAAGAGACATAAAGAGATTCACCTAGGGAAAAGGTAAACTGTTACAGCTGTGGGGAAAGAATCCAAAATAGGCAATCAGGTGGAGAGAGACATAAAATGAAATCAAGAGACTGAAAAATTTAGAATGAGTAACAGCAACTAAATAAATGAAATCCTGACCAGAAAATGTATTGGACTCTAGGAAAGTCTCAGGAAAAGTGATGGGAGCCGTAGGTGGTCTTTATCATACGCGGTCCACCATGCCTTAATTCTACTCCCATTAAAATCAAGGGAAGTTTCACCAGTGATTTCAATGGGAGCAGTTAGTTATTTTGAAAATCCTACCCGCGAGTCCTCGACCGTTTTTCTTCTTTGTGGGTCAGATGCTGGGCCAGCTGACCCCTTCCTGCACGCCCCCTTACTCCAATAGGCTGGTAAAGGGGCCGGGTGCCTCTCCAGCTGTTGTGCGGGACTCGCTCCGATTATACACCCTTTCTCCCCATGCTCTGCTCCTTCCTCCTCTTCGCCTTGCTTTGCCAAAGCCTTTCACCGCGGGGAGCCCTGACCTAGATCTAAAGACTCTGGGGTCTCTCCTCATAGGGGGCTCTAGGTTACAAGGAGCCCAGGAGCCTGTGTTGGGGGCGGGGGAATAGGGGGCGGAGGCGAGGGATACCTGGCTGGGCCCGGTGGCAAGAGGCGAAGTGAGGACCGGAGGGAGGTCACAGGCTGAGCGAGCAGACAGCGGGGTGGGTGTTTTCGGGGGGAGAGGGCGGGGCACGCGTACCCCTGCTCCAGCCCCGCCGCCAGAGGCGCCGCGACATCGGGAAGCGCCTTGACCCGAAGCAAAGCTGCAGTAGGTCGCTGGGGGCGGGGGGTGGGGGGGAAGGACGCGGAGCCCCTGGCTTCGTCCAGGGGCTGCACCTGCCCGGGCCCGGGTCAGCTTCAACCGCCCCAAGCTCGCAGCGGCCCCCGGCCCAGCGATCGCAGGCTCGCTCCACCCTTGGGCCGCGGGCCCGATCCTTCCGCAGCTGAAACCCAGAGGAGGAGGCTGGGGCTCGCGGTCAGCAGGGAGCCCACAGCGGGGGCTGAGCCCCCAGGTTACGGAGCAGAGGCCCCGGGCGGGCTCACGCAGACCGTCCTGTCCTCCCGCTGCATTTCCTCAGCTCTGGCTCGTTGTATCCCGCTGCCCCGGCCGCTCACAGAGTGGCTCCAATAATTACGGCCCCCAGCTCTCTGCGACTCACTGCCCCTCGGGGGAGCAGCCCGCTCGGGGAGCAGGCGGCCTGCAGGAACAGGACCCCCAGACTGCGTTCTCCCGACCCGTGCAAAGCTTCCCTGCCTCCAGCGCCTCTAGATCCGAGTTACACGGGCATCCCCTCTAGCCACCGAGTCGATACCTGCTGCAGGGCCATATAACCTCTATATAACCCACGGTCTGCAGCGAATTTAGAGCGCCCTAGTCTACAGCTCTTTACGGTCACAGAGTCTGCAACTAGCCTAATTTACCCCCATAGAATCTATCCCCACAGTGTCTATCTGAATTATAACCACACGGTCTATGTTAGAGATTCCGAGGCCAGAAGGGACCATTGTGATCGTCGAGCCTGATCTCCTGTATAACACTGGCCAGAGAATATTTTATATAAACACACGTAATCTATGTCTATTTATAGCCACCTAATCTATATTTAATCTAATTTATATCCATATAGTCTATACCCATGTAGTATATATATATATATATATATATATACACACACACACTACAGGGAGATATATATCTATATATATGTCCATGTAGTGTATATGGAGAGAGAGGTTTCAGAGTATATATATATATATAATATTGTGTATATGTGTATCTGTATCAAGATAGGTTAGATGGAGCTATGAAATTAAAGTTTACATTTATCAAAAACACATATACATTTCAGCAAGCAACAGTAGACTAAACCCTCCTGGTTGGCTACATGAGTAAGTTCTGCCCCACAGAGGCAAAGAGGCTGGGGCCCGATCCGTCGCTGAGTCAGTCAAAGGTATCTCTCAATGATTTCAGGGGGAATTGGATCCGGCCTCTGCGCAGCAAATCCGTTATTAACGAGTAAAAATGAACGAAATGAGACACGCTACGGTGGCAAAGGTAAAGTCAAAACGTTAAGTATAGAGTGAAACAGAGAAATCAAACCCAAGAGTACTTGTTCAAGGCTAGTTGCAGGGCCAGATCCTGCGCCTTTACTCACAGTATATATTAATGAGCGTGTCCTCCTGGGTCAATGCACTCGTTGAGGATGAGAAATTAGGGTGAAATCCATTATTTTGGGAGGTTTTTTTAAAATAGTACTTAAAAGCTCTGCCCAATTTTGCAACTTGACATGCAAGCCTTATTGCGTGCAAATAGCGTTATGAACACCATGCGCCAGTCGTTCAAATACACGTTTTGGCTTCTCTCTGTTGCCTGGCCTTTCTCTGAACTTTTCTTATAACTCTTTCCCTCACAGGAAAGCGCGCACACACACACACTACTGCCATCGCAAGGTTATTGCACTTCACTTCTCTGGAGCATACTCTCATCATTGTTAGTTAGAACGTTCAACCTGGTTTAAATTACCATCACTGCTGGTATTTGTCCAGTCAAATAGTTGTATGTTTACAACTTCTTCTAATTACTATTTATTTGACGCAGATTTGTGTTGTTTTGCTTAATCTGTAGCCCGGAGTATAAAGAGGAAAAAAAGGAAAGGGATCAAGCGAGGACAGAAAAGAAACCCCCCCAGCTCGGGGAAGAAGACAATCTGTCATGTTTACATTCGCTCCCTCCAGTTGCGGGGCTGGGGTTTAGCTGATCTTTTGGAGGCCATAAAGGTAGAACATGGCCTCTGCTCCCCGCTAGCCCAAACCACGCTCTAGACCCAGCTACAGACAGGGGGAGGGAATCCTACCCAAGACCAAGGCTCTGGGGAGGGTTTCCTTGCTCCCCTGGCGCTTTCGGTTCCCCCGTGGCACAGTGGCCGCCCCAGGGCAGAGACCAGAACTTACTTAAGAGATTGGCTTCATGGGAGCCGTTGACTTTGCCATCCGGGTGGATCTGCAGATGGAAGCCAATGCCCACCCGGCAATAGAGGCTGCCCGTCCTGCGCCCGGATGGGCTCCACTGGAAGCTGCTTCTCTCCGGCCCGCTTCCTTTGGCTCCCAAGGAGGGGGAGGAAGAAGAGGAAGGTGATGAAGCGGAGGAGGCGCCGCCGGCACGGGCCGCCTGCCCGAGTTGCGCTCCGGGGGGCAGCGGCGCCAGGGCGCTGCTGAGGATCAGGCGGCTGAGGGAGAGGAGGCAGCAGAAGGACAGGCTCATTCTTCCAGCCGGGAGGGTGCCCAGCGCATCTTGCGAGCCAGGCTCCTGCTCCGTCTGCGGCGCGGCGCGGGCTAGCTGCGCTGGGAAGGCATCGCCCCCCTCGCTGCGGCGCGCTAGGGAGATCCGAGGCGAAGCGCTGGTGGCACAGAGATATTTATAACCCGGGTGATCTCACTGCTCGGTGCATGCCTGGAGCCGAAAGGAGGCTCTCTCCTCCGTCCGCCGCTTCCAGGCTGCGGGGCTGGGGGAGCCCCGCGAGGAAGAGGCGAAGGGCAGAGGGGAAGCAGCACCCATGGGCCCTGCGGGGGTGCGGATCGCACCAGAGGCCCGGCTGCGCCAGCGGCTCTTTACGCACCAGCGCGCTAATTCCTATCCAAGGGCAAAGGCTGCAAATAATTCATAACGGGGACGGCGAAATGGGCTCCCCGGAGAGGCGGCGGCGGATTGGGTCGCTTCCATAGGGCTGGGGGGCGGAGGCGGGGGGAGATTCATTCCCCTCCTCCCCCTTAAAGATGCCGGCTGGGATTTTAAGCACCGGCCCCAAATGATTCCTAGAGACCCGCGGCGGAGTGGGGGGATCCCGGGGGGCTTTGCCGATCCTCCGGCGGGCTGTGCATTAGGGACCCAAGGGAGAGCTTCCACTCCGGCGCGCAATGCTCTGCCAAGCTGCCTGGGGCGGGGTGGGGGTGGGCGAATGGGAGGGGGGGCTGAATGGGAGTGTGGAGGGGCTAACTTCGGAATTGGGGGTGGCTTGCAAAACGCAAGGGGCACTTACATACGCCAACGGTGCGCCTCCCGGGGGACCGTGCTCCTCGCTTACCTTCCGTGTGACAGACCCGGGCAAGTGGTTATTCAGCGCGTGCCCATCCGGAGGGGCAGGCGTCCATGCATCCCCCATCGGCGGGCCTGGCACACAGCACCGCTCCGGTGCGTGCCCTGGTTCCGCGGCCCCTTTGCAGCAGGCGCGTGGGAGCTGTCTCCCCCTGCGGCTCTGCCGTGCCGGGGACCACACTGCCGTGATTAATGGCACTGGGTTCAACCTTAAGAAACCTGAGAATAGCGCGGTTCTCTGTACGCAACGCCCGCCTGTCATTTACCGGAGAAATATACCTTCCTGGCATGCTGGGAATGGCTCTGCCTGGAAACATGCTGAAAGTCTGAGGCCGTACTTCTGAGCCATTATGCCTCTGGCACGCTCGTGAAAAGGGCATGCTCTTGCCCGGGAACGCCAAGGCACATATGCCGTGGAGGGTACTCAGATAGGCCTTATGCATTATTGAGCACGGCTTTAAAGCTTCCTCTTTCAGTAAAGAAAAGCATATAAAGGACATACCGATGTTCTAGATCTGAAATGCTCCTGTTGGCAGAGTGCTTGACGTAAACCAAGTTAAAAAAAGACATCACTGTACTTGCAAAGCGCCAAAGCTGCTATCGGAAAGCGGGTGTGTGTTTGTGTGTGTTGATAGAGAAAAAGAGAAACGCAGTCCTGCACTCACGGCTACCAGTGGGTATTTATTTCAGTGTGAAATAATGCAGGATCCCAACCTTCGTGAGAGTCTGGTGTGAGGAACGTCGCGTGGTATAGGAGTTCAGGCATAAATTATTCCATATGAATTATATATATTATATATATATATAATACACACACACATATATATAGTAATATGTCCAGATGCATGAGGTGTGTATAGGTGTGTGTGTGTATACCGACATCCACAAATTATTTCATATGAAGTATAGATAGATTAAAACAAAATATACATAGTATATATGCATGTATGTATGGCGTATGTATATAAAATATATACAGATATGTATGTATAATGTGTGTATATGTACAAACACGATACATATGCCTACATACATAACACACACACCCCTCTATAAAATTACCGCCCGAGTAAAAGTCTGCGTTTTTCCACTGCAGTCTGTTTCAGATTTTGCGTCCTTCTGAACAACAGGTATGGTCTGAATATTACGGCTTCAAGCGGCTCAGAGACGCTCCTGCAAATAAAATAAACACGAAGCTCCTTGCATTGCAAGTATGCCCCCGGGAGGAGTGTTCTCGTGTCTGTTGTTTATGCAGCTTTTGAAAGGGATTTTTGTGCAGTCGATTCAGGAAAGTGTAACCACCGCCGCCCCTCACCCCCCGCCAAGGGTTGCTTCAGGTGTGTTTATTAATTGGCATCGAGGGCCATCGCCTGGGGAAGGGCCGGGACCAGCGTTTTGTAAGGCAGAGTCGTTGAGTTTCTTCTAGTCCTACCTCCCTGATTCTAAGTCAGCTAATGTAGCTGATACAACTGAATAAGTCCCAGAGGGCCCGATCCGAAATCTTGACCCAGGCCAGTCTCCCATCGACTGCAGCAGGAGTTTTGCCTGAGTAAGGACTGCAAGATCAAGTCTTCCGTATCTTGCTGCCCGTTCTGCAAGCCCTGGCCAACTACCCGACTGAGGACTGCGAGATGGGGCCCATTGACCAAAGTTAGCGTTGTCTGTCTTGGGAGCTCCTACTTACAGACACACCGGGAGTCACAAGCCAGGAGACGGTAGCTTGGATTAGTTCCACAACCCCTCCCAGCCCCCAAATCCCATATAGGGCCTGATCTAGGAGCCAATGGGATCTTTACCTTCGGTTTTAATGGGGCCCAGAGTGCCACCCTCCAAAGAGATACCACTTAGCAGCGACACAATAGAAACGCCAAAGTTTTGCAAAGTCTTATTTCCCCTTGGGAAGAGCAAAGGGAAACCCAAACACTTTCATTCCCACAGTTCACATGCCACACATGTCAATGCAAACTAAATTCATTCCCTGCGTGGTCTGCTCTTAAAAAAAGTAAACAAGCTGGATGTGCATACGGTGCAGTGGTAAATTAATCAGACCCATTTCTGAATGGACACTTTTGAATCCCATTTTGCAACAATAAATCTGGTCCAAAGAACAGAAGTTCCTTTTGAAAAGTCAGATCAGGCATAGAGCTCTGGAAGGTGATTTTCCAGCGCCGTGTTACTTTTTGATAACACAAAAGCTTGTAAGTGGTGGCAAAATTACTGTTAAACCTCCAAACAACAGCAGCCTAAAATAAATGAAATACATACAAAAGAAGTCTGTAAATGGCCTATTCTTCACCCACAAAATGTCATTACGTGCATATATATACTCCTTATACTACACTTTCCATGTATCAATACAATGACACAGACAATCACCAATTTTCCTGTTAAAATAGAAGCTCTGACATTTTTAAAGCTCACATCTTATATCTCAAATTCCTGTAGAGAGATCAGAGTTAAAAATGTCCATTTCTGCATCATCACGGCTTGAGAAGTTCAGAATTAGAGTTAGTTACAATGTATCTTTAAGAAGAAAGCATTTGTACATTTCCTAGTCACACTTTCCAATTTTACTTTGATTTAAACATTTTAATTGTTTTGAAATGAAGACTAGGAATGCAATTCAATTCTTCCAGAGATTATTCTATAGATCCCCCGAAAGGTAATAATGTTGATCTCAAATCGGAACTGTGTTAAACAAGTGTCTACAAATTGCAACTTCATTGGAATATAAAAGTAGCCTTGGAAATGCATTCCTGAAAAGAGGAAAGGATTAACCCGCAGGGGCAGTTTTCTCAAGACCGCAACCTGAAAAATTTAAAATGTAAAAGACTATTAGCAGCTGCAAAACAAGCCCCTTACTGTTACCCGCTATTGGATCAATGAACTGCCATTATCCCCATCCGGAATGTTTTCCAGCCTATGTTTAACCCTGTTCTGTTGGCCCATCTCTAGCACTGAGAACAGAAGTCACAATGAAATCATCCGTGGGAGGTGATCCACACCAACCAGTTACCTTCTGCTTCTCACTGGGATAAACCAGACCTCGTTCGCCACCATCTCGGCTCCAGCTGGTTTAGGATGCCCCGATCCAACCCCCCAGAAATACCGCTGACCCCCCAAATAGGCGATTCACAAGCACGCTACGCGTTTCCGAATTCGCGTGGCTGTGTGTGTCTCGGCCCGGCCGGAGCTGGGAGGTCTTTTTAATCCGGGTCCGCCTCTAACGGGAACCGGAGAAAGAAGCAGCTGGGGGCGGCCGGTCGAGCCCGATGCCTGGGATCCACCACCCTGGCAGCAGCATGAGGGCACCCACCCAGGGGGAGGGGGAATTCAGACACAAAGAGAGGGGGAGCGAATGCATTGGAGGGAGAGCTAAGTCCAGGCTCGAGACACCCTACTGATTCCTGGGGGGATACAGGCACACGGCTTCCCCGTGGCCCCCCACCAGCCAGCCAGCCACCCCGGCCGGTGCCTTGCACGTTGGTGGGGGGGGGGTATTTCAGGGAGCAGAGGGAATAATTAGGGCTGGGCCCGTAGGAGACATCACGCATTCGGTGCCCACGCACACCCAGCCAGAGAGCTGTCGCTAAAGCAGGGGAGTAGCAACACCCCCACCCCGCAGTGTACCAGGAAAGAGCTTGCTGTACATTCACCAGAATACACGTCCAGCCCCTTTTAAAGTAGCCACGGGGCCGGATTCTCCCCTGGTGTAAATTAGCAGAGTTCCACTAGCTTCAATGGCCCATCTCCGCCGGCTGAGGATTTGGATCAATATCTCTAAGTAATCATTACTAGATTACTGATTATTAATCTTTAGTAATCAGTATCAGTATCCCAGTAGTAAATGACCATCTAGATTCTTTGGGAGAGGGCCAGGGGGTTATTTTCTATTTGGGGGGGGGATCTGGAATGATGTATTTTACAAGGTGCTCTTGGGTCCATTAAAATAACTGGTGGCTGACAAATATTGATAATGTCTGGATTCACACCCCAGACATGTACCCA